>NC_140589.1:1426028298-1427228298 GCF_964204655.1 Triturus cristatus
CTCTCCATCTGTTCGTGAGTAGTTCCGTTAATATATCAGGTAAAGGACCAGGGTCAGCATGTTGGCTCTTATATAATATAAGGAGTTGCTGAATCATATAGATTCCAGCTAAACGTTGTTCATCTGTACTAAGGTTAAAAAACGTGTGTGCTACGGTCTCATCACCGTATTTTTCAGGACTGTCAATCCAGTGAACGGCTGATCTGGCCAATTCTTGCTCATCCATGGAATCGAGGAGGTGGTAACCCCTTCGTTCTCGTAGTAGTTTATCTGCGGCTTGGAACAGATGTTCAGGAGACTTTAAATTTATTACAGGCGTCGGATACGTTCTGCTATTATTTGGACATACAGAGTGTATGGGATCAGAAAAGCATCTAGTATTATCACAGGATCTTCCTCTGCCTACGTATGCTATGGTTTCTGACTGTCTTGCGGAATTCCCTGATTCGGAGACTTCATCTTGCTCGAACTCGTCTGTTTCCAATCTTTCTTCGTGAATGCGTTCTATTTCTCTACGGATTTTTCGGCACATGGCTATTATACAGTTTTTCTTATCGTGTCTCCCTTCTGATATATTCTGGCTCCATCTTGTAAGAATAAGCATTGTATTCGGGTCTACCCCCGGACGGTCTTGATTTCTGATCACGCAGTTTATGAGGAAACGTAACAGTTCCCCCTGTATCTCTACTTTCTGGAATTCCATAGCTCTGTTAATACATTCTGGGTCTCGCCCTGTTTGGACAAAATGATATATGTTATCTAGATGCGTAGTCATTCCTGGTAACCTCGCTAAATACTCTGCGGCTCGTCTGATACGTAATGATGCCAGGACCATTTCGTCCTCTTTACCGACCACCGGGTCATATCTACAATCTATAAGGAGTTCCTTAAGCGTACGTTCACTTACGAATTTGGGTGTACGTGAATGCGCTGATTCTTGAAAAATAAGTTTATTTATTCTAGGTGGCGTAAAAGTATTGCTTGCACCTCCCGTGGCCCCTTCAGGGGCGTCGGGTGTGAATGGATTCGTCGAACGTGACACAGCAACTATAGGTGTCGATACCACTGTAGAATCGATTGCGGGGACAGATGCGGAAACAGACGTGCTTGCCGGAGCTCGCGTCGGGACTTGCTGTTGCACGGGGACAGATACCTGATCCTGACGTTGAACCCCTCCGCCAGACGGTCTATGTGGTGTGGGGTTAGCATACTCGGGAGCTGCGTCATCTAGATATGAGGAAAGAAAAACATCTTCTGCGGTTCTGGGATGCCCTTTTGGATGTACCTTAATTGGAAATAATGGGGGTGGCAAGTCTTTTGGCCTCTCTGGAACAGCCTTAGGTAGTCCTTCGGCTAGGAGGGGATACATACCACTCATAAGAGCGTTTCTTTGTCTATCTACTTGTTCTGATTTTACTCGGATACCTTCCTCAATTAATATATTTTCTTGAACTTCCTTTGAACTCTCTTTACTCCTCTCCTCCTGTCTACGTGCTTTTTCTGTACGTCTATGAGATTCTTTACGCCATAACTCAACAGCGTCTTTCTGTGACTGTCTGACTTTTCTTTTCCATAACTCTTCCTCCACTTTCATGATGCACTCTGCATCCCAGGTTCCCGCTGCGGGCCACCTTTGACTTTCCGGCAATCCCTTGGTATAATCTACCCATAGATCAAGAAACAATATGGCATCTAAGCCATGCTTGTGATACATAAAATGCCCTGGGGTGTCCCTAGGAGGAATAGGAACTGCTTCTTCGAGCACCCCTTTTCTGGTAGTAATCTGTCTTAACTTCGAGAAGAGCGGCATCTCGGCAACTGATCTGATACTTACTCTTGAATTCACTTAATACGGAAAACACAATAATGAACGGTGAACAATGAACAATCATTCATACCACAATATGCAAGACATTTGAACACTTTAAACATTTAAACATTAAATATTTTAAAAATGACCGACGATGATGACAGTCTGCATGACTAATCACCAAGCTGAATTCTTGACAATAACTGAATACTTCGGAATACTTGATATACTGCTAAACAGTACATATACACTGCTAAACAGTGCAGACCGGATTTGTGTACCCAAATCCGTCTTGACCGGCACAACCTATGTGCTGTCAACACGCCTCCCCGGCGATGGTACTCACCGAGTAGCTCCTTGAAACGGAAGGCCTCAGAGAATGAACGGGACTCGATGACTGCGGACAGCGGACCCTCTGGACATCGGGATTTCGAAAACCTGGTGGGCCTCTGTATACCTCGGATCTTGCTCTCTCAGCTAGGCTCTGGTCGGGATACTTCGCACTTCTCACCGCCTCGTCTGGGTTGATCGCAGCCTCAGTCGCCCCCGCTTGACCGGAGGGAGCTTACAGGAAATCCTGCTGGTACGCGTTTATGGTCCGTCCAGCTGTGGCAGGAGACCGGGCCTGCAACGCACCGCCGGCGCGTGAGATGAGAAAGTGTCCCTGTTCGGGCGCCATTATGTGGTAAATATTCTTTTTACCTTGACTGAATTTCATGCGGAATCTAAAATAAAGTAAAATAGCTCAGAATAACAAGAGGCAGAATCCGTGGTATAAGAGATTTTCTGAATGGGCTTTATTCCAAAATGGCCGACTCGAGTGGCGGCCTTCAGGTTCCGTCACCACGAGGGTTCAGGAAGTGAAGTACAATACTTTATTGACAAGAAGTAACTTTTATAGCTCATACATTACAATGAAATGAATGCAAAAGGCGTAACAATTGATAAGAGAGATGACATAGCGGTACGTAATCGAAACTAGGCGTAATAAGGAGCAGAAAGAAACATGATTGGCTCTGATTATCATGCATAGGTGGATCTATAAGATAATACTTAACATAGATGCGCGCGCAACAGCATGACGTGTGATTGACGTGCAACTAGGGGGTGAAGGGGACTTGACATTTAGCTCTACATGTGGAGACGAGAAGTCTGGGGGGTCAAGTCAACCTAATCCCAAATCATATCTAACATCCTATGTTTAGAGAACTATGTTATCCACAAGAAAAGACTCTCGGACAGAATCTATTCTATACTGACTGTGTGTGCGTGTACAAGCGTCTAAGTGTCTATATGAGATGCGAGGGGCAGAAAACTTTCCATGGCAACAGGGCTATGAATTACTTGCAGGAGGACGGAAAGGCCGAGTCCTTTGCTTGTGAGCTTAGAGGAAATGTTTACCTAAATCACTGAACAGGAATGCATCGGCTGAAGAGCAAAGTAGATAATTCGAAGGTGAAATACAGCTTCTTGGCAGGCAGGCAAAACTGGCCGAGGCAGGCACCGTTAGCTGCACAGGGAGTAGGACAAAGTTCATGGATACAGATGCGAGCTCAAGCTGAAGCTGTCAGAGGCAGAGAGCAGGGAAGGCTTTAAGGACAGGATCGGGCCTACTTGCCTGAACTGTAAAAATGGAGTAACTTAGCCATATAAAGTCGGTGGCCTTTCATACTTCGGAATCGAATATCCAGCCCATTGATGGCGGATCTGACAGAGAACATGTTGACGGTGGACGCACATATGTTTGCGTTTTGGAAACTGGAACTGGAGGGAACATACATGTACTTGTGACATGCACATAGAACCGTTGGGGTCCAAGATAGGGGACACAACTGATCAGGAAAATCCACACTTCCACAGGATGATGTTCTTGACGACATGTTTTATAAAAATCCACCCCCGTATCAACCAGATTCTGACATGTTAACACCAAGTGCCCCAATGAGAGAGACTTTGCAAAACATGAAGACTGAACCAGTATCCCAAGAGTTTGGGGAAAATAATTCTTTCAGAGAAATAGAGAGAAAACAGGATAGCAAGGTAAGTAGTGAAAATTCAACAGAACTAGCAAAAACCACTTTAGAGTTAACCAAAAAGATTAGGGAATTGACTAAAAACGTAGAAGCCGTGACTGTTCCCGTAACCATAGGTCCAGTAATGCCAATTTTTGATAAACAGAATGAAAATGAACATTGTTTAATGGTCCCTTATACCAGTAATAAACAGACAGAAAGGCCAAGGATAAATTCAGAAGAGAACCCATGGAGACAAACAATAAGTACATCAGAACAGAGTACGCCTACAAATTTGACAGAAAATCCAGGTTTAGTTGAGAGACTGATAATGACTACAGATTCCATATCAGAAAGTCCAAAAGACTCAGAACGAGGTAATGAGGAGAAACCAGTAGGTCCTACTTCAGAATAATTAAGTGAATGGTTAAGGAGCCTACAGAGAAAAGACAGAGAATCTCAATCTATGGATGTAGCCAAACTAAGGATGGTTTTGGAAGAATTATTAGTAGGGACTAGCCCCACAGAAAAATTAAAAACCTAGCAGGATGAAGAATTACTCTTTTTGTGTAAAAGTATAACTTGGAGAGCAAAAAGCCTACACGAAAGACTAGAGGAAATAGCAAATGAAATGGGTATAGACATGGAAAAGGTAAAAGCTTTGCAAAAACCATATCGAGTAGACTTTACCGAGAAAGATATTGAAAACCTGAATACCACAGGACGAATAATTCAGATTAAAGACATAATAATTTTGTTAAGAAAATAGGGAGATGTTGATAAATGGTAGTAGTAGTAGAAAGGCTTTATTTCGACAAAAGACATGTCTTAAAAATCAGTACATATACAAACACATTTTTAAAAACGTTAAAAGGAGTCAATTCATATGGAAAGATACATACAATTCATAATACGAAGGCGCCAATAAATAACATAAAAAGGATACATAGTAAAATCACTATTAAACAAGATACAAAAGCCTATTTATTCTAATCGACCAAGCCCAGCTTAGAAACTTCGCCAGGCCGCAGGCAAATAGGGGCCGCAAGTCCGTTTTCAAAATTCGCAAGGCCTCCCTATAGTGTCTGGTACCTAACTCTCTGCAAAGAGGTTTCAACCACCTGCGACGTGGAGCTTCATAGGCAGGGCATTCGAATAGGATGTGGGGAACTGACTCTAACCTTGACATGCAATGTGGGCAAAAAGAAGCAGTCTGGGCTGGGGCCTTCCACCTAGCAGTTAGTTCACCCAGAGGAAGTAATCCTACTCTAAATTTAAAATACAATGCCCTATCTCTAGATTTTGATATAATATCGAGATAGGGCTCCCAAAAGGGACCTCTTTCACTAACAGGAATTCTGTAGTGGACCTGCATTGCTTAAGATTAGTATTTCGCCCATCTACCACCCATCTCCAATACAGTTTCTTCAGGACAGACTTGGGGGGAGCAGTTCTTAACTGCCAAGCTTCTTCTATCCCCAATTCTACCAATAGTCGCTTGACTTCCCTCAACCAACTAATTTTGGACCAGCCAGGCATCGATAAAATCTCTTTTAAGCCGTCTGCGTAGCTGGCCAGTTCGGGGACTCTCCAAATGCGAGCCCAAAGAAGAAGAGGGCGCATCCTTGCCTGATCGCTAATGGGCCAACTACCCATATCAAGCAATAATGGTAAGGTTGGAGTGCTATATGGGAGCCCCATTAGGTCCTTGTGAAATTTGTTTTCAGAGCCGGACAACTGATCCACGTTTTGCACACCCCAACGTTCCGCCCCATAAAGCGCCGCACTCACGCCTCTTGCCCTATAGATATCAAGTACCGGGGCAATTGGTTTGAGGGAGGAGGCCCGTTGCTCTTTGAGTAATGCCCCCACCACCCTCTTGTGATTCAATAGCATCTTGTGGAGGTGGCAATCCCATTACATAGTGTCACAGAGGCGAATTCCTAAATAATCAAATTCTTTTACCCTTTCTAGGGGAACTGATTTTAGCAAGGGTGGCCTACCAATTTTCTTAGGGGGATTCAGAACCAGATACTTGGTCTTGCCAGTGTTAATTTCCAATCCCCTAAATTCACAGAAAGACTGGAAGCTGGTTAGAAGGTTCTGTAGCCCTGCCGGGGTCTTAGAGATCAGTAGGGTATCGTCTGCAAACAGAAGGGTAGGTACCCTCCTGCCTGCCAACGATGGGGCATCTGCAGGGATTTGTAAAAGGTGATCCACCACTCCGTTAACATACAATGAAAACAGAGTGGGGGCTAGAACGCATCCCTGACGGACACCTCTATTTACAGGTATTCGTGATGTTTTTTTACCCTGGTTTCCCCACCTGATCTACGCAAAATTTTCAGCGTGCATTTTGATTAACAGGGACAATAAGTATGGGGGCAAACCCAGCCCAGATAGCACCCTCCAGAGATGGCTACGAGGGACCAGGTCAAAGGCAGTCCGCAAATCTATAAATGCCAGATACAGACTGCCTTTGCCCAGTACAACCACTTTCCAGAAGAGCATCAACAACCGGAATGTTTGCTCGATAGTCCCAGTACCCGTTCTGAAACCTGCCTGAAAATCGGACAGGATACCTTTCTCCTCTGCCCACTGTAAAACCCTCCCCAGGACCACCTTTCCTGCCACCTTCTGCGTGGAGTCTAATAAACTTATGGGGCGATAATTTGCTGGATAAATGGAGAAGTAGGTGGTTTAGAAAACGAGATGATGCCTCAGAGAAAACTTTTGCCGCTTTCCCCGTAAGAGAAAAGGAAAAGATAGTGACAGAATGCCCTATGAGAGAAATTCCAGAAGGAGGATATGTACATGTTCCTTGGACTAGGCAGGATATTTTGTCATTTACAAATGATTTCCCTCGACTACGCGAAAAGCCAGTCGTGTGGTATAGGCAAGTGGACAGATTTGTAAAATTGTCAAACATTTTGTGGATTGATTTGAATATCCTATTTGACATAATAGTGCCAGCAGATTTATGGACAGAGTGCAAAATTGTAATAGACTGGCCTACAAAAGAATACCCTAGAGATCCAAAAACAGGTGCCCCTGATCCAGAGGTGATGAGAAAATATGAACAGGTAATCACATTTTTGAAAAACAAAGTGCCTCCCAAAGAGACTGATCGGGTAAAAATTGACAGAACTCATCAAGAAACTAAGGAGTCAGTGCATGCATATTACGAAAGGTTAATCCTTGCCTTTAAGCAGTTTAGTGGTGACGAGAATTTGAGTGAAAAGGATTTGAGTCATTTTGTATATAGATTTGAATATGGCCTACGTCCAAAAATTAGTGAAATGATTAAGCAGCATACTGTGGATTGCCAAAACAAGAAAATAGATGAAGTACTAAGACATACAAAATATTTTAGTGATGAAATTGAAGCCAAACAGCGTAAATTAAAGGAAAAAGCAATGTGGGCATACATAAAGGTTGCAGAACGACAGGAAGCACAAGTGATTGAACAAGCAAATAATGCAGTACAAAAACCTAGATTTAATACTGGAAAAAGAAAAGGACAGTTCAATATTGAAGAAGCCAAAAAGAAATGGCCATGTCATAATTGCGGAAGAATAGGGCACTGGAAATCAGAGTGTAAATTTCCCCTGAATACTAATGGTGATAATGCATCATTGAATCCGCAGGTGCAGAAAGAGGTGAGTGGTCAACATCAGCGACAGCAGCAGGTTGTTACCAAACAGAATCAGGTGCCAAAACCGCCTATTCCACAGAGCGTAAATTCACAGAAATACAGTAATGAGACAGGATTCTACAACGGAGAACAGGTAACTAAGCTGCTTCGCAGTATTTGCTACAACGTGGTGAGAGTGAGTCAGAAGAAGGTTATTGACGGTGCCAAAGGGAGGAAGAAGAGTGCGTACTTGGCGCAACTCTAGAAGTAGACCAGACAGGCCCTTTTGTGGACGGAAAGGTAAATTATGAAAATATTACTTTCCTAGTAAATACTGGTGCTACTCGATCAACTGTTAGGTCAGCTGATGTTAGAAATCTTCCTCTCTCGGATGAAACAATCCAATTGGTTGGAGTATCCAACAGACAAATCAAAACGTATCTCACAGAACCAGTAAAAGTCAATATAGGGAAACTTTTTCCGAAATGCACCGCTTTGTTGTGTGCGATTCAAGTCCTGTAAACCTATTAGGAAGAGACGTGTTGTGCAAAATGAATTGCACCATATTTTGTTCCCCTGATGGTATAGCATTTGAGACCCCTGATGAAGACGTACTGTATAAAATTACTATGGCTAATATGGAAACTGAGATTACTGAAGCCTATGCTGTATTCAACCCTGAAGACTTACCAAAAGAATTGCAACAGACAGTGAAAGCAGAGGTTTGGGATTTTACAGGAGAAGATGTAGGATTGATGCGAAATGTGGATCCCGTAAAGGTAACAGTGAAGGAAGGAACAAGCTACCCAAATGTTCCTCAATATAAATTGACACCCGAGATAATTGAAGGAGTTACCCCTATAATTGAGAAAATTATTAAACAAGGAATTTTGAGAGAAATAATGAGTAGTCCATGTAGTTCACCAATAATGGGACTGAAAAAGCCTAACGGAAAGTTCAGGATAGTGCAGGATTTGAGAAAGATAAGCAAAATTGTTGTGTCATGCTGTCCTATTGTACCAAATCCATCTGTGATTTTGTATCAGATTCCTCATGATGCAGAATGGTACACAGTAATTGACTTATGTCACACTTTCTTTTCCATCCCGTTGCACCATGATAGCCAGCAAAGTTTTGCGTTCCGTTTTGGCAAACGTATTTGGCTTGGTGCCGAATCCCACAGGGGTATACGGAAAGCCCCTCGATATTTAATCAGATATTAAAAAAGTCTTTGGAATATTTAGAAATGCCCAAAAATTCAGTGCTAGTTCAATATATCGACGACCTGCTTGTGGCGTCGAAAACTTGAGAAGCCTGTGTAATGTACGCCATAGCATTGTTAAATGATTTGGCAGATGGAGGACTTAAGGTATCCCCATCGAAATTGCAATTTTGTCAAAAAGAAGTTCAATATTTAGGTCATAAAATTGAAAAAGGACTAAGAAAGATAACTACAGACAGGATCAAGATAATAAAAGGAATGAGAGCTCCAATGACGCAAAGAGAAGTGAGAATGTTTCTTGGAATGGTTGGATATTGTCGTCAGTGGATAAGTAACTTTTCCCTTATCGCAAAACCTTTGGTACGCCTGACGAGAAGAGACCCCATCGACTTAACCCCTTGAGTGCCCCGCCCTTTCCCCGCCCTGTGCCGGGCGTTTCATTAGCGGGCGGGGTTTATGACGAGCTGGACTCGTCATGGGCACAGCGCAACCGCGGCCCATGACGAGTCCAGCTCGTCATGGGCACTCAAGAGGTTAAGTAGGGAAGAACTAGCAGCTTTAAAGAAATTGAGAGACAGTTTGTGTGACGCGCCAGCATTAGGAATGCCTGACTATGAAAAGGAGTTTGAGCTGTACTGTAGTGAGAGGAATGGATGTGCACTTTCTGTATTAATGGAAAATTGAGAAGACCAATTGCATATTTTTCAGCAATGCTAGACCCTGTAGCTGTAGCGTTGCCAGGTTGTTTGAAAGCAGTAGCTGCTACTTGTAAGAGTCTGGAACAGAGTGAGGGAATTGTGATGGGATATCCTGTGCGAGTGTTTGTACCTCATGATGTGGCAATCCTTTTAACAAGGAGTCTCACTCAATTTATGACACATAGTCGGCTGACTAAGTATGAGAAGGTCATATTAGGTGCAACAAATGTGAACCTTGCGAGATGCTTGAATGTGAATCCTTCAACACTATTGCCTGATGCTGAGAATGTTGAAGTCAGGGATGAAGTGGATCATGATTGTTTGGATGTATTGGATTTCTGTACCAAACCACGTCCTGATATAAAAGATGTACCTTTGACTGAGAGTGACTTTGTGATGTTTGTGGATGGATCATGTTTGAGAACAGAGGAAGGAAATCTGAGTGCAGCATATGCAGTATGCACAGTTGCAGCAGTAATGCAAGCATCTTATCTGAAGGGAGTAAAATCAGCCCAGGTTGCTGAACTGATAGCTTTAACTAGAGCATGCAAGATTGGAAAGAATGGGAGAGTGACTGTGATAACTGATAGTCAGTATGGTTTTGGTGTTGTGTATGATTTCGGCCAGATACGGCTGCAGAGAGGATTTCTGACTTCAAGTGGAACTCCTATAAAGAATGCTGAAGTGGTTGGGAAGTTGCTTGAGGTGATACAGCTGTCTAAACAATTGGCCGTTGTGAAGTGTGCTGCTCATGTGCAAACCGCCGATTATATCGCGGTTGGAAACAAATATGCCAACGATAAGGCCCAATATTGTGCTCGAAATCAGAACTCAGTAAACAGGGCTAAAGAGAGGGAAATGAATTCTTGCCCCCTACTGTTTACTAACACTGTGTGTACCTCAGAAGAAGTGAGGCAATTGCAGGAAGAAGCAGGAGATGAGGAAATGAGACAGTGGGTAAAGGCAGGATGTGCACCAAGGGAAACAGATCATGTGTGGGTTTATTGAGATGGAAGACCAGTCATGCCTGATAGCATGGTATCTGCCATGGCACGGATGTATCATGGACAGGGACACATAGGGAGGGATGTGATGATTCGGTCCTTCAAGCAAACGTGGTACAATGCTAAATGTAGACTTGCAGCTGAAAGCCTTTGTCAAAGATGGCTTATATGTCAGGAGTTCAATCCTGGAAGGAAAACAGTGGTAAGTCTAGCAACGATAGGTCGAGAAGGAGGGCCTTTCACGAGAATGCAGATTGATTTCATTGAGATGCCGCCCTGTAATAGGTTGAGGTATGTGCTAGTGATGGTCTGCTTGTTTTCCAGATGGGTAGAAGCATATCCCACAAAGAGTGATGGAATTACAGTAGCAAAACTGCTTTTGAGGGAATTCATCCCTAGATTTGGGTTCCCAGTTACGATTGAATCAGATAGAGGAAAGCATTTCCATAATGAGATCATGAAGTTGATTTGTGAAGCATTGAATGTACAACAGAAACTACATTGTGCCTATCGCCCAGAGGCTTCTGGTGTGGTGGAACAAATGAATGGCACCATTAAAACTGAATGGGAAAAATGTGTTTAGCCACACGTTTGAAATGGCCTGATGTCTTGCCTCTGGTACTCATGACTATTAGGTCAATTCCAGATAGAAACACAGGTTTGAGTCCACATGAAATTATCATAGGAAGAGCAATGCACCATGTATTCATACCAGTCAACAAGCTGTTGCCTATATCTGATGACTTGGTGTTGGATTACTTTAAGGGGCTGGCTGACGCAGTTCATTCTGTGTTTCATCAGGTTGGAGCGGATGTCCCCACCCTTGAAAAGAAGCAAGCTCATGATCTGAGCACAGGAGACTGGGTGAGAATTAAAGTACACAAAAGAAGGAACTGTCTGGTCCCACGTTGGGGAAAACCACGACAAGTGATTTTGACTACAACAGCTGTGAAGTGTGCTGGAATCAAGACCTGGATTCATGCTAGTCACACAGTGAGAATCCCAAATCCAGTGGATAACATGGAAGGAGAATATTTTGAAGAGTCAGAGACTAGTTCTGAATCGGATGCTGAAGAAACAAGAACAAGAGAAAATCCTGAAAGGGGGGAAACAGAACCAAGTTTGATCGTTGCCCCAGAAAATATTCCCTTGAGAAGAAGATTACAGATTTCTGATACCAGCTCAGACTCGGAGACAGAACAAATACCGGTATGCTCGGGAAAAGAGAAAAGCAGTGAAGAAACAATCAAGGAAGTTATTGATAAGGAGATTCCTGATGGAAAGCTGAGAGAAATTCCACCTGAAATAACAAAAGTAGATGAACAGGTGCAAGATACAGATAGAGAGGGAAAGATTCTTGCGGAAGACCCCCGAGGAGTTGTAGGGAATTCCAACATCCAGTTAGAAGAAGGGACAGTTAGTCAGCAGGAAGATATTGTGCAAGAAACACAAGGAGGGACAGAAGTAGGGAAAATAAAAGAAGTGGTGGAAAGAGGAATAACTGAAAGCAAAAAGCAAGTTGAAACAGAATCAGAAGAAAGTGATGAGGAAGTACCAGAAGGACGAGTCCTGAGAAAAAGAGCATGGAGAGCTGAAAAGAATGATAAAGGAAATAAATCAAAAAGACCAGCAAGAGATGAAATCTGGCCTAATCAGATAAAGAGATAAAGATATCGACTGACACGGGTGAATTCACCAAGAGCAGAGCAGGTGAATGAAGTATCAAGTCAAGAAAAGTCGAAAATGAGAAAATAGCTACAGCAGAGGAAAACAAAACAACGAGAAAGCCCAACCAGAAGTATAAGTCACCAGAATGGTCGTACGTGGCCCTGCCTGAAATAAAAGAAGATGCGGATATCCAAGCAAATCCAGAGGTGACTGTACCGGAAGTGGTTGAGGAAGACGAAGAATCGGAAATCCCGAGAGTTATCTTGTCCGATATTGGAGAAGAGACGGATGTTCAGGAAATTCTGTACCAAGATTATGAGAGAAAAGTGAAAGACGATCAAATGCAAAACTAAACAAGACGAAAGTACTGCTAATGGAAATAAAATAGGATACTGGAAAAGACATAACAGATAGAACCAAGTAGGTGCTTAGAGCCTTGGGTTAGACAAAACTAGTTGTGAAGTAGAAGAGGCTAAGTCAAAAGACACTGATCATTTTGCGAAAATGGCAAACACAGAAAGTAGAAAAGCTAAATGTGTATTTCTAAAACGATGGTTTAAAATGTGTTGTTGTTGTACAGGATTACTAATGCTTCTATGGAGTGTGTTAGCTTTGATGATTTCATTTAAGGTTACCATAGAGACAATAGAAGGACATAGTTAAAATAAAACTAATATAGAAAAGATTCAGAAAGTATATCCAACTAAAATAGATAGAAATTATTTACATAACGACAGGGCTATAAATGATTTCTCTAACAATGTGTTTTCGAAACTTTTGCATGAATATGTAAAGACAATGGATGTGAGGGATTGCTACGTTTGTATGCAGTTACCTACATCTGTATCAGAGGGAGTGACCTACCATCACCTCCCAGTAACATATGGAATAACATGTAGTATAATAGCTAGTCTGTTTTACCAAATAGGGAAATTAGAATACTATTTTTCAGATGTAGATAACATATTTTCACAAGTACCTGCAATTAAACAAGTTGAATAAAGTAAAGCCTGCAAAGGTGTTAGGTGAATTTTTCTTAGAAACTAAAGAACTAACATTAGAATATATATTTAGGAATAATTTGACTTGTAGTTTAAAGAAAGAAGAAAATACTTTTTTGGCTATGGTTGAAGAAAGGAGATTGAAAATGCAAAAGAAAGCATCTGAGAGAAAAGAGGAAAAGACAGTCTGGGATGTTGAAATGGAAAAACACTTGAAGGGAGAAGCTAGTCCACCTATGGCTTTAGATTGGCCCCAGAAAGGGAAGTTGTGTATTAGAAGGAATCAAACTGCATATGATTATTACTTTGTAGGTAGCAGTGAGTGCGATGATACATACCGAATCATGGGTGGATGGGGATTTAAAAGAGGAAATGATCCAGTTTTTCCTGGATTATATTTTATCTGCCGAAACAAGGCATATTATCGTTTGCCAGACCATTGGTATGGCACATGTTATGAAGGTCTGGTTTTCCCAAAGATATTCCACATGGGAAGTGGAGAAGATGGTGTACATAAGTTAGGAAGTCATCTAGCACGTAGAAAGAGAGAATCTTGGTCAGAAATTGTAGGAGACAAAATGTTCAGTTAGCGGGTGACCAGAGGTGTGTTTATGGATATTGCGGTAGTGTTCCTGGATCCGAGTTCGCAGGGGTCGAATCGTGCTGCCAATGTACGGAAGATTGCAGGGGCAGATTATAACATAGATGCAGAATTTGCTGTTGCAATCAATCCATTCCATCTGCCCCTGCAATCTTCCGTACATTGGCAGCACGATTCGACCCCTACGAACTCGGATCCAGGAACACTACCGCAATATCCATAAACACACCTCTGGTCACCCGCTAACTGAACATTTTGAGGCAAGACACCAACACAAAAAGGACTTCCTCTTTTTTGGTCTGGAGATTGTACACCAAACGTTCACTTTCCCACCTATACACTCCTGTTAACGTTAACCATCCACATCTCTATGTTTTTCCTCCTCTCTCTGTCTTTCTGAATAACCCCACATGACCCATCCCTCACGATTTGTTGACATTACCAACCGCATGATAATTAATGCCTCATGCTATGTTGCATATGTACAGCCCTGAGGAAGCCCCAGGCCTGATGGCCTTGTAGGGGGCAAAACACGTGTTGGCTGTGCCACCTCTTCTTCTGTGTTCACCCTTATGAATAAAGCACAAATTATTCACCCACTCAATCGGATCAAATTAGTACGGATTTGGAATTGTTTTCCTTACTTTACAAGACCAGAACTCTTGACTAGATACATCTTCAGAACTCTACTTTGAAATTAGGGGGATAGGGGCATCTCCCCCTGTTGTGGACAAGAAACAGCAAAAGAAGGATATATGCTTATTTTACAGCTAGTAAGGGATTGGGACTTTTTTCCCCTCAATTCTTGTGGGAATATCTCTGAATGCACACAAAATTAGAAAACTATCAACAGTAGTGGATCGCTTGTCAACAAGCACCACTGGAGGATTTTTATTGGTAAATACTGAAATGGTTGCCGTGCGTGCTATGGTAATGCAAAATCGGCTTGCCCTTGATATCTTATTGGCAAAAGAGGGTGGAGTCTGTGGAATGCTGAAAGTTCAACGTTGTTGTACTTACATTCCCGACGAAAGTAAAGACCTGAAATTCTACATAAAAAATATAACTGAATTGCATGAGGAAATTACACCACTGGAGGTTGACAGTGATTGGGAAAAGATTGGGAAGAAATTTTCTTCTCTAAAAGATTTCCTGATAAACTTAGGTAGTACCTTTATAGGTAGGATCTTATTTCCATTAACTTGTGTGATATTTATAGTATTAATTTTAAGACTAGGATGTTTATGTCATAAAAGGAAGAAAATACAGAAAAAGATAAAAAGAGAAAATTTGAAAAGAAGACAGAATAAGAGACAAGAGAGGGAATTTGAAGAGATAGAATTAGAAGAAATGAAAGAAAACATGTATAAAACAGCCAGAAGAGAAGAAATTGGGGAAACAGAGATGTAAACTAATTAAAAGAATTCATTTCACTTTCTTGACTAAATTGATACGAAATTTTAATGGCGTAGTGATAAAATCACCAAAGGGGGGATTGATGGAGCGGGTAGTACAACATTTTGTATACCTCCCCCATTCTGCATGAATATACTAATTGAATAATCTATTAATTATAATATTATCAAAATAGTTTGCATGTATATTAAACCAACAGTACTAATAAACAAACTACACGTGGGATTGCATATTGCATGGCTAAATAACCTTTACGACTAAAATCCGTATGCATGCTAACAGTATTATATGTAGTAAACTGAATACTGCATGATATATGTTACATTTATAATGTCTTGCAATGTTGCCCAAGAGGAGGACCAAAAGGGTGAATACAATTGCTTTAAATGTCGCTATACGCTAGATACATACAAGCACATAGAGGGATTACTAAAGGGTTAATATTAGATTTATTATTTCTATGCATTAATTACTCTTTTGTGTTTGTTTCGCTTAAGTTGGCATTTGGGCCTATAACTCAAAATGGCCGCTGACGATACACAACGAAGTGGCCACTGTCCCATGAGGTGCGGAGTGAAGTGCGCAGAAGCGACAAAGTCTTCCAGACCTCGTCGTGAACTATGATCTACATGTGCCCAAGCAAGGACACTGTGGGAAGTCGGCCAAGACTGAGGACAATTGATTACACAGTAAAACCGGAACGAACTGACTTTTCACTGACTTGATGACCTCACCCCTCGAACTATACTAAGGTCCCAAACTTTAGCATCGCACGATCGCAACCAGCCAATCATAACTGTGCTGAAATTACAAAATGTATCTTCTTGATTTTATTTTATTATAAAAGTACATGGTAGAATAGAGAGGGTTACCTACCACACCAACTACTCCGACCGATCGCGCTCTTGACCGTTTCCTACATCGACTTCATCGACGACGCAACTCGTGATGCTACTTAGGCGACTGACTGCATTTTCCTGAATCTTAGATGGTCCGGATTCTGCCCAATTAGCTGATGACTGCGAACTTTTCCTAGTTCTATGGGCACTGATAGATGCTTGCACGTCTCTGGTCTTTTGCCGATCTTTAAGACTGTAGCGTGCTGAGCAAAGAACTTTGAACTTTGATCTGCTTAGACGAATGACGACAGATTTAAGTATGCAGACCCAATGACTTAGAGGACTCCAAATAGATAGATTAGGTAAATATTATGTTCTGCAATTTATTTGAAATTTGATATAACTTTCCAAATGCGAACATAACTCCTTAAGGATTTTGATAAACAGATATTGATTAACAAGAAATTAGTTTGTGGTTTATTGAGAAAGGTAAGATCTAAATCTTGAATGTGTTTTAGCTGGTTCTAAATCACCATCTTACGAATCCAACTAAATGATTCATCGATCATTGTGGGAGGAGTGCCTTGATGTTTAGGATTGAGATCTGTAGGTGGAAGGGGTATTAATGTACATCGTTGTAAATAACTTTTCTTTCCCTATAGGTTATAAGGTGTTCCCCTCACATGTCGAGCGCTTGAAGCGCTCATCCCTCCTGTTGCGTGCAGACCGTTGTGAATGGTTAGTGTGAATGTTGGTGTTATGAACCCCACCAATGACTGCAACGGTGAATGAGTTAGTGTGACGTTGGGTCTGACGCAGGGAGGATACCAGTACGGGTTTGCTTTCCCCGTTACTAGGGTTTTTTGTGCTCCATCACAGACAAAGAAAGGAGAGTGTCTGGTGGCTCCATGGACTAATGCATCCACTGCAGGGGCTTGTGTTTGACCTCACGGTCACAGGTTAAAGTCCTGGCGGGTCCATTTAGCCCTTCATCCATCTAGGCCTATAAAATGAGTACTGTTGGCTAACAATAAACATCTGTTATTCAGCGACAAGATGCCGACGGATGAAAATGCACTTTACAAATACACATGTTATGTTATATTCATAGAGTAAGGGAAAATGAACAGAATTACATTGACTGAAATTTCCATTCCAAATAGCTCTAATGTGTTAAGTGCTTGCACTTCCGTTTGCTCTAAAATTTGGTTCACAAAACTGCAGTGTTCTTTCTGCACTGCTCAGTTACAGTACATTTCAATTCATACACTAAATATGGAGTGCAAATGTATAGCCAAAGTAATTATATCAGAATAGGGAAACATTGTGGGGCTAGGTAATGAGAGTGGATAAAAGGCAACCACAGTTTCAAAGCTCTGAAATTACAGAATCGCACATTATTTTCCATGAAAGAATATTTGATGTGGTTAGTTTAATTTCTGAAGATATCGGCATGTAAATTGAAGATAAATGTATATAGACAAAACATGAACCTCCATCTATCCTTGAGATGCAGGTTGCGTTAGTACCATTTATTTACACAATATTAGCAGCTGTTAATGGAAGGGTTACAAGAATTACCTGTTGTCATATGACCTGTAGACTTCACAGAGATCTCTGCAGCCAGTTCATATATAACTGTGATATTTATTGGATTGTATTTTGTTAATTCTAATAGATATTTATTTTGCATATACTCATTACCTTTTGATAGATCAGCTGCTTTTCAGTAAATGTAACCACTGAGACAGTTTCAGGTGAATTGCTTCTTGCAGAACCTGCTTCTCACATAAGAATAGCTGAGTGTTAAAACTCTCAAACGTGTATCAAAAGTCCTATAAACTAATTCCCAAGCTGCAGAAAAGAATGTTGTAGTTTGTTAAACATTGGTTCACACCAATATGCTGGTGTTTCAGGCTCTGTACAATTTGATTCACTCAGGACCAGTAGAAACCTACCAGTTAACACTAAGGTGCCGATTCCGATCCGGTAAAAAAAATTACCGTACGACTAGTATCCGTATTTTTTTACGTACGAGTCGTACAAGTCCCGTACAAACGTCAAAGTACGAATCGCACTGTAAAAATACATACGAATTGTATCGGGAAAAGTCTACGAGACGTCCCTGGACAGTTTTACGTACGAGTCGTAAAACTGAAGTCCGAGCGCACAAGTCCAATCTGTACCGGTGTCCCGAATACACAAGCGTATGGAAAACGTCCCGTACGGAGCGAACTTTGTACGACCCCTACCCTGGGTACACTTGGGCCCGGGGTACGAGTCGTATGGCCCCACCACCCCACCCGTGCATGTCCGTGCCGTATCCCCCACCCCAGCACCCGCACATGTTTGCACCATACCCCCTACCCCAGCACCCGCGTATGTACGCACCATACCCCAGCACCCACGTATGTACGTGCCGTACCCCCCACACCAGCACCCACGTATGTACACACTGTACCCCCCCACCCTAGCACCCGTGTATGTACGAGCCGTACCCCAGCACCCACGTATGTATGCGCCGTACCCCCCACCCCAGCACCCACGTATGTACACCCCGTACCCCCCACCCCAGCACCCGCGTATGTATGTGCCGTACCCCAGCACCCGCGTATGTATGCGCCGTACCCCTCACCCCAGCACCCGCATATGTACGCCCCGTACCTCCCACCCCAGCCCCGTACTTGGATGCCCCGTACCCCAGCATCGTGTATGTATGAATCGTACAACACCATTGCATATGTGATCACTGTACAACAACATAGCGTATGTACGCACCTTACATACGTGAAAACGACTCGTACTGAACCAGGAAACTGTAAAACAGCACAAGGAGGGTCAATTCGACTCGCAAAACACCACAAAACACGTCTACAGGACAAAAAACATCTAAAAGACTTACCTGGCACATCCAAACAGGCAAACAGAGGCCCAAACTCACAACCACCTCTTAAAACACACCCACCAAAAGTTCAAACCCAGCCACACCCACAAATGGACCAATAAAAAGGGCCCACAATCACAAACCATGAGCCTTTACAACAGACCCACTGCTGACAGACATCACACACAAACAACTGCACCCATACACCTTAACTTACACACCTTCACACAACCTCCTTCACACATACCCCCTCTACACATACACACACACCTACACATTCACACCCACACACCCACAACCATCCACACCCACACCCCACACCATGCCCAGAGACAAGAATCCAAAGTTCACAAGGGAGGAGCTGGACATCCTTGTCAATGAAGTCATCAGAGTCGAGCCACAGTTCTTTGGAACATTGGTCAGGCAGACCACCATAGCCGAAAAAACACGCCTGTGGCAGAGGATCGTCGATCGGGTGAATGCTGTTGCGCCCATCAGAAGGACCAGGAATGAATGCCAAGCCAGGTGGTACGATCTGTGGAGGGCAGTCAAGCGCAAAATGAACGAGGACTACGCCCAGAGTAACATCACAGGAGGTGGGCTGCCCCGCAGACCGGTTCATTACCATCCCTGGGAGGAGAAGGTGATGGCCTTGTTTCCGCCGGTGGGAGTACAGGGAGTCGAAGGAGTTCGAGAGCCTGGTGAGTACACAAACAACTTACGTAACATGGGGGGAATGGTATCCTCACCCCAACTACAACAAATGCACTCACCAACCCCCAAGCCCTCACCGGACACAACCACACTCAAAAACAACGCTCATGCCACTAACATGAGTATGCCCCATTTACAAAGCAAGGCCATGCCATGTCCCAGCCTACACAAACCACAAACCCAAGACAGGATGTCCGGGATGCTGGGAGGGTGGGGATCACTAAACATATTGTACAACTCAGAAACAGACACCATTGCCCTCAGCCCATAGGGCCCAGGTACATAGCCATGCACCATGCGCAATGCACAGGGCCTGGAAAAGTACTGACAAGGCCCTCCTTTGACAACTGCAAACTCGAACACAAACACAACAAGCTCAGATATCTAGGACAGGAACTCACACTCACTGACATGGCAGCATGCACCATGGGGTGGACAGATACATCACCTGGGAAACCCACTGCCAAATCACACCACACCCGCCAGTAGGCACCGTCAGTCAATCAACAATTGATCAGGGTACTTGTAAGGCGCGCTACTTACCTGTCAGGGTCTCAATGCGCTGAGGGGGGGGGGGGTTCCACCACTGCTCGAAGAGCCAGGTCTTGAGGAGTCTTCTGAAGGCAAGTAGGTCTTGGGTCAGTCGTAGGTGGGTTGGGAGGGTGTTCCAGGTCTTTGCGGCAAGGTAGGAGAAGGATCTGCCGCAGGCGGGCGTACGTTGGATGCGGGGGACAGCTGCGAGGGCGAGGATGCCGGAGCGGAGCTGGCGGGTGGGGGTGTAGAAGCTGAGTCTGATGTGCAGGTAGGCTTGTCCGGCGGTGTGGAGTGCCTTGTGTGCGTGGGTGAGGAGCTTAAAGGTGATCCTCTTGTCGATGTGGAGCCAGTGCTGGTCACTTAAGAGGGGGGTGATGTGGCTGTGGTGGGGGCGTTGACGATCAGTTGTGCGGAGGCGTTTCGGAAGCATTGTAGCCGCCGTTGGTGTTTGGATGGGAGTCCTGCGTAGAGTGCATTGGCGTAGTCCAGTCAGCTGCTGACGAGGGCCTGTGTCACTGTTCTACTTGTTTAGGTCGGGATCCACCAGTAGATCCGGCGGAGCGTGCGTAGGGTGTCGTATCAGGAGGAGGAGACGGCGTTGACCTGCTTGGACATGGAGAGGGAGGATGCGAGGATCAATCCTAGGTTGCGGGCGTGTTTGATGGGTGTCTGTGATGTCCCCAGAGCGATCGGCCACCAGGAGTCATCCCAGACTGAGGGTGTGGGTCCGAGGATGAGGACCTCCGTCTTGTCCGAGTTGTGTTTCAGATGGCCGCTCCGCATCCAGTCGGCGATGGCCCTCAGACCCTTGTGGATGTTGGTTTTGGCGGTGTGAGGGTCCTTGGTGAGGGAGAGGATGAGCTGGGTGTCGTCGGCATAGGAGATGTTTTTGAGGTTGTGGTGGCGGGCCACTTGTGTGAGGGGGGCCATGTGGATGTTGAACACCGTCGGGCTGAGGGATGATCACTCACCCCTTACACAAGCACACACCCCCGGGGCAGCCAATGGAGTCACCCACTCTCACAATGGACATGTGACACAACAAGGTCAAGCCACAGCCAAAAAAGCATCCAAGCCCAAATTCGACATGTCAAACACCCTGGAGTACATTTCAATCAGTCCCCTGCAACATACCCTTCCACAAGTGAACTAGAATATGTATGAAACATGGATGTCGCATGAAACAGCATTAACATTGTCTCTCTCTCACACACAGGGCAACGTCACGGATCGCCCCCCAACAATGGGGGGGGAAGTACCACAGTCCCAGGCTCGGGAGGAACCTGATTCCACCGGCAGCGACACCTTACAACACTCCGCGGATGACCCCAACCCAACTGGCCCCTCTGGTGTCCAAGCCCCTGCAGCACCTGCTTCAGGTACATCTGTGCCAACCACCACCCCCATTACTGCCACATCCCAGAAGACACCCAGGAGCCCTGCCCACACTGAACAACTGAGCCAGTCTGACCTGGAGGGACAAGGTTCGCCGGGCACCCAGGAGGAGGCAGCCAACACCGACACTGCCATCCCTCAGGGGTCCCGTAGACCCGATGTGCCCACAACGGCAGGCCAGGCTCGTGTGGGCAGGGGTGGTGGGAGTGGAGGTAGGCGGAGGCAAGAACCTGACCAGACAGCTGAACGGACCGGTATGTCACACGTACGCAACATCATGGAGGCATACCGGCGTGACACCAGGGCCATCAGTCAGGCAGTGGTGACCCTCGCAGACATTAAGAATCAGCAGGCAACAACAACACCAAGGACGGATGGAGGCAAGACTGGCTGAGCTCCTGGCTGTGCAAAAGGACATGAGCCATTCACTCCGCCGGATCGCCGACAACATGGGCAACCCTCCCTGTGACACCAGGCGCAGACCAGCACCAGCCACAGGGAGGGAGGAGGAGGAGGAGGATTCGTCCGATGGAGCTTCCCAAACATCGTCAAGGCCTGCATCTGAGGGTCCCCGGAGGAAGGTGGGTCATACACGGAAAAGACTGTGAGAGGCAGCGGACCATCCACATCTCCCAGGTCACCTGACCTGGCACCTGGCCTTCATGCGCAACAGCAGCACATCATTGACTGACATTCTCTGCCACATGGACTTGCTGGTCACAGTCTGACCAATGATGACCAACACTGTGGTCTGGACTCTGATGACTTAAAATGCCAAGGATTCCATCTCCCCCTGTGAACTTTGGATTGTATGCACCCGGTAGAGCACCTTTTTTTTCTACCAAAACACGCACCCCACCGACAATAAAACTATTTATTTGTCATGAGATGTTGCTGTCATTCTGCATTAGTCCACAACATACGTGTGTGTAAATGTCAAACTATGCCTGAGTGTTGAACTAACTCCAGCCATCCATACCCTGGGATCTGAGTCCGGTACAGGACACACATGGGTCACAATGTATCATCCAATACAGCCTGGGATCCCAATACTCACCTGTGATGGCCTTAAGCTGCTGAGGGGGGGCTTGAAATACTGTGCGGACACACCAATCAGGAAGAGGATGATGAAGGCATAGAGGTCATGGCTCATGTGGAGGTTACCGGGGAGGGAGTCCCAGGTATGTTTGTCCATGCGTGAGAACCATCTCCTTCATGCTGGAGTGTTGTGGATGTGAAGAATGTTTTCCAGGCCAAGTTCGGATGCATAGAGTTGGGCCAACGGGGTCTTGGATGACAGACGTACAAGGTTGAGTTTGGGGTATGGGGTTGTTGACTGCCTCCTGAGTGTGTGTGAGGAGTGTGAAGGTCATCCTGCAGCACACCGTGATCCCTTGCAGCTATCTCAGGTGGACGGTGATGTTGATGGTGTGCGGGATGTTGAAGCTGAGTTGTGCAGATGCACCCTGGATGTGGACAAGTTTCCCGTGAGTTTGGATGTACTTGCTCCGTAGAGGGCGGGGCAGTAGTTGACACGGCTGGTGTCGTGGACCTGGGGGATGGTCTGTCTTTCCTTGGAGTGGATCTATCTGAGGATCATGTGCATCATGCGGAGGGTGTTGCAGCATGAGGTACAGATGCTGGTGATTTGCATGGCAAATGTGAGTGACAAATCCATGAGGCACACCATCTTGTGTGCGTGGCCACTGGGTGCTTGTGTAGGGCCCCTGCAGGTGGGACACAAGGAGTTGAGCCAGCTGTAAGGGGACAATGCTCAGCTGATTACCTCAGTCCTGTACAAGTCCAGCCTCAGGTGGCTTATGTTCAGCCATTCATCCTCGGACCTCATGCCTTCTTGAATGTTGGAACTGGCAATGGCTGCGTCTTTGGTGAGGCTGAGGAGCACCTGGGTGTCAATGGAATACAACATGATGTGGAGGTTGTGTGCGCATGTGACGGTGGAGAGGGGGGTCCTGGACACATTGAAGATTGACACGCTGAGAGATGGTCCCTGGGCCATGTGCCAGATGACACCACTATACCACATGCTGAAGGCTTGAGTCCCACTCCCATGGCCTTGCTGGTGGAGGGAGCCTGTGTGGAGCAGGAGGTACATGATCCAGTTGGTGTGACAGGGCCTGGAAGGCGGGGCAGCACTGTGTAGGCAGTTGGAGTTGCACACTCAGCATGCAAAGGTGTTGTGTGTGCGGTTAGAGTATGCCTGAGAGCAGGTGGTTGAGTTTTGGATAGACATTGCTTGGAGGGTGGCTACAACATCAGACTGTAATGTGATGTGTGTCATGCAAGGACATGAGGGTCGTGCAATGTGCACTTTGCATGTGCTGACGGTCCTGCCTTTGGCACCGCATGGCTGCAACAGTGGCACAGACAAGATGATGACAGCCAAATGAATGGGTGGAGGGAGGCAGGGAGGAGCATCTTTGAGGCGTGTGTGTTGCCGAATCCCGCTACTTTGTGGGCCCTTGCTGCAGGGGCTGAAGCAGCAGGCGCAATGCCCTGGAAAGTATGCCAAGAGTTGCACACAAAGACAAGGATGTCAGAAA
This sequence comes from Triturus cristatus, assembly GCF_964204655.1. Taxonomy (NCBI): domain Eukaryota; kingdom Metazoa; phylum Chordata; class Amphibia; order Caudata; family Salamandridae; genus Triturus; species Triturus cristatus. The sequence goes on from NC_140589.1 coordinate 1,426,052,295, forward strand.
GGACAACTGCAACAGGCATATGTAAAGGAAGGAGTGTCCGGTCACCCATGGCACACCCCTAGAAAATGGATGCACAATCACCAAAGATGACTGACACAGGATCAGGAAACAGAAGGCCGAGCTGCGCACAGGAGACACACCCTCAGCAGGTGTTGACGGCCTGTTGTGGGGACCAACATGCCCAAATACATACACAACCATGGACTTCATGCACAATACAGATTCGAATCCATGAAGAACTGCATGCATGTTGCTAAACTACACATAGACTCATATGCACTATCTTTGACAACTATGCCAGAGATGCTGCATGCAAAGTGGCAAGAGACCTGCATTGACAGAGATGAGGCACCTTGGAGTGTGAGGAACACCTTTATTACTCAGGCTCACACTAAGGGAAATGCATCAATATGAACAGACTCACAGGTCATTTGGCTGAACATGTGGGACCTACACTGGACACCCCCTTCACACACAGATGTTGTAAATCCAAATGAACTGGCACACAAGTGAAGGAGGTGGGCCAAACACCCCCTGCTGCACACTGAGAGGCTGCAATTCCCCAGTGAGCCTCCTATGGGGATGTCCCACACTATGTCCACCCGTAGCATCCTGTATGTGTCTGAGTGAAGTTTTACACACATTGATGCTTTCCTCAGAATCCACAAACCAGTACAGATGACTGTCATGAAGGGTGACTATCAATTCATGGGAGTCTTGCTACATGTCATGTACCCATGGTGAGTCGACATGTATGTTTGGTAACACAACATGCACAGGAGCAGTCACCACACATTCAAAACACGTAACACCCCCAAAATGCCTTGCTGCAATCCTTACCCAAAATGTCTTTTCAACATGTCCGTGCATGGAACGCTGATTCAGCACACGTTGCAATACTCATGAGGAATATCAGGAGGCCAATGATGACACGAGCAGACAACATGCGCAAGACCCTGGGGATGACAGACACACAAGGAGACAGCGAAAATATTGTTATCCGCATGCATGGTCATTTACTCTACATGAATAATGTTGTCACCATGTTAATTCAAAATTTAGTGTCTCAGCTAAAATGTGTGGAATTACATCATCACTCGAGTGACACATCAGGACACACCTCTAAGTCACTTAGCATACAGTCTGCTGGACACACACATTGCAACACCAGCCACACAAGGCTCCAAGCGTGCACACTCAGACCGAGTGACTCACCATCATGAGAAGAAGTTGCGTATGAGCTGACTCCGCATGTCCTCCTCCTCCTCCTCACTTGCCTCGTGACCAAGCACTTCATCCTCCACGGGTGGATGTTCCAGCTCATCTGGATCCAGGATGAGTGGCACTGCCTTCTCCACTGCCATGTTGTGCAGCATGCAGCACACGAGGAAGATGTTGCAGACCTTTGCCGGTGCATATGGGAGGAACCCGCCTGTCTTGTGAAGGCACCGGAATCGGCTCTTCAGGAGGCCAAACGTCCTCTCAATCACTCGCCTGGTCTGCCCGTGTGCATTATTATAACGGTGATCTGCAGATGATCTTGGGTTGCGGAGAGGCGTCATCAGCCATGGCATGTTGGGATAGCCAGAGTCCCCTATATGGAAACATCATGTAAAGAAGTGGGTCAGGAGATGCCGTAAGGTACAAATAAACCGCAACACAGAGGACAAACAGAGTATACCCACCAACAAGACATGCTCGTTCGTTGTGCAGCCGCAGCATCATTTGTGGCACCCTGCTACGCCTCATGATGTAGGCATCGTGTGCTGACCCTGGAAAACGTGCACAGACATGGGAAATCAGCATGTTAGCAAGACACAAACACAAGAGCATTAATAGAGTGGTAATGTTTACGGTTGCGATAGGCTACCTCCTGTGCCTCTGGTGGTATCAAAGCCACATGTGTTCCATCAATGGACCCAATGACATGGGGCATCCCCCCCAGGGCATAGAAATCACCCTTGACACCTGTCAACTGCTCAGGAGTCGGAAAATGGATGAATTCATCCAGGTGCTCCAACATGGCTTCTAAAACATCATGCAGGACACGGCTGAACATCGTCTGAGACATGCCACCGACATCAGCTATGGTGAATTGAAACATACCATGGCAAAAAAATGTAGGGCTGCCATCAACTTCATCTTGGGGGTCAGCGCTGTAGGATGCCTGTGTCGCGGTTGGAGGTGTGGTGCCAGCTTGGCAGTCAAGTCCCCAATCAACTGTTGAGAGAATCGGTAACGTCTTATGCAGTCACGTTCCCTCATGGCAGCCAAGTCTGGCATTGGTCGGGGGAGAGGCGGTGCCCTGCTGAAAATTGGAATGAATAACGAAGAGTGAGAACATAATAACATCAATGTCAATGAAGTGAGCACATGCTCAACTGCTAATACACATCTGCTTAATACAGAGTCTGGTCTGTGCAATACATCCAGGACACGTATGCAGCCAGCTGATACTCCTATGAAAAGCCAGATACAACCGTTGATTGGCAAGTCTACATGACATGCCCTGAAAAGAGCTGTGGGCCAGTGTAAGTGAATAGCCATAGACATCACTGGAGAGACATACATCCACATATCTGCATTTGAAGGATGTTATCTCATACAGACAGCTGACGGCAAGCTAGAAGCACAGGTCACATGGAAGGTCAAATGTACAGATCACACACATTGCGATGAAGGGGTACACGGGAAAACTGAAAACAGATATTGAGACAACGTAGATATGTCCTCATGTCAAAATCCCAAGTTCAATGCATACAGACACACGTTACGTGGGATTCCACATGTGGCATGGTGTGTATAGATGTGTACCGTGCCCATCTACACACCGTCACATGTTGGATGCAGCAACAGCAGATGCAGTTGACGGGACACCAACTGCCAGCTCATGGGAACACATGACACACATTTGACATAGTCACATCGTGGCATGCTGGTCATTCTATGTCAGTTATTAGTGTCCCTGTCCCTGGCATCAGGCGACAGTTGCGGGTGTTGGTGACTGTGCCATACCAGTGATGCTGTGCTTGACACGTTTGGACTACATGCACACATGTGCAAAGTGTGAAGGGGAAGTGTGCCACACAGTGCCACATCACACATGACATGTGTACACAGGTCATCACACATCTATTGTGCTCAAACATGAGGAGACATGTGCAATATCACTGCCTGACACACCTAGGTCCTGCACATGAAGGACATAAATGACAATGACTTGATGTACAGCCTTGTGTGAGTCTGAGACCTCCATGGATTTCATGTGCACCCTCTATCACCAGTGTAAGCGTGTGAAACGCACCGTACATACGCTCTGAGGGCGTGTGTACTGTCCGTATCGCTATAGTAGTGTTGCTGTAGGAGCACGCGTGTTACGGGGCGTACACACGTACGTGTACTGCCTTAGTACACGTACGTGTACAACTAGTGCGTACACGTACGTGTACTACCTCAGTACACGTATGTGTAGGCACTAGTGGTACACGTACGTGTACTGAGGTAGTATACGTACGTGTACACGTACGTGTACTCACTAGTTATACATGTACATGTACTGAGATAGTACAGGTACGTGTACGCACTAGTTGTACACGTACGTGTACTGAGGTAGTACATGTGCGTTTACTACCAGTGCCTACACGTACGTGTACTGAGGTAGTACCCGTACGTGTACTACCAGTGCCTACACGTACGTGTACACGTACGTGTAGGCACTGGTAGTACGTGTACTACCTCAGTACACGTACGCTTAGGCCCTGGGAGTACACGTACGTGTACTGAGGTAGTACACGTATGTGTACACACTGGTTGTACATGTACGTGTACTGAGGTAGTACACATACGTGTACTACCAGTGCCTACACGTACGTGTACACATACGTGTAGGCACGTGTACTACCTCAGTACACGTACGCATATGCACTGGGAGTACACGTACGTGTACTGAGGTAGTCCACGTACGTGTACTACCAGTGCCTACACGAATGTGTACACGTACGTGTAGGCACTGGTAGTACACGTACGTGTACTACCTCAGTATACGTACATGTACTACCTCAGTACACGTACGTGTACAACTAGTGCGTACACATACGTGTACACGTACGTGTAGGCACTGGTAGTACAAGTACGTGTACTACCTCAGTACACGTACGCGTAGGCACTGGGAGTACACGTATGTGTACTGAGGTAGTACACGTACATGTACTACCAGTGCCTACACGTACGTGTACACCCTCAGTACACATACGTGTACAACTAGTGCATACACATACGTGTACACGTACATGTAGGCACTGACTACCTCAGTACACGTACGTGTACTCCCAGTGCCTACGCGTATGTGTGAAACGCACCGTACATGTGTGGGGATTTAAAAATTACATGGGGACACATAAGGGACAAGTTTTAGGCCATAAATGCATGCTGGTTGTCATGGATACCGAGTTTTCTGTTCAAAAGTTTCCATCAGGTGGCCTTGAAAAGTCAGTTGGCCACAAAATACATTGTTGCAAAGTGGTTGTTGACTTGACATGATGCTGCTAATTTTAACCATGCAAATGCTGTCACTGGTGTATGTTTAAAGGGATTGGAGGAAACGTAGGATGCAAATGAGTCTGACCAATCACTCTGTACTCCTGTAAATGAAAGACCCCAGCAAGGCAGATATAAGTCAGGCAGAACACATGAGAGGGCACTTGCCTGCACAACCTTTCAGTCGACACCACTGCTGCTGTCTGTGCTTCCTCTGGCACCATGTCAAGGTCTGTGGAGAGGGCCCAGCCATTCACCCAGGAGGAGAATGAGGCATTGCTGGATGTCATCCTCCCACAGTACCCGAGCCTGTATGGGAGACCAGGGGAGCAGGTGAGTGTTGACTCCACTAGCTTTGACTGTGCACCTTTTTTGTGACTGTCACTTCTGGCATTGTGTCCAGGTGTGACAGACATGCAATGTTGTTTAGAGTGGGTCCCAGGGGGGAACGGCTTATGTCTCCCATGCAGAGCATGATGTAGTTCATGTGTGCACTCCTCACTTGCATTGTGCTTACTGTAACATTCACTGCATAGTGCATGACACATTCAGCCTGGCTAATCCTTTGTGGCATTTTTTGTCTATTGTCCTGAGGTGATTCAGTGGTCCCCCTGGTGTGACAGGTGACTGTTCCCACAGATGTGTCTGAGTTGAGTGGAGCTGTGAGAGTGTCCAAGTGATGTGTACGCCCCCTGGACATTGATGTGTGTGAATGTTCCTTGTCATGTTGGTGAGTGTCTATGTGAAGTGTTGCACCACAGCTGCATGGAGGAGGCAACAGCTCTACCCATCTCATGTGAGAAGTAAGCCGTGCTGTGTGTCTGACTTGCTGAGCTAGCCCCACACCTGTCACCCCCCACAGGCAAGTGGCACATGTGCAGAGTGAGGTTTGTATCCGCTGTTGCCAATGGCATGTGATTGATCTGTGCCTGTGTGTGTCTGTGTACTCTGCTGCGGTTGCGTCAGTGGCCTGGGGCATGTAACTGCTTGGAGGTGCTGTCCATCAGCCTGGTGTCTCTTGTGATGCACAGTGTGTGCCATGTTCATGGAGTGTGCCGCACCCCTCATGCCACCTGTGTACTTTACATGCCATGTAGTGCATTGGGGCTTCCACAGAGGCCAATGTCCATATGACTAAGATGCAATTCCTTGGCAGCATCCTATGCCCTGTTCAACATTTCAAAGATGTTCAAATGTGTGTCTCTCTGACATGGAGCAGGTGTAGTGATGTTGTCTCACTTTGTCATCCTCACAGGTAACTGCCTACGCCAAGGGGGAGATCTGGAAGCAGGCCACCAGGGCCCTGAGATCGGTGGAGGGTCGCAGTCGGCGCCTAGCACAAGTGAGAAAACGGTGGCAAGACATCCAGTGTTGGACCCGGAGGATCGCCCGGGTCCTGCTGTAGGACTCACCTCCACACCCCCACGACAGGCGCCGTCGCCTGACCCACCAGATGAAGCGTGTCCTCGCGGTGGTCTTCCCTGACATGGATAGGCAGTTACAGGAGATGCAGCAGCAAGAAGGGGGTAGGTACATGTGTGTTTGTTGTGTGTCACCAGCTTTTGGAAGTGCTCAGTCGCCTGGATACACTGGCAGGGATTATATGTGCAGTGCATATCCTCTTCTCCCAAGTCAACCGGTGCTGTTCTTCTTCTCTTCCCCTCCTTGACATGTGTTCCCTGGTCTGTGTGTAAACACTATTGCACATGGTAATCTAGGCTGCCAGTTAATCCACGTGCACATTGCTTTCTGCATCATGTGTGGGGGTGGTCTGTGACATGTGTTGGTACCTTGCATGTGCCCTGTCCTGTTCAGTCATGTGGGGGTCCATATTTGTTGGCACTGATGCTGAGTCTCAACATAGGAGTGTGAGGATTCAAATTAACAGACTTCAAGCATGCATGACCGATGTTGTGGCCTCAGACATGATGTGCATGAGTGGGAGATATGCATAGTGCCGGGACGGTTGCTCATGTTACAGTCGGGTCATTCCAGGACCATGGAGCAGTGTGCCCACTACAGTCCCCTGAGACACCCTTGCCTCGGAATCATGTGTGTCATCCAACACTGTGCCCATTCTCTGTGTGTTCAGCATAGGCTGGCCTCTGTGGCATTGTTCTCTGGCCTCATTTGTATTTATGTAAAGTGTGCTACATCTGTCCACTGTACAGGGTGACCCCATTTGGCTTGTGCATCCTCACACTGGGCAGTGCCTGTGTGTCTTTGTACAACTATCTGTTGATGGTTGTTTGTCACAAATATGTGTTGGCAGCCTCACGAGGTGATGTGAAGTACATTTAGGAGATCTTGATGCACATTTTAGTAAACCCAGATTAAGAGATGTAACTTCTTGATCTGTCTCAATCACATTGTCTCAGGTATGGGGGTTTGTGCGGGCAAGGCCTACATGTCCAAACCTTATGTCTCCTTGCCAGGTCTGACCTGTGTGTGATAATTGTCTGGACAGACACTCAACATGCAGTGACCCAGTCATGTTGTGCAGGGTTTAATGTTTGTGCTTTGCAGCATGTGTCAAAAGTTAAAATACATGGTTCCTGCTCATCCATTTTTGGCACCAGTGTGTGGTCCAGATGCTACGTAGTTTGGTCTTTGTGTGCGGACATCTGTGTGGACATTCTTGGTTCCCATGAGGGTGTCTCCTCAGTGCAGGTGCTCCTTATTCTGACACAATTGCAGGCCCATTAGCTTATGCATTGTCCTGTGTTTGGACATGTGTGCCACTCCACATGACAGGCAGTGGGTCAGATGTGTTGCCAACAGTGCCATCATGGTACGGATGGCCATGTGACAGGTGACATAATTCAAGTTGTTAGTCAAGTAGTCTTGTACCTTGGCACTCACTACACTTGTCAACATGTCTCAATTTTTTCAATGCTTGACTTTGATGTTTTGTTGTGAAGGACAATAATGTGCCTGCATGACAGATGTCTCCCAAGGAAGTGCACAAGAAACCACCTTTACACTTTCCGGGGACACGCTGGCACATTTTAAAGGAAGACACAGTTCGAATAACACTTGTTTTCAGATTATACATATACATGTTCCCACAGTGTGGTTGCATTTGAGTAAGTCCTTGGTTGTTGCTGATACCAACTTACAAGTGTCAAGTCATCCAGACCGCCGTGGTGCCATGTATATGTACTTACTGAAACCCCATGTCTTCCTAACAGTGGCTTATTTGAATAAGGCTGGCAGCTCATACAATGACTGTGTAAATGTAGTTTTGTGTGCACCTCATTGTGTAACTTCTTTTATACAGGCATATGTGTGTTCTGTTCACAAAGTGGCACATTCACACATTCTAAACATGGAGATTGTGTAAAGTGTTGTTATTCCCAAGGGATCACAATGTATTTTGTTTGGGTTTCCAAAGTACTCACAGGTCTCTGAGTGTGGGGACACCTTCAGCATTGAGGTCTGTTATTTGGCCTTGGGTGCACCAATACTGTTTCGTTCACAGTGAACAAGAGGTGGCATGCCTTCATAGTCTTGCTGTGCTCAACTGTTCCCAGACACTAGCTTCTCAGTTTAATTCGATATCAAGTTATTTGCTGTTGTGTCCTAATTTTCCTTGTTTCCAAGTGGCATAGTGGGTCAACCAACTGGGGATTGTAGGGCTTATATATGTGCGGAGTATTCTAGATGTTACTCATGATGCATTTCCTGATATGCACTGTGACATATTTTGTTTGGACTCAGGTGTCAGATGTATACAGGTGACTGATTATTTTCTGTATCTTCACCTTGCCCACAGCATCATCAGAGGACACCCAGGGAGACACCTGCATGGACCTGGAGGAGGGATCCAGCACCGGTGCCACCACTGCTGGCGAGTCTGCGGGAGCAAGTGGCACGGAGGGCGAGGGGAGTCAGGCGGAGGACCTGTCTGGTGGCGACACCGACTACGACGCTGATGGGTCCGAGGCTGAACTCCTTGAGGGGGCGGAGGCTGCTACAACACCTGGCAGCAGCACAACATCTGTCACCGCCCCCTCTATTCCCATCACCGCCCTCCCAGTTGCTCTGGTCCCTTCTCTCCGTGCAGGGCACCACCATGTCTCCTTCGTGCCAGGCACCGCACCCCCTGCCCCTGTCCCCCCTGCTGCCCTCACTGCAGAGTCTGTGGACATTCAGCGGCAGTTGCAGATTGGCCAGACATCGATGCTGAATGTCCTCTATGGCCACACCACACTGCTGACACAGATGGTGTGGTTCATGGAGGGCATGTCAGCAGCGATGTCTGACCAACGGATGTTGCTGAGGTCCATGGACTCTTCACTGACGGCAGCAGTGAGTCTCCTGCAGCGCCTCTCTTCCCCCCACCCCTGCACCATCCACACTTCCCACTCCCATGCCTGTCCCATGCACACCCAGACATTCCCAAGCACGCACCCCACCAGACACAGGCAGCACACAAACACGTAAGGGCAGGCGCACACCTCCTGGCACGCACACTAAGGGGGATAAAGGCACACCCACTGGGTCTGGGGCACACAGGCATACATGCAGCCACAGTCTGAGTCCGCATGCCTCACTACCCAGTCCCTCCAAAGGCACTCCCCTCGGCTCCCCTGCCACACAGTCTGACAAAGAGAGCTACTTGGCTGTGCTGGGCCTCAGCCCCACTGGCTCACCAGCCCGCAAACGGGCAAGGCACTCCACGGGAAGGGGAGTTGAGTCCCCCCTGTCCACCCCCTTCCGCAGTAGCGCTGCACCCCATCCCTCCGACCCCCCCCCCTCCTTTGTGCCTGTGGTTTCTTCGGGTGCAGGGGATGGATGTACGTCGTTACAACGCACACTTTTACAACGCATGCACTTACAACGCATTTTTTACAACGCAACATCCACTACAACGCATTCCATTGCATCGTAGGACACTACAACGCATTTTTAAAAACTACCTTTACAACACATTCCATTACATCGCATACTACCTTTACAACTCATACCATTACAACGCATAATATTACATTGCATTTAAGGTAAGTATTGGATAGTATAGGGGTAAAAATTACTATTCTTACTCCAGGGGGTGCAACAGTAGGGTAATTGTTGGATAGTATAGGGGTAAAAATTACTATTCTTACTCCAGGGGGTGCAACAGTAGGGTAAGTGTTGGATAATGTAGGGGTAAAAATTACTATTCTAACTCCAGGGGGTGCAACAGTAGGGTAAGTGTTGGATAGTATAGGGGTCAAAATTACTATTCTAACTCCAGGGGGTGCAACAGTAGGGTAAGTGTTGGATAGTATAGGGGTAAAAATTACTATTCTTACTCCAGGGGGTGCAACAGTAGGGTAAGTGTTGGATAGTATAGGGGTAAAAATTACTATTCTTACTCCAGGGGGTGCAACAGTAGGGTAAGTGTTGGATAGTATAGGGGTAAAAATTACTATTCTTACTCCAGGGGGTGCAACAGTAGGGTAAGTGTTGGATAGTATAGGGGTAAAAATTACTATTCTAACTCCAGGGGGTGCAACAGTAGGGCAAGTGTTGGATAGTATGGGGGTAAAAATTACTATTCTAACTCCAGGGGGTGCAACAGTAGGGTAAGTGTTGGATAGTATAGGGGTAAAAATTACTATTCTTACTCCAGGGGGTGCAACAGTAGGGTAAGTGTTGGATAGTATAGGGGTAAAAATTACTATTCTAACTCCAGGGGGTGCAACAGTAGGGCAAGTGTTGGATAGTATAGGGGTAAAAATTACTATTGTAACTCCAGGGGGTGCAACAGTAGGGTAAGTGTTGGATAGTATAGGGGTAAAAATTACTATTCTAACTCCAGGGGGTGCAACAGTAGGGTAAGTGTTGGATAGTATAGGGGTAAAAATTACTATTCTAACTCCAGGGGGTGCAACAGTAGGGTAAGTGTTGGATAGTGTAGGGGTTTTAATATAATATTATGCATTGTAATGGTATGCGTTGTAAAGGTAGTATGCGATGTAATGGAATGCGTTGTAAAGGTAGTTTTTAAAAATGCGTTGTAGTGTCCTGCGATGTAATGGAATGCATTGTAGTGGATGTTGCGTTGTAAAAAATGCGTTGTAAGTGTAGTGCGTTGTAAAAATTGCGTTGTAAAGATTGTTCCCCGCAGGGGATATTCTGGACGCCCTGGCAGAAGTGTGCAGCGCCGAGCTCACCTCCACCTTTGGCGCTGCCCCACCCCCTGTGGTGGAGGCGTCCAGCCCTGCACCCACCACACCTACCCTTACACCTCCTGTCCCTGCGGTGCCTGGTCTTTCCCCACATGATGCCCCCCCAGTCAACGAACCTGAGGGTTCTAATGTGCAGGCAAGCTAGGGGCGACGCGTGGCCATGTGTCCCCCCCAAGGACTTCTGATCTGGACTGGCCATTGGCCGTTGTAAATAGTGTCCTTTAATTATTTTTCATTTAATTCTGAATAAAGCATTTTCTTTTTACTTTGAACACTATTGCATTTCAGGTATTGATGTTGGTGCTGATGCTCCAGGAGTTGGGGTTGTGGTAATGTGTTATGTTTCAGGGAAATGTTGTAGTCTGATGCTCATGGGGTGGACCATGGTATCTGCGTGCCATCACAAGGTCTCTGCAAAGAATCTTTGGTCGTGTGTGTTATTTGTGTTTGGAGACATTGTCCCAAGGTGTGTTCCTTCCTCTGTGGCACCTGACATCTTCCCTGCAGGGAGTTGCACAATTGTTGTGCTGACCTGTGTCTACATTTCCTTTGTTGGTGTTGGATCCCTTCAACTATGGCCATGCCTGCTCAGCAATGTCTCCGGCTGCATCGTCTGTGCCATCCTTGCTAGTCACTGTACTTGTGTATTGAGTATGTTGCCATGCCTTCATGAAGAAATTCTCCCTTTTCCGCACTATGCATGTGTGTAATCCCAGACTAGCACACATATGGTACTTGTTCTGCAGGATATTTGGGCACCTGACTCACAATTGTGGGCATTGTATCTGTGGGAACTCCACCCCATTCCTTCCATGAGAGAAAACATCTTGGTGGCTGTCCCAGCACCTATACATTCCTATCAGTCCTGGGATGTGCGTGACAATGTGTGTTCCCTTTGGCTCTCTTAGTTTAGTAGGCATTGACATGACTATACAGTCTTGTGGCATGATCTCTGTGTGTGTATTGTGCTGCATCCACCAGGGGTGGGTATGCATGTGTCATTTGGCCTCACACCCACATGTGGTGTGTCATGCAGTGGGGGAAAGACATCCATCCTCATGGGAGTGGGACACTGCTGTCAGTGATGTGTTGTTATGGCACTATCAACATAGTCGAAAATTAGGGATGCGCACATACACCCATGGAGTTGTGGTCATCTGCTAATGATGTACACACCCCCATGTCTCTGTCCACTGCTGGGAGTGATAGGCACCCACCCCTCACATGTCTCTGTCCACTGCTGGGAGTCCTCTGCACCCACCCCTCACATATCTCAGTCCACTGCTGGGAGTGATAGGCACCCACCCCTCACATGTCTCTGTCCACTGCTGGGAGTGATAGGCACCCACCCCCATGTCTCTGTCCACTGCTGGGAGTCCTTTGCACCCACCCCTCACATGTCTCTGTCCACTGCTGGGAGTGATAGGCACCCACCCCCATGTCTCTGTCCACTGCTGGGAGTCCTCTGCACCCACCCCTCACATGTCTCTGTCCACTGCTTGCAGTGATAGGCACGCACCCCTCACATGTCTCTGTCCACTGCTGGGAGCGATAGGCACCCACCCCTTACATGTCTCTGTCCACTGCTGGGAGTGTATACTCAAAACTTAATGGGTATTTGCTTCAGGATCTGCACATCCATTGAAAAAAGTCAATTGAACATCAAAATATATAGCTCATGTCTTTCTTTTAGGGGTGCTGCAATGGTGTTGGCAATACCCACCCATCAGGGTATAATAGCGTTAGGACAAGTCCTAAAGCAACATACAAACTCAAAATACACCTGAGCACACCCAATTGTAGTGTCTGTAATCCATAGGTATAGTTAAAACCTGAGCACAATGTCAAAGAATCAATTGTTCAAATGTCCTTTATCGTGATGGCACAAAAAACTTTTCAATCAGGTCCTGTCACAGAGTTTTAATGGTCAAAAAACATGCAGAACAACAGCAGCCGATGCACGTTTCGCCCCCCTGGGCTTTTTCAAGGCTGCAGAAAAATACATGTATAACAATAATTGTACAACAATCAAATGTAACCATCTCAACTCACAATAAAGTTAAAAACGTTATAGATGCCCTTAGAACAACACTTCAATTACAAATGTACGTTGATACATCAATGACATCAGCACAATCCTAATCCCACACCCTAAGCAAATTATACTTTGAGCTGGAAATATAGGGACAAAACACTCTGTCATTCTAATGAATTCAAATCACAAGAAAGCACAAAATGATTTAGAGACATATGTGACCTGAACACAACTCATAACAAGACCCTCCTATTAACACACTGTTGACACACTGTTAAATGGCACAATATATATACAATTTGCCATTTTCAATGAGTTTATCGTCCAATATGGATCTGTACTAGTATGAGCAATCCCCAATTCATAAACAGCAAACACGAAAAGAAAAAGTAATCACCAGTGTCAGTGTCAGAAGTTAAAAATCATCACTCAGTGATAAATTCGAAAAGTAAAAATCACACTACCACTTGAACAATACCACCACCGGAACAACAATAGTTAAAACCACAGGAGAAGAGGACAGCTCAAGAGAATAGTTTCCACAACCTGTGACACACGCCCTATGCTACGCATAGTCATCTCACCTTGAGTTTCGAAGCTATGTATCCAGTTTTATATGGTATTAGTTGTTGTATACAAATCACTTGCTTGATTAATTCTAGAAGAGAGGAGGAAGGATTTGACAACCAACTTTAGTAATACAGATTGCAGTGTATTAATGTTGGTTAATCCAAGTGAAGATCATAGCGGTTTCTTACCCCGAGTCACAGGCGTAAACTCACTCGTCTTGTACCACGTCGGTATGTTAGACCATAGTGCAAGCTAAATTCAAAGTTTATCGCAGTTGCGAACAGAATTCCCAATTGGTTTCTGGAAATCGTTTTCGGACCTTGATAAGTCCTCTGTTAAAAAGTTGATCAAATGGCGTGATGTCAATGAAAAACAGAGAAATAAAGAATAACAAAGAAAAGGCAAAATTAATAATAGTGCACCCTAATAATTGCATCGTGCCTAAATATTCAGAAAGATTTGATTTCTATTAGCATCGATCCTGTAGTTGAGTCGTATAAGGCAGAAAGTTTACCTGATTCGTAAAATGCTGTCTTGTGTAGATAAAACGGCAACTCGGCGTTCTCTAAACGCGGGCGCCATTGTTTGAGATGTTTATAGCCACAGCACATAGCAGTAGAAAGAGGACTGCAACCCCGCGATCCTAAGAATCGCGTATTGTTTCTGAAACTGTGATAAAAACGAGTAAATTTGATTGACTGATCCTATAAGGTTGTACAAATAGAACATATGACCATGATATATATTACTGGTCACATTTGCCCACGTAATATATATGGTCATGATATATTGCTATAATGAAGATGGAAGAAAGACTGACTTCACTCTTTGTGAATACATAACAGGTCTCACAGCTATTGTTATTAATCGACCATATCAAAATTAAATAGTATTAGTATCTCACTGCTGTGAGTGATAGGCACCCACCCCCATGTCTCTGTCCACTGCTGGGAGTCCTCTGCACCCACCCCTCACATGTCTCTGTCCACTGCTTGCAGTGATAGGCACCCACCCATCACATGTCTCTGTCCACTGCTGGGAGTGATAGGCACCCACCCCTCACATGTCTCTGTCCACTGCTGGGAGTGATAGGCACCCACCCCCATGTCTCTGTCCACTGCTGGGAGTCCTCTGCACCCACCCCTCACATGTCTCTGTCCACTGCTGGGAGTGATAGGCACCCACCCCCATGTCTCTGTCGACTGCTGGGAGTGATAGCCACCCACCCCTCACATGTCTCTGTCCACTGCTGGGAGAGATAGGCACCCACCCCTCACATGTCTCTGTCCACTGCTGGGAGTGATAGGCACCCACCCCTCACATGTCTCTGTCCACTGCTGGGAGTCCTCTGCACCCACCCCTCACATGTCTCTGTCCACTGCTGGAAAGATAGGCACCCACCCCCATGTCTCTGTCGACTGCTGGAAGTGATAGGCACCCATCCCTCACATGTCTCTGTCCACTGCTGGGAGTGAAAGGCACCCACCCCACACATGTCTCTGTCCACTGCTGGGAGTGATAGGCACCCACCCCTCACATGTCTCTGTCCACTGCTGGGAGTGATAGGCACCCACCCCCATGTCTCTGTCCACTGCTGGTATTCCTCTGCACCCACCCCTCACATGTCTCTGTCCACTGCTGGTATTCCTCTGCACCCACACCTCACATGTCTTTGTCCACTGCTGGGAATCCTAGGCAGACACCCACCCACCCACCGCACCCTTGGTGCAGTACACTGCTGTCCTGGCCATGAACACACCCCAATATACTGGTAATATGCTGCACCAGGCCCTAAGCCAACATTCGCGGTGTGTGTATGCCTTGTATCACAAATGTACTGGTGCCCTAGGGGTACGGGTGATGCGGTCCGTACCCCGCATTCATAGGTTGGGTACGGCCCGTACCACCATTGTATTGGTGATGTAGGGGTACGCGTGGTACGGGCCGTACCCACGCCCTCAGAGCGTGGGTACGGCCTGTACCACCATTGTAGTGGTGATGTAGGGGTACGTGCCGTACCCACGCCCTCAGAGCATGGGTACGGCCCGTACCACGCGTACCACTACATCACCACTACAATGGTGGTACGGGCTGTACCCACGCTCTGAGGGCGTGGGTACGGCCCGTACCACGCAGACCCCTACATCACCACTATAATGGTGGTACGGGCCGTACCCGCGCTCTGAGGGCGTGGGTACGGCGCGTACCCCTACATCACCACTACAATGGTGGTACGGGCCGTACCCACGCTCTGAGGGTGTGGGTACGGCGTGTACCCCTACATCACCACTACAATGGTGGTACAGGCCGTACCCACACCCTCAGAGCGTGGGTACGGCCCGTACCACCATTGTAGTGGTGATGTAGGGGTCAGCGTGGTACGGGCCGTACCCACGCTCTGAGGGCGTGGGTACGGCCCGTACCACGCTTACCCCAACATCACCACTACAATGGTGGTAAGGGCCGTACCCACGCTCTGAGGGCATGGGTACGTCCCGTACCACCATTGTAGTGGTGACGGGTACGCGTACACGCCCACTGCCGTTGTAGCGGGACGCAGGGATTGGTGGACACGCCCCCCGAAGTGACCAGACCCTGGAGGTAATGTATGTACAGAATATGGTATTTTTTAAATTAGGTAGAGGTTATGTTTCCTGCTCCTTGCCCCCCCTTTGCCCCTGGGTGTTGTTCTGACCTTCTGCGGTGTGTGCGGCAGTTTCGGTGCACCACGTCATAGGCTAGGAGGGCCAGGATGACACGTAGGATGGGGTCCATGGCTGTCCGTCACGTACCGGTGCTCCTTCTTCGCGTCTTCCTCAATTTCCCAGGAGTTTTTGGCTGCCGTAAAAAATGAGCCGTGCGGAGTGACGTAGGCACGAAACGTACTTGCTGGTCCGTAAAACGCTGCCTGACTCCGTCTGGACGTCAGGTACGCGATGTCCCGGATCAGAATTGTGGGTATTTTTTAGCCGCACATAGTTTTTTACGAATCGTACGGAAATGGTATTTCTGTACGATTCGTACTTGCTGGTTTGTAAGGAGGATTTCCCGGGTACGAGTCGTACTGAGAATACGTTCCGTACGACCATTCGTACCTGGGTTTTACAGGAACGGAATCGGCACCATAATGTGCATAAATGTTAAGAACTGTACTTGGATAATACTTGCTTTCCTTCAGTGAACACATTCACAGAGTACACAAAAGTGAGTTATGCAGCACGAGGCTGAAAATATGTAAAGCCTAATATATGTTCAGTGTGCATTTCATTCTACAGTTATCCAATCTACGCAAAGACAGCATCAGGCTACAGACTGACACCCTGATCTCTTCTCATGGCAAAATGTTGATCATCAAATTAAAGTAGTCAGGAATTGCAAAATACAGTTTAGTTATGAGTCTGAAAAAAAAACTACCCAAAAGATGGGTTTTACATTCTGTTGGTGTGACATGTCTTTTAAGGGGTGTTTTTTTTAACTGTTTCTCAGGAATGTGTTTCAACCATTAATACTCAAATATAGACTTCAATAGACACTGATCAGAGTTTATTAGCTCTGTTTAAAAGTAGAGCTTCTGAACAACAGAGACACCAAAAGAAAACTACCCGCAAACATTTAATTTGAATGTAGCTTAAAGAAGTTGTTGCCTAGTTTGAGTTTCGCTAATGTGCTTTCACCTTCTTATTTGGGCCACTTTCCTTTCTCCCACACACCCAATTGCCAGAGCTGTAATTCTCAAACAGTGATGTCATCTATATCACAGCCGTTGCAATGGCCACTTCTCCATCTCTAATGCATTTGGTTACATTCTGTGTTGAAATATCAGGCTTTGACATTCAGATCACCCTTTTAGACATCCAAGCCCTCCATCCACAAGATGTCTTTTCTTTGTAGAATCCTCCTGTGGTTGCTTTGGACTTGTGTGACTGCACCATTCTTGTAGTGACTCTTACATTAGAAATTGTCATTTTTTGTTTTTAAGACAAGTGTGCGTATGGTGTAAACAGAAAAAAACAGAATAAGAAAACTAAACTGCCTCTATAAGGACATGTATTTATTCTCCTAAATCAAAGACTGAAACAAGTCATGAACCAAAATGAAATTGCGCAATATGTCTAATTAAAAAGTCCTTTCACAGTAACCATTAGTATTCCTTCCTGAATTCCTTTTTGAAACTCTGGTTATCTGTAGGGCATCTTGAAATCTGAATTGTAGATAATCCTCGCTTCACTCTCTTTCAATTAAGTTTATGTGCTTTTCTGTGTAAGCTAGTGATTCAAATGTCTGTTTTAGATTTGGCTAAAAAAAAAAATGGGTATTATATGGGGTTTTCTTCTTTGTATGCAATTTTCTTCAGAAAGTTTGTGGACATAATTTTCTTACTCTGGTGCCAACGCTAATGCCACTTTTAGTTATCTAGTCACGAATATATTTGCATTGTTTTTAAATATGACGGTAGTTCTATTAGATTAGACAATTGTTGAAGTATTTTGGATCAATTATAAAAATATTGAATGTATAAAACTAAATTTCTTAACATCAGACCTCACCACGGGCCAGATGTGCAAAGATTTGGAATAGCGATTTCATATTTGCTATTCTCTGCAAACCTATTTTGATTGCCAATGAGTCGCAAATAGGCCTACCTCATGCATATTAATGGGGTAGGACACAATTTGCACAGGGATGGTGGACTGTTGGGGTCAGTAGACCATTATGTCTGTTATTGATATTAAATAGAGCAATCTTTTTTTTAATGCAGCCCATTCCCCCTAAAGGAAAACAGGATGCATTTAAAAAGAACAAAAATGCAAGTTTATGCCTAATTTTTAAAGGAGTAGGCAGTGGTCCGTGAGGCCACAGCAAGACCTTAATTTTTTTTTTAACATTCTTGAAGGGGGTGGCCCAAAGGGACCCCTTCCCATTTGCGAATGGGTTCCCACCACTTTTTGAATAGTGGTAAAGTATTACTGTTTTGCAACCGGAACATGGTCACAAAACAGTAATACATACCATACAGATTTGGTTTTTGGGAGGGACGCCCAAAACACTCCCATCAACATACGAATCACAAATGCAAATTGCAATTCCGTAACAAGTTACCGTATCACATGTTGCATTTTGTACATCATAAAAAGCATGTTTCCGGTTGCGAATTGGGCCATTTGCGACCAGAAAAATGCTTTGTACATCTGGACCCAAGTGTTTATTATGCAGGTGCAGCAGATTGATGCAAAAGCAATATTTATAGCAGATCCCTTTGCAGAATGGACCTGACAATGCTTTTAAACTTGCTTAGGTGAGAATTATATTGTGAAGAATATTTCAAAAAGGTGAAGTTTAACTAATTTATAAAAACAACATAGATATTATTCAGCATTCAAAAGCACCCAAGCCCAGGGTTTTGAGGGACATTCAAAATATTCTGTGAGGTTATCCTGACTCTAATTTTGATAGATTGGCCAGGTTCCAGGTTTAACCAGTGCAGAGCTTCTAAGAAATAGGCTAAATTCAAAGGTAACTTGATAGGGTTAATTCAAAGACTATTTTATAGAGTCAAGCTGTTTATGTTCTTCAATAACTTATTTACTAAGTCTTTCAAACCTTCACAAGCCCTCCATTTCCCTCTTTCCTGATTTTCAGCGCCCTTGCTGCTTGGCTTCAATTTGCCTAGTCAGTACCTATGTTCCAACAATATGTAAGTCAGGAGACATAAGCAGTTCCTAGACACAAGTGTAGACCCAAGTATAGGAATAAGCATGGATTTGATGAAGCCTCTTCTCTACCCTGACTCAGACCTTGTCTAGCAATGGGCTTCAGTACCATCAACATTTTATTATCATACTGTCCCTTTCAAGCCCTCAGCAGCCAGCCAATAGCCAGGAGTTCAGGCATTGTGGAGATAACGTGGATCCCACTACCATTTTCGCCGCCATACATGAGAAAAGTGGGCATGTTGATGTCAGCAACATCTGGAACTAGAAAGTGACATCAGGAAAAACATATTGTTAATTCCTGTCCTATCAAAAGCATTCAGCGTCATCTGGCTTTAATGTGTTCTTTGTGAAAAGTGGTAGGCACTGAACAGTAATGCACTGTCAAGCGATACATTCACGTGGTCTAGTTTACATGCAACATAAACATATATACCTAATTATAAATACTCTGAAGTAGGTATTGTATGTGTTCATGTCAGCATTTAACTCACTAGATAATACGTTTCTGGGTAATTCAATGTCATCCTCTGGACTATCCATAGTTAAGAAAACATGCTTTGTTGAACTTACGCAGTACATAGCAAAGTCTAGGGTTAACTGTAGTTGGTATTATGTCTGTATTGATAGTTTAATGCTGTGGATGTCTATTCCAGGTGCAGGTATGTAAAGAAGTAGACCATATTGAAACACTATAGGTTGCAAATGGCCCGTCCATGTCTCCCTTTTATAAGTCTCTGGTTTGTTTCTCTTCACATGAATACCACAGTCTTGTTTGTTCCAAATTGGTATGGTTGCAACATTTCCAAACCCATTCTGACCTTAGTTTGTGTCCTTCTTTGTTTTTTTCAGGCAAATACAGTCCACTGGAGACCTAAAAGAATGCATGTCAGGGAAAGAACTCTAGCGCCAACATGGATTCCTGTAAGTCTGGCACTATAATGGCTCAGGCAGCATCAGAAAAGAAGTGTGTGCCCCTTTCAGTGTTCAAAAGCGCAGAGAAGTTTCATGTTTAGTTCCCAGACAGTAAGAGGTCCATGGGGCAAGAAGAGTGTGTTGAGTTTCAAGGGGTGCTGCATATTTCCCCCATATTGCTGAGCACTTAAGTAAGAGTGTGCCTGTTTATATCCAGGAATTATTTAAGGTATGGAGTCAGAAAGTTTCCTTCACAAGGAAAATACTCTGTCAGAATGACTATTAGAGGGAAAACATGTTTCTACTTTCTTTTGAGAGCAAAAAGGAAACTAAATCAAATGGTGCAAAATGTCCAATTAAAAGGCACTTCATCCTAACTGCTGATAGGTCCTTCTTAACACCCTGTCTGAAAACCTTAATTGTCTGTAAGGCTTCATGAATTTCTATTGTAGCTAATTTCTATCCTACTCTCTTTGTATATTATGTGTATCCATCTATGTGTTCCCAGTGTATCAGTTGACCCTTTGGCTTAGTTTTAAAGAACCAACTGGTCTTATACAGGTTTTCATTCTCTATAAGCATACTTTTCTTAACATGATACCGAAATCACTGTATATCAGCCTTTCCTTGGAAATTATATATATTAATTGAAGTTATTTGGAAGTATAATACAAATATTGAATTTTCATGACATTAAAGTCATTAAAGCATGTGACGATGGACCTGACACATTTTCCAAACCTCTTCAGGTGAGTGTGATATTGTGAAGAAGACTCTAGCACAGTAAAGCTTAACAAAAAGTTTAAAATGAAATAAAGTGTATTAAAACTCCAAAAACAACAAAACCCAATCATCCAGAGATCCTTTCAATGTAGTTTCTGGATAGATACGACTGGAAAAATAGGGATCCTTTCAATATTTTCTCTAGGAATAGATAGGACTGCATTAAAACATTCAAGAGATATTTGGGATTAGC
This sequence comes from Triturus cristatus, assembly GCF_964204655.1. Taxonomy (NCBI): domain Eukaryota; kingdom Metazoa; phylum Chordata; class Amphibia; order Caudata; family Salamandridae; genus Triturus; species Triturus cristatus. The sequence continues at coordinate 1,426,073,214 of NC_140589.1, forward strand.
AAACTAAATGCAAAGATTACTTCTAAGCAGTGGCAGCTGGTGACATTTGAAAGTGGTGAGGCATAAATGTGTGGCATGATTTTTATATAGCAAGCGATGTGAACAAGTTATATGGACAAACCTGGGGTCCAGGGGGAGTCCCTCTCCTGAGAAAGGAATCAAAAATGATTGGCAAATGGTGCATTTGAAAGCGAATGAATGTAGCAATAAAGCAATGCAATTAAGCAGTGGGATCATATAGTCGTGAAATATTAAACACTTTAAAAACTGCCCCATATCGTCTTGCGTTAATTTATTTAACAGTTACTGTAATGTGTAAATTGTTCTGCATGACAATGTTAGCCCTTTAAAATTTATGCTTGCCAGTGTCTTGCATGCATGCAGCATTAACTTTGGAAAAATATGCTCTGTGCAGACTTCGAGAAGCACCCACAGATGCTAGCTGTAACTAGTCCTATAGAAATATGTGCAGAAAGGTCTTTAAGTGAGATGAAAAAAGTGGGTGCTCTCTATAAAGGAACATGCCAATTACATTTCTGTGATTCCCATGGTGTGCCATTAGACCGGTTTTTTTGTTTCTCTCTGAGATGTCATTTTATCCAGATAAATGGCACAGCAACTGACATACGCCTAAACAGTCAGCATGATTTGCTTTGTCACTGGGTGTTAGCTGTTTAAGATAACTGAGTAACAACAATGATTTCTTATAAATAATTAACATTGGACATTTTTAAATTCTGAAATAGTGAGTCTGTGAATTAAATAGCATTAAGGCCTGTGGAAGGAGTTTTGGCCTTCAATTATGTGTCCTTTTTATTAGTTATGTATTCTCTTTTCTCTGCATATCTTGTCCACCTTCACATCTTCAACCCCCTCTCTTTCCTCTTCAGCATTCTCTTTTCACTTTCTTGCATCTCTGTCACTTCACCGCCCCCAACATGCACTGCACTCTCTCAAATGTAAGCACTTTAATTACTCTTACTTTTGCCTTGCAATATTTTGACATCAGTGTACCCCTTCACACACATATCCACAGAATTTCAGTTGCAAGTGGAATACACAAACATTGTTCTGTGTGCTCTGCAGAGAGGCCAATCCACTGACAGGCACTTTGTTTGGCTTTCGCCTGTGCGCTCAATCAAACCTCCTTATAAACACCTGGCATGGCTCAAGCTTCAAAGTATGCACATAAAAATATACAGATAAACAACAGCATTATAAAATAGCTAACTCATGGGGAATGCAATATTCAGTAAAGCATATAAAATAAGAGAGGAACTAAATCACTGAAATGCATTTCTTCTACGTTTTTTACATTCATTATTTGCAAAACAATCCATGCTTTTAGCATCAGTGGTAACATAGGGGCATGTACACAGGGCCAGTTTTAATGCCATACATAAGAGAACTGGCCACTGTATGCACATGTTACACAGTAAGCACATATCTCTTGCTTTGCGCCTGACTCTGATTTTTGGATCCGTTTCACAAGGGAACAAGAGCGAACCCTGCTCCTTATTTGGATCCATTTCACAAGGGAGCAAATGCCGCAGCTCCACTTCTAAAAGAGCGAGCAATGTTCAGCGAGGGCCTGGGGTGTCAGAGTGGGGATCATTAGCATGATGACGGGTCTCGGCACAATATAGAGAACACAGCAATAACTTGCAAACACTTACCATTACCGAGAGCAAGGCATGGGATCAGACGTGATTGCATCCACTCTCATTATGAAAGGGTGGGATCTACGTCTTCGAATGACAGATGTCTGAAATCAGGAAGGGATGAAGTCTCCTACGCCCAAAACCGTGATGCTTATTGCAACACTGGCCTACAGTGTGCATGCAACCAGAGACCCCCATGGCAATGAAGGGCTTTAAAACAGAAAGCCCTGCATGGTGTGTCACGTTAAGAAAGTTGATTTACTGCCTCTCTTCTGTCTCCTGCTTCAGAGCAAGGCGGGGCAGGCAGCCTGAAACAGACAACCCAGACTTAAATACATCCATTTATTTAGAGATATGATCGTATCTCTAAAGAAATCGATCTATTTTATATTTTTTAATGTAAACGTGTAGGAATTTTCAGAGGGGTGCAGCCTCACAGCCCTAATGGAGAAACCGCCCCTGCTTCTAAGAGGCATTCACTTCAACGTCCTTGAAGTCCTCTTTACCTAGGCTGTCAAATCTTTGAACCGTTCTGATGAGGTTAATGGGAGTTTCATGCTAATGTTCCTGATTATAGGGACTCTTACTGCTTTGCTCATGTAGACATCTGTAAACACATATTAACTCCAGTCTTCAGGACATTTGTTTATCTGTGGCTAAAGTGATATAGCCAGAGACTGTGGACAATGGTAGAGTAATACAGTAGGAAAATGAAAAAGTTGATTATCATGATCTAGTCTGCTTTCAACATGTACACATATAACTATAACTGCTCCTAAGTGGGTACTCTCATTCTAGTCCATAGTTATTTTACCAAAATGTCATCTTAGACGTACATACACAAGCCATATTCAGCTTGGTCTTGGCCCTGCTTGAATATGAAGGATAGTAAGCAACCCCGGATTGCTTTCAATCTTTGGGCTCATCAGTGAGGTACGGCTTGAGTTTAGTGAGACTATGAGTACTGGATCTAGGTCTGGGCATATCCATCGCACCTCGGTCATCTCAAGTTGAAAATCAACATCTGATGGGTAAAATGTTTATCTTAATCTCAACTAATTACTGAGGGCTACATACCAGTCCATAATTTTTTTCCCACATTGCCACTCCAGACAGTGGCTAATTAAATCATTCCTTCTATCACTTTGCTTTTTGTTCCACTCTAAAAGTAGAAATTATGTTAGCTACCTCATTTAATGGTTGCATTGTTGGTATTTCAATATAAATTTAATTTAAATTGCTGGACTATCTGTAGGAAAGAACCCAGTTGTTCTTGAACTTGCTCAAAACTTAGGAACAACTTTTATTGGTGTAGTCCATCTGCACATCATCTAGAACTTGGTGCTGGGGAAGTTAGCTCTGTTCTAGTTGTCACCATTGTTTAGGTGAAGGAAACTCTCAAATTACACAGGTTTGACATTGCATTACTATTTGTGGCTTGTACTAAACTGTTGTATTTCTCTGTTCACAATGATGCAACCATTCAGTGTTTGTTCTGCATCAGTATGGATGAATCTTATGCATAATGACTCAGACTTTGGTTTTTGTACTTTTTTTTATTTTCCAGGCATATAAACTCAAGAGGAGACCAGAAATAATCCAGAATATTCTAAGTAAAATAGGTGGATGCTGGAACGTATGGGACAGTATGGACTTGAAATGGAGCACAATAGGGCCCGTGCATCACTTTGAATGCTCAAGCCCTCAGCGGAGTTTTATGTTTGGGTCCAAGAAAGTGAGGTGATATTGGGTAAACCAAAGGTGTTGAGTACCAGAGGGATTGCATGATTCACCCCTAAATGGCTTGGAAACATGGGGCAACATGTGTTTAAACTCCAGAAATCAAGGGAGACATGGAGAAAGGAAGAGTATTTCACACAGTAAGCCATGACAGACACAATATTAGGAAAATGTGTTTTATGCTCTTGAGACCATGACATGAATTAATGAGATAACACAAGATGCTTTCTTTTGGCCCATGCTTCAAACTAACTACCTATATATCATTTCTGATTTCCTGTCTGAAACCTGTGGGTTAACTTAGCTCTCTTTTCAGTAAATTGGACTATATAGATCTGGTTCTATGTTTTCCAAACATGTTGGGGATAATTAAACCAAATGAAACATTTGCTTCCTAGAGACGTGCTGTCGGAATTACAGAATACATTTATATTTATGTCTACCTTATCTTCACTCGCTATCAGTCAGATGAGATGGGGGGCTAATTTACCAGCTCCTCCTTTTCAGGGCACTTGATGCTTACTTTCAAGTGGACAGATCATTCTCAAATGTCTAACAATAAGTTAGAGGAATTACATTGTTCCTAATCTGGTTGGGAGAAGGCATTACGACTCTTAAACCTCCTTTCCACACTGATTCAGAGTCTGAAGTAGGAAAGCTCTTTTTGGCAAAGACGCTCCTGCACCACCAAAATATGTCAATTATTCTGACCAATTTCACTGCCTCCATTAAACTTTAATCCACGCATTCAGGGCTTGCGTGCTCTGCCCCTGTAACACGCATGTATGATATCAACAAAACTGGAATGTTTGTATAGTGTAATTATAGCTGCCATAGGATTTGATGGGACTGGCATTTTTTTAATACACATGTTCTTGAATGTGTAGTTAGAAGCCAGGGGTTAATTAGTAGGTGTAGGTATAGGTTCAGAGGGGTAGGATGTAGTGATTTATGGGACTTGTATTTTTCTTGAGAGCACGTAGACCTGAACGGGCAGGAAGAAGGATTTGGTTAATCAGCAGGGTAATAATAAGGTGTGGTAATGCTGAGTGAGCTACAAAGGGGAGGATCATATGATAGATGCAAATTGAGCACTTTCATGCAGAAGATGTGGAAAGCGGTTGGAGTTAATGCACTGTGAAATGGAGAATGCAGGTACACAAGAAAGCTCAGTTCATTTTGGTTGTGGCTATGTCTGTTATTACTATAGAGTCAGTTTTTTATCAGTTGATTGTGAACACAATGGATGTGATCTCACTGCCCAAGTACTCAGTCAGGGTGCATGCGAACATGGATGTAGAAGATAGAAGGAGGGCACTCTTTGGGAGAGTTTCTAAATATGTTTTTACGGGCACATTTTGGATGAGTATAAACATTAAACTGTAATCCATGCATTCTGGATGTTGTTGTGAATCCATGGCAGTGCTTAATTTGTGCCAGTGCTCTCCGGTGCTCAGCACCGGCACTTATTTTACCGGGCCGGGTCTATACGAGTCCTGGCCTAGTAATTATTAAAAATAAATTCCTGGCCTCCTTAACTGGCTGCCTGGTATGTCCTCGGAAGTCTCACCCTTGTCCAGGCATATCGAAGGAGCGTCAGCATCACGTTAGTGATGTCACGTCCCGCCTGATTTTCACGGCACACATTGGTTTATTTCCGGCCGTTGGAGAGGGGCTGAGGGTGGGCTATTGGCTGAGCCAAGGGCGGCAAGGCAGACTGGAAGTGTGCAGGACTGCCAAGAAATGTTTTACTTTATTTGAAAGTCCAGCAGAAGTGAATATGTACGAGTGCCCGCTATCAATACAGGTATCATTTTCATTGATAGATTTTACTTGCTTCAAAAAATGACAAGCGCCACTCCAAAAATAAATATCCGGCATTAAGGCACATTCTTTTACTCTTCTGTCACCCGTGCTGACTGAGGGCCTGCGCTTCAGATGTATGGCCTTATAAAATCCGGACGATGGTTGCCAGAGGCTGCTTTGCTTCAGTTTCGTTATAGTTTGGATTTGCTAGCATTTAGCAGGATTCCATGAAAAGGAAATCCTTCCTAGATTTATTTTGCTGCCCTGCTTTTCTGAAATTAAAAATGAGCGCGTAGAATGCAATTCTATCAGCACTGACCTGGAGCTGTCTGTAATGGTGCATTCAAAGTGCTCATGGCTCACCACTAACTATGGTGTGCACTTGCTGCTCTGCACTCAATAGTCCAAGTCACGTTTTGTTGGTCGGTGCCTAAAATGTCTTTTTGGGTGGCTTACAAATGTTGAAAGCTGATTTCTATGCCTTTAGAATATGTTTATCCAAACAAAAATGATCGAATGCACAGTACCATTCTAATTCCTTTATTCTACGTTGCTTGAAACTAATTTAACTCTTGCGTGCAGCCTGGGCTTGCGTGCTCTGCCCCTGTAACACGCATGTATGATATCAACAAAACTGGAATGTTTGTATAGTGTAATTATAGCTGCCTCGTCGATCGTTTGCACCCAGGGCAGTTTAAGCATTATAAACAACATGATGTTGCATGTAAGGTGATTTGGTAACATCACTTCCACAAGTGGTAATTCACGTTTAGAGTTATGGACTACGAGACTGTCATTGCAGATCATCATTGCCTGTATAAAAATGATTTTTTATCAACAAATGATCAGTGCTATGTAGAACATCTAAATTGAAAAAAAATGTATGCTGTATAACAAAGAATTTGGAAATCGTAGCTATTAGAAAGTTGTTGGAAGGGCGGGCCATAGGATTTGATGGGGCTGGCATTTTTTTAATACACATGTTCTTGAATGTGTAGTTAGAAGCCAGGGGTTAATTAGTAGGTGTAGGTATAGGTTCAGAGGGGTAGGATGTAGTGATTTATGGGACTTGTATTTTTCTTGAGAGCATGTAGACCTGAACGGGCAGGAAGAAGGATTTGGTTAATCAGCAGGGTAATAGTAAGGTGTGGTAATGCTGAGTGAGCTACAAAGGGGAGGATCATATGATAGATGCAAATTGAGCACTTTCATGCAGAAGATGTGGAAAGCAGTTGGAGTTAATGCACTGTGAAATGGAGAATGCAGGTACACAAGAAAGCTCAGTTCATTTTGGTTGTGGCTATGTCTGTTATTACTATAGAGTCAGTTTATTATCAGTTGATTGTGAACACAATGGATGTGATCTCACTGCCCAAGTACTCAGTCAGGGTGCATGCGAACATGGATGTAGAAGATAGAAGGAGGGCACTCTTTGGGAGAGTTTCTAAATATGTTTTTACGGGCACATTTTGGATGAGTATAAACATTAAACTGTAATCCATGCATTCTGGATGTTGTTGTGAATCCATGACAGTGCTTAATTTGTGCCAGTGCTCTCCGGAGCTCAGTAACGGCACTTATTTTACCAGGCCGGGTCTATACGAGTCCTGGCCTGGTAATTATTAAAAATAAATTCCTGGCCTCCTTAAGTGGCTGCCTGGTATGTCCTCGGAAGTCTCACCCTTGTCCAGGCATATCAAAGGAGCGTCGGCATCACGTTAGTGATGTCACGTCACGCCTGATTTTCACGGCACACATTGGTTTATTTCCGGCCGTTGGAGAGGGGCTGAGGGTGGGCTGTTGGCTGAGCCAAGGGCGGCAAGGCAGACTGGAAGTGTGCAGGACTGCCAAGAAATGTTTTACTTTATTTGAAAGTCCAGCAGAAGTGAATATGTACGAGTGGCCGCTATCAATACAGGTATCATTTTCATTGATAGATTTTACTTGCTTCAAAAAATGACAAGCGCCACTCCAAAAATAAATATCCGGCATTAAGGCACATTCTTTTACTCTACTGTCACCCGTGCTGACTGAGGGCCTGCGCTTCAGATGTATGGCCTTGTAAAATCCGGACGATGGTTGCCAGAGGCTGCTTTGCTTCAGTTTCGTTATAGTTTGGATTTGCTAGCATTTAGCAGGATTCCATGAAAAGGAAATCCTTCGTAGATTTATTTTGCTGCCCTGCTTTTCTGAAATTAAAAATGAGCGCGTAGAATGCAATTCTATCAGCACTGACCTGGAGCTGTCTGTAATGGTGCATTCAAAGTGCTCATGGCTCACCACTAACTATGGTGTGCACTTGCTGCTCTGCACTCAATAGTCCAAGTCACGTTTTGTTGGTCGGTGCCTAAAATGTCTTTTTGGGTGGCTTACAAATGTTGAAAGCTGATTTCTATGCCTTTAGAATATGTTTATCCAAACAAAGATGATCGAATGCACAGTACTATTCTAATTCCTTTATTCTACGTTGCTTGAAACTAATTTGACTCTTGCGTGCAGCCTGGGCTTGCGTGCTCTGCCCCTGTAACACGCATGTATGATATCAACAAAACTGGAATGTTTGTATAGTGTAATTATAGCTGCTTCGTCGATCGTTTGCACCCAGGGCAGTTTAAGCAGAATAAACAACATGATGTTGCATGTAAGGTGATTTTTGTAACATCACTTCCACAAGTGGTAATTCACGTTTAGAGTTATGGACTACGAGACTGTCATTGAAGATCATCATTACCAGTATAAAAATGATTTTTTATCAACAAATGATCAGTGCTATGTAGAACATCTAAATTGAAAAAAAAATTATGCTGTATAACAAAGAATTTGGAAATCGTAGCTATTAGAAAGTTGTTGGAAGGGCGGGCCATAGGATTTGATGGGGCTGGCATTTTTTTAATACACATGTTCTTGAATGTGTAGTTAGAAGCCAGGGGTTAATTAGTAAGTGTAGGTATAGGTTCAGAGGGGTAGGATGTAGTGATTTATGGGACTTGTATTTTTCTTGAGAGCATGTAGACCTGAACGGGCAGGAAGAAGGATTTGGTTAATCAGCAGGGTAATAGTAAGGTGTGGTAATGCTGAGTGAGCTACAAAGGGGAGGATCATATGATAGATGCAAATTGAGCACTTTCGTGCAGAAGATGTGGAAAGCGGTTGGAGTTAATGCACTGTGAAATGGAGAATGCAGGTACACAAGAAAGTTCAGTTCATTTTGGTTGTGGCTATGTCTGTTATTACTATAGAGTCAGTTTTTTATCAGTTGATTGTGAACACAATGGATGTGATCTCACTGCCCAAGTACTCAGTCAGGGTGCATGCGAACATGGATGTAGAAGATAGAAGGAGGGCACTCTTTGGGAGAGTTTCTAAATATGTTTTTACGGGCACATTTTGGATGAGTATAAACATTAAACTGTAATCCATGCATTCTGGATGTTGTTGTGAATCCATGACAGTGCTTAATTTGTGCCAGTGCTCTCCGGTGCTCAGCACCGGCACTTATTTTACCGGGCCGGGTCTATACGAGTCCTGGCCTGGTAATTATTAAAAATAAATTCCTGGCCTCCTTAAGTGGCTGCCTGGTATGTCCTCGGAAGTCTCACCCTTGTCCAGGCATATCAAAGGAGCGTCGGCATCACGTTAGTGATGTCACGTCACGCCTGATTTGGGAGAGTTTCTAAATATGTTTTTACAGGCACATTTTGGATGAGTATAACACGTTCTTGAGGGGGACAATGAAAGGGTGTCTTGGACAGCACAGCTGTGCATTGATGAGACAGGTCAAGAATGATACAGCCTTGTTACCCCTCAACTATACATATTTTATTATTCTATAGTTAATAAAGCAGTGGTTTACTGTTTTCTTGCTCTTCCCCAGTATCTTCCTCCCCTTCACACCTTACCCCTTCCCTTCTCTCCATTCTTCTTCTACCTTCTATCCTACGTACACGTTTCCTCTTAATCGCCACCTCCCCTCATGAACTCCTTTTCATTTTTCACCTCATCTTTCCCTTCCACTTTCTTTTCACACACTCCCAGCTGTCTGCTCATCTTCTCTTTTTCCTCTTTTCTTTTTTCATTCTCATCATGTTCCACTCCAGTCTTGCACTCCCTATCTCTGCTTTCCTCACTTCTCTTCACATTCTTTGTCTACCATATCTATCTTTGCCTATAGACCTCTCCTTCTTTCTCATTTTCCCTTTTATATTTTTCCTTCTTGCTCATTTCTTTATATCCACTCTTTATATCCACTCCAGGAATCTAGGTTTGTTCTCAGGGTCATAAATTTAAATATTGGTGTGGCAACTCAGTCTTTCATATATCCGAGGCAGATAAAATGGGCCCGATTCACAGAATTAACTTAAGACAAAATCCTAAACTTACTACTTTTGGTATTCACAGAATGCACTTACTACTTTTGGTATTCACAGAATGGATTTACGACTACTAACTTTACGTCCACACTCGGAGCTTCTGGCCCGAAGGCGGAGCTTCCGGCCCAGAGGCGTTGCTTCCGGCCCGGAGGTGGAGATTTCGGCCATGGCTAAATCTCCGCCACCGGCCGAAATCCCCACCTCTGGGCCAGAAGCTCTGCCTCTGGGCCGGAAGCACCGCCTCCAGGTCGGAAGCTCCGCCTCCGGCCCGGAAGCTCCGTCTCTGGCCCGGAATTTCCGGGCCGAGTGCGGACGTGAAGTTAGTAGTCGTAAATCCATTCTGTGAATACCAAAAGTAGTAAGTGCATTGTGTGAATTCCAAAAGTAGTAAGTGCATTCTGTGAATACCAAAAGTAGTAAGTTTAGGATTTTGTCTTAAGTTAATTCTGTGAATCGGGCCCAATGTGTGCCAGTGAGCTGGATAACAGCATTTTAAATTCAGTGTTCAGGCCCCATTTGGTGAATAACAGGCACATGCATCAAAAGAAAAAAAGGTCGTAAACGGGCAGATTCTCAGAATCTGCCCCTTTGCGACCGGTATTTTTGCATTTGGGATGCATCATCCCAAATGCAAAAATCGCAATTTAAGTAATCTCTAAATTGTGATTACTTAAAGTGCGATTGCATTTAAGGAATCCCAAATTGAGATTCCTTAAATGCAATGCATTAAAGTAAAAAAAAATAGCGATTTTGCTAATAGGGTGCGCAAGTTACCATGAAGTTGAACTTCATGGAAATTTGCAAAACCTTTGAAAAAAGCACTTTTGTGCATTTTTCAAAGATTCATGTTAGGGCATGTGTGTGTGTAACATATGTGCAGAGGTCAATTCCAGGGGTGCAACAGGGTGTCCTTGTGACACCCTTGCACCCTGGAATTGCAGGCGCAATTTGCGAGTACCTATTGGTACTCGCAAATTGCGCTTGCAATTTCCCATTTCTTCCCATGGGCCTGTAGGCCCATAGGAATGAACGGGAAGCTATTCCTTATTTGCGACTCGCAAGTTGCGAGTCGCAAATAAGGAATGTGTAGGAATCGCTATTATTATAGCGATTCCTACATGCATAGGATTTTGTGAGTCCTTAATTTCGAATCCTTAATATTCGCTATTAAGGACTCGCAAAATCCTAGCTTGATGCATGTTCCAGAACGTGCTTTACAAATACATACATGGTATGTTAAGAACACAAATGTATTTCAATCTTTTTTTTTTCAATTTCTATGCAATATTACACTGTCAGTATCTTCACTCCTTGACCCAGTACCTTTCAAACTCTTATTCATTCTCATAACCTCCTTTCTTTCCTTCGTCTCATCTTTTTCTTTTCCCTTTTTTCTTCCTCAGCACCTCCAGCCATGCCTCCTATACCCTCTTGGTTCTTGCTTCCTTACACTGTCATTCCATTCTTTGTTCCTTACACCCTATTCCATTCTTGCTTCCTTACACCCTCTTCCATTCTTACTTCCTTACACCCTCATTCATTCCCCATACTTCCTCCCTAAGTGCATTTAATCCTTCTTCCTCCATTCTTTCCTTACTCTTTTTCCTGCTCGTTCCTTCACCTCTTCTTTAATTTCTTCCTTTCTCAACCATTTATTATGCTTATCTTGCTCCTTTCCTTTCTTCTTTCTTTTCATCCATCACGCATAATTCACTTCCTTTCTCCCTCTATTCCTTCATTTCCTCCTTTCACATTCTTTTCTTATTCCCTCCTTCTTTCATCCATTGCTCATATATATCATCACTCCAGTACTCCCTTTCCTGCCTGCATTTGTTGCTGTCTTCTTTAATGTATTCCTTCCTTTCTTTTAATCAGCACAGTAGAAGCACATTCTCTTTAATTTGCAAAGGTACCTCTAAGTCCTCTAATGACCGTTCCTGAAGCTGCATTTTGAGATTTACACACATTCTCCAATTTGAGTTCACTTTTAAGTTGTTGTCATAGACTTCCAATAATTGGGACAACTTTCTGCCCCAGTCCACTGGCACAGCGGATTGCTTTTGCAATGTGTTTTAAAGTATTCTTCATCGTTTTGACACTTTCTTTTCAATTTCTTTTCAATTATTATTCACTCCATTATACCACTTTGGGAAACTGTCCAATCGACATGCAAGGTATTAAGGCAATTTTCCAGGTTTCTAATGCTCTTGCTGGGCCATCCGAACCTCTCATCAAGAACACGACGTGAGCCAAATTCAACAAAAGCAGTTTATTCCAACCCAATGCATTTCGGGCCTTAAAAGGCCCTTCGTCAGGGGAAACTGTAAATAACAATTGGTCAATGGTTAAAATTCCATACATACAATGTTTTCATGAATGTCACTTTTTAAACTCTCATTAATCTTATCAAACTCAGTTGTTCATTACGTTAAATGTTTTGTTGACATTACTAAACGCAATCACCCCCTCAGTGTCGATATTCAAGCACGGTATAATCACTTTCCCCTTCGCATGTGAAACTTAGTACCTCACAATGGGTAATTACTGTGTTTTCACCCTCGCTGCTAGAACCTGCCTTCTCATCCTTCCCCATCAACTTGCTCCAAACGGTGCCACTTCCCTTTCTGCATCCCTTGTCAAAACAACCTTCGTTACACTTCTCTTAGTGCGTTTATCACTCCCCTTCATCATCACCCTTCCCTCCGAAGCTTTCCCTATTCCCGAATATTCTATTTTCATTAACTCTGCTTTGCCTTTCTATGTGTTACCAAGTTCTTACCACCACAATTCTACATTTCACCACCTCTCTGCTATTGCTAGCATCATCACGTACCTGCTAGTAAACAGACATCCTCCGTTCTCCTTCACCAAAAAAGAAATCTCCTTTTCCCTTACCCCCAGCTGTTTTTAAACCTTCCGCCCCTCCCATCTAGCAGCCTGTAGCCTGATTTCTACATAATCATCACGTGCGCCGCTTTTTGTCTCCCAAGCCTGCTTAACACACTGCAACTCCCATAATACATTTACTAAAACGCGTTGTCAAATACTGTGTGCGTTTAACGTTTTTTGTGACACTTCAAGGTTGTTGTAATCATAGTTGAGACCATTTCCAATTATATGCAACATGCTTTCTATAAAAAGTTCGTTTAAAGACAGCAGAAACATTTCCTTTTCTTCTGACACCAAAAATAAACTCGCTCAGCGAATTGAGATGTTCCGCCTTGCATGAAGATGAATTCCATTGTTGTCAATCCTTTTCTACGAAATGCGCTTTTACTGTGTGGGTGCTAACCCGATAAGGCCGTCTATATTAAACATCAAATCAGTGCGGGTTGCGACACCATTGCTTATGTGGTTACTCCATTGTTTTTACAAGATCCAGTTTTACATAGCGTGCTCAATGGTATTGTGCCCAGCCTAACAGGCACGTGCTAAACAGAACTCCAATAATTGGGACAACTTTCTGCCCCAGTCCACTGGCACAGCGGATTGCTTTTGCAATGTGTTTTAAAGTATTCTTCATCGTTTTGACACTTTCTTTTCAATTTCTTTTCAATTATTATTCACTCCATTATACCACTTTGGGAAACTGTCCAATCGACATGCAAGGTATTAAGGCAATTTTCCAGGTTTCTAATGCTCTTGCTGGGCCATCCGAACCTCTCATCAAGAACACGACGTGAGCCAAATTCAACAAAAGCAGTTTATTCGAACCCAATGCATTTCGGGCCTTAAAAGGCCCTTCGTCAGGGGAATCTGTAAATGACAATTGGTCAATGGTTAAAATTCCATACATACAATGTTTTCATGAATGTCACTTTTTAAACTCTCATTAATCTTATTAAGATTAATGAGAGTTTAAAAAGTGACATTCATGAAAACATTGTATGTATGGAATTTTAACCATTGACCAATTGTTATTTACAGTTTCCCCTGACGAAGGGCCTTTTAAGGCCCGAAATGCATTGGGTTGGAATAAACTGCTTTTGTTGAATTTGGCTCACGTCGTGTTCTTGATGAGAGGTTCGGATGGCCCAGCAAGAGCATTAGAAACCTGGAAAATTGCCTTAATACCTTGCATGTCGATTGGACAGTTTCCCAAAGTGGTATAATGGAGTGAATAATAATTGAAAAGAAATTGAAAAGAAAGTGTCAAAACGATGAAGAATACTTTAAAACACATTGCAAAAGCAATCCGCTGTGCCAGTGGACTGGGGCAGAAAGTTGTCCCAATTATTGGAGTTCTGTTTAGCACGTGCCTGTTAGGCTGGGCACAATACCATTGAGCACGCTATGTAAAACTGGATCTTGTAAAAACAATGGAGTAACCACATAAGCAATGGTGTCGCAACCCGCACTGATTTGATTTGTTGTCATAGACTTCCCATATGTTACATTATGTTAAGTTATATTTGAGTTGTAGAAAAACTAATCACCCAAGAGGGTATCCAGGCACTAGGGCAGGTGTGAGGTCCCCGAGGTGCTTATGTGAAGAGCCAGGTCTTCAGCTTCTTGCGGAACTCAAGATGTGAGGAGGTGGTATGTTGTGTTGAGGCTTGTGGATGTGAGTGGAACCGATAAAGAAAGTGGGTGGAGCCTCTGGCAGAAGTGGGTGGAGCCTGTAAAGTGGATGTGGCCTCCCCCCAAAATATGTGAGCACCTGCACGTAATATTTTACAAATTAAGCACTGATCCATGGTCCCTGCTTCTCTATCTTCTCCATGCACATGGGGTGTGGATGCATTCAGGACATCAATGGCAGCAGATGGAGATACTTGCTTAAAACAGATATCATTAGCTCATGTCTACATCACTAGCATTTGTCCACAGCTGTCAGTCACCAATGACAATTACATGCGAACATACACGGAGTGATATGTTAATGAGTAAGATGAAAGAAAAGTCTTCTTAGATGGTCAACAAAGAATAAACATACATTGGTATAGCTACCACTAAGTATGCATCCCATGTGTAACTGTTGCACTTTGAATGTAAAGATGACACCAGTTAGCTCAATGGCTGATTAAATTCTTGCTTTTACTATAATTGTCTATGGCTGAGCTGTCTGAAAGTCAACAGGATTTCTTTAGCTCACTCAAGCATTAACAAACGTTTGAGTTTATTCTTCTGGACCTTGCATGTACATTTTGTGCTTAATGCTGAAGAAGTCTGCCACGGTTGATTCCAAGTGCAAAACTAATGCGCTGGCAAACATTTCAGAGTGCGCATTGCATTTGGACATGACTCTTGTGTATGTCACTGGTTTAGCTTTATTCACAATTGCAAAACTGTACTTTGTTTTTCGTTCTGGATGGGTAAAGCTTTGACGTTAGAATAACCACACTGATATCAATGTTTGACCTCTTGTTTTATCATGCAACTATAACCAAGGACAAAAATTAAAGAACCTAGGTCAACCCAACCGAAGTAATCTGTCACTAGCCCCAAGGAGGCCGGTAAGTTGGTGAGTGTCTTGGAAGGGGAAGAAACAAAAAAGTCTACACATTACTTTTTGGAATGCTTTAAACCAAAGAACACACTCAGGGATGGGCAAAGTTTAAATAATAAAGCACCCAAAATGGCTGCCATGTTTTGGTGAGATCCAAGGCTGATGCTTAAGAACTCCCAAAATGCAATGGATTCTGGATGGACCACAGTGGGAAACCTGGACCAGGGGTTCCCAGGGAGCAAGAGATGGACTTTGGTTCCTAATGGTGTTTCATGTTTGGGCACCATCTGGCCGGGATGCCTTTTAGACTAGTGTTGTTTGTGGGTGAGAGTAAATTACTGTTGTGTAGTTTCCACTAATCCGTAGGAATGTTTGTGGACGGCATACATTTTGGGATGGTGCCATACAGATTCCGTGCATCCCGGCAGGATATGTTGTCCCAGAGACCAGTTAGCTCACAGTGCCACCATAAGCCCCCTAACCTAGACAGGAAGCAAACAGTTCCGGCAACCACTGAACATGACAACCCTGTTTCCTTAAGAACTGTGGATACAGAACTAGATCCTTTCGCTCATACACTTGCGCTCTCTTTTGCTCAGAGAAAAATATAAAGAATACACAAAAGGGCTTTTTCAATGTTTATTGAATCAAAGTGAATCTTGTATAGAATATATCTGCTGCTGCAATGATCAGTAGACAGAAGCAGATGAAAGTTATAAAGAATATCAAGACAGTGAACACAACGAAAGGTTCCACCATCATTCTGAAACAACGTATATATGCAATCCTATTACATCAGACAGCGAGCTGGTGTACTCCTACTATGCAGACCCTAACCTACAAGTCTAGGGTGTGTGTGTGTACGTTCAGCCAAGAATCCCCTTACAGGATGAGCCAACCCCATTAGCTAGTGGGTAAGAATGTAGGAGCCTGTCTTGGTCATGAACTGGACACCCCTCAAGGAGATGTCAGTCAGCTTCTGGGCAAAAGCTTCAGCATGTAGAGACCTCTCAAAGTCAGCACAAGTGCCTCCTCTGAGCATACCCTGAAACAGATGTTTATTTATGGGAAAAGGCATCCTTGCCTTGGGCCGAGATTGTGATCAAGCTGCCATTGTGTGTATTCTACAGATAGGTGTGTCGTCATGTGGATATAAATAACAAACACATTTGTACACTGTAAGTGTAGGCCTTGTATATAATGCCAAAGTAATATGATAGTGTTCTTGCAAAGTTGATTCATGCAAGCCAGGTCGATGCTTCCAGGAAAGAAACCCAAAGTGTCATGAATGCAAATGTGTATCAAAAGTTGATGTGGAAAGCGAAGGCAACTTTACGAAAGATACAAAAGATGCCCCCTGCATGTGATTGCGCTGGTTCCCCAGACAGTATTGGTCCTCTGGCTGACAAAGAAAAATGGGGTGGCTATCCTCCTCGCCCAAAAGTTCCACTGCAAGTTAATTTCCACATTCATGGAAGTCAAGGGGAGGGTCCTATTGATTCGATTTTATGGTGCACTTTGCGAAATTTGGAGGCATCTCCACCTCTCCTCTAGGGACTACACATTTCACTCTGCAGCCCACAAGTCTTTTGCCTGAATCAACCACTTTGTCATGATGGCAGCCCTCCCAGCCAGTGTTATAGAGGCATGTATACAGCCTCGATCTCTGTCAGATCATGCCCCAATCACATTGACGTTACAATTGAATATCACACAAGCCCGCCCTTCACGGTGGCAACTGCGTGACGCTATGCTGCAATCCACTCAGATGGTAGCGGCGATCCACTTGGCTATAGGGGACCACCTTGGTAATAATGATCTTGAGAGGACCCGTCTTTCCTCAGTATGGGAGGCGCTTAAGCTCATCCTTCAGGTCGAATTGATAACTGCGTCATGAAAAGCAACAAAAGATTGAGCGATTGGTCTCCGAGCTCGAGTTGGTTCACAAAAGCAAGGGGTCCCCTTTGGTCTGGCGGGGAGTTGAGAAACAGAGACTTCTCTTAAAAGGCTTTGATTTTGATAGGCCAGAATAGGCCCTCGTAGGACTGAAGCATATTTTCTATGTAAGCGGAGATGTTGCAGTCGCATGCTAGTGCACAGGTTGCATGGCAAGGTATTGTCCGGGTCTGTTGATTCTATTTGCACTCTGAATGGGGTGAAGGTCTTTACAGACCCTGAGATAGCTGAGACTTTCAAGTCTTTCAATAGCGTCCTATATGCCTGTGTTGATGCCCTGACTGGAGACTTTGTGACCTACCTGCGAGAGGTCCCGCTAACATGCCTCCCTCCGGATCTTGCATCCCAACTAGACCAACATATTCGAGTAGATGAGGTCGTGGCAGCGATTGCGCACCTTAAATCCTCCAAGGCGCCGGGCCTGGATGGCTTCACCCCCCTTTTTTGTAAAACTTTCTGCCAAGAGGTAGGTCCCCTGCTTATACGGCTGTTCAATTCTTTCCTAGAATCTGGCTCCTTTACCGAAACAATGTTAGGTGCATCGATCTCTCCGATTCTTAAGCCCCAGAAGGACCATAGAGATTGTGGGGCCAATCGACCCAACTCTTTGCTCAGCACTGATGCCAAACCTTTTACAGGCATCCTAGTGGCACAACTCAACCCTATCATTCTGGGCCTAATTGAACCTGACCAATTGGGATTTATCCAGGTGTGGCAGTGTGTGGACAATACAAAAACCTCATACATCTCACCAATCTTATCCAGCGATCGAGGATGGAGGCTCTCTTCCTCTCCATTGACACTGAAAAGACGTTTGGCTGCGTCGATTGGCCTTACTGGGTTGCCACGCTTCACCGGTTTGGATTCTGGGACAGATTTATAGCATGGATAAGCTGCATTTCTAGTGCTCCCAGGGCATCGGTCCGGGTCAATGGGACTTCGTCCTCATCGTTCCCCATAGCACAGAGAACCCGCCAAGGCAGCCCCCTCTCTCTGCTCCTTTTTGCGCTCTAAATGGAGCCCATGGCCCAGATGGTAAGGGAAAAACCACGGAGATCTGCCTCGGAGTTGACATGCATTCAATTAACCTCTAGGCAGATGATATTATCTTGTCCCTGACAAACCTGTCAACCTCCCTCCCATCTCTACTTGAGGAATTGAGAGAGTTTAGTGAAGTATGGGTTTCAAAGTTAATCTTCAAAAATCTCAGATCTTGAACCTCTTGGTCGCTCTGACCCACGTAGCCACACTGCAGGCGCAGTTTTCCTTTGTGTAGGCAGGGTAGACTATACCATACCTAGGCATCCTTCTGGCCTCAACCCTAGCGAAGACACTGGCAGCTAATTACGGCCCTTTTCTAGCCCAGCTGCTCTCTGCATGGAACTGCGCAGGATTGTCATGTTCCGCCGTATTGCGGCCCTCAAAATGAGAATACTCCAGCGCATTCTCTTTTATTTCAAACCATACCACTAACCCCATCAGCAGTGATTCTCCGTAATGTACAACTCGCCATCCACTGGTTCATCTGGGATGGCAAGAATCAGTACCTTTGCCAACAGCAAATTATTCGACCAAGTCGGAGAGAGGTCTGTCACTTCCCCTGGTCCAGCGGTATTTCCAGGCTGCATATTTGTACTTTATCGTAGAGTGGAATCAACTGCTTTCTGAAAAGCACTGGTCTTCATGGACCAGACAATAGCTGGAGCCAATATCTGGCGGGAGATTTGGCTACTTCGCAGGCTTGGGGGCTATACTCCTCGCCGGAAGCTGCCACGACTATGACAATCTGGGATGTGGTGGATCTCAAACATAAACTAACAACTTTCCCCTCACCGATGACGTCGATTATTGCAACCCAGACTACCCCCCTACCCCCATGAATGGGCTCAGAGGTTTCTCAGCACTCACGCAAACAAGGATGCAAATGGGTGAGCTCGCTCTTTGACCTCTCAAGGGTTATTCCTTTTGACCGGCTGCAAAAGGATTACTCGCTACAGGTGTCAGACTTGTCCCACTATGCACAGGTGAGGCACTGAGTGACCTTCCCGAGCTATGAGTCTGGATCCTCTTGCCCACTGGCCCGTTTTGAAAAATTGCTAGTATGCAAAGACGGAGATAAACATCTTATTTCTGAATTATATGCTTTCCTCTCTAACGAGGCAAATGCTTTCAAGACCAAGGGCCAGCTCCGCTGGGAGGAGGAACTGGGGTGCCCCTTTTCTGGCAAAGAATGGCAGGATATATACCACAGGATACACCACACAGCGAATGACATGTCTGGCACAGAGGCAGCTTCTAAAATTGCCTCTTACTGGTATTTAACCCCCGCATGAATACATGGCTGGAATAGAGGGATTCTGAAAAAAGTTGGCGGTGATATGGACAGACCGGCTCCCTCATTTAGCTGCTGTGGCACTGCCCCGAGCTGCCCAGATATTGGGATCGGGTCCTGAATGACATCGACCAAGCATTTGATACGAATATAACCTGTTTCTATTCATACACGATCCTGGTCCTATCTAACCCCCTGACCTTACCCCTACAGTCGATTGGAGGCAGACAAACGGCGCTTGCTTTGAGCGCCACAAGACAGGTCCACCTTGCACTTTGGGGAAATGAGGACATCCCAGATCATGTGGTGTGGATCCATAGATTATGGGTTTCGCTTGCAATGGAATGCATCTCACTGATGGCAGACAACAGGGCAGGCAAATATCCAGAACTATGTGTCCCATACATTACGATACTGTTGACAGAGTTCCAGGAAGTGACTTGCCCGACATATCTGCAAATCCCGCAACTGCTGCCCGGAAGGGACAGGGAGGGCACCCAGACTGTTGCCTGAGAGATCGAAAGCTCCACCCATCATATAGTTTTCATCTTTCATCCTAGGAAATTGGGACAACGGAGTTTTGGTGCTGGAAGCCCGATTGTTAACGCTGACTGGCATAGCTTGTTTAAACAAGCACAGCTTGATGTCAGATTTATCATTGGAATTGTACCTTCATTGATGGGCACAGCTGGACTTCTTACAACTGACAGGAACATTCAAGTTATCACATTCCGTCACCCTGGAGACCCACAGCAAGTGGCATCATAGTGACCCCCCCCCCCCCACAGCTGTGCCTGCTCAAGACACAGCTGTGATTACCAATGAACCATACTTATGTGGAATACCACAGGGAGGTTGATATCTCCTTGGGTCCTCTCGTTTCTTCTTCTATCTCTTGTTTCTTCAATAGTTAAAATTCGGAACTCCGCAAAACGCAGCTAGCCTCCGGGTTGTGGGCAGAGAGCTATTTATCAATTCATACATTTTTCATGCTGCCCGTCAATGGTTGTAGGCGGAAAGCTGTGTTGATGTACAGCAGACTTCAATAAAAAAGAATTGTTCCATAAAAATATAAAAGTTGTAAAAAGAATGGCAATTTAATAGAAATTTGGAAGTTAAAACCAGGCCGAATAAAAACTTCCCACCACACGGAGAGCCAGATGTTTATGTGTTTGAGTGGTTGGCGAAACATTTCTGTTTCCAGCATCTGCAGATGATGATTCCTTGGGTCCTTTCCTTTCCTTTCTACTTCTAGCTCATGTTTCTTCAATAGTTAAAATTCAGAACTCCACATGATGCCTCCGGGTTGTGGGCAGAGAGCTATGTATCAATTCATACATTTTTCATGCTACCGGCCAATGCAATGGTTGTAGGCGGAAAGCTGTGCTGATGTTCAGCGGAATTCAATAAAAAAGAATTTCCCATAAAAATATAAAAGCTATAAAAAGTAGGGCAATTTAAAAGAAATTTGGAAGTTAAAACCAGGCCGAATAAAAAGTTCCCAGCACACGGAAGTGCCAGATGTTTATCTGTTTGAGTGGTTGGCGAAACATTTCTGTTCCCAGCGTCTGCAAATGATGATTCCAGAGACAAAACTCGGAGCAAGTTGATAGAGGAAGTATGTTCCCATCCTCCCTCCACAGCAGCCGCTGCAGGAGTGAAAACAGCCAATTGGTGTTCGATTGAGACAGTGCTAGGATCAAAACCAACAGGTGCAGAGGCAACCCATGGAGAGTCGTAGAACGTGTCCAGGAGCAATGGAATCCTCAAGGGACAGCTATACAAATGGACCTTCAGCCGGTCCATCAGTAGGTATATGCCTGAAGGTTCAACCAATTGTGACCCCAAGCACAGATCCAGGGCACACTCGTAAGTGCACAGGCGACAGCGGAACATGGGCTGCACACAATGAAGCATACAGGCTGGAATGACAGGAACCAATGCTCATCCATTTCCCAAAGTAAAATTGTGCAAAAGCAATGATTCATGCATTCACAGCACAACAGGATGTGAGGCAGTGCCAGCTCCATGCAATTTCGATATAGACATCCATTGCGGAGCAAGAATTTTAAAAGCAATATCCCTGCAATTAGAAGGAGGACGAGCAGAAGACCTCCAAAGATGCTTTTGAGGACAGAGTGGATAAAGGACGGAACAACTCCAAACACCTTCTTGAAGGTGCTGACCAACCTGGAGCCTATGCTTCTGAAAAAACCTGCAATTCCAGTCATACTGGACATATTAAAAATATGCTGTACTAATCCCTCAAAATGTTGTGGGAAGTTGGTGTGGAGTAGAGCCTGTATCTCTGAAGAGGAATGCGCCACCTGAAGATCAAACATCTCCTTTGCCGAAGTTAAGACCACATCTCTTTAAAATAATAAGGCATTCAGGGCATCAGACCGCATGTGGGTAAAATTAATTGAAGACCACAGCGTATCCTTCCTAACAGTATGGACAGTTGGGAAACTGGTCTTGTGTACAACAAGTAACAATGGAAGTCATGGTCACCACATAGGCAACCCCTGGTTTCATCCAACAACAACCATACCTGTTCAACATCAGGTAACTCCCATTAGAGAGTAATCTGCAAGTCGGACATATCTCAGCCACTGGAGAGCCTTTCAATCAAGTACCAACACAAGTTCGCCATGAATGCATATATGCTCCGTGCAATGAAACATCTTTGCATACTAGGGACCCACTCAAGATATTGATGGTCGAAACTGCTGAGAAAAACCTCAGTATCCTTATTCCGAATTTGAAAGGAAGCTTCCAATGTTCATGTGTGTACCCTTCACCCAACGCTTCATATCTGCTTACTTGATGGTGTTGTAGACAGTACTGAAAGTGGATTGTCGGGATTGGCAGTGTGATGTACCTATGGATTATCCAATCCGAGGATGCTATCTCAGCAACGTTAAAAGTTAATTTCTCCAGTCTTTCAATGTGTGATATAGTGTATTTTGCATCCTTCCGTGCCATAAATATCTGTTGTTCGGAAAGGTGGTATGACGAAAACAGATTTATGAAATTGATGTGTCGCCACGGTACGTGGCCAGAATGTAGTGTCTGTAATATCCATCTTAACAACAGGATAGAGCTAAGCTGGGACTGTTCGTGTCGTAATGCAGACATGTCTAGCTGCATGAAGTCTATAGTGGATAGTACAACATTACCCAAAGAGTATATTCTGGTTGATAAAGTAGTCATACCGTTGTCCACTACTGCAAGAGCCTGTTCTAAGTTGGCGCTATCAGTTTCACGCAGTCTTTCAGCAGCCTCCTGTTGAGATTTTTCCATTATAGACGTCACAAAGAAAACATTTTTTACGTGGTTTTTGAGAACCAATTAAAAAGTCCTGTAGATCCAGATCATCAGATAAAATGGACAAGTGCTGTTGTGCCTGAGACAGTGTCGAGGTCTTTAACCAATCAAGGCACAACTTCCCAACACTATAAGTTGCTACTACCCCTGAATTTTCAGTCTGCACATATTGCATGTCAGGCCTATTGGCTGTAAATCCCTTGCAGTTACCTAGGAATCGAGCCTGACATCTGTTTATATCTAACAGCCAGATTAACCATCCCTTCCAATTAGGGTCTGATGAGAAATGCTTAATCTTACACAGCATGCTATTAATGGTATCCTCATTGTATGGTGTTAACTACTGCCAGTTCTCAAATCGTGCAAGAGAGGGAACCTGTGGTGTGTGCAGTCTTTTATCTTGGTAAGGCCAAGACACGTTGGCTGTTGCACAGTTTTGTGCAGGAAAATCATTTGTTGTGGTATTACATAGGCCCCAAATAAAACCACAGTTCCCTGAACCTGTCAGTCTGTAGTACCCCAGATACACTTCACATCTATTGTGTACCTACAACATTAGAAACATGGTACAGAGAGTGGGGAAAGAAAAGAAGCAGGAAAGAGGCAGAGTAAATCAGCTTATTGTCAATTAACATATTTTTCTTTGCATGTGCAAGCCTACAATAGAAAAAGGCTGGGTCAGATATATCATACCCAGAATAACAATCTAACTTCTGTGCAAATGCTTTTGAAATACCCCTTGGTGGTGTAGGGCAATGTTCCCATTGTGTAAAGTTGAAAATATGCACGAGGAATACTAGCTTTGTGTAGAAAATGATGTCCGTAATGTTGAAAACAAAACATCTCATCAAATTAGCTGTACCATCATATAACCCATCAGAAGAAAACACAGTTGAATGTTCTAGATCTTCTAGCATTTGGTACACTGCATCAATGTCCCAATCATCAGAAACATTACGAGGGTTGATAAGGTCATTCAAAGAAATTTTAAACAACTGTGAAACTTGTAAAAGTTCAGTACCATACACATCAAATGATATCTTATCCCAAACAATCCCATCCAGACCTGGAACAGCTTAAATGTTCATGAGGGACAAGTCTCTCTGTTCATGGTGTGATGATGCGTGTGGTTTCAGAACCAGGTTTACCATGTGTACTCCAGAGCGTTCTGGGATAAAATATCCGTTCAGAAGCAGAAAGAACAGAGGGGGCAATCCAGTATTCATATTCTGTAGTCCGGCAATAGAGCATTTAGTTCGGCCAGCTGCGGTGTACAATCACCAAGTGACTGCACGTAGGTTTTTTTCAGGATGGGAATTTTCCATCATGCATACGCCCTTTTACAACTGTGCACGCAGCTGAGTATTGGTGTTTAGTCCCTACAATTGGCTGAGCAGAACCATCAGTGTAAGTGATGCATTTATAGCGATTTAGAGAGAGGGTGATTTTTAATATATAAAAATAATTTCTTAAATGTGGGTTCCACTTTGTTGATTTGAGAACAGTGAGTTCTGGTGTAAATATTACATTATGTTCTGGTTTGAAACTTATTTTCCAGCCCTGAGGAAGTCGTGGGTTACTCCCGGGCGACGAAACACGTGTTGGCTGGACCAACAGAAGAAAGAACATTAAAAGACAAATAATTTTACTCTGTTGTGTTTCATCATATTGCCTTGCTTAATTTTGCCTTATATTGGATGTGTGCTCGGGCCTGTAGTAATTAATTGTGTGATACCTGTGATCACTATTGCTGAGGGGTGGATGTTCCCTCTTCCCTTGAGCATCGACAGATAGGTATACTTAAGTTACCTTATACCGAAATCAGTAAGCGCCACAACCACATGGGGATAATTTCATCCTGTCAGTAATTAACCGAGTTTTCTAAACCCAGTGGGGCGGGTACTACGGTTATATAACTATATAACTCACAATGGATAGAGAACAAGCAACAGAAGATTTATTTGACAGTCTTGCGAGAGGAGATACTATGGCACACTCTCTACAAAGTGGGGACCCACAACGAAAGAATGAGGGACTAAGGGAAAAATGTATTAAATTGGAAAAATTGAAGAAAACAGAAAACTCAAAATGGTGGGATGGAGCCACGTTGAGGCAATATCTTAAACTCAATAGAATTCCTAGTGGTCTACGATCGCAGATCCTACCAACATATGATGATCTTGAGGAGGATTTACTCCTAATATGGGAAAAAGAATTAACATCAAACTCCAATATATTAAGGGAGATTTTGATTGAAAATGCAGACCGTAAAGTCAAGAACCTACAAATTGAGATCAGCAGATTAGAATTAGAAATTAGAGACTTAGACCAAAAGGAGGCCACTGAGAAAAACTACAACATTCTTAAAGATATCATTAAAAAACATCAAGATGATATCAAGCAGAGAAAAGCGAGAAAGCTGAAAAGGGACGAAATAGACTATAAACAGGGTTGAGTCTTTACTTTCGCCAGAAAATATGACTACCTAGTAGACAATGACAACAAAGAGCCAGGGAAAAATACATAACTTACCACCCCTATCAGCTCAGGTACAACCTCCCTTAATACTATACCTACAAGTGAAAGTGAGACTGAATCACTAACATCAATCAATAATACTGACAACCGTTTTTACAGGAAGTCAAAAGGATAAAAAGAGGAAACAGGGATCAACCAAAACGTCAGGCCAATTTACCAAGAAGACAAGGAGGGGCACGAGAGGAGGGTCAGGCAGGAGAAAAGACCGGAATGAAACTGAGGTCATGGGACAAACGGAATTAGTGGATAATTAGATTAAAGGGGTTGAGGTTATCAACCTTAGTGATCTAAGATTGACAAATGATATGATTTCCCTGCTTGAGAATGGTATGGGTTTCAGTCCTAAAAGCCAGGGTGACATCTGTAACTCAATGATTGACTTATTTAAAGTTGTGAGGAAGCTTAAACTAAAGACATTTTTCTCTGATGTTCCCAGAGTAAATAAAGCACCCAAAACTTATCCCACTGATATCTTGCCTGATTTATCGACAATCCAAGACTTAAGGGATGCAGAATTACTGCTTTCTTTAACAGATGATGAGCGGGATCACATGAGTATTGAGGAACTGTTAATGGATCATGACATAGAGACTGATCTTAGCCTATCTAGTGGGCTGAGAAAGAAGTCTGGTTGGACTCCAACGTTACCGAGTGGAAATAGTATAGATGTGTTCTACAAATTGGTTTCAGGAGATCTGAATAGACAGCTTGAAACCAAATATAAACACAAATCCCACCATGACGACAACTTGACATACAATGAATGAAAGGCACTAGAAGAACTAATAAACACCGCCAACATCACAATCAGGGAAGCTGATAAAGGGGGCAACATTGTCATAATGAACACTCATGAATACAATAGAGAGATCTTATCCCAATTGGACAATAAGACATGCTACACCAAACTAAAAGACATTCCTATTAGTACACTTACGATACTAATCAATACACAATTGGAAGAATGGCGCAGTAGGGGTCTTATTGATCAGGACGAATATCTATACCTAAAAGTTGATAGACCCAGATTTCCATGTATTTATACTTTGCCTAAAGTGCATACAAATCTGCAGTTTCCACCAGGTAGGCCTATTATTTCTAGCATTGGAGGGCCCACGGAGAAATTATCGCATTATGTAGATCTATTTTTGCAACCATTGGTAAAAAATGTTCCATCCTTTATAAGAGATACGAAGCACCTACTTAGTATTCTTTCAGATGTGACCTGGGAAAACGGGATGATTATGGCTACTCTAGATGTGACCTCGCTCTACACATATATCAGATATGATCTGGGACTCAAAGCAACAAGAACATTCTTGAGTAGTAGACCAGCCAAGTAGTGGGCACATGTAGAGATGTTGATTGCAATGGTTGAGATCATACCTTAAAATAATGTATTTCTGTTTGAACAACAATGATATAGGTAGATACAAGGCATTGCTATGGGCTCCAGGTTCTCTCCTTCGTATGTCAAATTTTTCATGGGTTGGTTTGAGGAGGAGTGGATCTGGGGCCCAGAGGGAACCAAATGGTGTGAATGAATTATCTATTGGGGAAGATACATTGATGACTGTATTATGATCTGGTCAAGTACAATGAATGATTTAAAACAATTCTGTACATTTCTAAACTCCAATGATATGGGTATAGAATTCACTTCACACTGTAGTCCTAAAGAAATTGTGTTCCTTGACACAGTACTGTATATTGACAAAAATCAAATCCACAACAAACTATATCGTAAGCCTACTTCGTGTAATGCTATATTGCATGCTAAAAGTGCCCACCCCAGACACCAAAAAGAATCAATTCCATATGGTGAATTTGTGAGGGCCAGAAGAACCTGCAGCGAAGAGGCCAATTTCAAAACCTGTTTAGGGAACATGAAACAACGCTTCAAATGTAGAGGCTATGCAACAGACATCATTGCCAAAGCCGAAAATAAGATTTTGAAAGTGAATAGGATTTACACCCTCATAGAGAGACAATCTAAGAACTCTGAATCCCCGTACAAAAGACTTGTCACGGACTATAATGTAATGTCCCCAATTTTGAGAAACAGTATGAAAAGGCACATACTCAGTGCTGATAAACACTTGAATGACCACATCTCAGATGCCCCATTGATTACATACAGGAGGGGCCAGACTACAAGATCAATATTGAGCCCCAGTTATCCTAAACAAAAACCAGTGGACAATTGGTTAACACAAAGATGTATAGGATTCCACAAATGTGGGAACTGTAAATTTTGTGATATGGCCATGGACAAGAAAAAAGACTTTACCAACCCCAAGGGTCAACGATTTACAATTAAACAGATGATCAACTGTAATAGTAAATTTGTTGTATATATGTTAAAATGCAAATGCAATATGTTTTACATAGGCAGTACAATTAGAACGTTGAAAGAACGTATCAGTGAACATGGGTGAGCCACCAGATATAGAGACACCAGATATCCCACAGCCGTACACATAAATGAATGCACTGCACAAGGTGCACACAAAACATTTACCTTCTGTGGTATAGATAGGGTTGAATCAGATCCCAGAGGTGGTAATAAGGAACTATGCCTTAGACGTAGGGAAGCTATGTGGATCATGAAAATGCGAGCGGTGGACTATGGCTTAAATTTGGACCAAGAACTACATTACTTTTTGGGTGACTGAGTGTAAACATTCATGGTTTTTATAGTCAACTATGGATAGCATGGACTTTGTCCCTTACATAAGCAATGTGGGCCCATTTAATGTCACCATTCTAGGAGGTTACAGCACATATAGACACCTAGGTGAACTTATTATATACTTGTTCACTCCATATACCATGAATCATTGCACTATGTAAATAAGTGTCTGATATATGTAGCTACTATGCAGTTGGTTTTTGTCCATCTTGAATAACATTTTGTGGATAATACAATACCTGCTGTCACTCATAATCTTTCAAGAGATATATATACTTGTGGTGTTTATACAGATTTATCTCAATGCTATGCTTGATTTAACTGATAAATAATTGTTATATGCGTTAAATGCGAATGTAGATATATTATAATGCCATGTGTTAATTGAATTACCAATTTAGATCACATGCACTCATGTTATTGCTTATTGTCGTGACTTTTAATATGATTTTTTCTTAAACGGTTTATTCACCATATTGACGTCATTTAGATACGCAATGACATTCATTGTACTGCCCGTGGATTGTTTAAAATTGAACTTTTTATAGGATCACATACTTATGAATGTTATCTGACTCGCATTACTTGTACACTGGATATGCAAATGTTTTGTACTGTTACGCCTTATTTGTAGTATGTATACCTTATTGTATTGAATTGATGGCCAACATCGTATCTTTTGTGTATGTGACTCACAATACTTCTTTGCTTGAACTGTTTCACCCTTTCTTTCTCCGGTTCGTTTCCTTGATGTGCATGTGAATTTATTTTAACACTTTAACATGACTGAACACTATCGGTGTCTGGCCCTCTACGTTTATCTTTCTGTCTCATTTAATACTACTGCTTATAAGCATGTGTACACTTTATGGAGGCAATATTATTTTGCATCTCCGACTCAGTGATTTTCTTTTTTCTAACAACTCTTTGGATCCATCGCAATATGGGTTCAGAGCTTTTCATAGCACTGAGTTGGCTCTACTAAAATCTACGGAGGAAATCAGAGAGGCCGTGGATAGGGGAGGTAATGCTATATTAATCCTATTAGACCTATCCGCGGCCTTTGACACGGTTCACCACATGGTACTGCTTAACCGGCTATCTGAAATAGGTGTATGGGGTTCGGCCTGGAAATTGTTACAATCGTTCCTGTGGGACAGGTCACAAACTGTAGACCTAGACGGTAACATCTCAGAACCTTTTTCACTGCCGTGTGGGGTGCCACAGGGCTCGGCTTTTAGGCCACTTTTTTAAATATCTATGTGGCACCCCTGGCCGGTATCATTAGGTCCTTTGGTTTCCAGCTCACCTCCTTCGCTGATGACCCACAAATTGTGTTGTCGCTGACGGAGGGAGCAGAAAAGGAGGCAGGTGATCGCTTCCATGACTGTATGGGATCCATCTCAGTCTGGATGTCCGCTAATTGTCTAAATCTAAACTCGGCCAAGACCGAGGTTTTAAAATTTGGCAATAATCCACAGGTGTGGACACCAGAGTGGTGGCCAGACGATCTGGGCTTGCGTCCAGTACCCTCAAGAAAAGCCAGGAATCTTGATATCGTGGTGATTAATAAACTCACCATGGGGGACCAAGTGAGCATGGTGACTTCAGCATGCTTTATGGTCCTCAGAATAATCAAGAAAATAAGGTACTTCCTGTCTGAGAAGACCCTGAGGACTGTGGTTAAGGCACTCATAATGTCACGTCTGGACTATTGCAACAGTTTATATCTTAATGTTCAAAAACAACATCTGAACAGGCTGCAAGTGGTCCAGAACGCGGCAGCAAGATTGCTGACCGGAACACCCAGGTTCGCCTCAGTCAAGGGAGAACTTAAGAAATTGCATTGGCTTTCAGTACCACTAAGATCACACTTTAAAGCACTCTGTATTGTCTTTCAAGCTGTGAATGGGACAGGTCCTGAGTTCCTTAAATCTAAACTTTCATGGTATATTTCAAACAGAACATTAAGGTCAACCGGGTCTAAACTAGTGATAACCCCCCCCTTTTAAGAAAACTAACTGGGGAGGCAGAAGTTTTGTTCACTGTGCCTCTAAGGCATGGAATGAACTCCTGTTCCAACTCAGAAATGCTCCAGATCTTATTTCTTTCCTGAAGGGCTTGAAGACATGGTTCTTTTCGCACCACTAGGCCTTATGCTCCTCCTGTAACCAGTGCTTAGAGCCAGGATACCCTAGGGTAACCGTGCGCTCTATAAGCATAAATAACAACATTATCACGCATGCTCAGCGAGGTACACTCCAACATGGTGGCGCAATTTAGCCAGTATGTAGACTAGATGTTCAGCCTTCAGGGCCACTGCCGGATACGTTAATACACCCATTTCCAGTTTCTGCTTATTCCACGGCCATACTGGTGCCGGCAAGGGACACGGAAACACGTCCAAGCACGAAAGGTAAGAGATGCTTCTATCACGCATCTCCGTTTTTAGATTTAGGACATAGGCACGTTTTTCCTGACCGGGATATGCTTTCCTTTTAGTGCGTCTTCCACATTATTGAGATATGAAACTTATTTGGTCATAATTGGCAAGGACAGACGAGCGGATACACTGTGAGTGCTGTTCTTTTTCTCCATATGTAGTTTCCATTGAGTTAGGCATATTACGTCAAAATATGTATTGATCTGGTGCTAGCCATATTAGTAACTGCACGTTGCCACTTTATTTAGGGATCAGGCTGTGGCACTTAGAGTATATATGGCATTAATACATATTTATGTCTATGTTTCTGGTCACCCCCTCATACTTCTTACATGGATTATATTGACTGAACGCTAAAGTGCTACGCTTTAAGTATTTTTGCCGTATGTTTAAGGGGTTTGACTTTTAAAAAATTTCTGCTGATCATCGACAATTACGCTCATGCAGTAATTGAGAGGGTAGTATAGACATCGGTGTATCTGACCTTGGATCATTTAGTACTATTTTTTTTCCTCCTATGTAGTTTATAAGCAGTATAATAATATTGCATATCATACATATTAGGAATAAGACACATTTTAATATTTTTGATTCTAGAATAACTGATGACACTACAACCACGTGAACTGAGATAATCTATTATCCCTGCCCTCTTGGCCGGGACGGAAGTATAACCGGTCCAAAGGTAGGATTTGCTTGAATTTTATTCTTTTTCAAGACATATGTTGGTAGTCACAATTGTGAATAAATACTTTCCCTGTATTTATTCATAGGTTGACCGTTCTCCGTCGAAATGCATTAGGTATGCTTCGCCCTTTTCTCTAAATACCCTAATACTGAGCACAAAGATATTTAGGCAACTACATTATGAGCACACACACCTGGCGCCACAGTGCTTCACTTCACAACATTGATACCTATAAGGATAGTAGATATGTGCACTGATGTTAGTTATACTCACAGCATTCTAACTTTCTCACTCTACAATAGCTTTGAATGGTGTACATACAATCGAATAATTTCCAATCTGACCATCTGGTCCTGCATCAGGGTGATTTTTGATATATAAAAATAATTTCTTAAATGTGGGTTCCACTTTGTTGATTTGAGAACAGTGAGTTCTGGTGTAAATATTACATTATGTTCTGGTTTGAAACTTATTATCCAGCCCTGAGGAAGTCGTGGGTTACTCCCGGGTGACGAAACACGTGTTGGCTGTACCAACAAAAGAAAGAACATTAAAAGACAAATAATTTTACTCTGTTGTGTTTCATCATATTGCCTTGCTTAATTTTGCCTAATATTGGATGTGTGCTCGGGCCTGTAGTAATTAAGTGTGTGTTACTGTGATCACTATTGCTGAGGGGTGGATGATCCCTCTTCCCTTGAGAACCGACAGATAGATATACTTAAATTACCTTATACCAAAATTAATAAGCGCCACAACCACATGGGGATAATTTCATCCTGTCAGTAATTAACTGAATTCATTAGGCATAGGATATTCTTGTGATAATCAAAATATTCAAGTAGTTCTGTAACTCTGGCTGAGAACAGCCCAGGGCTATTCCTATACCCTTGAAGTAAACAGCAGAATTGTTTCAAAGAACCTAGCACAGTAAAGGCT
Source organism: Triturus cristatus (assembly GCF_964204655.1). Classification (NCBI taxonomy): domain Eukaryota; kingdom Metazoa; phylum Chordata; class Amphibia; order Caudata; family Salamandridae; genus Triturus; species Triturus cristatus. The sequence continues at coordinate 1,426,105,155 of NC_140589.1, forward strand.
GTCAAATATCTGCTTCCAGGTGCTATATTTTAGCAAAAAAATACATTTGAGATATCTAGGTGCCGATTATGATCCGGCAAAAACCGGGTACGAACCGTCGGACGGAGCATATTCTCCGTCCGCCGCGTACCCGATCATCAAAATTTACAAACATGGAATTACGATTCGCACGGGAACACCATTTCCGTACGAATCGTAAAAAAGCCCGACCGAACAAAATAAACCTACAAATGCGATCCGGGAAAGCGCGGACCTGACGTCGGGACGCTCGCAGCCTGCCATTCACGAACCAGGAATTACGATTCGCACCGACGTCATCCCGCACGGTGAATATTTTCCGGCTGCCAAAAACTGCTGGGAAATCAGGACGACGCGAACAAGGACCACCAGTACGCGACAGACAGACAGGACGACGCGAACAAGGAGACCAGTACGCGACAGGACGACGCGAACAAGGAGTACCAGTATGCGACGGACAGACAGGACGACGCGATCAAGGAGGACCAGTACGCGACGGACAGACAGGACGACGCGAACAAGGAGGACCCGTACGCGACGGACAGACATGGACCCGAACCTACGTGTCATCCCGGCCCTCATAGCAGTCGACCTCCTCTACAGGTTCGGACGCAGACGCCGCAGAAGGTCAGAACAACTAAGGGAGGGGGGAAAGTGGGGTGGGGGGGTGGCAGGACCAGGGCAGGCCACAAACCCCCCACCAAAGTCACACAGCACACATGCCCAGGACATACCTGACTCCCATGCCCTGGTCACTACGAGGGGGTGGGGGCGTGTCCAGCCAAGCCAGCGACCGCCACTTCGGAAGTCCGTCACGACGCGAACCGGCAACACAACCAGACAGGTACGTCCCGTACCCACGCCTGAAGAGCGTGGGTACGAGTCGTACCACGCCCACACCCACGTCACCCCAACAATGGCGGGACGGATCGTACCCACGTGGCAAAGGCCTGGGTACGGCCCGCACAAGCATCACATAGCGTGGGGACGGATATGTACGGACCCTACCCCCACCCCGTATGCATGGAGCATACCCCCACCCCAACAGTGTAAGTACGACCTGTACCCCCACCCGCGTACGTATGCAGCGTACCCCCACCCCAACAGTGTAAGTACGACCCGTACCCACACCCGCGTACGTATGGAGCGTACCCCCACCCCAACAGTGTAAGTACGACCCGTACCCACACCCGCGTACGTATGGAGCGTACCCCCACCCCAACAGTGTAAGTACGACCCGTACCCACACCCGCGTACGTATGGAGCGTACCCCCACCCCAACAGTGTAAGTACGACCCGTACCCACACCCGCATACGTATGGAGCGTACCCCCACCCCAACAGTGTAAGTACGACCCGTACCCCCACCCGCGTACGTATGCAGCGTACCCCCACCCCAACAGTGTAAGTACGACCCGTACCCACACCCGCGTACGTATGGAGCGTACCCCCACCCCAACAGTGTAAGTACGACACGTACCCCCACCTCGAATGCATGGAGCATACCCACATCCGTGTATGTCATGAGCGTACATATTGTGAAATTGGAGAGGTGGGTGCAGAGTCCTCCCAGCAGTGCCCAGACGCAGGAGGGGTGTGTGCAGAGTCCTCCCAGCAGTGCCCACACACAGGAGGGGTGTGTGCAGAGTCCTCCCAGCAGTGCCCTGAGACAGGAGGGGTGTGTGCAGAGTCCTCCCAGTAGTGCCCTGAGACAGGAGGGGAGTGTGCAGAGTCCTCCCAGCAGTGCCCTGAGACAGGAGGGGAGTGTGCAGAGTCCTCCCAGCAGTGCCCAGAGGCAGGAGGGGTGGGTGCAGAGTCCTCCCAGCAGTGCCCAGAGTCAGGAGGGGTGTGTGCAGAGTCCTCCCAGCAGTGCCCTGAGACAGGAGGGGTGGGTGCCTATCACTCCCAGCAGTGCCCAGACACAGGAGGGGTGTGTGCAGAGGCCTCCCAGCAGTGCCCTGAGACAGGAGGGGTGGGTGCCTATCACTCCCAGCAGTGCCCAGACACAGGAGGGGTGTGTGCAGAGGCCTCCCAGCAGTGCCCTGAGACAGGAGGGGTGGGGGCCTATCACTCCCAGCAGTGCCCTGAGACAGGAGGGGTGGGGGCCTATCACTCCCAGCAGTGCCCTGAGACAGGAGGGGTGGGTGCAGAGTCCTCCCAGCAGTGCCCTGAGACAGGAGGGGTGGGTGCAGAGTCCTCCCAGCAGTGCCCTGAGACAGGAGGGGTGGGGGCCTATCACTCCCAGCAGTGCCCAGACACAGGAGGGGTGAGTGCAGAGTCCTCCCAGCAGTGCCCAGAGTCAGGAGGGGTGTGTGCAGAGTCCTCCCAGCAGTGCCCTGAGACAGGAGGGGTGTGTGCAGAGTCCTCCCAGCAGTGCCCAGACGCAGGAGGGGTGTGTGCAGAGTCCTCCCAGCAGTGCCCTGAGACAGGATGGGAGTGTGCAGAGTCCTCCCAGCAGTGCCCTGAGACAGGAGGGGTGGGTGCAGAGTCCTCCCAGCAGTGCCCTGAGACAGGAGGGGTAGGGGCCTATCACTCCCAGCAGCGCCCAGACACAGGAGGGGTGTGTGCAGAGTCCTCCCAGCAGTGCCCAGAGTCAGGAGGGGCGTGTGCAGAGTCCTCCCAGCAGTGCCCTGAGACAGGAGGGGTGTGTGCAGAGCCCTCCCAGCAGTGCCCAGACGCAGGAGGGGTGTGTGCAGAGTCCTCCCAGCAGTGCCCTGAGACAGGAGGGGAGTGTGCAGAGTCCTCCCAGCAGTGCCCTGAGACAGGAGGGGTGGGTGCAGAGTCCTCCCAGCAGTGCCCAGACACAGGAGGGGTGTGTGCAGAGGCCTCCCAGCAGTGCCCTGAGACAGGAGGGGTGGGTGCAGAGTCCTCCCAGCAGTGCCCTGAGACAGGAGGGGTGTGTGCAGAGTCCTCCCAGCAGTGCCCAGACGCAGGAGGGGTGTGTGCAGAGTCCTCCCAGCAGTGCCCTGAGACAGGAGGGGAGTGTGCAGAGTCCTCCCAGCAGTGCCCTGAGACAGGAGGGGTGGGTGCAGAGTCCTCCCAGCAGTGCCCTGAGACAGGAGGGGTGGGGGCCTATCACTCCCAGCAGTGCCCATGGAACGCAAAGGGTGGAGTAGTCACAGATACCATGCCCACAAATGTCCGTCAGGTGCACAAAGACCCTGCAGTACATGTACCACATGTGTGCGAGGCTGGGAGTATACGCATGCATAGCGCAGAAAAGAAAACATGTACACATGAAGTCATGTCAATAGGCCACATACACAAGTACAATGACTACCAAGGATGCCACGAATGATGCAGGTGGAGACATCTCTCAGCATGCATGTGCAAAGGTGAAGGACTACGTCACACACCCAGCTAATGGACACACAGCTCTGTGCTAAAGTCAGGGGACACCCTGCAGGGAAGAAGTCAGGGTACACAGAGGAAGGAATACACCTTGGGACAATTGCAACATGCAGCAACTGCTTACATGAATGGAGAAAGGTAGCTAACACCGTGTGATGGCACACAGATCCCAGGGTCCCCCCTATGAGCAGCACACCACTACATTACCCACACACCCAACACATGACCAACACCCACAACCATGTAGCAGCCCCACCAACAGCAATGCCAGCAATGCAGGAGTGTTCCAAGGCCAAAAAATAAATAGCTTTATTCAGCATGAGCAAAAAACTAGTATGACGTAAGTCCAAGATTAACAAAGGCCACAGGGCAGTCCAGGAGTCCCAGCTGGATGGGGGACACAGTGGGATGCGTGTCCCCTAGCTTGCCTGCACAGTTACAATCCGTTGTCTTCCACAGGGGTCAGGGCATCATGTGGGGGGGAAGAAACAGGCACCGCAGGGACAGGAGGGTGAAGGGTAGGCGTCGTGGGTGCAGGGATGGAGGACTCCACCACAGGGGGTGGGGCAGGGCCAAAGGTGGATTCTAGGAGCGCGCTGCACACCTCGGCAAGGTCCTCCAGGGACTCCCCTGCACCCGAAGGAACCACAGGCCCCAAGGAGGGGGGGGGTCAGAGGGATGGGTCGCAGCGCCACTGGGGGAGGGTGTGGACGGGGGGGACTCAACCACCCTGACCGGGGACCTCCTTGACCGCTTGCGGGGTGGTGTCACTGTGGGGCTCAGGGACAGAGCGGCCATGAAGGAGTCTTTGGGGGAGATGTGGCCAGGAGAGCTGAGGGCAGGGGATTTGAAGGGAGTGGATTGTGTGGAATGCGGACTCCCACTCTGGCTACGTGTCACACGTTTGCCCCCCGACCCAGTGGGTGTGCCTACTGCACCCTGTGTGTGCGTGTCAGGAGGTGTGCGGCGGACCTTCCCTGCTGGTGTGGTGCCTGTGTCTGTTGTGGTGGGTGCATGCTTACGTCTGTGTGTATGTGGGACAGGCATGGGAGTGGGAATTGTGGAAGGAGCAGGGGTAGGGGGTGGGACGTAGCGCTGCAGGAGACCCACTGCTGCAGTCAGTGTGGAGTCTATGGACCTCAGCAAGTTGCGTTGGTCAGCCTGTGATGAATGAATGCCCTCCAAGTATGCCTCCATGTTGTTGAGGACCTGGCTGTGGCCATGGAGGACATTAAGGATCGCAGTCTGACCAATCTGCAACTGCCGCTGGATGTCCACAGACTCAGCATTGGCGGCAGCAGTGGAGACAGGGGCAGGGGGTGCGGTGCCTGGCAGGAAGGAGACATGTGGTGACCGGGCACGTTGGGAAGAGACACGAGCACGTGGGAGGCGGCTGATGCCAATGGAGGGGGCGGTGCCAGATGTAGGGCTGCTGTCAGATGGTTGTGCAGCCACCGCCCACTCGGAGAGATCATCCTCGGACCCGTCAGCTTCATACTCTGTTGTGCCAGTCGACAGGTCCCCAGGTTCACTCTCCTCCGCATCTGTCCCACTCGAAGTGCCAGCCCCGATGTCACCGCTGGCACTGGTGCTCGGTCCCTCCGCGCCGTCTGTGTCCATGTCTCCCTCCGTGTCCCCCGACGATGTTGTGGGCAGGGTGAAGAGACAGAAAGTAATCATACACCTGTATACATATGTCACATGAGTACAATCTACGTAGGTTACAGTGCATAGCCTGAAACAAAGGATGAGTTACAACTACAAAACAAGGTACATACGTAGGCCCTGCAAGACACAGTTGTGTGACCCACCATGCCATGGAAAAACTATGGAGAGCATGGCACAATAGCAAATGAGATGACATGCTATTCTGACTGAGGAGCAAGGCCCTGGGTACAATACAGCACTGCATCTGCACCACACAGCGTGGCAGGAAATTGGGATGAGCAGGGACCAAATCCAGGAACTAGAGGCACATGCAGCATAGGTAATACTGAGAACATGCCCACCCTGACTGGCACACTGCACCTTGAGTGTATGTCCAGACAAACATCACACACTGGCCAGTCCGAGCAAGGAGATGACAGGTCTTGACATGTAGGCCATGGCCGCCCCACCCACACCCTACATGAGACAAATCTGTGGAGACACAGGAAGCACTTACTTCTCTTAGTCTGGGTGAAATACACATGGGATGCAATAATTCAAGATTGCACACCAAATACCCAAGATGCGCCTGTCCAAAGAATCATGTACAAATGGGCATCATCAGATGATTGCTACAAGACACACAGGCAATGGCCACCGTGAGTATGTACTTGGAAAATCAGGTCAGGCTGGACAGTGGACACTTGTAATACATCTCACGTCAAGAAACACGGTGCCAGGGGACAATGGCACAGAGCACAACCTATGCTGTAGACACAGAGATTGTCGACATTCTCGGATTACACACATGATACCTAGGAAAAGATGCCCCTGGGGACAGTAGTGGCCACACAACTCCATGCTCCTGAATGGGAATGACTACAACACACGCTAACATCCCTGCACTATGCGTAACGCACACTCATGCACATCATGTCACAGGCCACCACATGGGACATGCCTGCTGGAAGGCCTCGCACTCAAGAGATTAACTCCCATGTCTGAAATCAGCATTAGTGCCAACTGACATGGAACCCACAAGTCCAGAACTGGACAGGGCACAGGCAAGGTCACTAAACCTGTTACACACCACCCCCACACATGATGCTGCAGGCATTGTACACTTGGAGAAGGTGTCAGGCTACATAACTTTGTGATGGAGTGACTACACAGAGACCAGGGAACACATTGCAAGGTGGGGAAGGGAGGCAGGAGAGGCCTGCAACACTGTGGGTAACAGGATCTGCACAGCACCATAAACCCTGGAAGTGTATCCATGGAACAGAGCACTTACAAATGCTGGTGAAACACAACAAACACACACATGTACCTACCCCCTTCCGGCTGCTGCATGGCCTGTAGACGCCTGTCCAAGTCAGGAAAGACCACCGCCAGCACACGTTTCTGGATGTGGGAGAGACGGCGGCGCCCGCGGTTCTTGTGGCTCTCAGGTGAGTCCCCCAGCAGGAGCCGTGCGATCCTCCGCGTCCAGCACCGGATATCCTGCCAGCGTTTCCTCACCTGGGACAGGCTCCGCCTCCGACCATCCGCACTCCTCACGGCGCTGACGACGTCCAGCCATATCTGCTCCTTGGCAGAGGCGTCTACCTGTGAGGATGAACAAGTGACACTACATCAATACACCTTGCACATGTCACGGGGACACAGATTAGAACACATTTGCTGTTTACAACAAGGCATAGTATGCATCCAACGCATTGCACCTTTGTCATAGGGACATGATCCTGTGGGGGAAGGCCAAAAACAGTACGTGCCATTGAAAGGACACAGGTGGAATGAGGGCAACTACACAATCAATGATCCAGGCTCACACTGTGCATCACACCCACCCCTCCTGTCTCAGGGCACTGCTGGGAGTGATAGGCCCCCACCCCTCCTGTCTCAGGGCACTGCTGGGAGGACTCTGCACCCACCCCTCCTGTCTCAGGGCACTGCTGGGAGGACTCTGCACCCACCCCTCCTGTCTCAGGGCACTGCTGGGAGTGATAGGCCCCCACCCCTCCTGTCTCAGGGCACTGCTGGGAGTGATAGGCCCCCACCCCTCGTGTCTCAGGGCACTGCTGGGAGGACTCTGCACCCACCCCTCCTGTCTCAGGGCCCTGCTGGGAGGACTCTGCACCCACCCCTCCTGTCTCAGGGCACTGCTGGGAGGACTCTGCACCCACCCCTCCTGTCTCAGGGCACTGCTGGGAGTGATAGGCCCCCACCCCTCCTGTCTCAGGGCACTGCTGGGAGTGATAGGCCGCCACCCCTCCTGTCTCAGGGCACTGCTGGGAGGACTCTGCACCCACCCCTCCTGTCTCAGGGCACTGCTGGGAGGACACTGCACCCACCCCTCCTGTCTCAGGGCACTGCTGGGAGTGATAGGCCCCCACCCCTCCTGTCTCAGGGCACTGCTGGGAGGACTCTGCACCCACCCCTCCTGTCTCAGGGCACTGCTGGGAGGACTCTGCACCCACCCCTCCTGTCTCAGGGCACTGCTGGGAGAACTCTGCACCCACCCCTCCTGTCTCAGGGCACTGCTGGGAGAAATCAGGCATTCCCCCCCCTGGGTCCCCCCTACAGTACATAGCATGTGTGTCACACCTGGACACAATGGCAGAAGTCACAGTCACAACAAAGGGACACAGTCTGTGCCAGTGGACACTGAACTCACCTGATAACCTGGTCGCCCATACAGCATGGGGTACCGTGGGAGGATCACATCCACCAAAGCCATGTTCTCCTCCAGGGTGAATGGCTGTGACCTCTCCACAGCCCTTGACATGGTTCCAGGGAATCAGTAGCAGCAGCTGGGTCGTGGAATACAAAGATATGCAGGCAAGTGCTCCCTCATGGGACCTGGCTGCCTTATATCTGCCTTGCTGGCCCATCTCATGCACAGGAGTACAGAGTGATTGGTCACTCACATTTGCATCCTATGTTTCCTCCAATCCCTTCAAACCTAGCAGTCTGTGTGTTCTCTATCGGTTTCATTCTCCTGCATGATGTCAGCCCGACAAACACATTGCAACAAAGTAGATTAATTCCAACTGACTTCTGCTGTGCACCTTCCAGAACAAATTCAAATTTTGAACTTGGTCTCCATGACAACCAGCATGCATGTAGGCCTTAATACTTGTCCCTCATGTGTCCCCTATGTAATTTGGAGCTTCACACACAGGTACGGTGCGTTCCGGGGCCCTAGGGCACCCCAAATGCATTGCAACGGCCCGTACACGCGTGCCTACGTTCACTATCACTATGGGTGGCCTCGCGTATGCGTACTCGTAGTGGTACGGGCCGTACACACGCCTGTACGCTCCCTATCACTATGGGTGTCCTCGCGTATGCGTACTCTTATTGGTACGGGCCGTACACACGCCTGTACGCTCCCTATCACTATGGGTGTCCTCGCGTATGCGTACTCATATTGGTACGGGCCGTACACACGCCTGTACGCTCACTATCACTATGGGTGTTCTCGCGTATGCGTACACGTTGTGATAGGGAGCGTACAGGCGTGTGTACGGCCCGTACCACTACGAGTATGCATACGCGAGGCCACCCATAGTGATAGGGAGCGTACAGGCGTGTGTACAGCCCAGACCACTACGAGTACGCATACGCGAGGCCACCCATAGTGATAGGGAGCGTACAGGTGTGTGTACGGCCCGTACCACTACGAGTACGCATACGCGAGGACACCCATAGTGATAGGGAGCGTACAGGCGTGTGTACGGCCCGTACCACTACGAGTACGCATACGCAAGGCCACCCATAGTGATAGGGAGCGTACAGGCGTGTGTACGGCCCGTACCACTACGAGTACGCATACGCGAGGCCACCCCTAGTGATAGGGAACGTACAGGCGTGCGTACGGCCCTACCACTATGGGTGTTCTTGCGTATGCGTACTCGTAGTGGTACGGGCCGTACACATGCCTGTACGCTCGCTATCACGATGGGTACACATACGGCAGCACTCCCATAGTGATATGGGAACGTACACAGGACCTCTTCGCAGCAGTACAGCGGTTTTCACACATCACAGTGGTGACAGGCGGCACACAGGTAGGGATAGTGCGGACATACTTGTCCATGGATGGACATACTTGTCCATGAATGGACATACTTGTCCATTAACTGACATCAAGGCATCGTCTGTGCATTACTACATGTGTGGGGCACAGGTGTGACGGCCTGTGATGTGGAACATTACTCCTGAGTCGAGAAAGCACCAGATGTATGATGAGATGTGTACAGATGTACTGTGTGATGGTGCAATGTGTGCCAGGCATGCCCTTGACTCCTTTGACATGTGTGCATGTCGTACTGCACACTTGGGGTGAGCGTCACTGGCATGGCACGGACACCAACACACAGAAGTGTCCCCTGATGCCCGGTACAGGGGTTACCACACCTGACTTGTCACTACCCACGGTGCACAATGTGACAATGTCATGTATGTGTGGGGGCTTCCCATCAGGTTGATGTTGGAGCACCCTCAAAAGCTGCAGCCGTTGCAGCAACCAACATGTGTCTGTGTGTAGATTGACATTGCACACTGTTCCGCACACCATGCCACATGTGGTAGCGGATGTGAGGTGCACATGTATGCATGGGACACGGAGTACTGTGACAAGGACATGTCTGCATCCTCACAATGAATGTGTGGAGAGTCATGACATGTGCACCTTCATGGCAAGGTGTGTGGGCTGTCCTAGTGTAATGTCATGTGACCTGTGGCTCTAGTGTTCCGCTACCAGTCTCTGCAATCGGCATCCTACTTCTGCTGATGTGTGGGCGTATGTCACTCCTGTCTTGCGTCTGGCTGTTCACTTGCACTGGGACACAGCTATTCCCATGGCATGGCATGGGGAGGTTCTCAATCTCCGTGTGTAGCTGGGTCTTGGTAGGGGTGTCACCTTGCATCCATACGTGTCCTGGGCATGTAGCACATACCTGACTCCCTATGTAGCATATGTGTATTGACAGATTAACATGTGCTCAGTACATATGAATTGTTGTCGTAGTGCACTCACTCTATCTTGTCACTTCCAAATTACTGCAGAGCGCCGCCTCTTGCCCGAGCAATTCCGGACTTGGCTGACATGCGGGAGAATGACAGCATCCGGCTCCACCGCTTCCCCCAACCGTTGATTCTGGAGTTGACGGCGAGACTGGCACCACACCTGCAACCGCAGCACAGGTATCCTACGGCACTGACACCCCAGCTGAAGGTAATGGCTGCCCTACATTTTCTTGCCACGGGTACCTTTCAATATACCATAGCTCATATTGGTGGCATGTCCCAGAGCATGTTCTGCCATGTGCTGCATGATTTCTTAGAGGCCATGTTGATTCACCTGGATGACTTCATCAAGTTCCCAACCCCTGAACAGTTGACTGCGGTCAAGCGTGGATTCTATGCCCTGGGAGGGATGCTCCATGTCATTGGGTCCATAGATGGGACACATGTAGCTTTGGTACCACCACACGCACGGGAGGTGGCGTACCGCAATCGGAAGCACTACCACTCCATCAATGCCCTTGTGGTGTGTCAGTCCAACATGGTGATTTCACATGTCTGAGCATGTGTTGTTGGTGGGTACAGTCTGTCTGTCCTGTATTTTGCATAGCCTACCAGCACGACCGCTGCACCACTTCTAACGATGTCAATGTGCTTCCCATGTAGGGGACGCTGGCTATCCCAACATGCCATGGCTGCTCACACCTCTCCGCAACCCCATCACGCCGGCCCAGCTCCGCTACAACACCGCCCATGGCCGGACAAGGCGAGTGATAGAGAGGACGTTTGGCCTGCTGAAGAGCCGATTTCGGTGCCTCCACAAGACCGGCGGCGCGCTCCCATATGCCCCTGCGAAGGTCTGCAAAATCTTCATGGTCTGCTGCATGCTGCACAACATGGCAGTTGAGAGAGCTGTGCCACTCATCCTGGATCAACATGACGAGGACCATCCACCCGTGGAGGACGAAGGGCTTGGCAATGGGGCTAGTGATGTGGAGGATGTGGAGCCGCAAGAGGACATCCGGACTCGGCTCATACGCGACTTCTTTGCTTAGTGGTGAGTACCAGTGTCTGAGTGTGCACGCATTGGTCCCCGTGTGGCATGTGTTGTGATGTGTGTCTCCACCTGCATGTATGGCACGTGAGTCAGAGGTGTGTGTGGGTGTGTCACTGGAGTGATGGTGGCAGTGATGGTTGTATTTCCCCAGTCATAATTGTGACCTAGCATGTTGTCATCCATACATGTGTCGAGTAAATGCACATGCAAGTGGCTGTGCTTTTTGTGGCTGACTTCTTGTGTGTCTCTCTACCCCAGGTACTTGCGCATGCCGTCTGCTGCTTGCATTGTTGTGGCACTGCTATTCCTCATGGACACGTCATCGTGGGCTGACTCAGCGTTACAGGCACGGACACGTTTGGAAGTCTCCATAGGGTAAGGGATGCATCAGGGGTGTATTGGGTGTGGCAGTTGTTTACGATGTGTGCACACTGCCCCTGTCGCGGTTTGGTTCCTCTGCAGACATGTCGCGTCACCATGGGACACATTACATGCAGCTGGGTACACCTGAATAGATGGTCAGACTTGTTGACAGTCATTTGTAATGGGATAGTGGATTGTGATGATGGCATCAATGTGTGTAACACTGCCCTCGGACACATGCGGTTAGCATTGGGTTGACATGCTGTGGGACTTCCACATCAGCTGATCAATGGTGTATGGCAGGCTCTCCGTGAGCAGCTGTGGGTGTTTAGCTGTTAGCCGACAATTGTGTGCCAGTTCCATGGCTAACACGCATTTGTGCTGCAGAAGGGGGGTGCCAGTGTTGGACCCACATGTTACTCCACAAGATGTGTTCATGTGTACCTCAAGTTGCCTCTGCAATCCCGAATACATGACTAATAAAGGTGTCCCTATGCCTCCAAGGTGCCTCTTCTCCGTCAATGCTGGTGTGTTGCCACGGTGCATCCAGCATGTCTGGCATGGTTCTCCCTGATGGTGGCTTTGTGTCGATGTGTCGAGTAGCAAGATGCAAGCTGTGTGTGTGGGCTGAGACTGTGTATTGGGCATGATGTCCATGACTGTGTGGGTATTGTGACATGTGCCATCCCCATGCATCCAACGTTGGCCAGGCCCCCATTCTCTGCATCCACCGGACTCAAGCTTGCAGGACATGGTTCTGCCACCTGTCTACACATACCTGGGTGCCCCCCAGGACCCTGGACATGATCCCTGACCTCTGCGCATGACTGTTGCTGTACTCAATGTGTCTGTCAGCACGGTTGTGTGGCCACCCCCTCAGCTGGTTGGGCCCATCACGGGTGTGTATGGTGCTCCATGTCTGTCTTGCCTAATACACTGTGACCCGTGTGTCCTGTGCCAGACTCAGGCCCCAGGGTGTGGATGGTTGGAGTCAAAAGGGAGCTCAGGCATGTTTCGACTTTACAACACACATGTAAGGTAATAATGCAACCAGCAGGCATCTTCTCTTCATGGTGTGAATTTTTATTTGGGGGGGGGGGATAAAGTGAGGGGCTTTCCGGGAGTTTGGAATCCAAGGTTCAGTAGGGGAGTTGGTGTCCTTGCCATTTGAAATCCTCAGAGTCCATGCCACAGTCTTTGTTAACATTGGTCAGACAGTGTCCAGCAGGGCCATGTGGCAGAGAATGTCTCTTGATGCTGTGATGCTGTTGCTCCAGTGGGCCAGGTGCCAGGCCAGGTGTCCTGGGAGATGGTGATGTTGCGCCGACCCTCACGGTCTTTTCCGTGGACGACCCGCTCTCCTGCGGGGACCCTCAGAAGCAGGCCGTGACGACGTCTGGGATGCTCCATCGGATGTTTCCTCCTCCTCCTCCTGATCCCTCCCTGTGGGTGGTGATGTTCTCCGCCTTCTGGCACAGGGAGGGTCGGCCATGTTGTCGGCCATCCGACGGAGTGTATCGTGAATTCCCGTGTACGCCGTCACGAGCTCAGCCTGTCTGTCCTCCATCTTCCGTTGGTGTTGCAGTAGACAGGCATGTACCTCCGCATGTTGCTGGGCCTGCTGGGTCTTGATCCCCTCGAGGACAGACACAACCTGGGCCAGGCCCGTGGTGTCCTGCCGGTATGTGTCCAGGATGTTACGGACATGGGAAAATACCGGTTCCCCAGCCAACTGGTCAGGCTCGCGCCTCCGCCGTCCTCCACTCCCACCACCCCTGCCCACTTGCACCTGGCCTGCCCTTGTGGGTACATCGGGTCTCCGGGACCCCTGAGGGGTGGCATTGGCGTTGTCGCCTGCCTCCTCCTGGGTGCCCGGGACACCGTGTCCCTCCTGGCCAGCCTGGCTGCATTTTGGTGGTGGGGCAGGGATCCTGGGTGTCTCCTGGGATGTGGCAGGAGTGGGGGTGGTGGTTGGCACAGTTGTACCTGACGCAGGTGCTGCAGGTGGTTGGACACCAGAGGTGCCAGGTCGGTCGGGGTCGTCCACAGAGTGGTGAGAGTCGTCGCTGCCGGTGGGATCGGGCTCCCGCAGATCCGGGTCCTGTGAGTCTTCCCCCCCAGTGTTGGGGGGTGAACCACGACGTTGACCTGTGTGTGAGAGAGACAATGTTAATTTTGGTCCATGCAATATCCATGTTTCATCAGTTTCAAAGTTGGCACTTTTCCTCTTGGAATTAGGATCTGTCTTGCATTCCACTCACAGTGCACTTGTGCATGGGTGTGTCCCTTGGACACCACTTTGGCCCCTTTAAATATGTGTGGCACAGTCTTACTTGCTGCGTCAAGTGTGACTGCAGTCAGCAGTGGAGTGGGCAGGTGTGGCGAGCCATGCATTGGCGCCTTCCGTGTAGCACTGTACATGTGCACATGGAGTGGATCCACACACTTATATAATGCAGGTAGCTGTCGTTGTGCTCGTGAACAGGTTGTGACATGGGCCTGTGTTTTGCCATGGTGAAGAGGGGGGGGTTCTGGCACTGGCCACCCTTGGCTACATGCACGCAGTCTACCTGCTGACGAGCAGACATTCCCACACACCACACGGCTGATTTGCTCTCCCTGTGTCTCCCTCCCTCTCTGTCCCCCTCTCCCACCCTCTGTGTGTCAGCCTCCTCCCTCTGTCCGTGTCCCTGTGTCTCCCTCCCTCTCTGTCCCCATCTCCCTCCCTCTCTGTCCCCCTCTCCCTCCCTCTCTGTCCCCCTCTCCCTCCCTCTCTGTCCCCCTCTCCCTCCCTCCGTGTGTCTGCCTCCTCCCTCTGTCCGTGTCCCTGTGTCTCCCTCCCTCTCTGTCCCCCTCTCCCTCCCTCTCTGTCCCCCTCTCCCTCCCTCTCTGTCCCCCTCTCCCTCCCTCTCTGTCCCCCTCTCCCTCCCTCTGTGTGTCACCCTCTCTCACTTCAGCCCAGCTTCCTAGACACACACTTTTTCCAGTCCTTTGAATGGCCCTTGGCTTGTTGCTGTGAGTTTGTTTGTGATCTCCAGGCACCCATTGGGTGTAGTGTCTGTGTGTGCGCTGCTGATGTGGTTGTGTGTGCTGCCACTCTTTCACAGTGTTGGCTGTTCATTAGCTGCTGTCATGTGCAAAACAGTGCCTTCACCCCCATGTGTTGATGCAAGGCGTCCGCCATTTGCTGGCGAGTCTTTCCTGTGTGGGGACACACTGTTTGTCTGGCTGTGACCTGGGCCATGTGGGCAGAGGGAATTGTTGTCTGCTTCTGAGTTGCACTATGTGATTTTTGGGGCCCACCCTCCCGCCATCCGGGTTACCGTGTCATGTGTTGGTGTCTTCTGTGGCCTGTGACTTGACATTGTCCAGCTGGGTGCATGGGGCATGGTGGCGGCAGTGGCATGTGCGTGTTCATGGAGTGTGTTTGAGTCATGCGATAGGTTGGGGTGGTTGCGTGCCTGTTAGTGATTTTGGTTGTGGATGAGGTCCACCCCATGTGAGGTGCGTTGTTCGTGTACTCACCCGGGTCTCGGAGTCCTCCTAATCCTTCGACTGCCTCCACCGGCTGTATGGCCATCACCCTCTCCTCCCAGGGCTGGTAGTGTACGGGTCTGCAGGAGGGCCCTCCTCCGGTGGCGTTGGCCTGGTTGTGTTCCTCCAGCATCTTGGCACGGACCCTCCTCCGCAGATCGTACCACCTGGCTTGGCATTCCTGCCTGGTCCTTCTGGTGTCCGCAACAGCATTCACAGCATCGACGATGGTCTACCACATGGCTGTTTTTGCTGCAATGCTGGTCTGTCTGACCAATGTTCCAAAGAGCTGTGGCTCGACTCTGAGGATTTCATCAACAAGGACCTCCAACTCTCGGTTACTGAACTTTGGATTCTTGTTGGTGGGCATGGTGAGGGGTGTGGGTGTGGATGGTGGGGGGTGTGTGTGGATGGTTGTGGGTGTGTGGGTGTGGTTGTGCAGGTGTGTGTGTGTGAATGTGATGAGGGGGTGTTTGTGGAGGTGGTTGTGTGGAGGTTTGCAAGTGTAAGGTGTGGTGAGGCTTGTAGTATGGTTCTGTGGTGTCTGGCAGCAGTGAGTCTGTTGCAAAGACTCATGGTTTGTGTATGTGGGCCCTTTTTATTGGTCCATGGGTGGGTGTGGCTGTGTTTGAAGTTTGGGTGGGTGTGTTATAAGGAGTGGTGGTGTATTGGGCCTTTGTTTGTTTTTGGCAGTTGCAGGTCAGTGGATGTGTTTTTTTTGTGTTTGTGGGCCATGTTTAGTGGCTTTGTGCCATTCGAATAGTGTATTCTTGTGTTGTTTGGTTTTGTCCTGGTTGTGTACGTGTGTTTTTAGCGTGTGTACGGTGTGTACATGGGCCATTTGGTTGTACGGTGCTGTCCTTGTGTGTGGCTTGGTACGACTCGTACATGCGGTTGTGATGTTGGGGCCTGGGCTGCGCTCCGTACTTAGGAGGTTGTGTTGGGGGTGCGACGGGAACGTACTGGGGTGTACATTGACGGTGGTACGACACGTACAGGGGTGGGGGTTCGACTCGAACGTACTGGGGTGTACATAGACGGTGGTACGACACGTACAGGGGTGGGGTTCAACTCGAACGTACTGGGGTGTACATACATGGGGGTCGGACACGTACAGGGGTGGGGGTTCGACTCGAACGTACTGGGGTGTACATAGACGGTGGTACGACACGTACAGGGGTGGGGGTTCGACTCGAACGTACTGGGGTGTACATAGACGGTGGTACGACACGTACAGGGGTGGGGGTTCGACTCGAACGTACTGGGGTGTACATACATGGGGGTCGGACACGTACAGGGGTGGGGGTTCGACTCGAACGTACTGGGGTGTACATAGACGGTGGTACGACACGTACAGGGGTGGGGGTTCGACTCGAACGTACTGGGGTGTACATGGACGTTGGTACGACACGTACAGGGGTGGGGGTTCGACTCGAACGTACTAGGGTGTACATAGACGGTGGTACGACACGTACAGGGGTGGGGGTTCGACTCAAACGTACTGGGGTGTACATGGACGTTGGTACGACACGTACAGGGGTGGGGGTTCGACTCGAACGTACTGGGGTGTACATAGACGGTGGTACGACACGTACAGGGGTGGGGGTTCGACTTGAACGTACTGGGGTGTACATACATGGGGGTCGGACATGTACAGGGGTGGGGGTTCGACTCGAACGTACTGGGGTGTACATAGACGGTGGTATGACACGTACAGGGGTGGGGGTTCGACTTGAACGTACTGGGGTG
This sequence comes from Triturus cristatus, assembly GCF_964204655.1. Classification (NCBI taxonomy): domain Eukaryota; kingdom Metazoa; phylum Chordata; class Amphibia; order Caudata; family Salamandridae; genus Triturus; species Triturus cristatus. The sequence continues at coordinate 1,426,121,904 of NC_140589.1, forward strand.
TACATAGACGGTGGTACGACACGTACAGGGGTGGGGGTTTGACTTGAACGTACTGGGGTGTACATGGACGTTGGTACGACACGTACAGGGGTGGGGGTTCGACTCGAACGTACTGGGGTGTACATAGACGGTGGTACGACATGTACAGGGGTGGGGGTTCGACTCGAACATACTGGGGTGTACATACATGGGGGTCGGACATGTACAGGGGTGGGGGTTCAACTCGAACGTACTGGGGTGTACATGGACGTTGGTACGACACGTACAGGGGTGGGGGTTTGACTCGAACGTACTGGGGTGTACATAGACGGTGGTACGACACGTACAGGGGTGGGGGTTCGACTCGAATGTACTGGGGTGTACATAGACGGTGGTACGACACGTACAGGGGTGGGGGTTCGACTCGAACGTACTGGGGTGTACATGGACATTGGTACGACACGTACAGGGGTGGGGGTTCGACTCAAACGTACTGGGGTGTACATAGACGGTGGTACGACACGTATAGGGGTGGGGGTTCGACTCGAACGTACTGGGGTGTACATACATGGGGGTCGGACATGTACAGGGGTGGGAGTTCGACTCGAACGTACTGGGGTGTACATAGACAGTGGTACGACACGTACAGGGGTGGGGGTTCTACTCGAACGTACTGGGGTGTACATAGACGTTGGTACGACACGTACAGGGGTGGGGGTTCGACTAGAACGTACTGGGGTGTACATGGACGTTGGTACAACACGTACAGGGGTGGGGGTTCGACTCGAACGTACTGGGGTGTACATAGACGGTGGTACGACACGTACAGGGGTGGCGGTTCGACTCGAACATACTGGGGTGTACATACATGGGGGTCGGACATGTACAGGGGTGGGGGTTCAACTCGAACGTACTGGGGTGTACATAGACGGTGGTACGACACGTACAGGGGTGGGGGTTCGACTCGAACGTACTGGGGTGTACATGGACGTTGGTACGACACGTACAGGGGTGGGGGTTCGACTCGAACGTACTGGGGTGTACATAGACGGTGGTACGACACGTACAGGGGTGGGGGTTCGACTCGAACGTACTGGGGTGTACATAGACGGTGGTACGACACGTACAGGGGTGGGGGTTCGACTCGAACGTACTGGGGTGTACATACATGGGGGTCAGACATGTACAGGGGTGGGGGTTCGACTCGAACGTACTGGGGTGTACATACATGGGGGTCGGACACGTACTGGGGTGGGGGTTCGACTCAAACGTACTGGGGTGTACATAGACGGTGGTACGACACGTACAGGGGTGGGGGTTCGACTCGAACAAACTGGGGTGTACATACATGGGGGTCGGACACGTACAGGGGTGGTGTTCGACTCGAACGTACTGGGGTGTACATACATGGGGGTCGGACACGTACTGGGGTGGGGGTTCGACTCGAACGTACTGGGGTGTACATAGACGGTGGTACGACACGTACAGGGGTGGGGGTTCGACTCGAACGTACTGGGGTGTACATAGACGGTGGTACGACACGTAAGGGGTGGGGGTTCGACTCGAACATACTGGGGTGTACATACATGCGGGTCGGACACGTACAGGGGTGGGGGTTCGACTCGAACGTACTGGGGTGTACATACATGGGGGTCGGACACGTACAGGGGTGGGGGTTCGACTCGAACATACTGGGGTGTACATAGACGGTGGTACGACACGTACAGGGGTGGGGGTTCGAATCGAACATACTGGGGTGTACATACACGGGTGGGGGTGTACATACACGGGGGGTACGTCTCGGACGTACGGGGGCGGGGGGGAGTGTTGGGCGCGTATGCGGGCACATGTCTCCATGGTTGTTATGGGAGTTCGGTGCGGACGGTGTTTTTTCCATACGGTTGTCACATCGGACGCACGGGATGGATCGTGATTCCTCGGTCGGACTTCACCTTTCACATTTGTACAGTAAATCGTCCGAGGACGTGTCGGACACATTTTCCGACCCGAGGACGTGTGGGAAATCATTCCCGATGCGGTTCGTATGGACTTTTTACCATGCGAATCGTGATTGCCAGTTCGTACGGCACTTGTACGATTCGTACGGTAAAAAGACCGGATACGAGTCGTACGGGAATTTTTTTTACCGGATCGTAATCGGCACCCTAGTGTTGTTTTGTATCTCTTCTGCATGATGTTATTCATTAGTGCGGGACTCGGATCACTGACATAATATCGACTACAAAAATATAGACTTACAAAAATATCGATGCCAAAATATAGAATACCAAAATATCGACTCCCTATCTCCAAACAGGAAAATACAAAAATATAGAATCCAAAATATCGTTGTAAATAATATAGTTAGTCAAAATATCGAATTTTTTAAATGTTTTAAAAGTAATGTAAAATTAATGAAATAATACATATAATTAACTGACACATACTTAAAAATACTTAAATAACATTAAAATTAATAAATAATAAATGTAAGTAAAAAAAAATTAATACATATATATTAACGTAATGTTTATTAAAAATATTCAATATTTTCTGCGTAGGATAGCGGGCGGGTAAAATTTACTATTACCACTCCAGTAAGTGCAATAGTAGGGAAAGTGTTGGATAGCGGGAGGGTACAAATTACTATTCCCTCTCCAGAGAATGCAACAGTAGAGAAAGCGTTGGATAGCGGGAGAGCAAAAATTACTATTCCCACTCCAAAGAGTGCAACAGTAGGGAAAGCGTTGGATAGCGTAGGGGTAAAAATTACTATTCCCACTCCAGAGAGTGCAAACGTAGGGAAAGCATTGGATAGCGGGAGGATAAAATTTACTATTCCCACTCCAGTGAGTGCAACAGTAGGGAAAGCGTTGGATAGCGTAGGGGTAAAAATTACTATTCCCACTCCAGAGAGTGCAACAGTAGGGAAAGCATTGGATAGCGTAGGGATAAAAATTACTATTCCCACTCCAGAGAGTGCAACAGTAGGGAAAGCGTTGGATAGCGGGAGGGTAAAATTTACTATTCCCACTCCAGTGAGTGCAACAGTAGGGAAAGCGTTGGATAGCGTAGGGGTAAAAATTACTATTCCCACTCCAGTGAGTGCAACAGTAGGGAAAGCATTGGATAGCGTAGGGATAAAAATTACTATTCCCACTCCAGAGAGTGCAACAGTAGAGAAAGCGTTGGATAGCGTAGGGATAAAAATTACTATTCCCACTCCAGAGAGTGCAACAGTAGGGAAAGCGTTGGATAGCGGGAGGGTAAAAATTACTATTCCCACTCCAGAGAGTGCAACAGTAGGGAAAGTATTGGATAGCGTAGGGATAAAAATTACTATTCCCACTCCAGAGAGTGCAACAGTAGGGAAAGCGTTGGATAGCGGGAGGGTAAAATTTACTATTCCCACTCCAGTGAGTGCAACAGTAGGGAAAGCGTTGGATAGCGTAGGGGTAAAAATTACTATTCCCACTCCAGTGAGTGCAACAGTAAGGAAAGCATTGGATAGCGTAGGGGTAAAAATTACTATTCCCACTCCAGAGAGTGCAACAGTAGGGAAAGCGTTGGTTAGCGTAGGGATAAAAATTACTATTCCCACTCCAGAGAGTGCAACAGTAGGGAAAGCGTTGGATAGCGGGAGGGAAAAATTTACTATTCCCACTCCAGCGAGTGCAACAGTAGGGAAAGCGTTGGATAGCGTAGGGGTAACAATTACTATTCCCACTCCAGAGAGTGCAACAGTAGGGAAAGCATTGGATAGCGTAGGGATACAAATTACTATTCCCACTCCAGAGAGTGCAACAGTAGGGAAAGCGTTGCAAAGCAGTAGGGTAAAAATTACTATTCCCACTCAAGTAAGTGCAAACGTAGGGAAAATAATAAATTAATATTTTGTTAACAATTAATTAATTATTAATATCAAAACAAGTATTACAATTAATTACCAATCACACAAGATTTAATAATTGATTATTTATAAATACCAATATATTTTTGTTTAATTAATTACCTATTAATAATTAATTAACAACCAATTGTTTTTCAATAACAAACATTAATAAATGCTAATAATACCAATTAATCATTAATTAATAATATATTGATTAACGATATACACAAATTATTTAAATAATTAATTTTTTACAATTATATTACTTCCCACCATATTCCCCTATAAACACACTACCCACTACAAATATTAAATAAATACAATTAATATAATTATCAATTAAACAATTAATACAAATTAATTACCAATTAATACAAATTATTTACCAATTAATAATTAATCAACCACCAATTAATTTTCAATACCAATTAATAATTAACTAATAACAATTAAATTACTTCCCACCCTATTCCCCTATAAACCCACAACCCGCTACAGAAGTAAAACGCTAAATTAAATTAATGATATATTAATTACCAATATACACACATCAATTAAATAATTAATTATTTACAATTATATTACTTCCCACCATATTCCCCTATAAACACACTACCCACTACAATTATTAAATAAATACAATTAACATAATTATCAATTAAACAATTAATACAAATTAATTACCAATTAATACTAATTATTTACCAATTAATAATTAATCAACAACCAATTAATTTTCAATACCAATTAATAATTAACTAATAACAATTAATTTACTTCCCACCCTATTCCCCTATAAACCCACAACCCGCTACAGAAGTAAAACGCAAAATTAAATTAAAAGTTATTAATAATTCCAATAAATTATTATTTAATGTATTATAATTAAATTACTTCCCACCCTACTCCCCTATAAACCCACAACCCGCTACGGAATTAAATTACACAAAAATAAAATAACATAAAATTCATTACTTTAAAAATATTCTAACATACATTACAATATCAATACATACTTTTAACACATATACTAACACTTAAAACACTATAAAAAATTCGATATTTTTAACAACTATATTATGACTGTCGATATTATTTACTTCTATATTATTGCAATCGATATTTCTTACCTGTTTTTCGATATTCTTCACCACTATATTTTGGTAATTCGATATTCTGTCCATTCTATATTTAAAACTCGATATTCTGTCCACTCGATATTTTTTTTTCGATATTATGTCTATTTACCGCGGGACGGTGTGCATTTTGCACTGCAAATGTGCAAGTAGCTTTGTTTAAATGTCTGTAATCTAATACTAGACAATAAGGATTATTCATAGAAGATGTGCAAATTACTATTACACCTTGATATTCAAGTTGTTCTAGGTTATCTCTAACTTGTTATTTGGCTTTGATCCCTATTGCATATTGTCTATGAGGTTGTGGGGGTCATCGTAAATGAAATGTCTGATAAGGTGAACCATTATCCCACGCCACATTGTTGCGGTATAATGTGGGAGCTATCACTAAATCCTACTTCTTGGCATATGAATGTTTAATTTATTTTGCAATGAGGCGGGAAAAGGCTGGTAAAAAATTACCGTTTCACTGTTTGTGCAATCCATTACAAAATCAGAAGACCAATTCTTTTTGGCCAGAAGAATATCGTACCCTTGAGTGACTTCCTCCCAAAAGAGGACCTTGATGAACATGGGTATGTGTCAGGTCCCCAACAAAGAGGTCACATGTCAAGAAAGGTATCCAGTATAAGAAGAAAGGAATGATGGTGGCCGTGTTGTCAAAACTGTGTAAACAGCATTTGGTGCTAGGTCGAATGCAACATGGCGGCAGAGCGTTCCTTAATCCGAAACGGGTTAGCGCTCTAGTTGATTTGGCAGATTTGCGTGATACCGGTGAGGCGCGCGGAGAGCTGCGCACTTCACCTGAACTGTGAGAGGAGTAGGAGGTTACCTCAACGCGTCGCGTTAGTCAGGGAAAAGAAGCTACGCGTCGCGAGAATTCTGAGGAGAATTTAGAGTTTGGAAGCAGCCAGCAACCCCAAGTAAGACTGTTCCATTTTTCTACCAGAGAAAACGTTCCGAACTTCGCAGCAGCGGAAGTTTAACTGAAGCACCGGTTCTAGTGAATGAGATTACAGCGTTCAAAAAAGTCAACACAAGTACAGGTGTAGCGTTAGTTTTTGGTGCGAGTAGAGTCAGCTCAAGTCTAGAATATAAAAGGTTTAAGGTACACTAAGTAGTTCCGAGTGAGTTCCGATTCCTGTCAATAAGAAACCATAGGGAGTGGAAAACTCTTGAGGGCAGAATACAAATGACACAGAAAAGTAAGAACAAAACTACAGTGAAGCAACAGTAGTTAGAACTACCAATAAAAGGTGGAGAAGAATAAGAAAATAAACCAAGGCTTCCGTTCTCTGTCCAGTAAGTGAGTTAGATAAAAAAGACTAAGAGAGGTCAGGAAGTGAGAAGGAAATATAATAACACAAGTTATTTATCTTACAGTGAAAAAACATTAAGAACAGAAGAACGAGTAGCATAGAAGAGAAGCAAAGGCACACAGCACCAGGGTGGGTACAATAGAGAATAAGGAAAGACATAGGTAGGAAGAAAAGGGAAGTAGAAAGTGATTTACATGTAATTGTTTATTTACAGCTCACGAACTACAGCAAGAGCCAGAGAAAAGATAGACTACATAAGAAGAAGCAGAAAGGAAGACCACCAGTGTGTGCATTCTCTTCTCTGTCCAATTCCCCTTTCCCCCTTGGGGCTCTTCTGGCTACGCATTTAGATATTGTGGAGGCCGGGGAGTTCAGAGGAGGAATTGGGAGCTTGCGTCATCCTGCTCCTGTGTCAACCGCCAGCAAGAGAAGAGCTGGTTCTGACAGTATGTCCCCTTCCAACTGTAGTTGTACTTCTTATAAACAATGTGGAACGTTTACCCTGGATCTTGTGTTTCCACTGTGATGTAATCACTCAGTGCTACTCCCACCAGACACTCTATCAGGTTCTGGTAAATTATTGTGATTTCTGCCACACTTACCAGCATTGTCAATGCTCATTTCCCATTCAGAAGCAGTCCTCAATATATTATCTGGGGCATGCCTAACCTTAAGTCCAGCTACCTTCTTCTTTTTAAATTGAGGTTGTGATGTTTTAGGCTTGTTTTCTTGCCTAATAATGTTGTCAGATGAGCGTTGTGTCCTTAGTTTCACATGCTGTTCTGATCTGCGCTCTGACTGTCCTCCTCTGTCTGAACGTTTATCAGATAAATCCTGGAAGGTATGAGAGGAGCATGTATCAGTATCCTGATACATGTCAGGCTGTTTAACCTTATCAAGGTTTCGTAAGTTATAACATTTTTCAGTGGATTCCTGTGTAGGAAACCCACCCTGTGATTTTGTTGTATCCTTGCTTTTCTTATCGTACCACTTCTTCTTTGTGGAAGAGTCGGGGGCTTGCTCAGAATTATCCCAGGTCTGGCTCCCAAATTATCTCTACCAAGGGTAGTATAGGTTTCTTCCATAATTTGAGGTAATTTGCGCTCACGCTGCATGGGAATCAAATCCCTTAGGTGTTGGTGTATAGCTAATGCTGCTGCTTTCCTTTTAATGTTGTTCTATATTATGGCGGATACTGTGGCAATGTTGCCCATCAGCTTCATTAAAGTCCAGGGCAGTTGCTGCCCCGTGCTCATTCTAGACCTGATTCAATACTTCAGATAGAACCGCCAATGAAGGGCTATCATGTGTTTTGGTATATACTGCAGTGAAGACCATACCCCCAGAAGCAGTCCTCCACAGGTGGAGCCATCCCCATCGGCAAGCAAATTGTCAATAGCCTGTGTGTAACCAATTGTGGTGCTGCAGCTTGAGCAGTCCGGTAGGAGTAAGTGTCAATATTCGCATCACAAACTGTGGAAGGCATCTGCATATTATTACTAGGAGGTCCGCCCACGATCGCAACCCAAAAAACCGCCGGCCCCATTAGCATGGCGGTGATGACTGCGGCTGTGAGATTTTCAGCCTGCCACTTTTCCGCCGGTAGCAGTCCACATGCTTGCCTGGTGAGCGGAGCTGGACCGCTAAAATGGGGCCGGTGCAGGGCCAGGCTCCATCAGCATGATTATGATGCCGGCGGTAGCCAGCCTTTCCGCGGCGGTGTAACTGACATGGAAAGGCATGGGGAGAAAATCTCCAGGGGGCCCATTGCTGCCCCCAACGTGTTTGGGGGGGCACTGGGGGGTACCATGTCCCTGTACCAGGTGGCAGGCACTGTGCAGTGCCTGCCACGCAGTGCAGGGATATACTGGACATGCCTTTTTGGACATCGCGGCGGTGCTGATGGCAGCAGCAACCGCCACAATGCTAAAAGCCGCGATCGTACCGCCGTGGTGGGATTTCAACTGCAGAGCATACTAATTGGACCGGCAGTTATGCTGCGGTCCTAGCAGGAGGTGTTTTCCCGCTACCATGGTGGTCGGAGTGCTTTCCGACTGCTATCCTAATAGACCCCTAGATTATTGTATAATCCCCGCAGCTGGGGTGCGGTCAAATTATTAATACCGGGATCCAGTGTTTAACTGCTAGGACTGCCCATGTCGCCCCCTCACTACTGAGTTGGCCCCGTCTCATGTTTTCTATGGTGTGTGGGAGGGCACCTTTAAACCAATTAATATGCTCTTGGTAGGTAAGAGGAACTTCTCTTGCCTTATATGTCTGGTATTTCATCCTCTGTGCATTCGTGAAATACTCGTGTTGCATCATCAGCAGCTGGGAATGTAAAACAAGAATAAAACACCTCTGTCCTATATGCTCTGCCTGCCTCAACCCCAAAGTTAACGTCCCCACCATTTAGTGTAAGACCATTTTGTAATAGTTCGAATGACTGCATATCTGCAGTTCTCAAAGATGTTTTCTGCCATGTATTCTATAAATGAATTACATATTTTGGCTAACACCGAGGGAATTAGATCCTTTCAAGCATGAACAGCCAATACATAGTGTATACCTAATCAGCATAGGAGGATATTGTCTACTACCACAGATGTCTCCTGTTAGAAGGTATGTAGGGGTCTCTGAGAAAGCACGAATGAATAACTCAGTTGATCTATACAAAATCAGAACCCAACCAACATTGGCGGCGCCATGTCATGTAGTTTCCACTGATCAGTAGGAACTGTATTTGTGGATGACATAAACTTGGGGATGTTGCCACACTGATTCTGTGCAACCCCCACAGGATAGTTGTCAATTAGACAAGCTAGCTCACAGTGCCACCATAGGCCTTTATAATCTAGACAGGGAGTGAACAATTCTGGCAACCACTGAACATGACAACCCTCAGGAACTGTGGTGACAGACCCAGAAGAGTTTGCTCCTACACTTGTGCTCTTTTTTGCTCAGAGAAATATACAAAGAATACACAAAGGAACGTTTTCAATGTTTATTGAACCAAAGTGATTCTTGTATAGAACATATGTGCTGCAATGTTTAATAGACAGAAGCAGGTGAAAATTAACCTGATGGCTATTGCCAAATGCACATTTCATATGATTCTCTTACAAATTCATCTGATTAAACGGTGTATGTAATAGCAAAAACAAGACTGAATAAAACTAATATCAACGTTTACAATACAAATATATCATTTATTCTGTTGAAATCACAGAAGATAACTTGATTTTAGTCAAAATCATAGTAATCAGTTCATGAAGTTTTCATTTTGATGATCGCCCAATGCATTTCAGGCCCCTGTGGCCCTTCTTCAGGGGGAAAATTCTCCAAACAATATGAACAGTATCTGTGTTTAAGTGTACAGGGAAACACATTATCCAAACCTAAAGACATCAATTATTTAAACATATTCAAAGACTGATAAATAACATCACAACAATGATACACTGATGTTGTTCCTGCCAGTATGTTCTCAAAATCCTCAGAACTGTAACCAAATAATACCCAATCACCCAAAGTGGTAGTGAAAAAATAATAATAATAAAAAAATGATAAAATAAATATTAGGAATAGTAAGTCTCATAAGTGATTCTACTTGACCAAATATCAGCGTTCGTACCTGATTTCAATCCGAGCTCATGAGCTTCCTAAAAAAAACAGTGAAAAAACAACCAGCTGTAATAAAATGTAGTTGTCGGATATAATTGTACTCTACTAAATTGACAATCAACATGAACACCAAGCGAGACCACCCTTAAACTGTTTCTTCGGTTCGTATAACGTGAAAGAGTCGAATATGTTCTACAAGCCGTTACCATACGAAGTCTGATATTTGATATTTTTAACAACGATATTTTTAACAGCGATTTTTGGGGGGATATTTTTGAACTTACCATTATGTAGCTAGAACTTCGATATTCTGGACATCGATATTTTTGCGTCAATATTTTTGTACCTCAATATTGTGAGTGTTGATATTCTATCAGTGATCCGGATCAAAGACCTATTGAATCAAAGAAGCAAGTAGTATAATATGGTGTCTTCTTTTCTGTATACAATATTGGTCAAATTCTTTGTTAACACTTCTCCAACTTTGATTAAAGTTCTAATGTCACATTTCAGCAACTTTTAATAGGAAAATTGTTTTGCCCTCATACATCTGATAGTGGGTTTCAATTGATTTACAAACTTGTTTGGGTATTTTACAAGTATACGAAAAGCATAAAATCTAAAATTAACATCATTGCTCAAAATGTACCTGCTGTGCAGAAGCAGCAATCAAATGTGAGTAACATCTGCAACGAAGACCACAATTATGAAAATACATTTGATAATGGATCTGATACTATTTTCAAACCTGATGAAGTGAGTATAAAATTATGGAGAATAATCTAGCAATGTAAAGTTTGGCTAACTGTCAAAGTGCAAATTGATATCATGCAGTATCTTTAAACAACCACAGTCAGTTAAATAAAAATAGGGCCATCCAAAATATTCTATAAGTACTCTGCATCAACTGTTAATAAATTGTCTCAGTCCACTTTTAGAGAGATGAGAGATAAATTGATTTATTTCTCAGAGAATTTTATATTAGGCTACCATGTGTTTTGCACCCAGTCTGTTCAATGTCTGATTCTCTAATGCCTCTCGGCTCCCTTGATTCTTAGTCACAATTGGACAGATTAATTCAACAGTGCTAGCAATATGTCAAAGGTTTTATCCGGCAAACAAGACCAAGTTCAGGCTGGTGTACAACAAAACCTCTTCCCTGCGCCGATTCTAAAAACCAAATCCAATTTCTATCAGATCAATTGTATGGAGATTGGTGCTAAACAGACCAGGGCAACACAAATTCTACTGACAATAACATATCAAATATCAGTTGCTTCTTGATGCAATGAATATTTGGATAGAACCAGTGCTTAATTTGTAAAAAAATAATAATAAATTGCCAGGGTCCTCTTCAGGAGGTTACCACAGTTTGCACCAGCCATTGCCACTGCAAGCACTGCCAATGACAGTACCAACACAACTACTAACCGTCAATCATGCTACAAGTGTGCCATTTCAGACATTTTGAGCCCCCCAAAGCTGTAAGAGTTGCTTGGGCAGCTGGTATTAGTTGTTTGTAATGTTTATTGAAATATTAAACAACTGGTGTTCTGTTCATCTCTTAATTGCACAAACAGCATAATGCAAAAATTCCCACTTTACCTGGATTGCTTCATTAATGGTTCATATCGCCCAATGTCGTGACCACCATTTACTCCAAAAACAATAACATGGAATATAATTTATGTTTTTATTTCCATTTTTGCTCATTTTTGTCTTATCTCATTTTCAACATCATTTATGATTATGCTAGCCATGCAAATGTAAATGTTTCAGTACAAATGTTTTTTTACCTAAAAAACGTTTTAATGTAAAGAATGTGTATGTTAATGTGTAATATTATGTGTTTCTGTCTTGCAGATATGTAATTTTGATAAAAATGTAAAAAAAACTTTTGTGACAGCTGTCATAAGTGTTGCTGCTGACAATTAAGTGCTTGTGCTAAGCGCTGGAAACCACTGGCTAAAATAAAGCACTGGATATAACAAATCTTGTCATGTCACATGATTTCCAAACTGCTTTTACTTTCCTGAAATATTTCAATAGGTTAGGTTAGGTTACGTTTATTGTAGAGTTAATTAAAACCATTACAATCAATGTAACAAAATAAAATAGGTCACCATTAAAACACAATAAAATTTAGATAAAATTTGACCCAAGGGAAAATTTGAACAACGCAAGGCAAAGTCCAATGTGAGATTCTAGAAAAGAGCATAGGAATGTAGCTTGGCTTGCAACACAGTGCTGTGATCCGTTCAGCCGTTGTACAGGCTGCAAACTGGTTGGCCTGTCTTTTTATGCTCAGTTTGGCCACGGATAGGTATTTTACCAGGCAACAACTCAGTTGGACATCCTTCCCGGAGAAGCATGCTAACACTGCTTGTCTGCAAGTCTGAATGTGTCTTTTGTTAAAGAGTGGTCTTAGATCTGACGTTCCCGTAGCAAGGTCTTGCATATGGTTAGCAGATGCACTATGTCTTCCTCCCCCTCCCCGCAAAGCCGGCAAATTGCTGGCATTGGGGGGGGCGTAGCCAAGGCGGCATATGATGTGCAGATGGTAATATGCCTGGGCGGAGTTTCAGGAACTTCTCTTTTATGGTTCTGGAAAAGCTGGTATAAAGATAGACTTTAGGTGATGCCTTATTATAAGACTGTAAGGTGAACCAGCCATGAGCGCGCTCTGTTAGAGCAGCTTTATCATATAAGAGTGATTCTTTTTTTACTGTATTTTTTACAATGTTTTTGAAGCTAGTGAAGGTCCCTGGTAGCTCCCAAAGTTCCTGCAGTCCCAGTTGGTTAAGTGAGTTGTCCAAATAAATATGGCTGGGGATGCCTCCTTAGTTTTCAGTTCTTTCCACAGGTAAGTGTTTAGTGAGTCAGACGGACCCCTTTTAATTTTAAACCAACTTTTAATGAATACCCCTTTACGGGCGAGTTCTTGCCTTTGTATCCCGAACACTAGCCTTAGATGTGCTGGCGATGTATATCCTGGTAGCCCAAACATCATTCGTATTGCTCTTGTTATTATACGGTCCAAAGTTTTGGCGCCTCTCCCTCTCAGGGCTTCGCTTCCATAACTGATTGATGGTATGAGTTTTGCCTGGATCACTCTGGTTTAAGGTAGGAGATTTGGTCCACAGATGTTGTTCTTAAGATTTCTTAGTGCCACAGCGGTCATTGTTCCCCTTTTTTTATGGCCTCACTTTGAGCTATATAATTCCCTTTGTTATCGATGATAATTCCCAGGTACTTATAGTTTTCTACAGCCTTCAGTTTGCATGACGCCAAGTGCCATTGATGTTTTGACTTTCTTTTGCGCAAGTTCACGCTTAAAGATTTTTATTTTTTTTCCATATTAATGCTGAGTTTGTTCTCGTTCGAGTACCGAGATGTGGTGTCGAGCAGGCGCTGTAAACCTACTGGTGTCTGGCTTATGAGCACCAAATCATCCGTATAAAGTAAGTTAGACAACTGAAAGCCAACTAAATTTGGAGCGTGCCAGTTGCTTCCCCTGAGAGAGACTCTCAGGGGCCATAAAAAGCCATAAAAAGTTTGAAGAGTATTGGGGCAAGGACGCAGCCTTGTTTCAGACCAGTGGTAGTTGGGATCTTCTTTGTTAGATGGTCTCCTGTGCCCAGTTTTACTTGCTGTGTAAGAGGATTAGCTGTTTTAGAAGTAGCAGTGGAATGTTCAGCCTTTTTCAATGTTTGCCACAATAAGTTCCGATTTATGTGGTCGAACGCTTAACTATAGTCGATAAAGCACAGGTTCAAAAACTGTTTCATGATGAGTGCAGCATCTATCAATAGTGAGAGAGTCAGGATGTTGGTGGTAGTGCCCATATTCTTGCAGAAGCCTGTTTGGTTTAGCGGGATTGCTGAGATTTCCATGGCCCAGGACGTTAGTTCGTGTAAAAGCAATCCTGCATAATGTTTGGCTTCATCGTCAAATAAAGCTACCAACCGGTAGCTTTTTGGGTTGTTCCTGTTGCCTTTTTTGTAAATGGTAGAGGTAATCGATCCCCTCCATGATAGTGGTATCTTCAATGTCCTCAATATTGTCTCGAAAGTCGGTTTTAGTACGGATGCCCAATATTCCGGGTCTTGTTTGAATAATATCAGCAGGATCCCATTTGGTCCTGGAACTCCTTCTCGCCTGCCTTTTGATATTCTTTTACAAATGTGTATGATTGTAATTGTAGAAGGCTGTTCCAGTGTTATGTTAGAAAATGTGTGAACTGTTAGTACTTCACTTTCGGGCGACGGACTGTCAGTGTGAAATTGAGTGTCTTGATCTTTGTTGAAGTGGATTTGTAAAAAAGTTATCCAAGCCTCTTCTGTTCCATGTGAGCTGATGCCTAGGTTTAACGGGTTAGCAAGAGTATTAATCTTCTGCCAAAATTGCGCACTATTGTTATTTTTGATGTCATATAAGAGTTTGGCCCAAAGTTCTTCCTCAGCATCTTTTTTAAGGCGCCAGATTAATTTCCTGCCCTTGGCTTTCAGTAGCTTCAGCTCTTGCAAGATCATCGGATTGGAGTCGCCTTTCTTCAGTCTCCGGAGCGTGCAGTTTAACAGCATTTTGAGCTTTTTCAGTTGTGCATTATTTCTAATATTGGAGTAAGTGCGATTGGTTTGGGGGAGACCTGATCTTTTGCTTGGGTGGATTCCCTTTTTTACTCCGTGTCTGCTTCCTAGATTTTTTGCGAACCTCTCCCAACTTCTCAAGCTATCACAAGCTGTGGCTTGCGCTTCTTCTACGAGTTGGTTGGCAAGAAAAAGGAGGTCTTTCGGGTCATCCGTTTTACATTTTATTCTCTGTTCGTTAAAGGCGTATTCCAGATCCCGTGTATTTGCTGGTAAAATTTGTGGTGTGGAGAGTGAGTCTATTGTGATTTTCTGTGGTAAATGGTCACTGTATTCAGAGATTCCAATGATAATCCATTACTTTTGGAAACATACAGCGAGAGGCAAACGTGTAATCTATTGTAGTATTTGCCACAGTGTAATGAAATGTTGCCGTCTGTGGACGATCTCCTTGAAATCTTCCATTTAATGCTCGGAAGCCCAGCTGCTCCAGAATCGCTAGAAGCCTCTGGGCTGTTTTTGTTTTTCTTCCACCTGAGTTATTGTCTTGTATTACTGCGTCCCATACGAATGGGTCCTCCTCCGTATCAATATATTCCGATGTACTCCTGAACATATTTGAATTGAAGTCCCCGGTAATGATCAGGCTGTTGGTATGCTCTTCCGTTATAATTTTCTCGAGCTCCTCCTTCAGTTGCTGGGTGCCTTTAGTTCTGACAAGCGGGTGTAAATAGAGATTTATGAGGATTATCTGCTCATTTTTATCCTCCCCCTGCAAGGTGATTCTGAGCACTTGCATGGCGTTTGGAGGTGCTAAGCTGTGCATCATTGGCTCCATAGCATAAATGCTCCTTGTAGAGCTGTATGTAGCAAGGCCTTCCTTGCTGTGGCCGAATTTGGTGCTTTTAAGAGCAGGTAGGTAGAGCAGATTAAATCTGTTTAATGCTGGTGGCGATTTGCACCAAGTTTCCTGGAATGAAATTATATCAAAGCTTTGTAGGTAAGCTTGGAGTTCCAGGTCCAGGGTCTTTTCTCCCAACTCACTGATGTTCCAGGAGCAAAATTAAAGGGAGTTTTTAACTTTGAATGCAGGGAGCTTGGTATGTCAGACATTTTGGCTTTTGCTCCACTCTTGTGGGAATGTTCTTTTTGTTCCATTGGTCCTATGGGTCCAATGATCTCTAATGTATTTGCTCTCTGAGTTTTTGCTATGGGCTCCACGTAGCACTGATTATGAATGTGTGCTCAATTGATTCTGCCCAAGATTGTTTTGATTTTCCGAAGTAGCGATTAAGGATTCCGGATACCTTGGTTTGGGGAAGAGCTGTAGCTAGATACCCTAAGTGTTGAGTTTAATGTGTTCTTTTAAAACTTTATCAGCTAGGCCTGATGTGGCCCAGACTGTTTTAGTTGCTTCCACTCCCGAATGGTCTGGAGACTCCACGAATTCTACTGACTCTAGGTTGTTAGAACTTATATTCTTCAAGCTGCTGATGGAGTTTAGTAGACGTAGTATGTTTCCTTTGTTTAATATATCAACCTATCCCTTTAACTTATACGCAGGATGGAACATGATTATTGTAGAGTTTGGGCATGCTGTTTGATCTGTGGGCAGTTACTGTTTAGCTATTGGTGTATCCGCCGACTCTGGGGATTCGCTTGTTGTAGTTGTTTCCGTACTGTGCGTGTGACTTCCGCATATCGGTTCTGCCTCGGGACAGAGGCCTGTTATAGGACTGCTCTCTTGTGTGCATCCTCTACTATTGCGAGATTTGCTCTTTGGGCCCGCTCCACCACTTGTGATTGTTTTGAAGAGGTTACATCCTTTTGCTTCTGTCCCCTCTTTCTGGTTCATGCATTCTGAGGGCTCTTGATCACGCTTTCTCTCATCACCCATCTGAATTGGGATGACTGGGGGGTCTTCCTTTAGGTCATTCCCCCATCCATGGCTCTTGCCCCTGCGAGGTGATATTGACTGAATTAGCTTTTGATTTTGCCCTTTCTCTTCTGATTCCTTCGCTGTTTTGATGTAAGCAAGATGATTGGTAGAAAAGTCATTCCTGGGTGGCTGCTGTTGTGTGTTGTATTGCGCTTTGGGGGTGTCGGCGAGAATGTTGGTAATTCTTGCCTTGTTTGATTTTTTTCCTCTATTCCTGTCGGGACCAGGCCCTCATCGGGCAAACTAGCCTCCGGTGTCAGGTCCGTGGTGCACTGGGATGGATCCTCAGTTGTCAAGTTAAAGTTTATTAGTTGTTGTCCGGCTACTCTCATTGTGGCTGTTTATTTTGGTGGTGGTTTCCTTGTCACAGCGTCTCTTATGTCAGAGAGAAGATTGTCCATTACCGTTGGGAGAGTTGCCAGCTTGTCTACAATGGTTACGCAGGTACAGCTAGTCTGTACAATTTGTGTCTCCGATTGTGCTCTTTTGATCAGATTATTAAGGTCTGCCAGTTTGTCATCAATGTTTGAGACGAAGATCGAGAGGGAATTAAGAACTGTCAGTTGGATTTCCATTTTGTTGGACTGATAGTGCATGGCGTTTACCGACCTTTGCATTGTGTGCAACGGTGTGGTCCAAATATCTTCTTTTTCCTGCATTTTGGCTTGTTTTGCATTGAGCTTTGGAGAGCTGTTTCTTCGTTGGCATACAGCTTGAGGCGCGAGAGAGTATGAGGCAACCAGTTCTTCCCATTCTTCTGGTGTAAGGTAAGATGTTTCTGGTTCCATTTCCTGAGTTGTTGAGTTATGTTGCCCTTGTGTTTTATATATGTATCAATTTGCACAATGCCTACAGGCAGTTGGCTATAGTGGCCGTGCAATTGGTCCTGAGGTGATTGAACTTGCCTTTCTGGTAATGTCTTAGAAGCAGATTGAGTGGGTTGATTTTTTCCCTCCACCATTTTGGTAATCGTGTATGTGGGGTCATTGTTACCCATCGTGTCCACTGTGGGCTCCAGCCCTGAGGGGAGTAAGAGACTAGGTTGCATTGCATTGTTGAGGTCATTTTCTTGATTTTCCATTTCCGTTTCCTTTTGTTGTTGTTGTTGTTGAAGCAGTTCCAAAGCGTCTGATCTTTCCCTTAAGATGATGTTTTGTTGGTGTTATTGGTATTGTTGTTGGCAGGGTTTCCATGTTCTTGAGGTTCTGGATGTTTCTGCTCCATTTCTCCTGGTTTGTGTGGTGCCCAATTGGCCAGCGTTTCTCCCTTAATGTGGCTCAGAGGAATATGATTGCTGATATTTTCATCTCCTTCCCTCTCCGTGGGCTCTGTGTGGTTGTTAGCCTGACCTTGGCTGTCCTTCTCCCTCCCATTGATTTTGTTAAAGTTTATTGCAATCAACTCTGGTTGATGATGTTTGGCGTTGCTTGTTTGTTCATACAGCTTATTCCCCTGTTCCTGTTCCTTATTCCCTTTAAGCTTCTCATCCTCTGCTCTTACTTCCTAGAGTCTTGTTACGCACAACAATTCACTGATGGCCGCAGACACTCCATAGTCCACGTTTGACTGCTGCTGCATAGTCTGGTGTATTTTAATAGGTTTGAGAGGAGTGGGGAGATTGCTGGTCAGGCACAAGACTGGCCCTGTGTCCTTTATGAAAGAAAACTTGGTATACATTTTCGGTTGGTAGCTTGTTTTAGTTGTTATGGTCCTGATAGTTGCTTTGTTTGCATTGGCAGTTGGCTGCGCCTACGGGCTGGTGAGGAATGGGGAAATCAGGGGGATTTCCTCTTGCTTCTTCCTCTGGTCCTCAGCGCTTTCATTACTAGATGTCTTCTTTGTTGTCCTGCGCGTTGTCTTGTTAGGTTTGGGAACCGCCTGCTGTCTTGCCTTCCCTGATCTCATTGTAGCAGTTGTAGCAATTGATGTAGGTGTTGTGGGTATCTGTGAATATTGTCAGTACCCCCCCACAGTTTCTCTCCTGCTTTTCCTTGGCAGATCCTTGCCAGAGAACCTGATAACTGCTGCCTTATAGGCGTTTTCCCTTTTGTCCCTTTTACTCCCTTTCCTCCTCTCCTCCTTTCCCCCTGTTTATTCCAAGTAAATTGGGTTGTGGCATGGATGGGGGATTGACAAGTCCACTGCAGGTCCAGTGTTGCTCTGTGCTGTACTGAGACTGCCGTCAGTAAGATCAACTCACACCAGGCAGCTTGTCTTTGTTCCTTGTGGTGCCAGTGATCAAGAGACTGCGGCTCAAGCCTCTCCCCACCGCTCCGTCACCGTGCACACCTGTGCGCACCAGCACCTGCACCTCCAGTTGTGCAGCGCCCCCAGGCACCAGGTCACGGAACCTCTAGGCATCTTTGGGCATCTCGGGACCCACAGCGAGGAGCAGACAAGCTGGCTGGCTGGCAGGTGGACAGATGGAGAAGCGGGCAGAAAGGGCGTCTCGGGGCGACTTGAGGCCCAGAAATACAAATGGGCAGTGCGGACAGAACAACCAGGCAGCACTGGGCAGGTTGAGCCTACCCCTGTTACCTGCTTCACTCACCACACTCTCTCGGCCTCTCTGGTTTGGTGAGGGCTTGGTGAGGGCTCAGTGAGGTCCTGGAGCCGCTGCCTGCACCCTCTGCCCGCGCGCCATGCCTCACAGCACCCACAACCGCAAGCAGCACCCGATATAAATTAATCTAACTTACTGGGCCGCCGCCGTGGAGGGGGCAATGAAGCAACAGTGCAGCGCAGCCGTGATGACGTACGGGCTTGCCGTGAAGCTGGCCATGTCTCACCCCGTACGCGGCCACGAAGATCTGAGATCCAAGCTTCGGGCGCCGGTCGCCAATCAACCAGTGAGCCGGACAGCAGGGAACTGGAAACAAGGAACTAGAGGAAAGTAATCGCGGGCACACAATGCTTCTACGCAATATTTCAATAAAATGTTCCCAAAGTTCATGAGATTAGGGAAATGCTTTAGAAAAAGGTTAACATAAGTGTGGATAGAAGATATGGTATTTGAATAATAGCAAATACCATAATTATATTTTAGGTATTGATATTCTGCAGTGTTCTAATGCTGTATAATTTCTAGTGAGGGAGCAGAAGTCTACAAAATCATTCCAGACCATTATTAAGTAACTTGGCCTGATAAGGCAGAATTATGAAACACAGAATTATACAAGTGAAAACCTGCCTAAAAAGGAACCAATATCATTCAAATATGGCACTGATTTCCCAGCTGTGCAGGTGAGCATAGTACATGTCTTGATTGTGGAGTTAGGAGAAAAGCATAACGGCTGAACAAAATATAAAAATATCATGGATTGTCAAGAGATGGATTAAATAATTCACATGCACAAAAATCAAGGTGGTGGCTTTGGGGATGGCCAGAGCAGGAGTCTCATCTGCCTGCCTTTCCAATCCATCTATTCTATGCCTCATTTTTAGTATAAGGGAACATGGTGTTCCTGAAGGAGGGAACCTTTTAATCTAAAAAACTTGATGGGTGTTCTGTGGGAAGGGGACCTCAGTGGTTGACCATTGCAAAGATGTTTGTGATTCCCATAATGCCGCCATTGCATCAGACAAGAGGCCTAATTTAGAATGAACATCACCTCAGCACTCTTTGTGGCACCTCTTCTGTAAATCTTAGCTGTCGAGCAAAGAAAAGGCTCATCATATCTATGATGTTCTAGGAAATATTTTACACAACATCACTCAATCAATCCAGCACGACGTGTATAATGCAGCTAATCACCCATGAGGGTATCCAGGCACTGAGGATCTGGCAGGCATCACTGGCATCTTTATTTTGAGTACTATATATATAACCCCTATATAGGGATATATTTATATACATGCAATGGTTATGTCTTTTCTACATTCCTCCACAGCCTTTTTTTATCACAATGATCCTCTCATTTTCCAGACAGGTGCATCACTGGGTACATATCCTGTCCTCAGCATACACAGGTTGTACACCTCAGAGAACAAAACATGTATATTACTTCATCCATAATACTATGGGTAGAAGCTACAGCTGGATCATAATATGTGGCGACATTCAAAACCCACTTTTACCTTAAATCCTGACATTGCCAAATGTTACCCTGGGAATATTTACACTGGCAATTGAAAATACCTCTAGATTTTCTAAACCAATATCATTCACTTTTTAGTACTCATATTTTTAAGAGCAGTCATGATACTATTGCAAAGTAAGATTAGTCTTTGGACGTTCCATTAGGTATACACATTTCTCATATGACCAGCTAAACTATTCTTTAGTTTTTTAACCTTTGAAGTGTGCTCACATTCCAAGTGTTGATTTATTTTTATGAAAGGAAACAACTTTTCTTCTGTTACATTGGCATCATTTGTCATATTTAAGGATAAAAACTGATTTTAGATAGTGGATTTCACAGTCTGCATATCTTTAGAATATAGTGCAGGCCATTTGACAAAATATTGCAGTACATTTGACCAGAAAAGCAAGTTGATTTTACTAAGCCATTTTCATATATTGTAAACTTTATAATATGATAGAAATGTGTTTTCAAACAAAAACCTAAATAAATAAAATGTAGGCTAACAAAGACAAACTTCTTTGACTGAATGTCCAAAATTGGTAAATTAATACACAACAGGGAATTACTAACGGGATATTTGAACAGAAGTTTTTCTTTTCCAGTCAAAATTGTTTTAGCTATGCTTGCAAACAAAATCTAATCCTATTTTGATCACATCACCATTGAGTGACTTATTTGGAAGAGATCAGGGTCAGTCAAGTGTTTGTTGGTCTTTATGCCCCAATCTCTGTTGCAATTTTATGAGATGCATCGTCATTCATAAATAATTCTTGTTATCATGTCACAGAGTTTCCAGAAACCTGTACTTGGTAAAATCCTAAAATAATTTACGAGAAGTGTCACAAAGTTAGACTATGGAAATATGGTAATGATAGTTTATAAAGAGTGTAGTGAACTAGTGATACGGTATTTGATATACAATTAGTGGAACATGAAAATAGCAACGTATATGTATTCTTCGTGTTGACATTCTGCAGTATTGTAAAGATGGGGACAGAAGGCTGAATGCAGAACCATGACCATCACTGTCCATCTTGAACCGAGTAGGCGGAATAATGTACCTCATAACACCCTAAAAGGAAATATGCTTGAAAATGAATCAATAGCCTTGCCACTCGACTCTCCCTTCCTAGATGCACAGGTATGATGGATTTCTTGCTTAAAGTGTAAGATGGAACATATGACAATGATTTCCCAGCTGTGCATGTGAACATAGTGCATTTCTTGATTGGGGAGTAAGGAGAAACACGCATCTGCTGAAAAAATATTAAAATATCATGGATTGCAGAGAGATGAATTAAATAATTCACATGTACAAAAATCAAGGTTGTTTGCTTGGAGAAGGCTGTAACAGGTCTTCTACAATAAACAGCAGGCATTCATCTGCCTGCCTTTCCAATCCATCTATTCTATGCCTCATTTTAAGTGGAAGGGAACATGGGATTAATAAAATCTAAGAAACTTGGTGGGAGTTTCTGTTAGAAGGGGACCTCGCTGGTTGACCATTGCAAAGATTGATGTGATGACCATAAGGTTACCAGGAATTGTATCAGACAAGCGATCCAATTTAGAAACAACATCCCCTCAGCACTCTTTGTTGCATCTCTTCTGTGCAAGACTTCCATGTAAATCATGGCAGTCATGCAAAGAAGAGCTTCAAAATGACTATGATGTTCTTGGAGACATTTTACACAGCATCACTGGCATTTTCATTTTGAGTATTACATATGTTACCCCTATTTAAGAGAATATATTACTTTCATACATTTGTTATATCTTTTCTACATGCCTCCATAGCCATTTTTGTTTAACACAATGACCCTCCCATTTTCCAGATAGGTACCTCGATGGGTACAAATCCTCTCCTGAGTGTATACAGGTTGCACAGCTCAGAGAAAAAAAAGATGTATAACACTTGATCCACAATACGACAGGTATCAGCCACAGCTAGATCATAATATGTGGTCACATTCAAAACCCACTTTTCCTTAAATCCTGGCAATGCCCAATCTCACCCGGGGACTGTGAAACTGTCAAATGGAAATACTTTCAGATTTTACATAGCCAATATCGGTCCCTTCTTCATACTCCTATGTTTGAAGCAGTCATGATACAGTTCCATCCACAAGAATTGAAAGCAGATGACCACCTTGCAAAGTAAGATGAGACTCCTGATGTGCCAGTATATCTGTATGTTTCTCATGCTTTTTGTTTCTTTTTCTTTGAAGTGTGTTCACATTCCAGGTGTAGATTTATTTTTTCTCTAAGGAAACAAGTTTTCTTTTGATACTTGGGCATCATTTGCCATATTTTAGGATGAAAATGAATTGAGATAGTGAAATTCTCAGCCTGTGTATCTTTAGAATATAGTGCAGGCTATTTGACAAAATATTGTGGTATGTCGGACCACATATCCATCGAGTGATTTAGTGTTGAAGAGAGCAGGGTCATGCAGGTGTTTGTTGGTCTTAACACCCCAATCACTGTTGCACTCTCATGAGATACACCTACTTTTGTAAATACTTCTTGTTATTATTGCTCAGAACTTCCAGAATACTGTACTTGGAGAAATCCTCACATAATTAATTTGACTATGGACATGCAGTAATGGATGCTGCTAAGGAATGTGGTTATAAGGTATGTGATGTACAATTAGTGGAACATAAAAATAGCAAAGTAACTCTATTCTTCTTCTTGGCATTCTGTGCCGTTGTAAAATTTATAACAGAAGGCAAAAGCAGAAGGCTACATGCAGAACATAAAAGTTACATAAATATTGTGCTTTACAAAGAAGTGGTTTAAATATTCCATTTCACATATATGACCAAAAATCAGCAGGGTTCCCATCTGTCCATGTGTTTAATCCACACTTCATCTTGAAGACTGATGTGATGGACTTGACACCTCAGGAAGTTGCATCAGAGTGACAGTTCAATTTATAGTTATCTTTCCAATAAAATGTTTAGTGGTGTCCCTTATGTGCAAAACAGTTATATAAATGATGGCAGACATGCACATAAAAGCCTCAAAATGTGGGTGTGTCATGGTAGGAGAAATTTCTCATTACATCAAAGTCATTTGTAAAGTGGATGCTGGATAGATTCTTCTATATATTCCCAGTTCCTACATTTCAGTTCCACCATAACAATATGGCATGTTTGACCGGCCATCCAAGACATTTTCCCCCAGAGTATCTCTGGGCATGTAGGTAAGAACTTCAATAGGTAAAATTCCAGAATTCTGAGAATACACCATGGTGCATACCTCTGAAAAAACAAATATGTCAATAACCCATCTCCCCGGGGGAACAGAGACAGTCAATTGAAAGACATTTTCAGAATTTTCATCAACATTATGAATACCTTCTTTGGACTCCTAATGTGAGTGCAACAATAATACAATCTCCCACGAAAGTGCACCAACTTTAGCTGACCAACTTGTAAAACAAGATGAGTCTCTTAATGGTCCATAATGTCTGCATTGTTTCTCATATAGTAGCCAAATAATTAATCTAATTTGAATTTGCCATTACATGTGTTTACATTCTAGGCGTAGATCTATATTTAATCATAAAGAAAAGATTTATTCCAACAACTCTGCACCTCATTGGATATATTACCGGCTTAAAATTAATGAATACAGTTCCACTTATTTAGAGACTTTGGGCCAGATGTATCAACATTGTATTTTGCGAGTCCTTAATAGCAAATTTTACTGATTCACTATTATGGACTCTCAATATGCATGTATGTAGGTTTTGCAAAAAGAATTGCGATTCCTACGCATTCCTTATTTGTGATTCGTAAATTGCGACTCGCAAAAAAGGAATGGCTTCCCTTTCCTTTCTATGGGCCTAGAGACCCATAGGAATGAATAGGAATTGCATGCGCAATTTGAGAGTATCCAATAGGTACTCGCAAATTGGTCATGCAATTTCAAGGGTGCAAGCGGGCCAAAAGGACAACCTGTTGCACTCCTGAAATATGCATGTGTGCACATGTGGCACACATACATGCCCTAAGGGCATGCATGTACGCCACATGGCACCTAGAAAAATGCAAAAAGGAATTTGCATACTGCCACAACTTCAAATCGCAAATTGGGATTCCCTAAATGCATTCGGAAAATAGGTAATCACAAAAATTGTGACTCCATATTTTGCGAATGCCTTTTGAGATGATACATCCCAAAAGGCTTTTTACCACTCGCAAATGGGCCAATTCTGCAAATTGGCCAGATTGCGAACGGTAAAACGATTGATACATCTGGCCCTATGGGCCCAAACCACAAAGGGTAAACGTAGACTTTGATTTAAGTTTACTAAATTTGCTTATTCACAAAAGTAAAGTTGAAAGTAGTAACTTTATGAGGGTGGAGTCTCATAAAGTTACTCTTGTGAGTAACATCCAATTACTTTGTTGAACTTAGTTGAGAGGCAGCATGATTTGTAGGAGTTCATCCTGACCTGTCATAGTTCTTTTTCAGATTGATGGGCTTCACAAAATTTTATTATCACTCCAGAGAATTCTCTTAGATTTCATGAGACTAGGAAAGGCGTTGCAACCATCTTGGCAACGTGTGTAGGCAAATGATGCTTGATATATGGGTATGTGGGATAAAATATGAAGACAGCAAGCAAGTGTATTTTGTTTGTTGATATTCTGCAGAAATCTAATGATGGAAACACTTAAGCAGGAAATCAAAAAGCTAGAAACACAATCGTTAACACAAATTTCTCTCTCTACTTTCACTAGCTTCGGAAGAATTTTGAACCTCATAGTGAAAAAGTAGGCAACAAGCTGAAAACAGGACCCACAACATCAACTGAAGAAGCTGATTTTCAAGATATTCAGGTGAGCATGATGCATTTCTTGCACTGAG
Organism: Triturus cristatus; assembly: GCF_964204655.1. Classification (NCBI taxonomy): domain Eukaryota; kingdom Metazoa; phylum Chordata; class Amphibia; order Caudata; family Salamandridae; genus Triturus; species Triturus cristatus. The sequence continues at coordinate 1,426,147,351 of NC_140589.1, forward strand.
TGAAAAATGATCAACTTTAATAAGGAAAACATACCTGTTGTAAAAAATAGAATGAAATTCAGACCAAAATCTTCTTTAATTAATGTCAGTTTGCAATCCAATGATAGAGATCTTAATTTATCTTAATTTATAGGAGTGCCTTAAAATGACTTCCTATGGCATTAAGCATGTCTTCTTCAAATTATTATTTCTTTAGTTTCCGCAGTTAGCATTGGTTTATATCTCATCTTCACTCATAAATGCTGTCCTATTCGTTTTCACTTCAGATCTTCTTTATTTCAAAATAGATGATGGAAAAGAAAAGTACAGTCTTTTCCAGTAAGTGCATTGTAGTGCATTCTCTATTTGGGAGCTTATACATGAGAAGTGAGATGATGTGGCGTTTTATTCAAACCTATGCAAAGTTGGGAAATTAAAAATGAATGACAGCAGCAATTAAACTCTAGTTACACACGTTCTAACATTTAAAAACTCATTATGATTGTTCTTTGTAATACATAGCATAATTTGCATAATCCCCTCCTGTGAGGAAACCTCCAAGAAGATAACCCAAGGTGTTTCAAGCTTAGATCCTGCTTCAGAAATATGAGGGAATACTTTCATCAGACATACACCTGATTCAAGAGATCATGATAAGCCTGTCTCCTTTAAAATTCATGTCTTCTCTAGTGGACAGGATCCATTTTTTCCGTCTTTGGCAACTACGATACAAACATTTGCACTTTAAGTACATATTGTGAAATATAATTGATGTAATGAATAAATTGAAAAATTGTTAACTTTATGTACAATTTCTTTTTCTGCTGTTGTCCTTATTTACTTAACTTCATCTGCACCTAGTGTTGAAATGTTCTGAGTAATAATGCATTCCTGGAGCTTTAAAGGTGTTAGCGCTGGAAACATGGAGCCTTAGTTGGAGTTTGGAGTGATATGAAAATCCCCCAAATTCAGGAGGTTACTCTAAATAAGGAGTAAACTCTACAAGCTGATTTTTCTCTACAGAGGTATTGCTATAGTGGAGTTTCTTCAGCCGCTGAATTCTACTCCATATTTAGTATTTCCAGGAGAAATAGGAACACTTTCAGTTCCCTCCAATCTCCTAACTTGACAACAACATCAGCACAAAACTCACTTAACTGCTAAAGACCTATGGAGGTGAAAGAGATGTCTTGATATGAAAAGGAGGGATGTCATACTACTAGCACAGGTCAAACATGCAAAGCCAGTGAAAAATGTTCCATGCAATTTCTGTTTTTGATGACATCATTCCTGTACTGTGGTCAGATAGACTATTGGGCCACTGCATCTCTTCCAAGGTTATGTGGTGATTGATAGCAGAGCAGCTTGATTCTAGTCCAGATGTGCTTCCCCTTTCACCAGTCTGCCTATGGGGTGATTCTCTACCTGCTCACCCAAGTAAAGGTTAATCCAGTTCCCTTAATTGCTATTCTTTGCTGTCTTCATATCTGGGACATGGAAGTAGGATATATGTTGTGCTTATTTACTGTTGCCGTCTTGACTTATGAATTTGGGACTTGGAGGCAAAATCTGTGGCTGACTAAAGACTGGTACATCTCTCGCCATAAGAAATATTTCACTCTACAATGAAGTTCAATTAGAGGTCACAAGAAGTCAATTTTTACCAGGTGTGAGAGGAAATGTGTTAGATTTAGGTCACCTGACCCAGCTGACATTATAACTTCTCACAGGTTGTCAGTGCGAGGCCTCAGTAAAAAGGCAAGAAGTGCTAAAGGAAATGTAGAAATGGAGGCACCTGTTAGGATCTAGTTCAGCCTTGAAAGGCCAAAAATCCTAGATCCTTTCTTGGAAACATGAAGCATTGTTGATAGTGATGTCATCCATGAAATACTACACTATCAAAATGTTGAAAAACATTAATAATTTCAAAACAAATAATCAACGTTGCCTACAGAAGATCCCAGAGGACAGACAGTATATTGCCAGTACCCATGAACAAAGCAACAGATTTAAATGTCACAGACCTGCTGAGTCATTGACACCAGGAGAGTAGTAAAACATGCTTAAAATATATTTACAATTTACAACAATCCAGACATCACCCTCAGCATAGAATCATGAGAATCATACCTTGTGCCTCAAACTCACACATGCAAACACACCAAAATACCCAAAGGATGGAAGTGTAACTGTGTTTCAGAGAAAAATGAAATCTGTTGATCAACTCTCACTAATGCAACTCAAAGGCTGCAGGACTGTTAGGGTCAGAATCAAACTGTGCCATTATTGTAATATCAAAGTTTCTCTCTTCTTCCACCCTCAAGGTCCAGCAAATAGTTTCTGGGATCATGTATTCACTCTAATGAAAGACATGTTCCCACCTCTAGGCCTATTGTCACAGCAGGAATAATTTTCATCCCTGGAGGAACAGACTGACAGCCAAATTAAGCCAAATCAAGAAGATAAGTAATATAAGGTTTGCCAACCCCCGAAAGGCCAGTGGAGGTCATATAAGACCACTTCTGCAATGCATGTAATGTGTAGAGTCAGGATAGCTTTCATTTCGCTTTGCAGAAGTCGATGTAGGCTGCTGCTTCACAGCATCTTTTTTCTCCTTCAGACTAATTATGTTTTTAAATAGGATTAATGATTATTTGGCTTTGATGTTTACGATTTATCTGGGATTTTCATGTGTGAATGCAATGCGTGTTTCCGTTTGCAAAAAATTCTGGTGCTAGACAGACAGACTATAATATCAGCAGGGAATACTGAGGTTGGTTTTGACTATAGGTAATAAATGAGGTAGGTGAGTGTTCAGACTGGGAAGTAGTTGAGCACCAGATCCCCCAAAGAGCATTAATTGAAGGTGAACCCAGCATGGGGCTTTATTATAAAAGAAATCTCCCAGAACCCCTTAAATGCTCGTCATTAAAGGAGATCCAATGCTAATAAATTACTGACCAGTTCAGTTGAGCCAAACCCTTATGATTATATGGCACTGTGAGGGTAGGGGTGGAAGCTCAGTTCACAGGAGTAGAGGTAAATTCTAAGGATCCAGAGCTGCACAGTATTAAATAAAAAGATGGCAGCTATTTATCTGGCCACCAGATAAATAGAGAATTTTTACTGCTATTTACTTGGAAATAGCTAAATAGTACAAATTATTTACTATTAGGCTGGTGGCCATGAAAATTGAAGATATATCTCACTATTTGCAAGGCAAACATGCAAATAAAAAGGTAACTTCTCTATTCACCTGGCCATGGGCTACATAGCAGAAGTTATAGACTGATTGGCCAGCAATCAAGCAAACTGCAAACTACTGTCAGCAACCCCCTGCTGGCAAAAAAAGCAAATATTCTGTACAATTTGGCCAGAAGGCATGCAAATAGCAAATACATGTAATTATTTACATGGCTGCTGGTTAAATAGAAGAAATGATATACTATTTGACCAGTAACCTGGAAATTAGCAACCAAATCTCAATATGTACCCAGCTGCTGGCTAAATAGCAGGCATGATGTACAGTTTGGCTGGAAAAGAAACGTCATTATTTACCTAGTGGCTGGTTAAGTATCAGATTGTATGCACAACTTGGTCAGTAGCCATGCAAGCCGGCCGCTATCTAAATAGATCACATTTTGTGGTATTGTGCCTAATGTAGATTTCAACAGGTCCTTACCACCAGGTAGAACTGCAAACAAGGAATGAACACAATTGGCATCCAACTCCTCAGGAAAGATAGGGTACTGTTTTATTATTATTTCATTCACAAAGAGTGGTTGCTAATTCTGCACATACTTATTGCGAATGGAAAAGTATTTTGCAAACCAATCTAGGGACTATTTGGTCGGTTCACAAAAAAACCCTCCACAGCATTAAATTTGCATCATAATGATCAAGGGCTGACACCACCGGTCAAGACCATATTACCCCTGCCGCTGAGCCTTCAAATTGGGAGTGACTCAACACCTTCAGTTGACTCTGCTCATTCAGAGCTGGATCCTAAGTCACTCACACCTGTCCCACTTCACCCAAAGATAAACCCCAACCACTCCACTCAGTAAGAGAGAGAGAGGAAACGCCAATGTAAACAAAGAAATAAGTTATCAATAAAATCTACAGTTGAACCTCTTAAACTGTTCCCATTGTTTAAACCCTTGGACAACAAATACGTTCAAAGTTTTACTCCACTAAAACAGGATCAACAGATCATTACTGCCCACCCAGCATTACACGCTCAACAACTTACTTCTGTACACCACCAGGTTCAACACGCTTCCCCCTCTTGCTCAAGAGGACCCCCAATAAATATCCACGAAGTTGCAGTTGCTGGAAAAGCAATAGAGCTTTCAACTGCATGGACAAAGCAACTGGTCATCTACAAGTAGTGAAAATAAACTTGCCAACAGAAATGACAACTCCAACTCAACCTTCTCCTAACTCCTGCCATCAGATTGCTCTACGAAGTGCTGGAAATAACCACTTAAAAGTAACCTTCAAGCACGTACTAATGTCATCTGAGGATCCTTTGACAAGTCAGCAAGAGTCTCGAGAAAATCCTCTGCCTAAATTAGGAACAGTTTCTGGCTTATCACCTGAAAAATATGCCCTACTCGACTCGGGTCCTCGCGAACAGAGGGCCGCCAGTGATCATCAGTACTCCAAAATTCTCCTTGCTCCTGAATACAAATCAAAAGGACTTCACGATGTCCTCAACAGACCTAACATCCTCAAACTATAGAAAGGAGTACCGGGATTTGACACATTGGCATCTGAAGACATGGAGTACATTGAATTCCCCCCCCTCAAGAGGGTCGCAACCCTCTGAAGATACATTGGTAACATTCAAATCCACTACCTGGGCTTGAACCCTTCTAGCCTGCAAAGACATTTTTCAGTCATGGTGCATCAAAATCTGCCCACATCTCAAACCAGACTATCCTGCAGCACTAAGCCAAGCAACTAGTTAACCAGACAAGTGCTTGTCGGACCCTGAATGGTGACAGAAACAAACCATACTCAATCTTAAAAAATACTGTAGGCGACGCATCCTTAACAGAAAGTTCATGGACCATACCTCCGAATCTTCATAAAGTACAAGACTGGGGATGGTTACAAGCAGCTTTGTCCCGTAAAAGTCCAGCCTGACCATTCGGCCAACATTCACTAAAATAAAAACCATTGGAGGCTGCTAAACCTAGAGATCCTCAGCTTCAATCTATAAACCTCACTAATCCCCAGCTGCAGCCTCACCTATCTCTGTGTTTGTGGAATATTAGTGGTCTTCATCATAAAATGGCCTCATTGGAGACCCGAAATGTCATCTTTAGACACAACTTAATTGCCATCCAGAACACATGGGCTACTCATAACTGGCCCATTGTAGGATTCATCGAATATTGGAAACCAGCTGTAAGGGATTGCAACTATGGACGCCCCAAGGAGGGTCTGCCCATTTACATTTCATGCAGTCTAAAGGGTCCAACTGAGTTACTATACTTCGATGAGGACTGGCTGCTTGGAGTGAAAATCAACTCATGGAGACAACAGCGATCCCTGCTGCTTTTTAATGTTTATATCAATCCAAGTGCACCAACAAAAAGCGCTCACCTAAACCGTCTGCTCAAAACTCTTTGTGACCTGACTGGGGACTTTCCTCACGCAGTTTGTTTGCTTACCGGGACTTTAACACCAACCTTTTCCAGGGAAACCCGTCGGATTTTAGAGGTCTTCTACCACTCCTTCCGCCGGCATTGAAGGATCAGTTTAAACCCCCAACTCAACCACATTGTAGTTTAGGGGAGCTCTGTGTGTTGCAACTTTATAGCGCCGGTTTTCCACGTAATGAATGGTAGGTTCACACAGGACATTCCCCCGAATTGGATATGGACAAATGGTCGAAAGTACTCTTACCTAGACTACGCTATTTGTAACTCAGCCCTGTTCTCATACTTGGAAAACTATAGCATCATAGCACGATCTGAGAGCGACCACCGCCCACAAGTCGTCACCGTCACCATAAACCCAGCTCACCACGATCCTGCTCCAATTACTGACAAGGGAGTTCACTCCAAAAACTTAAAACGTTCAAGATGGAATGATGACATCAACATTAACATCATGAAGGAATGCCTTTTATTTACATTAGGTGGTTTCCCCTTGACAGCCTCTCCCATCGCTGATTGGTCAAACTTCTGTTCTCATTTGTTAAGCGCCTTTTTCCATCTAATGCGCACTCCTATATGGATTTTCGCAGCACCCAGTTCCCTATTTTAAACCAAACCATGGTGCTAAAGATCAGCAACACCGCCCTACAGGCAATTAGGAAGCACCCCAACTCTAACGATTGACTGTACGACTACAAAAACGCACAAAAAAGTACAGACAGGCATACCAAAAGGACAAACAATCCCACCTTGAACAATTCTGGTGTAAGCTTCTCTGGGAAAGCAAAAACCAGAACTCAAGAAAATTCTTGGCGCTAATGAATAGACAAATTAACGGAACAACCAGCCAGGTGAGTGCAAACATCGTAGAGGCAGAATGGGTCATAGTTCTGACTGGCCATTTTAGGGCCAATGGTGGAGCAGATCCTACAGCAACGAACAATTCCACACTGATTAAAGATAGTCCTATGGAGTGCCAGGACTGTTCGCATGAGTCGATGCAATATCATTGCGAGAAAATCTCCATCACCCAAGTAAGGCTGGCTAAAATACTGTCAAAAGCAAGACCAGCTGGAGCGCCAGGTCCAAACGGCCTGCCACAGGTCCTGTTTAAATCAAATATTCCTCTCTGGTCAAGACAACTAGCAACCCTCTTCAATTTTACACTGAGGAGTTGAACCATACCTGACTCCTGGCGAGGTACAATAATCCACCCAATCCACAAGTCTGGCTCCCACTCGTCCCCAAACAATTACAGGTTGATAGCCTTACTGGACAATGAGGCAAATTACTTTGCGAGTATCTTAATCGAAGAACTGAGCTTTTGGACTGACCTGAAAGGTCAGATCCAAAAAAAATCAAATCGGTTTCATTGCAAACTCGGGCACCATGTCTAACTTATTGGCATTATCAACACTCATCGATAAAGCGCTAATATCATCTAAGGTGGTTTATTGTTGTTTTGTTGACTTTAAAGCTGCCTTTGACTGGTTCCTCAGGTTAGCACTTTGGGCAAAGTTAACGAAATGGGGAATCCCGGTCAAACTTTTGGAGGCCATAGTCCACCTACATACTAACACCTGTATACAAGTCAAGCTTGGCACCGGCTCACATCTGTCTCGAAAAATCAAGATGACAAGGGGAGTCAAACAGAGATGTGTGCTAGCTCTATTGCTTTTTAACTTGTTCATCACCAATCTTTTAGCAGAACTAGATGCGATAAACACCCATCCCCCTAAGATTGGTGGTGTCCAGTTAAGCAATCTTCTGTATGCCGATGACCTTGCCCTCTTCAGTCTCACTCGAGTAGGGCTGCAACAACTGTTAAACAAACTACATAGTTACACCGATACGAATAACTTAGAGGTAAACCTAAAAAAAAAACAAGTGGTCATATTCGGCAGAAAGCACTATGAGGTGGTGGTTGGACGTATAACCACTCTGGACTCGTGGTAGGAAAATCTTACAAATACCTGGGGATTAACTTTGACTCTAGTGACACCTTTGCCAAACATAGCAGCGACATCTCAATGAAAGCTGTGGCTCTCCAAGTGAATTTTGCAAAACTTTCAAAAAAATTGACAGGCCCCAGTTTAACCCCAATGTTGGAAGTCATGAGAGCCAAAATAGGCCCCTCGTTGTCGTATGGCAGTGAAATTTCCCGGGGCAAACTGAGTACAATATTAAACCAACATGTGACTAAGATCTACAAAAGAGTCTTTCATATGCCAAAATCCGCATCTGCTGCACAGATCCGATTAGAACTGGGACTTCTAAATCACGAAATGCTAAGCGCAGGTGCTTATTTAAATCTGTGCCACAAGTTAAGGCAGGCCGGAGTTGGTTCCCTTGAGTCACTGTTATAGTCAGATATTAGATTTAGTAATCCTGGCGGGTCCTACAGTCGGTTCTTTCAAGAATGCATACAGCAATTATCAGCAAGCGATCTTTGGGACCTTAATTCTAGTAATACAGTTTTTAAAACAGGTATCAAGAAGCGCATCTGTATGTGGTCACATACTACCGACAAAGTACTCTTCGCCAAATGCAAGCATGAATGGGTAGTAATCAACTATTACCAGCTGGCTTCTCTTCCTCCATACCTGCCCCGCACATATCCCCTGTACTTAAAATTGTGGTTTATGGCACTTAGATTGGGGGAATGGCATTTCCTGAAACATTTACCACTTTGGCGTCGCCCATCAGACGAGCTACAGTGCAGGGGCTGCGGGGACTTGGTGCAGTCTTTGGAGCACGTTGTATGCCTCTGCCCAGCATTGCTGGCCCAGTGCAGACTAAAACGGAGGCCAGAGTGGAACAGATTGGGAGTCCGGTCCTGTAGGCAGGCAATCATCGCGGCATTGAACCCAGAGAACACTACTTTAAACATAAGTTTCACAATCTTTATTCACTGTGCATATCGCAAGCTCAACCAGCAAATTCCAGGCCCTGTACCAACCTCGAGGAACGTGCAAAGGTTACTAAAACAACAGCATATCCACGAAGCACTATTCCAGCAAAATCCGTGTACTCTGCCCCTGCACTAATATGGAACGCGATCCTCATGACCCGACATCGACTTCCGACAATTGACAGCTGCCACATCGAACTGTACCTGTCCTTTGGGACACTTTACAACTTAGTGTCTTATCTGTAGTTTTTAGCAGCAACTTTTATTTTCTTTTTATATTATTAACTATTTTTAATGATATTATGCTGCCATGCAGTTTTACGTAAGTGATGGTTATTTTGCATTAGAAGAAACTCTACATAAATCACTTTACAACTTGAAGATAATCAATGTTTGTGTTGTGTCTTCCACTTCTATATGCCATGAGAAGCTTGGTTTTCCTTAATCAAAGATTCCATTAAACCAGCGCCATTATCACCCAGGCTCTCAGTTCGGTCCAATCATCTTGTTACCTTCAATCAATCCCAGTTTGATCCAATCCTCTTGTTACTTTCAATCAATCCGTTATCGAGGATTGTCTAGGCTGCAAGGAGCACCTACAAATTCCCTGGTTGCCTTACATTAAAGATGTTTTAGAGGTCCTGGGGAAAGCTAGTCCATTCACAGTCCTAGTTAAAATTTGTAAACAGGATATGTATAATTTAACGGCCCAGTTCTTGAAAAATAGATATTTTGAAAATAAAGATGTGGAACTACTCAAATCATTTTTTAGGCCTTATATCATACTGTGGTCATGCCTAAGAACTGAATTGGATTAATCAAAGGTGGCTGGGTGTATGAATAGGACGCTCCTTACTTGTTGTTGGACCGGTATTACTCATTTCTAAATCTGTTTCCCACTGGGTCGGTATTACCACTTGTTTGTCACTGTGATGGGGTCTCTGTCAAGGCATTTTTACATGAAGTCAAATCTTTCAGAAAATTGTACTGTATTTACTCAAAATGTTTTTTAATTCCTACATTGAAAAGATACAATTTTGTTCAGCATAGAACAGTTCTTTGCTTTTTGCCTTTACTAAAGGGGGATGTTGTTTGTTTTGCTGTAAATTCCTTTCAAAATCTGTCTTGACATGCCGAAAGACAGTGTGGTTTTAAAATTTGTAGTCTTATTACATTTTGGTCATCTTAACCTCTCAGTTTTGTATATGTATTGTATGCCTGTTTTACTTTTATGATTATATTTTTAATCAAATAAAGTACCAATTACACAATAAGCAGATGCCAATTAGTGACCCTCTGTGATTGACTGTAATCACAGGGATGGTGGCCTGCAAGAGACAGCTCACTGAAATCCCTATGACTGCATTCCAAAACTGAAAACGTTTTTCAAAGCAGCCTGTGAACCTTACTACTTTGTTTTTTTAAAAACTTTCTGTTTTAAACTTTTTAAAGATGTTTACTTTTAGTTTTCTCAAGTTATGTGCTCACTCTTACTCACAAACCCATGGGAATGGACCAGACACAGTACTAACAAAAGGCTCAATGTTATCAAAATGCCTGAAAACAATGATTTGTAAAAGCAAGAGCCATTGGGAACATAGCAGCAAACTAGAGTTACCAGTCAGGAGCTTTTACCTTCGGGAGTAGCTATGCGGTTTTTCTCCAGCTGCTTACTGATTCTCTTCTTCTTCCATGTAGCTTGATTCAGAAGTGCGCTATAGGCCCCTAGCATACCCTATCTTGGTGCTCTGTGTCGCATTGATGCGGCTGAGAGAGCTGCACTAGTTACTGGCAGCTGGGGCGCTTTGTGGACTGCGAGCCACGCAATGTGTCCTGCTGCGATGTGGTATCAGTGTCGGCACGGCTAGCACAAGCCAACCAGCCAGCTGCAGGGAGAGAGTCTCTGACGCTGTGGCCTCTTCCCATAGGAAGGAATACATGCCGAGTGGGTCTGGGGGGGACCTGGAGGCTCGGTTTGTTGTTGGAGAAGGAAGGTCAGTGGGTACTCTGGATCAGAGAAGCCTGTGACGCCTATGGAAAGCACGTTTTTTTTGTAGAAAGCAATGGAGATGACTGCAATTGCCTGATGGAAGCAGGCAACCCAGTCAGCATACATATTGAGGGTAGGATCATTTTGAGTGGTCCATATCTACTTTTTAATAAGCATAAGAGCCCTGGGGGCCAAAAAGATAAAAGCAAGGAGGGCAAGATAGTTGGTAAACGTTATACAGTAAGGTCCACAAATTCACTCTTAGTGAAGCCCGGAGCCGGTTTGGTGGCTAGTGAGAAAAGAGATCAGCAGCAGGGTAAGCAGGTCAGACCAAAAATAAGTGTGCAAAACTCTGAGACTCCCAACTAGTTTTACGTAAGTGATGGTTATTTTGCATTAGAAGAAACTCTACATAAATCACTTTACAACTTGAAGATAATCAATGTTTGTGTTGTGTCTTCCACTTCTATATGCCATGAGAAGCTTGGTTTTCCTTAATCAAAGATTCCATTAAACCAGCGCCATTATCACCCAGGCTCTCAGTTCGGTCCAATCTTCTTGTTACCTTCAATCAATCCCAGTTTGATCCAATCCTCTTGTTACTTTCAATCAATCCGTTATCGAGGATTGTCTAGGCTGCAAGGAGCACCTACAAATTCCCTGGTTGCCTTACATTAAAGATGTTTTAGAGGTCCTGGGGAAAGCTAGTCCATTCACAGTCCTAGTTAAAATTTGTAAACAGGATATGTATAATTTAACGGCCCAGTTCTTGAAAAATAGATATTTTGAAAATAAAGATGTGGAACTACTCAAATCATTTTTTAGGCCTTATATCATACTGTGGTCATGCCTAAGAACTGAATTGGATTAATCAAAGGTGGCTGGGTGTATGAATAGGACGCTCCTTACTTGTTGTTGGACCGGTATTACTCATTTCTAAATCTGTTTCCCACTGGGTCGGTATTACCACTTGTTTGTCACTGTGATGGGGTCTCTGTCAAGGCATTTTTACATGAAGTCAAATCTTTCAGAAAATTGTACTGTATTTACTCAAAATGTTTTTTAATTCCTACATTGAAAAGATACAATTTTGTTCAGCATGGAACAGTTCTTTGCTTTTTGCCTTTACTAAAGGGGGATGTTGTTTGTTTTGCTGTAAATTCTGGGGACACTCTACAAAAAAACTGTTTGGGCCCAAACATAAAACAAGCTTGATCAGTACTGGTGTAAAATCCACTATGCCGCTAAACATAAAGACGCAAGAGAATTTTGGAGATTGGTAAATCAATCCACCAGTAGGAAATTTCAACAAATAATGTCCAATATATCCGAAGAAGTGTGGGAAAAACACCTGGGCATTATGTAAGGGGGTATAAATTCAGCAACCAGCTTATAAGAATCAGCCACTTGTAATTATACTAGGGAACACTTGCCTATTGAGATCTACCCTAAAATGTTGGAGACAATTATTAGCAACAGCCGCCGGGATGGTGCTCAGAGGCCAAACGGTCTCCCCCAAGCACTTTACAAGGAGAATCAGCAATAGTGGGCAAAAAAACTGACAACTTCATTTAACCATATTCTGGTGCGGGAAGAAATTCCAGATAATTGGAGAGGCTCAATCCTGGCTCCGATGTATAAAGCTGGACAAACCACTGACCCTGCCAATGTCTGCTGGCTGACTTAAGGTCCTGGGTAGCTTCTAGAAACTTTTTGCCAAGAAATCATACTGGGTTAATTAAAGCCATGGGTACAACTATTAATATTCAAAGGCTAGCACTCACAATTAAATTGGCGAGGCGTCACTCACTGAATCTCCATTTGTGTTTTATTGATTTTCTTTCTGCTTTTGATACGGTGCAGAGAAATGTTCTCTGGGAAAAATTATCGAAACTGGGAATTCCACCTAAACTCTTGAGAGCGATTCAATTGTTGTACATGAAAACTTGAACAAGAGTAAGGATGGGCGAAGGGGCAACCATTTAAAAAAAAAATAATAATAACGAATGGTTTAAAATAAGTTTGCGTCTTTGCCCCAATCCTGTTTAATTTGTATCTTGCTGACAATTCTTCAGGTTTGAATGGCATTAACTCACACTCTCTGTTGGTGGCTGATTTCAAGGGCTCCCACCTATTGTTCCCGACGATATTGTTCTGCTAAGCTACACAAAGGTGGGGCTGCAGCTGTTAATTAGTGAAACTGCTTTGTATGCTTCATCCCACGGGTTAAAGGTCAACTTAAACAAGACAAAAACAATGTTGGTGTCAAAGGGTATAGCACCTCACCCTTTACTCAGCATAGAAAGGTCAGCGCTGGAGTTGGGTGTCATACTAGATGCGAGGGGCTCATTTAAGAACCAGAGTACTGCCCTACAAAGAAGGAATAATTCTTTAACAGTAGCATTTGCTTCCCTCCGGAATAGTTTAAAAGGGTTGTCCCTCAAGCCACTATTACAAGTTATGTCAGCTAAATATGTTCCATCTTTGACATACGGCGTGGAGATTTTAGGAGGGAAGGCTGACAACATCATAGATAAGCTTGTGACTGGAACGTATCGTCGTATCGTCGCCTGTTCAATCTCCCTCTGCAGGAATCACCAGCACAAGTTCGATTAGACTTTGGGCTTAGAAGACAGTACTTAAACAGCTTAGGGGCATATTTGAAATTCTGCCACTAACTTAGAAATGGTAATAATTCTACACTTATGACAGTTGTTTGGGAGGCAATACGTGATTGTAAACATACGCAGGCCCATGAATATTTTAATTTGGCTTTATCTACGTTCAAGACAGAACAACTATGGGCCTTACCCCTCTCTCAGGCTACATTTAACAGAGTTAATAATGAGTGCAGTAAAAAAGATTTTATCACTATTGCATAGACAGGCGTTGGCAAAAAGATCCCAGGCATGGATAGTAATTGCAACATATGTCAAGTTACACTCTCAGAATTATCTAGGAGACCTGAATGGTCTAAATGCTAGGCTGCAGCCTATGAGACTATGTCTTGGCGATTTTCAATTTTGCAGTGACGCACCAGCTTAGAAAAAGCTGAGTAGTGAAACGTGATGCCACCGCTGCAACTACAAGAGAGAAGATATTTGCCATATTTTTTGTAGTTTTCCAGCTTTATCAGCTGAACGAAGGACTTTATTTGTCAAGCTATACGAACATGCCGCCAAGCAGTAATAGCCTGCTTGCAGGGAGAAGCTTTCCAATTTACTGGAAGATGTTTAAAGTTTGTAGATATAGCAGAGAGGAAACTGGTTAATTGTGCCAGTAGAGGGCTCTTATTGTAATTATTCTATTAATAAATGAAAAAACACCTAGAAGGGTAGATAAATAAATTGCCTAGAAGGGCAGGTAATAATTTCTTTTCATACTTTTTATTGTAAATTTGTCGCAAAGCAAATACAGTTAGCAACTATTTGATGCAGTACATGTTCACAGATTCGAATCTTCCACATAGCAAGACAAACATCCGTTGTAATATCCCCTCAGTTATCAGTAGCATATCTGGTATTTCTCTCCCCCCACTCATCCCCTTGCTGGGAAGGTCCCTCGAGGGGCATGCATATCATCCCCCTGCTTTTGTTCCATTCCCCCCAGATCTTGGACCACTTTTGTGGACTGCCTCTTCCTTCATAGACCACCCTTTCCGCCTGCATACACCAGTCCATGCCCGCCTCCCAGTTACAATACCTAGGCCCGGTCACCCCCTTCCATGTCCTCGCAATGTTGCGTTTAGCAACCATACACCCTAGGGCGACCCAGGTTCTTTCTCTAGCTGTGAGGTCCGTTTTTTACTAGACATTTAGTAGGCACCATCGGGTGAGGCGCTCACATCCTTCCCACACATTGTTAACATTCTTAATGTTATTTAATCCCAGTATTTCCAGATAATTGGTCAGTATGACCATTGATGTATAAAAGTTCCCGCCTGACCACACTTCCTAGGGCACAGTGGTGAGCTGGAGGTGCCCATTTGAACTAGCATCATACTCATATAGTATTCTCTGTGTAAGATCTATAATTGTATTAATCTGAATCAAAAGCGTATGGCCACCTCCCGGGGAGACGCCAGCACCTCCTGCCACTTTCCCCAAGTTATCAGGTGAATTGTTTAATATCTTCTTATACGTTAGTGATATTGCTTTCTCCTTTAAATAGTCATCTAAGAGTCTATCTTCTAGGGGGGAGGAGGCCGGGAGCTCAGTGCCGTTGGAAATTGTCCTTCGCAATGTGTTGCATACCTGGAGGTACCTAAACGTTTCTCCTGCATTGAATTAATTGTCTTATTGAAGGTCGTTAAAGGGTATAGTCTTCCCTCTTGCCCATAGGTCAACAACCCTAGAAAGACCTATAGGGTCCCAATTGTCGAACCCGGGTTGTTTTGCTAATAGACCTAGGCCCGCCGACTCCCAGAGTGGAGTAGCCATTGTTATCTTATCCTTCCACCCCAGTGCCGTTGATGCAGTGTGCTATAGCGTGATTGTTGTCAATGTTGGTGTGTGTCGTGGTGAACTCTTTTTCTCACCATTGTTCGCACTCTGCTAGTTCCCAAATGACATGTTGTGTCTGTCCATCCTATAAGCGGGTTCTACTTGTGGCCAATGTACCTAGTGATTTGCTACGGTGAGTTGAGCTGCCCGATAGTAATATTGGGTTGCTGGGAGGGCAATACCTCCATCATACCAGCTTTTCTAAAGTTTAGGCAATGCTATACGAGGGATACCATTGTTCCAGAGGAGTTTATGTATTTCTGATTCTACAGCCTGAAAATATTTTGATGAAGTGAGATATGGAGTATTCTGTAGGATATAGACAAAACAAGGGAGCGCCATCATTTTGTATATGGAGGCTTTGCTGAGTAATGTGAGGGGAAGTGTCTTCCAATGTTGCACGTCTTCCTGTAGTCGACGTAAGGGGGGGCTAAGTTGTGCTCGTAAAAGACTGCCAGGTTTCAGGTGACATAGATTCCCAAGTATTGAAACCTTTCAGTAACTCTTCATGCCGCACAAACCTTGGGGAGGTTGGTGCCCGGACCGCAAAGAGCATAAATGAGTATTTTTTTTAAAAGGGTGTATTTACGCAGTACTCTATGTATGTAGGAGTATGGGTTAGCTAAGCAGAGTAGAATGTCATCTGCATACAGGGAGATTCTGTACACCCAATCCTCTGTCCATTTGAGTCCCCTTATGAGCGGATCAACTCTGATCTATATAGCCAGCGATTCTAACACCATTCTGAACGTTAATGGGGAAAGTGGGCAGCCCTGCCGTGTCCCCCTCTGCAATTTTGAAGATCGATGATCTTCCCCTGTTTACTGTGACTTGTACTAGAGGCTCTGAGTAGAGAAGCCATATCCACAACAAGTATTTTTCCCCAAATCCAAATCTCTCCAAGGCCGCGAATAGAAAGGGCCATTCAATCATATCAAATGTCATTTTGGCATCTAGTGACATTATTACTGCTTCCTACCTCATATTCCCCGCCCTCCCGAACACCCCATTAAGGCCCCGCAGGTTGAGCGCTGTATTTATACCTGGCATAAAGCTTGATTGATCAGGGTGGACTAGTTTGTGCAGCAGGAGAGACAACCGAGTTGCGAGGATTTTGGCGAGAATCTTAACTTTTCCATTCAGCAGGGATATGGGCCGGTATGAATTACATTTTTCTGGTGGTTTCCCACTTTTGTGTATTATTACAATACTTGCGAATCTCTGACTTTCAGGTAGGGCACCTCGTGTTACATTTTCTTTATACATCCTCACCAAGCATGAGGCTATTGTAGATGCTGTTAATTTGTATAATTCAATCGGTAGGCCACTCGGGCCTATTGCTTTCCCTGCTCGTAGCGCCCCAATTGCATGCATCACCTCTTTTTCGGTCAGATCACACTCCAAGCTTTCCCTATCTGTTTCATCTAAGGAGGGAAGACTGAGAGTGGCCAGCAGCTTTTGAGCCCCAGTCTGAGTGGACGTCACTGATGGCATGTATAGGTGACTGAAATATGTTGCGAAGGCCTCCGCTATTTCCTGCCTATCTCTAAGTGGGGTCCCCTTGTGTCATCAGTAAATGCACTTTATGCGTAGGTTTTTGTTACACATTTTATTTAGATGAATTGAGTGTTCTTACTGTGGGACTAACCCTTATTTTAATGTGTTTTTTAGAAAAAAAAATGTTTAATAATGGTAATATTTATGAAATGTGTATAAATGTGTTATAATGTAAGTTTTTATTAACTTTATTCATGGAGATAATTAGCCCAGTAGTACATTTGATACATCCAGCCATACCTATGACAAACAAATTTACCTCTCTGGCAACAGAAGACTCAGGTGAAGGGGTTGTAGCAGACTTGGCAGTCCTGGTGCAGCAAGAATCAGATCAATAGAATGGTCAAACCCCTGGTAGCAGTAGCCCTGATGGTTAGTAGATGGTGCAGGAATTGTTTGGTCAGTTATCCTAGGAAATTAAGGATTGCTTCTCTATCTCAGAGGCCAATCAGGAGATTCAAGTAACTTGTTCAAGCGTGGAGGATAAAATAGCAGGTTTAGCTCAGCGCAGAGAGGTACCAGAGAATAGAGTCCAGGATCTGGGCTTAGCTGTCAATGTGAACACACCGGTTAAAGCAAAATGAGAGAGAGAGATGGCAGATAAGCTTGAGAGAATAGAGAGCAATGTGTGGCCGAAACAACATCAGAATCATAAATGTGACTGAAGGTGCGGAAGGGAGAGACATAAAGCTTTTTGTAATTAACCTTTAAACAGAAGCCCCCCCTCAATAAATCTCTCCAATTGACCTCATGAATGAAATTCAAAGGGTTCATAAAGACCCATTTAAACTTAAATTCAGGGTGAAAAAAACCCTGGAAAATCTTAGTAATTTTTTTGTCGTACTCAGTAAAAGAAAACATTTGGGCTTGGCCCTAAAGTAAAAAACCCTTCAAGCCCAGGGCTCCCGTTTAAAATCACATCCGAATTGGGTAAGCGCAAGGTAGAGTTGAGGAAAATGGATGCAAGTGTCCAACTTAGGCTCCCAGCATTACTGGAAGTGATGTGGGAGAACAAAATACAAATGTTTTCCGATCCAGAAAAGGTGGACAAATTCATAGTACATGTTAGAATGGAGGGGTAAGAAACAGTGTAAATAGTGTGTACGCACTCTCCTCCTGGAGGGAAAGCTTAAATGGTATAGGTGGTATAGGGTATGCCAAGAGAAAGGTATGGAAGGGTTCCCATGGGGGGGTTTCACATGAGGTGGGGAGCATGTGGGTGAATATGAAAAAAAGATATGTCCTCAAATAATAGAAATAGGATTACAGATAAAAGGCAGTTTAGGACTATGGTAAAAGGTTACTGGGGGAATGGGTGATCAGCAAGGTGGACAGGTAATTTCAATGTTATTCTGTAATGTGAATGGGTTGCAGCTGAAGAGAAAGCAGTGTTTGAAACTGCAAAATGTAAAAGCATACGTATCCCAAGTCATTATGTTGCAAGAGACACACTTGCTACGACAAGAGTGTAAAGATCTTATGCTAAAACAGAGATGGGTAGAGAAAATGGTGGCCACTGATCAACAACATTGCACCCAAGGTGTAGCTATCTTAGGTAAGCCAAACACAGGTGTGGAAATAGTGAGATACCATTCAGATGAAGGTGGATCTTGGATAATTGCTGAAATTTAAAGTGATACAAAACCTTTTCAAATTAGTTAATTAATTTGGCACAAACATGGATGATGGCTCTACCCTGAAACTGTTCTTCACCCACATTGGTGGAATGTAAGGCTCCAATTATCTTAGGTGGAGATTTTAATAATTTCACTGGACAATCACCTAGACAGATTGTCTGTATGCACCCAAATTACCTCACCAAGAATGATGGTCTATCTTCTCTGTATGGTAGAAAATCTGAACCTATGTGATATGCGGTACAAGGTAAAGGGAATCTGCAGTGACTACACTTTTCATAGCAAACAAAATGGTCACTGCTCAAGGTTAGATTACTTCTTTATAGACAACAGAGAGGTAAAGAGAATTTTCAAGATAGAACATCTCTTGATTCACCTGTCAGACCATGCAGCCTTATTCTTATAGAGTAAGTTGCCAGTTTGTAAAAACAGTAGAAGATGAACTTTTAACAGGAGGTTGTTTCTTCAATCTCAGATTATGCAGGGGATGGAGAAGCAAACCGAAGATTTTTTCAACTGGAATATGGCATCTGCACCTATCCACATAACTTGGGATGCGTACAAAGCCTTGGTTAAAGGCACTTTCAAGGGTCTTTCGGTAGCTTGGACTAGAAAGGAGAGGGAGCAGCTAGCATAGCTGGAGGAGGAAATTGCTAGTCTAGAGGCGGCATTGAAAACAACCTCCGGGGAAGGGACTACTAAAAGGGGAACAGAGGAAGCATTGGAGGCCCTGCAACTGGCGATCATACAACTGAAAATGGAAGAAAAAGCAGTGCAGCAATGGAAAGTCAGTAAGTTTAGGCAATATGGGTATGGTGAGAGTTGTAAAAGATTGTTTGATGGAAACAGGAACTATATCAAGGAACAACTAGATGAGGAAACAAATCTGATAGTTGAGGAGTGCAAAGATATAGAATCAGCATTACATATGTTTTCCTGGGATTTGAACTCAGAAGGCTTAGGGCATGATTACAAGTTTGGCCCAGCGGAGCCGGTGCAACACCGCCTCTGCTGCGCCAAACCTGTGCAAAACCACCCAAGGACCGCCAACCATATTACGAGTTGGAAATACACAATTCGTAATACGGTCTGTGGTTCTTTGCTATTCACATGGCGGTGCCTGGAAAACAGGCACCGCAATGGGAACAGCAAAATAGTTCCAGTACAGCTTGGATGTGGACATGTTGTGCCCACCTGATTGTATCCCCATGGTGGGGGGGACATGGCTGCTCTGTAGGGCCCCCTTTTTCCTGCACCGCCAGCCATTTCATGGCAGTCCAGGAACTCATATTATGCCGAGTGGGGCTGTGCCAGTTTCAACTCAGCATATTGCTCTGTGGCACTCCTGAGCCAGTGCCAGAGAACAACTGTTCCCCTACGCAGGCGACAGTCCACCACCACATCGACTTTAGAAGTCATAATGCAGCAGACAGTGGAACACCACTGCTGCAGCACCGCGAGGTTGGCAGTCAGAAGACCACCAGACTTGTAATCAGGCACTAAGTTATAGACTGTTAAGACTTAGATAGCTGGTAGATACCCAGGTGCACTGTAGAACAGCAACAATATTTGAGTCATGAATGAAAACTTAAAAAAGGGAAAGCTACAGGACCAATGGGATTCTTAATGAGCTTTATATTCTAATGTCAGAGAGTGTGATTCCTGTCTGGATTAAGTGATTCAGTCTCATACTTTTGAATGGCTTACCTATACCAGGATCTTGGAAAGAGGTAGTAATCCCATTGATTCTGAAACCTGGTAAGAACCCTATTCAGTATCAGCAGTACCACCTAATATCATGGCTGAGTTGTGATTATAAATGTTTTTCTTTGCATTCTAGCTACACAATTAAGTAAAGTTGTAGGAAGTCTGATAAATGAAGATCAGAAGGGTTTCTAATCTGGGAGATATCTGTGGGAGCTGACACAGGCAGTGGTAGGTCCAATTGACCTGACAACAACTTTAGAGGTCCCTCTGACAATTGTAACACTGGATGCGGCTAAGGCATTTGACCGTGTTAAATGGAAGTATCTAATGATTGTATTAAAGCATCTCAGGATAGGGGAGTTGTTTTTGGGTGTCCTGGGTCAGATTTACAGCTCATCGAGTGCCCAGTTGTTTTTGGGTGTCCTGGGTCAGATTTATAGCTCATCGAGTGCCCAGGTTCTGGTTAATGATATTCTGACTTCACCAGTGAAAATAGGAAGAGATATCTCTCTCACCTATCATCTTTGATTTGTGTATCCAACCCTTGGCCCAAAGTTTGAGAATGAACAGGTAAAAATTGCCTTTCATAGAATGAGCATTTTTTAGGAACATAGCATTGTATGCTTATGATTTAATGGTTATACCTTTGACGCTGGGAGTGCCATGCCTTAACTAATGTCAGAGGTGAGACACTTTGGTGACCTATCAGGCTATGAAGGTAAACAAGTCAAAAACAGAGATCATGATGTGGAATCAGAGCAGCAAGGGTATATAAAGCGAGATAAGACACCTGCAATATCTAGAAAAACAACAGTATCAAATCTGGAGAGGTGGCTAGGATAGTGATGAGATGGCAGAACCTGCCCCTCACCATATATGGGAGGATACATTTTGTTGTCTATTTTACCCAGATGTACCTATCTGTTTGATCATGTTCTGCTGAATATTGAACAAAGCATTTATGAAAACACAGGGGAAAAATCTTCTCCTTTATATGGCGGAGCAAGGATTTAAGACTGTCTTCGGAAAAGCTGAGGAGTAGGGTACAGAAAGGGGGTTTAGGGCTCCCTGATATTCAACTGTATTGCTGGGCCTTTCATTTGAAGAATAGCATGATGCTTCTTCTTTGCCCAAATGGGTCACTGTCAGGAGTCATGTATAGCGCAATGTTAGCAGACTTTCCTAAGGAAGGCTTCTCTTACACATTTGGGGCACCCAAATATTTCACAAAGGTACAGTTAAAATGCTTACAGGCAGCTGCCGGAGTGTGGTATGAAATCAGGTCATTCTTGGGGATTCTATACGATAGCAAGCTGTCTCACAAGGGACTCCACAGTGCATGTTGGAGCACCGAGTGAAACCCTTGAGGGAATGTGGCATAACCAAGTGGGGACAGTTGGTGGAAGGAGGCAAGGGTTTATCATGGGACACCTTGAAGAAGTTGACAAAAGGGTCACTATCAAGATTTACATTTTACCAGATGAATGTGTGGCTTAGAACTCAGGGGTGGACTGAGCATGAGACAAGCACAGTGGAAATGGATCTTGAGGAACTGAAGGCAAGGAAGAAGGAAGTGTAACACCAGTACCGGTACCTCCTGAAGCAGCCAAGAAGAATACAAAACCACCACAACAAGTTTGTGAGGGATAGTTGCCGAGCATGGAGTTGGAGAAGTTATTGCTAGTATTTAGGAATCTACTTTACTCTGTGATTAAATCTGTTGCACTAAGGAGAAACCAATTTTTCACCCTCACAGACTTTATTGGATCCTGCTGAAGCTGGCTAAGATAAGAGGGAGCGAGGATCCAGGTGCAGAAGGTGTGGTGCTCAAGACGTGGATGACGTCCATCTTAGCCACTTGCCTGGGATTGAAGAGCTTCCTGCTAAGAGTGGGCAAGACAATCTCTGATACCCTGGTAAAGGCCGTGGAGGTTCATTGCGATTATTTTTGGCTTGGCTAATGGGAGGTGAGCTATTTTTGGTAAAGCAACATACGCTGATTTTTACCTGATTCTTCTGGCTGGCTAGAAGTGAGATTTGTAAAAGTCTGTTGGCAATCTTCAGCCCTCAATATGGTACCACTGGTGGCGGTCAGTGAGATATTTTAAGGAGCTGGATAAGAAGAGTATGACTGGGGTAGAGCCTGGAATGGTTATGGAATCTGTTGAAAACTGGATGAATAGGAATGTGTTGAATGATTAAACCTCTCTAGTCTGTACTGTCTGGGGAGGTCAAGATATGGAGCCACACCCAGACAATTGACTGAATTTGAGCCCGAGAAAAGGCACAATGGACAGTCAAAAATACGGAGCATGCTCATTAGAGGTTATATGAAGACATAAAAAAAGTAAATGCCAGACATGGAAAAGTTGTATCCCAGTGACAACGCCACTTGATATTTAGAGTGATCTTATCAGAACCGAAGCAATTGTATAGTGCCCCTTATGTAGTAACCAACATAGTATTATTGAGAGGCTTTATTCCCATCTCATGTCAGGAGGAAGAAAATGTATATGCGGGAAGTAGAATTTGGGAGCTAGAGATGACTCCATCTGGATGGAGGAGGAAAATATCTCCATCATCCTGAGGTACCTCCGGCTGTCAAACCTAATGTTGTCCATCAGGCCACTGACAACTCTCTACATTGAAAGGCTCTGCTGAAATGGGGGTTCCAGGTCTATACAGGAAATGTTTGAAGGATGGTCCCATCAGACATGATGGTTGGCCAGCAAATGTTTAAAAATAGTTTTGTTTTTCAAAAACAAACTCCCAAAACAGATGTTTGTTCTTTGATAAGCACAAAACTAATGGCACCCGCAAACTGGGCATTGGCAGGGTCATTATTTTTTTCCCTTTCCCTCACAGCCAGGTTTTACCCTAAATAGAGAGGATGGTAAGAAGTCCTTTCTCTGACACCCCTTGTAATCTATCAGGCCTTCTGAGGAAGTATTTTGTTGAGGAGCCACAAGCAAAGGAATGAGACTATATTTAATTGAAATGAATGTCATTGGAATATGAATAAGTTCCACTTTTATAGTCGTTTTCCAGACAGGGGATGTGGATCCACTGTTGAGGTTTTAGAACTGATTGGGGGTGATTCTCTTTCAAATGTAATTTTCTCTATGTAGCTCAGCCAGAGCCTTTGTGGAAAGCGATGGTTCTCATATCAGTAGCAAAAGTGCTGGTTTGAAGCAGGAGTATCCTAACCCAATCCCAGGATGCTTGTGTTTTAGTCCAGGGTGGACCTGGCCTGGCAGTTTGAGCAGGACTGTACCCATGGGGAAGAGAGTCAAGACTGATTTGCATATGGCTGGGTCCAAACTGGAATGGTGTGTTCCTATCTTCCCTCACCCTTCTTATGATCATCCGAGCTTTCTTATGATCCTGAGCTCCCCTTTGTTGCTTGCCATTACCCTTTGAATCCCTATGTTAGCCATCAACCATTTTTGCTGATTTTAGCCATCTGGGTTTCTCAAACTCTTTATGCCATTCTTCACATAGTGCCCTCCTTTTCACCCATTCACCTTTAGACTCCTCTGACAAGTTTCAGTCCCTCTGTCCTCATATTCATCATCAGACTACTGTGCCAGCAACAGACAGCATCCTGACTTTTTATTCATTTTGTATGCTCTCATTTTTCAGCAAATACTTAGAAGATCTATACATGGGCTGAAAAAGATGGGGGGTTGCTGGGATTGACAGCATAGGAAAACATGAATAAGAACCATTTACAAAAAAGATATCCTAATACATGTGTCCTAAAATAAGTTGTCTTCCTGCTTCTGGACTTCTTTCTTCTCTCAAGGTTATTCTATGGCTTCTGGCATTGGTCTTCCTCCTGGTTGTATTCCATGTCCTCCTTTTCTGAGTTGTTTTGGTCCTCATTATTCTCATCCTGGCCCCGGTCCAACTAGTTCTGGTCACCATGGTACTGATTTCCTGAATCTGGTGCTCCTGGTTCTTGTCCTTCCTGACCCTGGCCTTCTTGACCCTGCTCCTTGCCCATCCATTTATTAGCTCTTCCTGGGCCTCCTGATCCTGGTATTACTGTTGTATGGGGGACAGTAGTAGGTGGAGACACAGGTCCACCTCTGAACCTCCTAAGTGCAGGGCAGCTCGCATAAGACAGACTAATAAGGTAAGACCCTCCTACCTCTAGCAAGGTTCTAGTCAAGGCTTTGAGATCCAAGGGATCCTTTTTACCCTGATGAAGCCCCAAGACTCTTTTGGGCTGTAGATAGGGGCCAATACATGTTGATAAAAAGAATTCCTGATATATGATATCTCAGGCTGAAGGAAACTGTTTTTTATAACCCTGCTCGATGCACTCATGGAATAAAGAGGTATCTTTTTGGTTTATACTAAGCTAGTTTTAACACTTGATCTGGATCCCAGTTCTATCCAGTACAAATTAATCTGATCTTTCTCACCTTCAGTTTGAGACCACCTTGGTGGTAATATCCAACCAGGATGGGACAGAATAGGCTATTGATGAAGCATGCCACAATTATGTAGGTAGGGCTTTTCCATCCATGTTCCTCAAACGATCTCATCAGGACAATGGCACTCATCTAGTTCATGTACTGATACTATTGCTAACTCAGCTGAAGGAGTCGATGTGCGATTTCAGACCGGAGCAGAGGATTGCGGAGCAAGTCGAGCGAGTCGAGTGCAAGCAGAGCAGAGTAGAGCAGCAGGGCAGTTAGCGGCGAGCTGCCTACCCACGTTACCCGCGACACTGCAGAGGTGCTCTAGAGCCTCAAAACTCCGTGGAGCCTGAGCTCGAGTCCCCCCCTGGTCCCGCCGGGTCGGGTCGGTGTTGCTCCGTTTGGCGAGAGTGAGGTCGAGGCAGCGGAGGCAGGAGGTTTTTGTGGTTTCTGTGGCTGCCTTCTCCCTGAGCGGCAGCAGACAGCGCAGACAGCGCCGATTCCGAGGAGGACTGGGCGGAGCGCGGCGGCTGGAGCGGCTGGCTCATGTGCCCTGACTCACCGATTCACGGAGCAAGCGGCAGTAGAGAGGGCGGAGAAGACGCCAGAACGGTTCATCCACCGGAGCAGGTGAGCTAGACGGTCTAGGTGGACCAGGACTTAAATTAAAATACAGAAGGCGGGGGAAGGCGGGGGGAATTTTACTGGTTGCACTAAAGACCCCCGCAAGGTTTTGATCAAACTTTAACCACGGAAACACCAATTTTCAAATTAATAGGATTGGATTAAATTTTAAAAACACCAACACAAAGCAGGCAAGCGGCAAAAAGAGAGCCCCTCTTGATATTGAAGCCTTAACAGGGCGTTGCGCTTCCATGACTTCTGGTCATCTGCAAAAAGCCAAAGTCAAAGTCTAAATCTAAACCTAAATCTAAGTTTAAATCTAAGTCTAAGTTACAAAGGAAGACCCAGGTTGGTTACAAAATAAAATAGGAACACAAACTCATTTACGTTTCCATCCTGATAAACACGCCCACTTAGACCTGTACGTTTCAGGAGTTCATTTACCCTCTGTTTTCACAAATCTAGCAGTCTTACAGAGAGCTTCTCCTAAGCACGAAGATCCTACCTCTGGCGTCAGGTAGTCTGGTTCTAGGTCAAGCAAAGGGCTGCTCAAATGAGATCAAGGACAATCCGCCCAGCGGCAACAGGCAGAAAAACAAGCAAAAAATAAAAAACCTAAAGAAGAGGTTTCACTGTTTAATCACTCAACAAAGGAAAAAGGTTCAAGGGAGAGGCTGGTTTCTGATCCAACGCCAACAATAACAATGCCAAACCTAAAAAATAAAACAGGGATCCGCAAATTCTTCCTGTTGAAGGACCCAATGGCGGCAATATACGCTTCAACAACTGAAGCCGCACAGCTGCCAAGTCCAATGCACCCC
The DNA here is from genome assembly GCF_964204655.1 of Triturus cristatus. Classification (NCBI taxonomy): domain Eukaryota; kingdom Metazoa; phylum Chordata; class Amphibia; order Caudata; family Salamandridae; genus Triturus; species Triturus cristatus. The sequence continues at coordinate 1,426,173,175 of NC_140589.1, forward strand.
GACAAACCAAGAGCTAACCCTTTTCGGATTCTAGAAGACTCAATCAACACCACACATAGGGTACTATCCCCACAAAAAAAGAAGGTTTCTCCAGAAGAGGGAAAGACACTAACCACAACAGTTCAGGTCCATCAGTCAATGCCTTCAACTTCAGTCACCACATTCACAAACAATTTAGAAATGCTAAAAAAATCTCCCCACTCGAATATACTTAAGCAAGTGGATAATGCTGTACTAGAGGGGGGTACGGAGATCCTTACAGAAAGGAGTGCCCGGTTTAACCCCAATACAAGTTCTGCAGCCCACCATCTAGCCATGGATTGCAATATACCGTCAACAGGTCCAAAGGTAGGAAAACATTTGGCTTCCCTCAAGGAAGAAGGCCTCTTCAACTTAAAAGAATCACTTGATTCAAATGAACAATTAACAAACACTCTTGCTCAGGTACGCTCTATGGAAGAAGAACCTGCCAAACTACTTTCCATGCTAAACGACTCCAACTTGGAGGAAATCTTGGAATTATTGGAATTCAAGAGCCAGGAAATAAATCCTATCGGAAATAATTTGCAACAAGGTCTAAGCAATAAAACTCCACAGGGAAGACCTATAATAGCCGTATCGACACCTCTAAATTCACCTGGCAAACTAGCCTCCCAGAGCTTAGGACCTGTGGAGGATTTCCAAGGCTCCTCCAGAGCAAGTCATCAAAATTTCTCACCACCAATAACTATTTCTTCAGTCAGCAGGATTGAGCTGGGGTCGGAGATAACGACGAACTATAACGAAAATCAGTCAAACTTACATTGGACCCAATCTCTAATTCCTTCTTTGGAACAAGCTATAAGGCTTTTAAACTTCCAATCAGACAAATTGGATGTTCAAATTGACCTTGTTAACCTCATTGCCAGTCACATTTCTGGCATAAACACCAAAATGGATTTCATAACATCGTTCTTAGCAAGCAGGGGAAATATGGATCAGCAAACAGACAATAACAGCCAACCTTCTAGCTGTGGCTGTGGCTCAATTATAGAGAAGCTGTCATCCCTCCCAGAAATTCTAAAGGACATCTTAGGGGAAGTAAAACAATCCTGCTTTAGTAAGCAGTCTACCCAACCGCAAAAAAACATTGAGCAAGAGGCAAAAATAAATTACACCAAACAAATAGTAGCGGGAACCAATAACGTAAATAACACAGAGAGAGCGGCTCACCAGACTCAAACGGTTCTAGCAGATTCCCATATAGACGCTTCCCAAATCCTTTTAAAGGCCACAGGGGAGCGAACCCTGCAAAACGGGAAAGAAAGCGTGCAAGGAAGGCTCGGCCTAAACAAAACAAACAGTTAAGTCCTGTTTTGAAGAATACTCCCTTGCAAGTTACATTAAAAGCTACTCAAGAGGAAAAAATCCTCACTCCCCCTTACGGGACAACACATTTGGATTCAGAAAACACAAATACCTCCCAGGTTCTTAGCGAAACACAACAAAGCATTATCTCCCCTGTGATACCCCAAAAGAAAATTAATTTCTTTCAAAAGAGTAATGGGTCTATAGCGGGCAATGCATGCCAGAAATTTAATCAGGAAGTGCACCAATTGGAAAATAACGAAGCTATAGAAAAAGAGAGACCCGGAATTACAATTCAAGTGTCGGGCAAAAGTGAATTTAGGCGTAAAAGTGGCCCAAATGTGGACACACAGGATATGAAAAAAGGTCTAGTAGTGGGAGATCGGTATCCGTCGCTAGCCAAGTTGCCTCAGGTACCTATATCCCCAAGAGCCCAAAATTTCCCCAACCAAATAGAGATCACAATAAGCGGAACAGCCCAACACTGCAAGCTCCACCATCAGGATCTCGGCCCAGAGCAAAATGACATCAATATGATTAGCAAACCGGGCCCGTTGGAACGGATAACGGAAGAGAAAAAAGCTGATCCGAAGGCCTGTGAACTGCGACCCCCTAAGGGCCCGCTTCCAACAACCACCTCAGAGACGGGAAGCAAGGAAAATTTATATTCACACTCCAACGTCCAAAATGAATCAGATGGGTCTGAAATGAAACTGATATTTGTTCCTGAATATAAAACCACAGGAACACAAGATATATTAAATAGAGGGAACCTATTGAGGCTATTTAAACAAATTCCAGATTTAAAAGGAATCCATTCCGGAGATCTAATAGCCATTGAATTAAACAAAGGGCGGGAGACGAAGAGACCTTGACTACTTGGGCCTCAAAGGGCCTGGTGGATAGAATTCACTCAACAAGCACAAGGTTTGGAGCATGGGGTATTATGTTGAAGGCTTACAATCACCCAAGATATCCGCATCCTCTCCTTAAAAATTCCAAAGACGCGGACCCACCAGTGAAAAACAATCTCACATGTGTGCGAGGTGCATGTTCAAATTCTCCTGTCATGCTAAGTAATGATGACAGGTCAAACATAATAGGAAGCATTAGAAGTCCGGTAGGAAGCATCTTGGAGTCCAGAGATTGGTCCTGGGTGTCAAAAACATTAAATAACAAGCATACCTAATGAAGAAAGGAAAAAATTAATAGGAGTACGGAGATCCTTACAGAAAGGAGTGCCCGGTTTAACCCCAATACAAGTTCTGCAGCCCACCATCTAGCCATGGATTGCAATATACCGTCAACAGGTCCAAAGGTAGGAAAACATTCGGCTTCCCTCAAGGAAGAAGGCCTCTTCAACTTAAAAGAATCACTTGATTCAAATGAACAATTAACAAACACTCTTGCACAGGTACGCTCTATGGAAGAAGAACCTGCCAAACTACTTTCCATGCTAAACGACTCCAACTTGGAGGAAATCTTGGAAATATTGGAATCCAAGAGCCAGGAAATAAATCCTATCGGAAATAATTTGCAACAAGATCTAAGCAATAAAACTCCACAGGGAAGACCTATAATAGCCGTATCAACACCTCTAAATTCACCTGGCAAACTAGCCTCCCAGAGCTTAGGACCTGTGGAGGATTTCCAAGGCTCCTCCAGAGCAAGTCATCAAAATTTCTCACCACCAATAACTATTTCTTCAGTTAGCAGGATTGAGCTGGGGTCGGAGATAACGACGAACTATAACGAAAATCAATCAAACTTACATTGGTCCCAATCTCAAATTCCTTCTTTGGAACAAGCTATAAGGCTTTTAAACTTCCAATCAGACAAATTGGATGTTCAAATTGACCTTGTTAACCTCATTGCCAGTCACATTTCTGGCATAAACACCAAAATGGATTTAATAACATCGTTATTAACAAGCAGGGGAAATATGGATCAGTAAACAGACAATAACAGCCAACCTTCTAGCTGTGGCTGTGGCTCAATTATAGAGAAGCTGTCATCCCTCCCAGAAATTCTAAAGGACATCTTAGGGGAAGTAAAACAATCCTGCTTTAGTAAGCAGTCTACCCAACTGCAAAAAAACATTGAGCAAGAGGCAAAAATAAATTACACCAAACAAATAGTAGCGGGAACCAATAACGTAAATAACACAGAGAGAGAGGTCACCAGACTCAAACGGATCTAGCAGATTCCCATATAGACGCTTCCCAAACCCTTTTAAAGGCCACGGGGGAGCGAACCCTGCAAAACTGGAAAAAAAGCGTGCAAGGAAGGCTCGGCCTAAACGAAACAAACAGTTAAGTCCTGTTTTGAAGAATACTCCCTTGCAAGTTACATTAAAAGCTACTCAAGAGGAAAAAATCCTCACTCCCCCTTACGGGGCAACACATTTGGATTCAGAAAACACAAATACCTCCCAGGTTCTTAGCGAAACACAACAAAGCATTATCTCCCCTGTGATACCCCAAAAGAAAATTAATTTCTTTCAAAAGAGTAATGGGTCTATAGAGGGCTTTGCATGCCAGAAATTTAATCAGGAAGTGCACCAATTGGAAAATAACGAAGCTATAGAAAAAGAGAGACCCGGAATTACAATTCAAGTGTCGGGCAAAAGTGAATTTAGGCGTAAAAGTGGCCCAAATGTGGACACACAGGATATGAAAAAAGGTCTAGTAGTGGGAGATCGGTATCCGTCGCTAGCCAAGTTGCCTCAGGTACCTATATCCCCAAGAGCCCAAAATTTCCCCAACCAAATAGAGTTCACAATAAGCGGAACAGCCCGACACTGCAAGCTCCACCATCAGGATCTCGGCCCAGAGCAAAATGACATCAATATGATTAGCAAACCGGGCCCGTTGGAACGGATAACGGAAGAGAAAAAAGCTGATCCGAAGGCCTGTGAACTGCGACCCCCTAAGGGCCCGCTTCCAACAACCACCTCAGAGACGGGAAGCAAGGAAAATTTATATTCACACTCCAACGTCCAAAATGAATCAGATGGGTCTGAAATGAAACTGATATTTGTTCCTGAATATAAGACCACAGGAACACAAGATATATTAAATAGAGGGAACCTATTGAGGCTATTTAAAGAAATTCCAGATTTAAAAGGAATCCATTCCGGAGATCTAATAGCCGTTGAATTAAACAAAGGGCGGGAGTCGAAGAGACCTTGACTACTTGGGCCTCAAAGGGCCTGGTGGATAGAATTCACTCAACAAGCACAAGGTTTGGAGCATGGGGTATTATGTTGAAGGCTTACAATCACCCAAGATATCCGCATCCTCTCCTTAAAAATTCCAAAGACGCGGACCCACCAGTGAAAAACAATCTCACATGTGTGCGAGGTGCATGTTCAAATTCTCCTGTCATGCTAAATAATGATGACAGGTCAAACATAATAGGAAGCATTAGAAGTCCGGTAGGAAGCATCTTGGAGTCCAGAGATTGGTCCTGGGTGTCAAAAACATTAAATAACAAGCATACCTAATGAAGAAAGGAAAAAATTAATAGGAGAAGGGAGGCCGGTCTCCAGGCAGGAAGATGTTCACACAGTCAACATCTCGATTTGTTCATGGAATGTCCATGACTTTAAAGACATGGGGCAGGACCACGAAACACTAACTTTCTTTACCCATCAAGACATCATCCTGCTTCAGGAAACTTGGAATACGTCACTAATTTCCCTTCCAGGATTGATAGATTTCCACTTTCTGGCCGAAAGACACTCAAGTTTAGGGCACCCAAGAGGGGGCCTCTCAACCTATGTAAACCAAAAACTGGATTGGTCATCGGAAGAACTGGACATGGGGATTGCATGGGTCCAAGTGACCAAACTAAGCAGCAGGCACTCGCCCGAAGAACATATGCGGCAATTATTAGCAATTAATGTCTATATCCATGGAAAGGAAAGAGCAGAATGAAAAATATATGACCCTGATAACCCTAATGAAAACACTGCAGAAAAGTCATCGGTACTGCCAAATTATCATCTCGGGCGATTTCAATTGTAATCTAATAACTAGTACCTTGCATGAAAGCAAAAGGCAAGACAAACAGGGAGCCAAAATGCTAATAAAACAAACAACTACAATCCTTTGGCCTGATAATCCTGAATGGAAAAACTTCGGGTGATATTCCAGTGGCAGTCACATTTCTGAGTGGAAATACTGCTTCAACGATTGACTTTGTTATTCTAAGTAATAACCTGCTCCCGCAAGTTGATACACTCAAAGTTTTACCTCGAGTTGGGGGGCGTGGCTTGCGCGCCTCTGCGAGATGGCGTGTTGCGCTTGAGCTCTGTGACGAGCGAGGGCCGCCGGAGGCTTTTCTATTGCTTCGAAGTGCCCCATTCCTGCTAAAAGCTGGTATTATGATTCTGACGATGCCGTGAACCTCCTGAGAGTCTTTCCTGCTCTCTGAAGCTGCCGGTGACTGTATTTCTGCCGTTTTAAGGTGGCGCTCGGTGTTTTTACGAGCAGCCGCCATTTTGTTTTTCCTCACTGACGGAGATGTGTGTTCTCCACAACACGACGGCGTTTTTTCTACGAATTGGCCAGGAATGATGACAAATGGATGCTGGTGACTATTTCTTTACGTATAAAGTATATATTGGATTTCTTTTCTTTTTTTTTTTTTCCTCATTTTCATTGCTGCCTATGGTGAGAGTAGTTTGGATTTTATTCTACTATACCTCTCTTCGGAGCGCCTTCAATGCCTGTGTATGGTGCTTCTATGATATATGATACCCTGCTTCTTGTTTTTTTTTTGAGTTCGGATGACATTCCTCGGATACCGACAGCGCATGGCATTTATGTGATGGGCATCCTCTCCCCTGTCATGTAAGTCCGCCATTATTATTATCCTAGATTGGTTGCTGAAAGTGCGCTCTCCATTTTTTGGGCATTTCTGTTTTATATATTGAGTATACTAGTTTCCTCTGGCTTTTTCCTTCCCTTCATTTCTCTGAAGTGGGGTATTTGCTCCTGCTGTGACTGTGGGCTCTATGGCTGCGAATATGGGCTTGTCACCAAATGCTAAAGACGCCAAGGATTCTAAAGCTACTCTTAAAAGGTCCAAACAAGCGTCTCCTACTCCTGAGGCTGCTCAAAAAGACACCAACTCCACTCTGGAGACTATTCTGACGCGCCTTAATGATGTTCATGCAATTGCGCAATCTACCAAGACTAACACGGATTTGTTGCAAGTGGAGGTGTCAGCCATCAGGAATTATCTCAAGGCTCTTTCCCTTCGTTTTTCAGCCACAGAAACACGTATTAGTGGTGCAGAGGATACTTTGCAAAAGCAATCTAGGTCTTTTTGCCAGTTTGAGCGCTCAATGGCGGCATTGCGGAGAGATCTCACTGAACAAGAAGATCGTAACCGCAGATCCAATTTGCGCATTTTTGGTCTTCCGGAGGAAGTTGAGAAAGATGCACCTTCTATGATTGATTTCTTATATAAATGGGTTCCTGCTACGCTGCAAATTTCTTTCCAAAGAGACTTTGAGTTGGAACGGGCACACCGGGTTCCCACCTTTCGCTCTAAATCAGCCACACAAGAGCGATAATTTTTAAGCCACTACGCCATCAGCATACGGAACAAATTCTGGCTCATATGCGGAAGGTTAAAGTTGTCTCATGGAATGGCCATCGCATTTCAATCTCTCAGGACTTTGCCAGAGACACGGTCATAAGGAGGAAAGGTTTTCTTAATCTCCGGAAGCGTCTCTCTGAGATGAATATCCCCTTTTCTTTTTCTGGTCCTTCAAAATTCCGCATTACCTTCAAAGGTCGTTCCAGAATTTTCGATGAACCTGCTGACTTGGCCACGTTTTTGGATAATCAGATGGAGCTGCGGATGGATCTTCAAATGGAAGCCTCGCTTGATCCCGGCCCCTCTGGCACCTGATGTGGTTTCACATATCTGCAATGAGTTTTCTCTGTTCCAGATCTATTAAGTTTGTTTTATTAGATCTGCATGGTGGTCTTATTGTCCACTGTTTTTGGTGTGCTTTTGTTGTTTTCTTGTGCGTGGCACCACTATCTTCGGTATATCTACTTTATGTAATTTTCTAATCTTTTGTGGTACTATTTCTTTATAGGTTGGCCTCACTCCTGCTCGGTTTTTCTTTTTTTCGTGCTTATCAATCTTTTTCCTCCTTACTTGCTTTTTGTCCATGTCCAGTTCCGGTTCTTTTTTATCTCACTTTATGGCTTCTTATACTTCCTTTGAATTTTTGGTGTGAGACTTGGTCTTCTTCTTTTTTGTTCTTCCTTTCTTCCTGGCCCCAATTAATGTTACTTTCATTGTCGTTTTTTTTTTACTTGGTCTTCTCGCGTGTTGTTTCTCTCTTGTTGTTTTGTCTCTATGGAGTACGCCATTGTTTATTAACTGTATTATTTTACGGATTGGTTACAGAAATTGCCTCATAGATACTTATTAATTGCTATATATAGAGTTAATTTTAATTTCTTTATAGTTAATTTCTATATCTATTTCATTGATATATCATTGATTGGTTTAGTTACTTATTATTATGAACTGCCTCTTTCTACTAGTTCTAAATTACTATATTTATATTTACACTTTATTGCTTCATGTTTTTTACTTCTATGGTTATATATTTATGACATTCTTGCCTCTTTAAATTAAATTAGTATAACAAGTCTTATATATTTGTAGACAGTCAACTAGACGTTTATTTTTAGATTTTACATATTTACATACATATTTGTTCTTTCTATTTTTCTTCCATAGGACTTCATTGATTGTTTTTATGGATTGGTTCCATAAATTTCCTCATAGATACTTATTAATTGATATATATAGAGTTAATTTTATATTCTGCATAGTTAAGTTTTTATATTTTTCTTATTGCTATATCATTGATTGGTTTGTTTACTTATTATTATTAATTGCCTCTCTTTACTAGTTCTAAATTACTATATTTATATTTGCACTTTATTGCTTCATGTTTTTTACTTCTATGGTTATATATTTATGACATTCTTGCCTCTTTAAATTAAATTAGTATCACAAGTTTTATATATTTGTAGACAGTCAACTAGATGTCTATCTTTAGATTTTACATATTTAAATATTTATGTATTTCTTATATTTATCCTCCACGGAGCATCATTGATTGTTATAACTGATCAGCTATTTCATGCCTTTCTCTATTATGTCTCATTTATTTTCTTCATACTGTACCTTATAGTCTCCTTTGGAATATATTTCTTTCTCTTTATTCTTTCCTGCTCTTTATGATGTTTGCTTCGGTTTCGTTCTACCTAATATTAGAGATAGTTATTAGCTTATTTTTCATCATCTCCTCATTTGTAGCATTAGATATCTTTCTCTCTTCTGCTTTCTTCATTCTTTTATGATATACTCTATATGTTACCTATTTATCAATTTGGTATATACATGTCGCCTTTATGGACTTCCATGATGCATTGTTTTTGGAATACTCTAATTAATTCTAGTTTATATTTCAGATATTTCTTCTTATTATTAAGTATAATCAGTTATGTACTGTATTGGGGCTGTTTATGCTGATTGTATTTATTCCTCGTGATGGTCCCCTTGCTCATCTTCCCATGTTCCCCCTAGTATGAATTTGGTCTTGTTCAGACCTTCCTTGTTGGTTCTTCTCTCTCTTCTTCTTTTTTACTTTCCTTCTTTCTTTTTTCAACTTCTTTTTTTTTTTTGCTCTTCGGATTTCCTCCTTGGATTCTCCCTGTTTCGTGTTGTTGTCTAGTGTCTGGAGGCGAATTTCTATGGCTGTTGTATATCCTCTATCATATAGGAGTATCATTTTCTCCTGTTATTAGCTCTATGTCTGGATTGAATATACTTTCCTGAATAGACTACTGCAAATCTCTGTCTTCGGATCTTGTCCTTTTTCAAGAGACAAAGGTCTCTGCCAGAGAGGCGCTATTTTTGAAGAAAGAATGGGTTTCTGATGTTGCTTGTTCAGATGCTTGTGGCAAAAGAAATGGGGTAATTACTTTAGTTTCTAAACATTCTGGTTTGTCTATTGTTTCCTCTGAACAGGATACAGAGGGACGTTGGTTATTATCTAAGTTGTCTGATGGTAATGCTGATCTCTTTGTCATGAACATTTATGCCCCTAACAAAGATGATCCGTCTTTCTGGAAAGTAATCCCCAAAAAGCTAAATGACACACCTTATTCTGGTAATCTTATTGTAGGTGGAGACTTTAATTTACCAATGGATCCCATCCTAGATAGGAATTCTGCCTTTAATTTTCGGCCCCCTAAATCACATAAACAAATGATTAATATGTGCTCTCTTATCCATCTTCAGGATGTCTGGCGTCTTCATAATCCCACTGGCAGTGATTTCTCCTTTTTTTCTTCCCCCATTCGTCTTTTTCACGCATTGATTATCTTTTGGTTCACTCCTCTCTTGTTCAATCTTCCTCATCTCCGCTTATTCATCCTATTTTGATTTCAGATCATGCCGCGGTGACTTTCACACTTTTGTCTTTTGCCCCTAGAGCGAGATCTCGATCCTGGAGACTAAACACAGAAGTCTTAAATGATGATTCCCAGGTTCGAGAGTTTTCCCAACGATATTGAGACGTTTTTCCTTGAGAATGTTGGTTCAGTCGATTCCCCTGTTGTTCTCTGGGACTCTTTTAAATGCACTTTCCGTGGTCAGGTCATCAAATGTATGTCAAGGAGAAACGCTGCCATTAAAAAGGAACTCACGGACAGCTGAGATTAAAAGTCAGGAATCTCTTTTTCGACAATCTAAAGATAAATCTTGCCTACAATCTATTAAGAATTTAAAATATACATACAATACTATAGTCACTAAGAGAGCTCACATAGGTCTTCAGGCTCAGAAATCTAAGAAGTTGTTGTTAAAAAACCGTGCTGGCAAGATTCTTGCGGCTACATTAAAGTTCCAGGAATCTTCTTATAAATCTTCCCAAATCTCTTCTATTAATGACCATCTTGGTAAGAAAAAATTTCAGACTGAAGAAATTCTTGAGGTCTTTCGCGATTTCTATAATAATTTATATACCCCCTCTAACCAATCTTTTTTTGAACAATGCCAAGAGTTCTTAAAGACAATACCTGTGAAAACTGTATCGGTGGAAGATAATATCTCTTTGAATGGCCCGATTACCTCTGACGAAAATATTTCTGCAATTAAAGCTACTCGCTCCGGTAATGCTCCAGGTCCTTATGGATATCCTATTTTGTTTTATAAAACCTTTATTTCTGTGATTGTGCCGAAACTTCAATCCGTCTTTGATGCTTTTATTAAAGATGGGTCTGTGTCTGGTTCTGCTGCTGACGCTACTATTGTAGTAATCCCCAAAGAAGGAAAAGATCATTCGGACCCCAAAAATTTTCGTCCTATTTCTCTTCTTAACATGGAAGCTAAGATTTTTGCTAAACTCTTAGCTAAACGCTTAGAATCCTTTATTCCTCACTTGGTTCATCCTTCCCAAACAGGTTTTGTAAAGGGTCGTCTTGCTCGTGATAATATCCGTACTTTTTGTCATATTCTCGGTTCAGCCAAGCGATCCAATCTTCCGGCGGCGGCCTTGGCCCTTGATGCTGAAAAGGCCTTTGATAAGGTCTCTTGGCCTTTTCTACGAGCTGTTTTATGTGCACACAATCTTGGTGATTCCTTTATCCGTATGGTTATGTCTCTTTAATCCCGACCTAGAGCTAACATAAGAGTAAATGGAGCTACGTCGTCCATTTTTAACCTTCGCCAGGGTACTAGGCAAGGGTGTCCCTTATCTCCACTTTTATTTTTGTTATCCATTGATCCTCTTCTCAGAATGCTTGACCTACATCCAGACATTAAGGGGTTCTCTTTTGGGTCTCATCAGATAAAAACAGCTGCTTATGCGGATGATGTTCTTATTTTCTCTGATGATATTGCACTGGCCATCCCTGCTATCTCTGATACGATTTCTCTTTTCTCAAAGGTTTCAGGATATACCCTGAACAAAGATAAGACAGAGATGTTCCCCTTAAATGCTTACTGTTTCTCTTCGCATATGGGCTCGACGGGTTTTAATCTAAACAACTAAAATATCTGGGTATTTATTTTTGCTCCACCCTTTATGCTACGGTTACTTATAATGAATCTCAAACTATTCTTAAGGTGCGACGTCTTTTAGAAACTTGGTCTCCGAAGCATATTTCCTGGTGGGGTCGACTGCAGACTCTTAAAATGATGATAACACCTATTATTAATTTTGTTTCTTCTATGCTTCCGGCAAAGCTCTCTGAGTCCTTCTTTCATGAACTTGACTTACTTACTTCCAAATTTTTATGGAATGACAAAAGGGCTAGAATTGCTTATAAATTCTTACGGAAACCTTACGATATGGGAGGCTGTAATCTTCCTGATTGGGGGAAATATTAAACTGCTTTTCTGGCGTCTCAGGGTGTGCTCTGGTTTTCTTCTCCCTCTATTCATGTTCTATCTTGGTTGCTAATAGAACAAGAATTGGCCTCCCCTCTGCCGACTGCCTCTTTTTTAACCACGAATACCCTTTCTATTCCATTCTCTCGATCTATTATTTTAGACACTATTGCTGCGGTTCGCAAGGTTGATAAGAAAGTGGCAATTCCACTGCATAAAACTAGATGGTCGTCTATTTGGCGAAATTCTAAAATCAAAATTAATATTGATTCAGAGTTGATGTCTTATTGGGCTGGGAAAGGTATCTCACTTCTTAAACATCTCTATGACTCCAATAATGATCCTTTCCCTTTCTCCTCCCTAGCTCAGCAATTTTCTTTATCTAACTTAGACTTTTATACCTTTCTTAAGATAAAGGTAGCACTTGCTAAAGTGCACCTTCATCCTTCTTCCCCTATGATTACGCTTTTTCAATTATGGACCAGGACTGGCCATGTAGCGTCTAGGATTTACAAATTCTTATCGTCCTCTACACTTCCTTCCCACACGGTCGCACAGCAAAAATGGCTACATCATTTTGATCATAGTGTTACCGATCATATCTCTTCAGACACATGGCAAGATATTGGTAAACTTTCTCTTCGTAGTAAAATCGCCCCCTCATTAATGCAGTCCATGTTTTTCTCTATTAATCTTCTTCACTGGACTCCCATTCGTTTGCATTCGTTAAATCTTAAAGAAGATAATCTGTGTTGGAGTTGTGGGCTTTTACCAGGCGATTTTCAGCATATGCTCTTTAATTGTTCCTTTCTCCAACCCTTTTGGAATTTAATTCACAAACACCTCATGATTATTTTTAATATTGAGTTTCAACTCTCTTTTCCATTAATTCTCTTAGGTCCGTTGGCGGCCCCGGTCCCTCTGCCTTTAGATTCCATGGAATTACAATTGCTGGATCTTTTATTGACTGTTGCAGTCAAAGTAATCCTCATGGAGTGGAAATCTTTCTCTTCTGTTTCTTACCATACTTGGTGGGCTTGGGTTTCCTTTTTACGAAGTACTCACACGTCAGTTGATTGTGCTCATCTCTCTCCTTCTATATCTGCTGGTGTTTGGAAAGCCTTAGATACGTATATGGACTTGGTCTCAGAGGGGTTGGTGGTTCAATATCCTTTTGTTGTGTCTGGTTAATGTTGTCTGATTAATGTTGTCTTGTATGTAGGATGAATCCTTTGGAAATCCTCTCCTCCTCTTTCACTCCTCCCTGTCTTTCTTTTTCTTTCTTCATCTCTTTTCTACTCTCTCCGTCTTTTCTTCCTTCTCTTCTTTCTTCCTCTCATCTCTTTTTTGCTATCTGATGGTGATACCTTTGTTAATTTCTTCTGCAGATTATCAATTTTTTCTTCTTTAATTAATTTATTTATAGGATATCTGCAGATTTATTGATTGTTAATGGTGTATTTCTTTTTCTTATTTAATTTCTGTTTACCATATTGTTTATCCTGGCCTGATATCAATTGTATCACTTTTGCTTATATCTTATGTCCTTATTTGCTCTTTTAAAAATAAAATACTTTTGAAATCAAAAAAGTTTTACCTCGAGTCGAGAGTGATCACCTTCCTCTTATTGTAAAAATGAACATCAAAGCTAAACTTGCCCAAAAAATTAAATCCATAGTGCTTTACCCGGAAAAATGTAACCTTCGAAAACTTAATTGGTTAGGAGAATGTCCACAACCTATTCAAGAGACAGCTAGGGAATTTTTGGACAATGAGGCTACTCATCCAGAAGCCGGCTACGTTAAACCCTGGGAACAGCTGGTTGAGTTATTAGTTCAAAGATTCCCAGCTACGAGGGGTTGCAACTCAAGGTCAGTCATCAAAAGAGAGCCCTGGTTCAATTATGAGCTAAGAGAACAAAAAAGAGGGCTCGCACGAAAGGTGCGATCTCAACTGCGTGCAGTAAAAGCAGGCAGGAAATCAGAAAAATGGAAGCTATGCCAACTGGGGAGCAAATACAGGAAGAACCTGAAAAGCGCAAAGTTAGCGCATAAGAGGGGCACTTGGTTACACCTATTGACCACTAGTAAAAAGTATAACAGCAGCGACTTCTGGAGCATCATAAACAAATTGTCATCAGGCCCAAAATTACAGCAAGAAGCTGGAATCAGTCAAGAAACATGGGTTCACCACGTTAAATCCATGTACAGCAACACAGAAACAGGCTCCATAGAAGAGCAAAGTGGGCAGCTTTCTGAACAGGAGGCAAATCAATTAGTTCCTGACCTGGACAATTTGGAAGAAACTGCAGTAAACTCAGAAGCATTTTGCCATGAGCTAACCAATGAAAAGGAGCTAAGAACTTTCATATTAAAACTTAATACCAAGGGAGCGGCAGGTCCCAATGGACTTCCAAATGCGATTTTCAAGAGCGACCCAGCCTTTTGGTCAGTTCGTCTTACTCCCGTCTTCAATGAGATCTATACACGATCTAATGCTCCGGCCTCCTGGAAAGGGAATATCATTCACCCTATATTTAAAAAGGGTGACCACCGCAATCCGGGTAATTATAGACTGATCTCATTGATAGATGTGGAGGCTAAAGCAAGGTTGAAACAAGGATGCGTTCCAGCTCGCAGCCTCTTTAATTTGTTTCTTTCAGATATTGCACTGCACCTTGAAAAAGCCGATTGTCATCCTCCCAAAATGGCCAACGAGTCAGTCGCCATTTTACAATATGCAGACAACATCGTATTGCTGAGCCAAACCCCAAATGGTCTACAGAGATCCATAAACAATTTAGTAATCTACCTGGAGCAGGAACATCTCGAAATAAACGAAGAAAAAACTAAAATCATTCGACTAGTGGATCATAAAAAAGCGAAATTTAAATGGTCGGCTAACGGGGCAACAGTGGAAGAACAGCATTCCTATGAATATCTCGGCGTAACAATAGGGCAAAATGCCTCCTACAAAGATCATAAATTGGCCCTCAAAGCAAAAGCTCAATCATTAATTTACTCGTATAAGCTTCTACATAAAAAAATCGACTGCCCGAATTACACGTATTTGCTAAAAACAATGGCCGCTCAAATCTTGCCTAGCCTATCGTATGGTTTAGCCACCTGGTGTGGTAAGGAAGCTAACATGCTAAACGAGCTACTGTTAAGGATTTATAAGGCCGTCTTTGCATTGCCTAAATCTGCATCTCCGGCTCAGGTCCGTCTGGAATTTGGCCTTCAGCATCAAAAATTCAGAGGAATGAGCAGTTTCGTTAAATTGTGTCATAAATTTCGCTCTTCTGCACCTGACTCTATGAACAGATTATGTTGGGATGAAATTAGGGATCAGATGAACTTTGAAACACCGATGTCATGGGGCAGCTTCCTGAAAACATCCTTGGACGAGCTGGAATTACAAACTGCATGGGAAAATGGGGTTGATAAAGCAAGTTTCAGCAAAGCTGCAAATGCATCAGCAAAAAGGAAATCTCTGCTAGCAGATAAAAAAGAACTCAGCAAACGCTGGCATGGGTGGACAGTTATTAACTCATACAAAACCTTAAGGCCTCAAGCTTATTTATCTGCTCATTTCAGCCAGCATATAAAAAAGAGTTTCACGAATTTCAGAATGGGAGTGCACGATTCAAAAGACCTGTATCCAACTTGGAAAAAGCCCCTTTTATCTGAGAACTGCCGACTATGTGGTTATAAATTAGAATCATTAATCCACTTACTATGTGCCTGCCCTGCAGTTTTGCCTGAAAGGAGACAGTGCTTAAAACTTATTTTCAACGCCTTGGAAATTCGCTCGAGCAGGCAAGCGGTAATAAGATGGCTGGAGGGCACGTCCATCATCTTGGCCTGCCGGGGCGTCAAATGTATGACAATGGTCAGAAAACTTTTATATCTCGCTGACGGCGTCCAATCTGGATCGTAGCCATTTGGTCATAGTCTATCCACCATAATAATTAAGTGGACAGTAAGCCACGTCCCTTCGCCAGCTGAAATAGACAGTAAAGTCAATCAAAGTTATTACCATTAGGGCACCAGAGTGTAACATAGCCGCTATGTAAGCACCGACTAGAAGATTTTTGCGAGTAGGAATTACTGTAAATGTATTCAACGTAATGTAATTGTACTTTTTTTAATACCTTTTGTAATTTTTATCATGATTTTATGTAAATAGGGATGGGGAATTGTAATGATTTTAACTAATCAAACAATAAATCAAATTGAATTGAATATTGCTAAATCATTGGTGTAGACTAAATTGTCTTGTCGGACATATGGTAGTAAAATTCCAATGATAAAGACTACTGGCCCTCACCCTGATCCTGTTGGTCTGCTGGTTCCTTCTCCGCCTAACCTTGTTGTCCTAATTCTCCTTGTTCTGGAACTCCAAGACTTACTGATTTTCATCAACCTGATTCCCCTTGCGGACCACCTGTTACTATGTACACTGGTCCCAGTCCTTATTAGGTAATTAGGCCCTCTTGGTCATTTTGATCCTGGTCTGCTCCCATTTGTTCTGGCGGCTCTGGCTGTCCTGGTCACCCTGATCTTCACCTGCATGGTCCTGATACCGTAGTTCCTAGTCCCTCTGTTCCAGGGTCTGCATGGTACTTTAGATACTGGTCCCTTTAGTTCTGACCTTGCTGGTCCTCCTAGCACTATTCCTGGTCTTGCTTATTCTGATCCTTCTAGTCTCTGGTCTTACTGGCCCTAGTCCACCAGCTTCTGGTCTAACTAGTTCTAGTAGTCCTCCTGCATCTTGCCATAATACTTAGTTCTCTCTCTATATATTGCAATAAAAGGATGTACACTGTGCAGAAATTCCAGTGAGTCCCAGGTTGGTATACAGAGGCAAAAGTAGATAATACTAATGCTCTACTTGTGATAGTGTGGGTGAGCAGTTCGGCTTATCAGAGGATAGTGCTAAGCATTTGTTGTACTCACAGAGGCAATAAATGAGACACACACTCAAGAACAAATCCAAGACCAATTTATAAAAATAACCTCGATTGTTATGTAATTTTTCAGACCAAGAACTTTGTTCTACAGTAAGTACGGTTTAAAATAACAATTTTCAAAGTTCACAAAATGAATTACTTTAGTGCACAGTTATGCACCATTAAAGTTAATGGCAGAAAATAGAAAACACATATAAAATCACACAGTTGGATTGCAATGTTCACCATCAAAATGTAAGTAAGTAGCCAGGCTAGACCCAATGTTTCACCAGTTGATTCTTGGGACCCTCATGGATTAGGCCAGGAGCAGGGTGCTGCGGTAGTTGGTAGGTGGTGCACTACAACGAAGGGTGCCACTTGAAAACACACTGCACAAAGGGACTTAAAGAGAAGTCCCAGGGGTCCCACTCAAGGAAGCAGGTCACAGGGACCCTAGGACCACGGAAGAACAGCTAGATCATCATTAGCAAGATGAGTCAGGCATTTCCAGGACAGCTGGGCCACTCACAAAGTGGGTGTCAGAGGTCTCGACTTCCCCCGTTGGGTGATTGCTTCCTGGGCAGATGGAGTCCGGACTGGATCCTTCGTCTCAGTGAATGCTGAAGGAGATCCGGTACCCTGAGTATTGGTGCGGCACAGATCTGGTAGGTCATGGTGTCTTCAAACTTGGTGGATAGACAGATCTGATCCTCCGGACCTGGTGTACCACTTTTGGTTTGGACTCTGCATCAGAGTCGCCGGGGAGAAGCAAGTCAACAAACTGAACTTTGCAGGTTTGGTGCATGCGGTCTGCAGGGGAGTAGTACCTCTACACCAAAGGAGTTCCTTGGCGATTTGTAGAAGGTTGGAGGAGCTCCGGTGTTCTTCACTGTTGCAAGATGAGACAGAACACCATGATTGTAGAATCCTTAAGGCAGCAGACAGGGTTTGGTGCCAATTTTCTGCAGCAGGGCTTCAGTATTTGGGTCAGCAGCTCTTCTTTGTTCTTTTCTTCTCTGTGTCCATTGTTTCTATGTTCAGGATTCGGGGATGCCACCTAAATACTGAATTTAGGTGTGTTACGGGGGAAACAGGTAGTAACCAATGGGCTACCTACCTTTAGGGTGTCTATACCCCTTACGTGACCACTTTCTGTGGGAAGAGGCACTACCCTGACACTAATTGGTTATTTACCTCATGAACCAAGATAGAGGGAAGTTAAAAGTGCGGTCCACATTGCCTGCCCCACCTTAGGGGTGGTGCTGGCTGAATGGGGACCCACCCCTTAATTTAACTAATGTTCTCGCCTGTCCTCCCGCCAAATATGGTGCAGGAAAGGAAGGTTGACATCCTCCACTATCTGGATCTACCTGGATCACATTTAAAAGGTGGTATCACCTTTGAAGCGCCAGGCCCTGAAAGGCCACCCTGGTCTTGAGGAGGTGTGAAGCAGGCCTTGTTCCAAGCCTCTGAGAGTGCTAGCCCACACCCCATGAGGTCAGAAACATGTTTGGTGGTGGCAGACTGTCTGGCCCCTGCTTGACAAACAACCCGAAACTTTCAACATAGCAGGTGAACCAAAAAAGGAAATTTTGTGAAGATTCGTCAAGAGGCGCCATTGTTATTGGCAAAGCAAAAAATGCTTTCCCTATGGAAATTTTGGCCCTAACTATAACTACCTAATGGCTTTCGGGCATTGGCTCAAGATACTGCGTTGCTAACCTCTGAGTTCACGGGTCTCGGTACCATACACAATCGCATACTGATAAGAGCAGAAGATTCTGTTTTTATGAATGAGTTATAGAAAAAATATAAAAAACAGCAAAAATTAGAAATTTCTCCCAAAAAATATATTGTAATAGAATGACTAATCTGCTTCTTGCCCCATGGTAAAGAGATGGAGGTAGAAAGAAAACAGAGGTATTTCTTCTATTTTCATGAATTGCTGTGCCTTTCAAAATCTGTTTGGGCCATAAGCAAGTGTAACTTTGAAAAAGGTTGGGATCAGCTGAAATGTGTCAGTGCGGACAAAAGACAATAAATATTCTATGAGCAACAACCTTATCTGGATTGCCCACTTCTTCTCTTCTGTCATGAACTCTTCTGATTATATATATATATATATATATATATATATATATATATATATATATATATATATATATATATTGGATCCAATCCTGATTTCCTGAGATTTGAAGCAGGCGCTGACAAAATATATATATTAATTCTGGAAGTTCTGGAAGTAACACCACATCCTCTCCCCTAAGTGCAACATTTAATCAAGTGGTCAACTGGATAAAAAAACATAAAGATAACAAATAATTTAAAAAGTGCTTTGTCGCTATTTGAAAACTAAGAAAATATGTCCTTATTTTAGTCTTTTAGAGCACTAACCATAATTTTGATGCCAATAAGACCCTCTCATATATGTAATTTCTAAAGGAAATGCTCTAGGTATTACAGTTTTGATTACATCAAGATGACGTCAGGTGTTCCACACTTTTGTAATAAATATAGAATGTTAGCAATCTAGTTGTTCATTAGGATTCTGTTGAGAGGCTGAGGCCAGGGGCACGGACTCTGAAAATTGAAGGCAGGTAGGAGGGTGCAAATGCAACAATTTAACCACACTGAGCAGGCAGAAAGGGCCGTGGCAGCACAACAGACTATGGAGGGCAGTGGAAAGGGGGGCAGGGGCAACAAACCAACAATACAGGACTTGCAAGAGAGGCTGTGGCAATGTAATAGACAATTGTGGGCAGAAGGAAGAGGCAATGGTAGTACAACCATTCATGCCAACTGAATTGATTCAGCCAGGAAACGTCCAATGTTTTTAAGCTCAAATGGGCTTTATTTGATCTGTCTCCTGTCTACAATCTCCTCTTTTTCAATGTAACTCAAAGGGGAAAATCAATACCCCAGTTTTTTTTCAAAATCTCCCTCTTACCAAGTTCAAAATGTTCGCAAGTATGGTTCATTGGATCATGGAAGGAAATGGGGTAGGGACATGGACTTGGATAACAGAGGACAGGAGGGACATGGAGAGGTGCACCAAACTGACCCTTCAGGGCAGGCATCAGGGTTTGCAGCAGCACAATACACCACACAGGGCATGCGGGACGGGAGTGCAGCACAACAATCCATAGAAAGCAAGAGGGAGGGGACAGGACCATGCACATGGACAACAGAGAACAGAGGGGCAAGAGGCAATGGTAGCTAGCTGACCATAATGGACAGACAGGAGAGAAAGCTGCAGCATAACAGACCATAAAGGGCAGGAGGGACGGATCAGGGGCATTTCAATGGAACAGACAAGCCAGGAGGGAGGGAGTAGGGGACTGCACATGTAAACAGAGGGCTGGGGGCAAGGGGGTAGGGCAGGAGCAGCAAGATAGCCATGGAGGTCAGGCAGGATGGGCACTAGAAGCAAGACACACCGTGAAGAGCAACAGTGAGACTGTGATGGCATACACACAGACCATGGAGGGAAGGTGGGAGGGGGTCAGGGGCAGCTAACTGACCACACAGGGAAGGTGGGAGGGGCCATGGCAGCACAGAAGACCATGCATGGCAAGTGGGAGGGTTAGTGGCAGCACAATGGCTATGATGGGCAAGAAGGAGGGTGCAGGGGCATGCACAAAGGACGATGGAGGATAGAAGGGAGGGTCAGGACCTGTGCACAGAAAAGAAAGTTCAGGTGAAGGGGCCTCACAACAGACCGCACGGGGCAGGCAGAAGGAGCAGTTGCAGCACAACAGACCAGGGAGGGCAGAAGGGTGTGGCAGTACAATGGACCATCTAGGACAGGAGGAAGAGGATAGGGGCATGGCATGTGGACAGGCAGGGTGGAGGTGGCAGGGACACATTACAGTCATCTGACAATGCTAGGCAGGTGGGAGGGGAGTGGCAGCTCAACAGAACACTCAGAGTAGATAGGAGTGGCAGGTCCATGGAACATGGTGGGCAAAAAGGATGGAGCAGGGGCATGCACAAAGACATCAGAGGGCAGGAGGAAGGAGAATAGGGGCAGCAAGCTAAGCACAGAGTTTAAGCAGGAGGTCAATGATGGGGCATAGAATTGGGCAATGGAGGGCAGGAGGGGTGGACTGGTACATCATACTAAATTGAGGGCAGTGGCAGCACATCAGACCATGCATGGCAGGAGGGAGGAGGCTAGTCCATGGATTCACACAACACAGGATAGGGAGGAAGGGGATGGGGCAGCAAGCTAACTGTTCAGAGAAGGCGGGTATTAGGAACTTTATTGTTTTTAAAACGTGTGTCTGTGCGAACTACTTAAAATATGAACAAGTATGCAGCATAATCTCACTTTTTTTTAGGAAGAAGAGGACGTTTGTGACTGTGACTCCGGGCTCACTTGGCAGAAACACCCCCTGACCCTCCACCCCCTATCGCAAAATGTAATGCCCGTGAAAAGGGTAGGTGAACACAGTGTTATATAGAACATAATCCTGAGAGCACGATTGAAAATGAAAACTAGATATAGTGTATGGTATAAACTATGCACCAAAAAGTTTGATATAAGATGAACCGGGCGTGAAATATAATATGCAATACATTGTGCGCAATGACAGATTCATTGGAGAGCTCAAGATAGCACAGGCACTAGCTCGTGCTATGCGATATGCGCCTTGGATTGTAATATGCACAGGGCAGTGTTGTGTAACCTAACTAGTCTCTAAAGTTGTAATATAAAATATGTGCTGGGGAGTGTAACGTTGCATATGCACTGTGACAAAGATATGGATCCCAGATTGTAATATGTATGGCATAGCACTGTGCGTTATAACATAGGCATTGAGGAAGGCACGTTAGATGGGGCAATATAACCTGTGCGAAGAAAAGTGCGGCATGACATATTCACGGGGTGGTGTTACAGTGCACATGGGCTAGAGAGTGTCATAGCATATGCACTAGCTGGTGGAATACAACACAGAGGTGTGTGGCACTCGGCAGGCAATGGTGGGTGTAACACAGCATTGGGCTCTGCCAGGAGCGCGCTGTGACTCTCAAGTGATGTTCGTCCCCTTTCCAGAGAGTAAAATAAAAAGTATTACACATCCGGCAGTGGATGTGTGTTTTATTAACCGTGAGGGGGGTTTCTTGCATAGTTTTGGTCGAATTTTTGTCGAATCCCCTTTGAATGGCTTGGTGTGCATGTGTATTAAATGTGCCCGTTAATAGCTACCCATGTTTGTATAAATTAACGACAAGGGTGTCTACCGGGATTAGGCACGGTAGGGCATCAGACATGTCAGAGCTTCACTAGTGGTGTAAATACATTCCACGTGGATTCATTGTATGCATAGTCGCCTTTTAATGAATATCATGCAAATCGTCATGGTGATAGGTACGTACGGTTTGTCTAGCATGTCCTAGGTGTGTCTATAAATATATATTTTTTAAAAATAATAAAAAACAGTGGCCGGCCCTGGGGATTGGGGTCAAAAAAATATAATTACGAGACAGGCCCTGGGGGATGGGGTCATCAGGGCCAATAAATTAGAATGAGAAGGGGAACCACACAGCCCCCCTTCTTAAAAACATTAAAATAAATAAAAGACTGGCATCGTGCCGGAGGCCACGCCCCCTCCTTGCAGCACTCTGCAAACACACCCCCTGGCGAGTTGTAAGTTGGGGAATTAATTCCTCTTCAATACTGAGGATCCCTGAGGGCCAACTAGCCTAACAGGCATCTCCAGTATGCGCCAGGGAGCTGCGCTGCAGACAGGTGTTCTGAGGCCAAGCCCATTTTTACACCTTTCTGCAACGCAGCTCTGTGGCGCTTACTGGAGGTACCTAGTGGTCTAGTTTGACCCTAGGGACCCTTGGGATTCAAGGGGACTTAATCTCTCAACTTAGAACAGCCACAGGGCGCGTTTACATAGTGGTGAAGGGAGGGGACGGGGCCTGAGGTGACGTGTGCAAACACGCACTATGGCACGTTTTAAATTGGGGATATAATTTCCCTTCAATACTGAGGGCCCCTGGGGGCTAACTAGCCCACCAAGTGCTTCCAGTAAGTGCCACTGAGCTGCATTGCAGAGAGGTGGTCCAGGCCGTGCCACTTTTTACACCTCTCTGCAATGCAGCTCTGTGGCACTTACTGGAGGTACCTAGTGGGCTAGTTGGACCCTAGGGACCCTCAGGATTCAAACGAACTTAATCTTCCAACTAAAAACGGACACAGGGCATGTATACACAGTGGTGAAGGGAGGGGACGGAGCCTGAGTTAACGTGTGCAAAAACGCCCTGTGGTCTGTTTTAAGAGGTAGTTTTAATCCCTCTGCCCTATTATATACTAGAGGTCATGCTAATCACAGGGGGACCCCAACGCATAATGTTCCCTAGTGTATGTAGGTGTTTTCACTGTATTCTAAGTGTCTTCTAACATAGCACTGGCTCTAGGACTGGTTAGTCAGACTCAGTTACCACCAGTATCCGTCTGAAAAAGTTGAAGGTACAGGATGATTTTGCAACAAGGATTCTTTCTGCTCTTCTTTTTGTTCTTTCTGCACGTTATCCTTCTTCCTGCACTTTTCTTCGTCTTTGAGGACTTCTGTTGCTTCTTTCTGCACTTCTGTTTTTTTCTTTCTGTGCATTTTTTCTTCTTTCTTCACATGTCCTATCTCTGTAGGCATAGTTAGAAATTGGCATTTAAAAAACCTTTGAAATTCACAGAAAAAACCATAGGTTTCAGGCACGTTATAGTTAGGAATTAGCATTTAAAAAACCTCAGAAATTCACTGAAAAAACCATAGGTTTCAGGGGTGTTATAGTTAGCTGGACTTTTCACTTGTACAAAACCATTGAAATTCCCCCGTTATAGTTAGTTCAGCTAACTATAACTCGCGCGCCCGCAATGCACTGCTGATGACGTCACATATTACATCACTCATGACATGGTCAGTGACATCACTCATGACATCACTGATGACATCTCAAATGACATCACTGATTACATCACTGATGACATCATCCTTGTGATAGAGTGGCAGATCTCCTCTCACCCTAATATAACCTTTGATACACACATTCAAAAATAGAGACTAAAATTTTCAAAACAATGGACATACCAATACCAGTTACAACAACCTCATCAGTAATTCTAAGATCCATATACACATCCACTCATTCACCAACAGTCCTATACAGTCACTCATACATGTACTCACTCATCATATGTACTCATACACCTATACATCCTGTTAGCACAATGCCACTCATCCATAGAGTTACTCACACACATAGTCACTCATGCTAATAAAGAATCAAACATACATTTACTTGCATATACAGTTATACACACACCACCACACTTACTTCTAGGGAAACTTACACATACTTAGTCTTTTAAACAATCACCTATAGAAACACATAAGTATTCATACAGGAACTCTTTCAATCTCTCACTCTCACATATACTCACTTATATACACCAATAGTCACATAAACTAGTTTAAAACATATGTAGTTGCTCATAAAGACACCATTGAGACAGTCATTCACTCACTAACACACCCATACACACACTCATCCACCCATACAGTCCTGCACACATGCTGTCTTCAACACATACAAACAGTGAGTCACTCATTCATGCACCTATGCACTACATAATACCCCCCACCGAACCATGCAGACACTCAGACTGATACTCAAAAAACCAACTAATAACCTATATAGACACCCATGTAGCTACTCACCAACCCATGCAGCCACTTAAACACAAAGTGAGAGACTGATACAGATATTTACATATTTAATTATTACTCACTAAGCCATGTATTCACTATGATACACTTAATCAGTCAGTTACACAATCAATTTTTCAAAAACAAATCATCCATTTCGACACTAATATACCCATTTATTCTTCCATCGACCTTGAGATATACATATATAAAACATATTTAATTTTCAGAAAAACACACATTCACTGGATGATGTCATCAGTGATGTCATCAGTGATGTCATTTGAGATGTCATCAGTGATGTCATGAGTGATGTCACTGACCATGTCATGAGTGATGTAACATGTGACATCATCAGCAGTGCATTGCGGGCGCGCGAGTTATAGTTAGCTGAACTAACTATAACAGGGGAATTTCAATGGTTTTGTACAAGTGAAAAGTCCAGCTAACTATAACACCCCTGAAACCTATGGTTTTTTCAGTGAATATATATATATATATATATATATATATATATATATATATATTCACTGAAAAAAACATAGGTTTCAGGCACGTTATAGCTAGGAATTAGCATTTAAAAAACCTTAGAAATTCACTGAAAAAACCATAGGTTTCAGGGGCGATATAGTTAGCTGGACTTTTCACTCGTACAAAACCATAGAAATTCCCCCGTTATAGTTAGTTCAGCTAACTATAACTCGCGCGCCCGCAATGCACTGCTGATGACGTCACATATTACATCACTCATGACATGGTCAGTGACATCACTCATGACATCACTGATGACATCTCAAATGACATCACTGATGACATCATCCAGTGAATGTGTGTTTTTCTGAAAATTATATATGTTTTATATATGTATATCTCAAAGTTGATGGAAGAATAAATGGGTATATAAATGTCTAAATGGATGATTTGTTTTTGAAAAATTGATTGTATTACTGACTGATTAAGTGTATCTTTGTGAGTAATGTTTAAATATGTAAATATCTGTATCAATCTCTCACTTTGTGTATAAGTGGCTGCATGGGTTGGTGAGTAGCTACATGAGTGTCTATATAGGTTATTAGTTGATTTTTTGAGTATCAGTATGAGTGTCTGATGTCTGTATGGTTCGGTGGGGGTATTACGTAGTGCATAGGTGCATGAATGAGTGACTCACTGTTTGTATGTGTTGAAGACAGCATGTGTGCAGGACTGTATGGGTGGATGAGTGTGTGCATGGGTGTGTTAGTGAGTGAATGACTGTCTCAATAGTGTCTCTATGAGTAGCTACATATGTTTTAAACTAGTATATGTGACTATTGTTGTATATAAGTGAGTATATGTGAGAGTGAGAGATTGAAAGAGTTCCTGTATGAATAAGTATGTGTTTCTATAAGTGATTGTTTAAAAGACTAAGTATGTGTAAGTTTCTGTAGAAGTAAGTGTGGTGGTGTGTGTATAACTGAATATGCAGGTAAACGGATGTTTGATTCTTTATTAGCATGAGTGACTACGTGTGTGAGTAACTTTATGGATGAGTGGCGTTGTGTAACAGAATGTATAGGTGTATGAATACATATGATGAGTGAGTGCATGTATGAGTGACTGTATAGGACTGTTGGTGAATGAGTGGTTGTGGATCTTACAATTACTGAATAGGTTGTTGTAACTGGTATTGGTATGTCCATTGTTTTGAAAATTTTAATTTCTATTTTTGAATGTGTGTCTGAAAGGTTATATAAGGGGGAGAGGAGGTCTGCCACTCTATCACAAGGATGATGTCATCAGTGATGTCATCAGTGATGTCATGAGTGATGTCACTGACCATGTCATGAGTGATGTAATATGTGACATCATCAGCAGTGCATTGCGGGCGCGCGAGTTATAGTTAGCTGAACTAACTATAACGGGGGAATTTCTATGGTTTTGTACGAGTGAAAAGTCCAGCTAACTATATCGCCCCTGAAACCTATGGTTTTTTCAGTGAATTTCAAAGGTTTTTTAAATGCTAATTCCTAGCTATAACGTGCCTGAAACCTATGTTTTTTTCAGTGAATTTCAAAGGTTTTTTAAATGCTAATTTCTAACTATGCCTACAGAGATAGGACATGTGAAGAAAGAAGGAAAAACGCACAGAAAGAAAAAAAAGAAATGCCGAAAGAAGCAACAGAAGTCCTCAAAGTTGAAGAAAAGTGCAGGAAGAAATATAACGTGCAGAAAGAACAAACAGAAGAGCAGAAAGAAGCCTTGTTGCAAAATCATCCTGTACCCTCAACTTTTTCAGACGGATACTGGTGGTAACTGAGTCTGCCTAAGCAGACCTAGAGCCAGTGCTATGTTAAAAGACACACAGAATACAGTGAAAACACCTACATACACTAGGGCACACTATGCATTGGGGTCCCCCTGTGATTAGCATGACCTCCTCTGTAAGCCCCTAGTATATAATAGGGATGGGGAACTACCTCTTAAAACGCACCACAGGGCGTGTTTGAACACGTCACCTCATGCCCCGTCCCCTCCCTTCCCCACTGTGTAAACACACCCTGTAGCCATTTTAAGTTGGGAGATTAAGTCCCCTTGAATCCTGAGGGTCCCTAGGGTCCAACTAGACCACTAGGTACCTCCAGTAAGCGCCACAGAGCTGCATTGCAGAGAGGTGTAAAAAGTGGCACGGCCTGCACCACCTCTCTGCAACGCAGAGCAGTGGTGCTTACTGGAAGCACCTGGTGGGCTAGTTGGACCCCAGGGTCCCTCAGGATTGAAAGGGAATTATTTCCCCAACTTAAAAACGCGCCACAGGGCGTGTTTGCACACGTCACCTCAGACCCCGTCCCCTCCCTTCACCACTGTGTAAACGCGCCCTGTGGCCGTTCTGAGTTGAGAGATTAAGTCCCCTTGAATCCTAAGGGTCCCTAGGGTCAAACTAGCCCACTAGGTACCTCCAGTAAGCGCCACAGAGCTGCGTTGCATGGAGGTGTAAAAAGTGGCGTGGCCTCAGAACACCTGTCTGCAACGCAGCTCCCTGGCACATACTGGAGATACCTGTTGGGCTAGTTGGCCCTCAGGGACCCTCAGTATTGAAGAAGAATTAATTCCTCAACTTACGACTGGCCAGGGGGCGCGTTTGCAGAGTGCTGCAAGGAGGGGGCATGGCCTCCGGCGCGATTCCGGTCTTTTATTTATTTATTTTTAAGAAGGAGGGCTGTGTGGCCCCCCTTTCTTTTTCTAATTTATTAGCCCTGGGGACCCCATCCCCCAGGGCCTGCACCCTAATTTTTTTTGTTGAAAAAAATTAATTTGGCCCTCCCAAGGCCTGGGGACCCCAACCCCTGGGTCATGGCCTTTTTTTTTTTTTTATTCTTTAGGAGGGGGGCTGTGTTGCTGGACAAACCGTATGTACCTATCACCATGACGATTTGCGTGATATTCATTAAAAGGCGACTATGCATACAATGAATCCACGTAGAATGTATTCACACCGCTAGTGAAGCTCTGACATGTCTGACACCCTACCGTGCCTAATCCCGGCGCCCCCGCTGGTGGGTACTCTCCAAGTAGACACCCTTGTCGTTTATTTATACAAACATGGGTAGCTATTGACGGGCACATTTAATACACATGCACACCAAGCCATTCAAAGGGGATTCGACAAAAATTCGACCAAACTATGCAAGAAACCCCCTCACGGTTAATAAAACACACATCCACCGCCGGAAAGGAAAGGAGACAAACCTCACTTGAGAGTCACAGCGTGCTCCTGGCTGAGCCCAATGCTGTGTTACACCCACCATTGCCTGCCGAGTGCCACACACCTCTGTGTTGTATTCCACCTTCTAGTGCTTATGCTATGACACTCTCAGTCTCTAGCCCATGTGCACTGTAACACCACCCCGTGAATATGTCATGCCACACTTGCCTTCGCATGGGTTATATTGCCCCATCTAACGTGCCTTCCTCAATGCCTATGTTATAAAGCACAGCACTATGCCATACTTATTACAATCTGGGATCCATATCTTTGTCACAGTGCATATGCAATGTTACACTACCCAGCACATATTTTATATTACAACTTTAGAGACTACTTAGGTTACACAACACTGCCCTGTGCATATTACACTCCAAGGCGCATATCACATAGCAAGCGCTAGTGCCTGTGCTATCTCGCGCTCTCCAATGAATCTGTCATTGCGCACAATGTAATGCTTATTATATTTCACGCCCCGGTTCATCTTATATCACACTTTTTGGTGCATAGTTTATACCATATACAATATCTAGTTTTCATTTTCAATCGTGCTCTCAGGACTATGTTCTATATAACACTGCGTCCACCTACCCTTTTCACGGGCATTACATTTTGCGATGGGGGGGTGGAGGGTCAGGGGATGTTTCTGCCAAGTGAGCCCGGAGTCACAGTCCCAAACGTCCTCTTCTTCCTGAATAAAAGTGAGATTATGCTGCATACTTGTTCATATTTTAAGTAGTTCGCACAGACACACATTTTAAAAACAATAAAGTTCCTAATACCCACCTTCTATGAACAGTTAGCTTGCTGCCCCATCCACCTCCTCCCTATCCTCTGTTGTCTGAATCCATGGACTAGCCTCCTCCCTCCTGCCATACATGGTCTGATGTGCTGCCACTGCCCTCCATTTAGCATGATGTACCAGTCCACTCCTCCTGCCCTCCATTGCCCAATTCTATGGCCCATCATTGACCTCCTGCTTGGCCTCTGTGCTTAGCTTGCTGACCCTATTCTCCTTACCCCTGCCCTCCGATGTCTTTGTGCATGCCCCTGCTCCATCCTTTTTGACCACCATGTTCCATGGACCTGCCACTCCTATCTACTCTGAGTGTTCTGTTGAGCTGCCACTCCCCTCCCTCCTGCCTAGCATTGTCAGATGACTGTAACCTGTCCCTGCCACCTCCACCCTGCCTGTCCACATGCCATGCCCCTATCCTCTTCCTCCTGTCCTTCATGGTCCATTTTACTGCCACACCCTTCTGCCCTCCCTGGTCTGTTGTGCTGCAACTGCTCCTCCTGCCTGCCCCGCGCGGTCTGTTGTGAGGCCCCTTCCCCTGAACTCTCTTGTCTGTGCCCAGGTCCTGACCCTCCCTTCTATCCTCCATGGTCCTTTGTGCATGCCCCTGCACCCTCCTTCTTGCCCATCATAGCCATTGTGCTGCCACTAACCCTCCCGCTTGCCATGCATGGTCTTCTGTGCTGCCATGGCTCCTCCCACCTTCCCTGTGTGGTCAGCTAGCTGCTCCTGACCCCCTCCCACCTTCCCTCCATGGTCTGTCTGTATGCCATCAGTCTCACTGTTGCTCTCCATGATGTGTCTTGTTTCTAGTGCCCATCCTGTCTGACCTCCATGGTTATCTTGCTGCTCTTGCCCTGCCCCCTTGCCCCAGCCCTCTGTTTCCATGTGCAGACCCCTATTCCCTCCTTCCTGGCTTGTCGGTTCCATTGTAATGCCCCTGATTCGTCCCTCCTGCCCTTTATGGTCTGTTATGCTGCAACTTTCTCTCCTGTCTGTCCATTATGGTCAGCTAGCTACCATTGCCTCTTTCCCCTCTGTTGTCTGTTGTCCATGTGCATGGTCCTGTCCCCTCCCTATTGCTTTCTATGGATTGTTGTGCTGCACTCCCGTCCCGCATGCCCTGTGTGGTGTATTGTGCTGCTTCAAACCCTGATGCCTGCCCTGTAGGGTCAGTTTGGTGCACCTCTCAATGTCCCTCCTGTCCTCTGTTATCCGAGTCCATGTCCCTACCCCAATTCCTCCTACCTACCATGATCGAATGTATCATACTTGCGAACATTTTGAACTTGGTAAGAGTGAGATTTTGAAATAAAACTGGGGTATTGATTTTCCCCTTTGAGTTACATTGAAAAAGAGAAGATTGTAGACAGGAACCAGATCAAGTAAAGCCCATTTGAGCTTAAAAACATTGGACATTTCCTGACTGAAACGGGTCTGTTGGCATGTATGGTTGTATGACCACTGCCTCTTCCTTCTGCCCACAATGGTCTATTACATCACCACAGCCTCTCTTGCTAGTCCTGTATTGTTGGTTTGTAGCCCCTGCCCCCCTTTCCACTGCCCACTATAGTCTGTTGTGCTACCACTGCCCTTCCTGCCTGCCTAGTGTGGTCAAATTGTTTCCTCTGCACTCTCCTACCTGCCTTCAATTTTCAGAGTCCGTGCCCCTGGCCTCTGCCTCTCAACAGTATCCCAATGAACAACTAGATTGCTAACATTCTATATTTATTACAAAAGTGTGGAACGCCTGACGTCATTTTGATGTAATCAAAACTGTAATGCCTAGAGCATTTCCTTTAGAAATTACATATATGAGATGGTCTTATTTGCATCAAAATTATGGTTAGTGCTTTAAAAAACTAAAATGAGGACATATTTTCTGAGTTTTCAAATAGCAACAAAGAACTTTTAAATTATTTGGAATCTTAGTTTTTTTATCCAGTTGACCACTTGTTTAAATGTTGCATCCAAGGGGAGAGGGTGTGGTGTTACTTCCAGAGCTGCAGAGTTTGCAACTGGGGAACCAGGTTGGAGTTTCTGCTTCAGCACAACATTCTGTGATTCTGGTCAAATCACTTAATCTCCCCATGTCTACAACCAAAATGAATTTGATCTTGTGTGATGTAACCAATGCTCATGTAAAGCACTCCAATACCTGACCAGTCTGCACTATATAAAACTGCAAATACACAAAAAATAAGTGTTTTGCACACTTCTGTCATTGGGCTACATTTGGGTGATATTTCGGCTACATTTGGGCTCTTTTGTCTCTGGTGGCCATTTTAGGAGATTTATTTGTTTAGAAGTTTCCTAATTTCCTCATTTACTGCAGTCTCCTCAGTAGGAAATGCTTTCAGTTTTTTACTTTGATTCCATCAAGAAGGTATTCAGATATGTCACACATTTGCCATAAATTCTGAATGTTAGCACTCTAGATGCTCATTAGATCACTGTAGTAAAGCTACTGCTCACCACGGAAGTCTGCTGCTAGTATTAGAAGTGCATGTTTCAGTCTGCATATCAGAATTTTTTAATGAAATAGAAGAGGATTTGAGAAGTCACTCAAAATATGCCCTAATTTTTCATTCTTCAGCACTAATCATAATTTCTATGGCAAAATGAACCCCTTATTGTGTTCCTTTTTAAATTAAATGTTTTAAGTGTTGCCAGTTTATTCCAATCAAGATGGCTTCAGGTATGCCATACTTTTGTCATAAGTAAGACAGTAAGCGCTCTAGTTGATCTTAAGAACACTCTGGGACATTCTGTCATTGGGCTACATTTGGGCTACATCTGGGTGATATTTGGGCTACATTTGGGCTCTTTTGTCTCTGGTGGCCATCTTGGGAGATTTATTTGTTATGAAGTTTCCTAATTTCCTCATTTACT
This sequence comes from Triturus cristatus, assembly GCF_964204655.1. Lineage (NCBI taxonomy): Eukaryota > Metazoa > Chordata > Amphibia > Caudata > Salamandridae > Triturus > Triturus cristatus. The sequence continues at coordinate 1,426,205,058 of NC_140589.1, forward strand.
GCAGTCTCCTCAGAAGGAAATACTTTCAGTTTTTTACTTTGATTCCATCAAGAAGGCATTCAGATGTGTCACACATTTTCCATAAATTCTGAATGTTAGCACTCTAGTTGCTCATTAGATCACTGTAGTAAAGCTACTGCTCACCAGGCAAATCTGCTGCTGGTATTGAAAGTGCATGTTTCAGTCTGCATGTCAGAATTCTTTTATGAAATAAAAGAGTATTTCAGAAGTCAAAATGTGTTTTTCTTTCTGCAGCACTAATCATAATTTATATGGCAAAATGAACCCCCTCATTTTGTTCCTTTGTAAATTAAATGTTTTAAGTGTTACCACTTTATTTCAATCCAGATGGCTTCAGGTGTGCCATACTTTTGTCATAAGTAAGACTGTTAGCGCTTTAGTTGTTCTTTAGAACACTCTGGGAAGCTGCAGTAGAACACAAAGGAATCAACTGACAGTCTCTGCCCTTGTTGGATGTACATGTTTTACTGAGAATGTCAGACTTCATTCTCACAAGACTGAGAAAGATGATTTGAATTTACAGAAAATATGCTCTCAGTTTAGCTTATAGATCACCTTCCAAACCTCTGTGGGAAAAGCATGAGAAAATAGTTTTCTCTAAAACATGGTTCATGATATCACAGCAGAAGGCTTTTTCACATGGTAAAATCACCTTAGAACACAACACAATTCCTTAAATGAGTATGGTACCATCAACAAATGATTTATAATGTAACTAAAGTCTTAAAACCTTCTATTAACTGCAATGCTTTTTAATGAGGTGCTATCATGTATATTGGTCCCAAGATGGCTACCAACACTTCTTGGATGAAGTGCTGACAGCCAATCAGATCTCAGGATGAGATGTGTGGTTAGGCTCTGCCCAGATATATATATGATTTTACTTTTGATGTTCTCAGGAACTACTGAACAGATTGACTCCATATATGCAAAAGGCACATCCCTGAGCTGAGGACTACCTCTTTGCCAAATTTCAAGTAATTCTGTTCAGCCGTTCGGGCTGTACCATGGACTAAAGGTCCCTATGGAAAATTGCATGGGGAAAACATGTTTTGGGACCCCCCTTTTTTCTCAGCCCCCGCTTGACGAATCCCCCCGAGACTTTCAGGGTAGGAGCGGAGCGCCCCACCTATTTTGAAAAGTTCGCGAGGATTCGTCAACCGGAGCCAAAGTTATTCCAAATAGAATGTTGCGGATTTCCTATGGAAACACGGTCCTAACTATAACTATCTACTGGCGACCGCCAGTAGATAATATATATATATATATATATTACCTACTGGCGGTCGCCAGTAGGTAGTTATAGTTAGGACCTATTTTCCATAGGAAATCGGCAACATTCTATTCCCAATAAGTCTGGCGCCGGTTGACAAATCTTTGCAAAATTTTCCAAAGTGTTGGCCAGCTCCGGGCCGCTCCTATCCTGAAAGTTTCGTGGTGATTCGTCAAGCGGGGGCCAAGAAAAAAGGGGGTCCCAAAACGCGTTTTCCCCATGCAATTTCCCATAGGACCTGTTGACGCAGCTACAGTCCGAACTGCTGAACGGAATTACACCAAATTTGGCAAAGAGGTAGTCCTTAGTTCAGATTCGTGCCTTTTGCATAAATGGTGTAAATCTGTTCAGTAGTTCCTGAGAAAATTAGACTAAAAAAGATAGATATATCTATGGCCTCGGAGGATCCGCGCACCCTAAGCGCACCCTCCCCGAACCGAGCGCGCACCCTCCCAATCACGCGCTGAATGCTAATTGGCTATCAAGTGTCTGTCTACATTTGAAACCTGGAACTGTTGGCAGCCATTTTGTGCCTCAGTAGAATTAAGGCTGAAGAAGTAAGGGGAATAAGTGTTTAAAACATATAAAGGGGCAGGGTAGAAATACTCTGACCCTCTAGTGTTGCTTAGGGGGTCCCAGAATGACCCCCTGGGGCCACCTTTCTTTTTTTTTTTTTTTAAATCATCGAAATGCGCATAGGGTGCAGGGATCCGGCTGAAAAAATAAAAAAACCCGAAGCTCGGGCTTCCGCGCTTCGTTAATATTTAGCCCCCGGGTGGGCCAAATCCTGGGGGCAAAATGTTGAAAAATTAATAGGGGGAGGGGGGCTGCGTAGCCCCCCTCCTGGAGCCCTCGAGGGCCCTGGAGACCGCCACCTCCCAGGGCCGGCTCCTACAGTGTCCTGGGGTGCCCACCCCCAGGACACTGTTGTTTGCTATGAGAGGGCGGGAGTCTCCCGCCCTCCCATAGCAAACTTCTTTAGGATTTTGAAAGAGAGAGCAGGAAAACCTGCTCTCTCTTTCAAAATCCAAACGATATTGCTTTTCCACACGGGGAGCTGCATGTCAGCAGCTCCCCATGTGGAAAAGCAATGCCGGCTCCCGAAGGATGCGGGGAGCCAGCTGGGACCGTGGGGGCGTTGGGGCTCCCCCCGCGGTCTCCAACGTTTTTTTATAAGCCCCAAGGGATGGGGTCCCCGGAGATAATAAAAATTAGTGATTGGGGCTATTTTTTTTTTACGGGAAAGTTAGGAGTCGCGCATCCTAACGCATTGGGTGCACGGTTTCTCTTGCGTTGGGTGCGCGGTTCCTAACGGGTTGGGTGCGCGGATCCAAGGAAAAAAACCTGAAATGTTTTGGAGATAAACATCAAGCTTAAGTGTTTCGTTCTTGAGTGGCTCTAAAAAGAGCTGTTGTGTTCATTGAGAGTTTTTGGTACTTATAAGTAAGTACCTATACAGAGTCTAAAGTTGCTGAGGAAGACTTTGTTTCCTTCATCAGTAAAGTGTACTCCATCTCTCCTATACATCTCTTGCATGCGAAAGCGCCGATTGTTATTGTAAATGGACCCCATTCTATAGTCTCGGAGAAAAGCAAAAACAGATTTATTCACATGTTTCCTAGCTTTCTCAATTTGTGGACAAAAATGATTGGACCAGTTCCATTTCTGCCTTTGGCATATGTTAGAATACACAAAGGCAGTTTTGGGAAAAAGTGAAATCAATTCTGCAAAGGTGTCCTTCATAAGCATTTCCAGACCTACCCCAATCAAAGTGCCTAGGTCATTGCCACCACAGTGCACTATTATGAGGTCAGGGTGTTGGATATGCATAAAGGATTTTACCAATGGCATCAATTGGTGCCACGTTAACCCTCTCTGTCCAATCCATTTAATGTCTACATTTGGCAAACCTAGGTCTTTGTGAACGCCTTTGTTTTCTTCATACCTTTGGCACCAGAAAATATAGCTGTGTCCCACAATCCACACTCTAAGCCTCTTGAAGGGAGGTCTGGATGCACTCAGATGGTCTCTGTAAATGAAATGGCAGTTTGAAAAGTAAAATGTTTCTAAAATGGTGGCTAAGATGCAGTTTTGAAAGGTAGGGTGCATGTTTCTGATTTTTAAACGCATGATTCTTATTGGTTAACAAAAAGTGAGTGAAAGGAACATTATATATGATAAGCTGATATGTTGAAAAGTCAAACACACTTACTGTTTTGATTAGCAACATTGTGTGCTGAACTTGTGACCTGTGTGCTGAGTTCAGTGTTCCATGACCTGTTCCTATCAGGGCCGGACTGACTACCGGGCGTTTTGGAATGCTGCTGAGCTGGGGGCTGATTTCGTTGATGGGGACCTGCGTGTACTGAACAAAATTTGTTTTGCTTTAATTATTTCGAAGTACATGCAGGTCTCCATGAACAAAATCAGCCCCCACCGCAGTGAAACCAGCCCCCTGCTCGGCAGAATTTCAAAACGCCCGGTAGTCAGTCCGGCCCTGGTTCCTATGGTAACAGGCAGAAGGCAGATTGGGGGTAAGGTTCACATTTATGTCATTTGGAAAGGGTTGAAATGTTTAACCAATATAAATGTGTGTTTGCTTTTGAATTTATGTGGGAAGGAATGTGATTTGATGTTTACATGTATATGTGTGGAAAATGAGAGGGAAACTTTGCCATTCTTTGGTTTTGCTGACAGGTGCACAGTGCAGAGATTCTGTATAAGAAAATCTGGTGTGTGACTGATATACTTCTTAATCTACAAAACAACTTGAAAGGTGAGTTATTTAATTGTGAGGGGATGTATGTGCTGCATTTTGATTTTAATCAGACTAATGTATTTCTCCTGGTAAAGTGCAGGGAGTACTTTTTATGTCTACAATCTTATTGACAGTGTGTGTGCCTGTAGAAATCATTCAGTGATAAGCATTTGTGTGTTTCATGTGTTTGCAGAAAGATAACTGTGCTGTTTTTATATTTTGGTACAATTAGAAATCAGTCAATGTTTATAAATTTGCAAAATGAGTCATGTTTCTACACTAAAATGTAGTATTCGTAGATTAAGAAATGTGTTTTGGTATAGTGCAAGGGACAGTGTTCTTTGTCTAGGATCACACAGTGAGTCTGTGTGCATTTCGGAATCATTTTGAGAGAAACATTTTGGAACTAATCTGTAGTAGTAGATTTTCTGGAATGTGTGCAGTCACCTTAGATCTTGTAGACTAGTAAATGTGTTTTGCATAAGGGATAGTTGTCTGTCTACAATCACACTGTGAGTCTGTGTGTATTTGGGTAAGCATTGTGAGAGAAGCATTTGGTAAAATTATGTATTTGCTGACAGACAATTGTTTTAAAACCTGTCAAGTTGTCAAGTTTTATTAGTATTAGAAGCCAGTCTTTGCTTGTGCATTGATAAAATGAGTCCGGCTTTGACACTAAAGTGCAGTACTGAAATATGTAGATTGTGTGCAGACCCCTTACCCCTTGCACAGTAGTGAATGAGTTTTGGTAAACTCCTAGGATAGTGTTGCTTGCCTAAAATCACACTGTGAGTCTGTGTGCATTTGGGTAAGGATTGTGAGAGAAGCATTTGGTAACATTGTGTATTTGCTGACAGACAACTGTTTTAAAACCTGTCATGTTGTCAAGTTTTAGTAGCATTAAAAGCCAGTCTTTGCTTATGCATTGATAAAATGAGTTAGGCTTTGACACTAAAGTGCAGTACTTAAATATGTAGATTGTGTGCAGTCCCCTTACCCATTCCACAGTAGTGAATGAGTTTTGGTAAACTCCTAGAGATAGTGTTGCTTGTCTAGAATCACACTGTGAGTCTGTGTGCATTTGGGGACCACTGTGAGAGAAGCATTTGGTAACATCATGTATTTGCTGACAGATAACTGTTTTAAAAGCTGTCATGTTGTCAAGTTTTAGTAGCATTAGAAGCCAGTCATTGCTTATGCATTGATAAAATGAGTCAGGCATTGGCAGTAAAGTGCAGTACTGAAATATGTAGATTGTGTGCAGTCCCCTTACCCCTTCCACTGTAGTGAATGAGTTTTGGTAAACTCCTAGGGATAGTGTTGCTCGTCTAGAATCACACTGTGAGTCTGTATGCATTTGGGAACAACTGTGAGAGAATCATTTGGGTACTTCATATCTTTGAATACGCATAACTGCTTAAAAACTTTCCTGTTCTCAAGTTTTGGTAGAATTAGAAGCCAGTCATTGCTTATGTATTCACCCAGGAACTGTCCTTGCAATACTGTAAACATTCAGTTAATATTCAAGTAGTAACGGAGTGAGGCAGGCCTTAGCACATGCATTGATTCAAATGCTTATACACTATGCATGCAGTTCTCTAACAATCTACACAGTTCTCTTTCACACCTTTAATTCCACAATCAGTATCCATACACTTCAAGCAAACACCCTGTCTCTCCCCATGTACTCCTCTAGTGACCCATTCAGCAGCATATACTAAACCATTCACTTTGCCAAAACCCAAACACTCATGCAGCGAGCCAGGCCTTACAACATGGACTGCTTCAAACCCCGATCCAGTATGCATACAGGCCTCTAGTCACCTACACACTTGTCTTTCACTTCCTTAATTAACTAGTCAGTATCTATATAATTCAATAAACATCCTGTCACTCATCTTGCACTCATCCAGTGACTGATCCAGTACCATGTACTAATCTTTTTACTGCGCCAAAACTGAAAAACTTAAAAGTTTTACCCAGGCACTCTCCTAGCAGTAGTCTAATGATTCAGTCAGTTTCCAGGTACTCGTGTAGTGAACCATGCATTACCACATAGAGGGCTACAAATGTCTATGCAGTATGCATGCAGTCTTCTAACATACTATTCACTTGTCTTTAACAGCTCCAATTCCCCAGTCAGTATCCATGTACTTTCAGCAAACATCCTGTCACTCCCCTTGCAGTGTTCCAGTGACTTATTCAGCACCACGTAGTAATGCAATGCGCCAAAACTGAAACACTTGTAAATTCACCCAGGTACGCTTCTTGCAATAGTCTAATCATTCAGTCAGTACCTAAGTACTAATGAAGTGAGGCAGGCACATGGATTGATTCAAACGTGTTTCCAGTATGCATGGAGGCCTCTAACTACCAACACAATTGCCTTTCAGACTTCAATTTCTCTGTCAGTATCTATAAACTCCAATAAACACCCTGTCACTTTAATTGCACACCTCCACTGACTCATTTGGCAATAAGTACTAACCTATTCACTGCACTAGAATCCAAAATCTTAAAAAGATTCACGAGTCACTCTTTTTGTAGTACTCTAATGATTCAGTCAGTACTCAGGTAGTTTTGCAGTGATCCAAGTGTTACTCTATGGACTGTTTCAAACGTCTATCCACTATGGATGTAGGTCTCTAGCCACCTACATACTTGTCTTTCACACCTTCAATATCCCAGACAGTATTCATACATTTCCCTCAAACACTCTTTTTCACTCTCCTTATACTTCTCCAGTGACCCATTCAGAAATGTAGAAGAAGGGATAGCTGATGAAGTTCTAGGGAGACGTCCTAAACACCCTGTGTATACTTGGGAATGCAGTAGTATTTGTAGTGTACGACAGGAATCTATTGATAAATTATGTAGTTTTTTATGAGCATTTAGTAAAAAAAGTGTTAAACAAAAGATACAGGTTTGCAAGGTCATTCTCTGGCTTGTCTTTCTAGGAAAGTTTGTCAAAGTGTTTTTCACCATTTAAGGATGCTGCCAGTACATCATACTCAAAAGCGGAAGTTAGTGAGAAGATTGTATTATGCAAAAAGTCCAGCACTAAAGTTAAATGAGTTGAACAGTGCTCTTTTGCGTGGCTCAGTATCAGATGTGAAGAAGGTTTGTGATGATATTGAGTTTTGTTACTTTGGTCCTCAGCAAGAGAGTGCAGAAACTGACACATTAGTAGAACAAAATGTTGAAGACAATGTAGAACCCATAATTACAAAAAGTTTTGAGGATGAAATCACAAAGTTTAAGGTAATTTCAGGTGAAAGACCAAATGTTTCTTGTATTTGTTGTCGGCGAACTCGCTATAAAAATCAGACTAGGGGTGTCAATCTCTATTTAAAAAGTGAAATAGAAGATAATGATAAGTGGATGGAATTTGCAACTTATTTGTTGGTAGAGGATTGTTTTGATCTGGGATCTGAGCAGCGTATTTGCAAATATTGTTATAACAAATTAGATGAGAATAAAAGGCCTGCTAGAGCTGTTCATAATAATCTAGAGTTGGTTGCTATTCCTCCAGAGCTGATAGATTTAAATACGTATGAGTCTATTCTCATTCAATGTGTTCACCCGTTTCAGGCTATTGTTCGTATGGAGCCTAAAACAGGTAAATTACCTCCATCAGAGTTGCAAAGAGGATTGAAAGGAAGGCTTGTGTATTTACCGTTAGATTTAAGGAAAAATATTGAAACTATTGGTGTAGACCATGCAGAAAATGAGCCACTAGTCATTCTAGTTAATGGTGTTCCTACTAAGAATAAGAAAATCTGGTAGGAGTTAGTGGATGTTAGAAAAGTGCAAAAGGCATCATTGTATCTGTTAAAAAATAATGAGTACTATAGAAATGTGTTTGTAGGAGAAGAAGAAATAGATTTAGCAGAAGATACTGAAACATTAAGTAGACAAATTGAAAAAGTGGACATGTCCAGATGTGAAGAAATCTATGAACATTACAGTGTACATCCACTTCATTCCAAAGAGGTGATGGGGAATACGATTGAGTTGTTCCAAATGAAAAAAGCAACAGGAAGTCCCATGAGTGTATGGGAAGAGAGCTTGGAGGCTCGTTGTTTCCCGCAGTTGTTTCCAACAGGAAAAGGTTTACGATATGATGAACATCCTGTGCAGATTCCTGCATCTGAATATCGGACAGCAAGATTATATGCAGAAGATTCAAGATTTCGACAATGTATCCCTTATATGTTTCATCTTCTGTTTGAAAGTGACTTGTCTGGACTTTCATATGCAGTAAATCACATTTTAAAAACTGGAATGCATCTGCAAAATGTAACTGCAAAGGATTTTATGGACAAAGTGCATCAGAGAGATGATCATTTAGAATCTCAGTTGATTCATCTGATGGCATGTCTGCGTGGGACTAATGATTATTGGTACCATCGTCATGAAGAACTGAAATGTATGCTACGGAACTTGGGTACTCCTACATGGTTTGTTACACTAAGCTGTGCTGAGTATGCTTGGGATGATTTACTTGAATTTCTTCGAGAGGCAAATTCCAATATAAAAAATATTGAATACAAGACACCTGGACAATTGTGCTCATTGGATCCTGTTAATGTATGCAGATATTTCAATCATAGATTTGAATCTATGATTTCTTTCATCTGCAATAAAAAGAATCCTCCTCTTGGAGAAGTTGTGGATTTCTTTTGGAGAAAGGAGTATCAAGCAAGAGGTGCTCCTCATATACATATGTTGTTATGGATCAAGGACGCCCCCAAATATGGAACAGATTCAGATGACACTGTTTTGTCTTTCATTGAAGATTATGCCAGATGTGCTGTACCCAATAGCAGAGAACATAAAAACTTAAAACAACAAGTCTTACGATTCCAAAGCCATCGATGTGGAAAATACTGTCGACGAAAGTACAAGTCAAAGGATAAGTTCTATACCAAATGCCGTTTTGGATTTCCACGTCCTGTATTATCCAAAGGAAGAGTGAACAGTTTTATGTCAGCTATGGGACATACCATCACAAGAAAGTCTCCGAAAAATACCTACAACTTAAGAAGAAGTGAAGAGTCAAAATACATAAATGACTATAATCCAGTTATTTTATCCATGTGGAATGCTAACATGGATATTCAGTATGTTGCGGACAATTCCATTGCTGTTGCACGATATGTAACGTCCTACATTACTAAATCAGAAAAGACGGAATTGAAAGAAATGTGGGAAGAGATTTAAGAAATTATACAGTTGCAGTTTGAAGATGTTATCGCATCGTGAAATTGGAGCATATGAATGTTCAGATCGGTTATCATCTGCAAGTCTATAAATCCAAAAGTAGAAGAATCATTTGGGTGAGTCTAGGTCTTGCAGGAATGTGAAATCGGGTACTGAAATCTGTTCAAGAAATTGAATATTTAGCAGAAAAAGAACCAGAAAGTACAGATATTTTGAAAACGATTATGTTGGACACATATTACCCAAACAGAAGTCATCATCTTGAGAACATGTGTCTCTATGAAGTGCTGAAAAACTACACTTTTAAACGGAATACTACAGAGAACATCAATGATGGAAAATATGCAGTGATTGGTTCCGAAGGATGTCTGGTGAAACAAAGGAAAGGAAATTTAATTAATCACAGGAAACTGAGTTGCGACACTGCTGATAAAAGGGAATTTTACTATTTAGCCCTTTTGCAAATGTTCAAACCATGGCGTTCAGAACTGTGAAGATTCATTTAATGCTTGTAAAGATAGCATACAATGCAGTGCTTTTGCAAATTATGTGAAAATGTTGAATGATGAAATTGATCAAGAAGCTACAATTGCAGCTGAGATTGCTAGAGAGAGTTCTCAAGACAGTCAAAGTTCTGCTGCACTGAGTCAAGATCCACTTGGACAACCAATTGTTGAAAATGAAGCAGCAACTGCCATGAATGAGGTGGAAACAGCAATATATCAAGCTCAAGAAGATGTAATACAGTTAGGAAACTTGGAAGAACAACTAAATGTTGAACAGAAACAAATATATCAACAAGTGAAAGAACAGATTGACCATGGATTACTTCATGAAAAGAAAGGGTGCTCATGTACATCATTTCAACCTATCCAAATGTATGTGAGTGGTCAAGCTGGAACAGGAAAAAGTTTCTTAATTAAAGTAATTACAAGTTATCGGCAAAAAACAACTCAGTCGCATTTGTCTTGTGTTGTCACTGCTCCAACTGGGTTGGCAGCACATAACATTAAAGGAATTACTTTACATTGTTTACTAATGCTACCAGTAGAGCATGAGAACAAATTGGAATACCACAAGCTATCTGGAGAAGCTTGTTGTGAAGTTTCAAGAGTCTTGAAGAAAATTAAACTTCTCATTAAAGATGAGGTGAGCATGGTGTCAAACTTGATGTTTACCTTTGTGCATTTAAGAATGCAGCAAATTTTTAAAACAGAGTATGACGTGTTATTTGGAGGAAAACGCGTCATCGTTTTTGGAGATCTATTGCAACTGACTCCGGTAAAAGGACAACCGGTATTTAAAACACTTGCATATGAAGATACCAGAAAGTCTCTTGGTAGTGTTGGTAATGTGAACATTTGGACTAATTTTGAATACAAAGAACTGACAACAAATATGCAACAGGCAAATGATACTGAATAGGGAAGTATTCTTCAAGATATAAGAATTGGAATTCTTAAAAAACAGTGCAAACAAGCTTTGGAAAGTCGATTACTTTGCAATGTCTTTCCAAATCAAAATGTAGTTCCTGCAAAAGTGTACATGAAAATTGCTGAAAATAAATCAGTAATCTGTATAATGCCAACACTGCGCGAGTGTTCCATATTCAACGAAGATCTATTGAAAATGGAAAATGAAGAAATTATAAAAATGGAAGCCATTGATAAAATAGAGCATGAAGGAATCACTATTATTTTGACGGGAAAGTTGAAAACAAAACTGGATTCTTTAGAAAAAAAAATATCTAAAACAGCTGGTTTAGAAAAGACACTATATGCGTGTGTAAACTGTCGGGTAATTTTAAGGCGTAATTTGGATGTAGAAAAAGGGTTAGTTAATGGCGCAATGGGTAAAGTGGTGGATTTTGTTAATTATCAGAAAAAAGAAGGAATTGAATTTTTAAAAATGAAATTTGATCAGATTGAAGATGTTAAAGAAATTGGTCGTTGTTCAGTTCGTTTTTTGCTTGTTAAAGATTTATATGTCCATAGGAAACAATTTCCATTTTCTCTGGCATATTCAGTGACTATTCATAAATCTCAAGGATTAAGTGTAGACAGTGCATTGGTGAACATTGGATCTACTGTATTTAAAGAAGGTATGGCATATGTTGCTTTGTCGCGAGTCAGAACATTATCTGGTTTGTTTTTGATTGATTTTGATGAGACAAAGGTTACTGCAGATGCAAACTGTGTAAATGAGTATAATAGGTTGTATGCTCCAAATTTAGGTCAATTTCCTGTATTTGAAAAGCATGTGATTGGTCGAAAAAGAAGGTTTGAGAATATCTGTTCTGAAGGTGTTGAGAAGGGAAAAGAACAAGATAATGTTGTGATTGCAAGTAAAAAGAAATTGGACACTGTTGAAGAGGTTGTTGGTTATCAGTTTGAAAATAGTTCAGGTGTCAACTGCTATGCTAATGTAGTGGTCAATGTTGTTTTTTATCTTGAAGGTTTGCAAGAACAAATTATGCAGAATCGGCAAAAAAGATTTTGTTCTCTGTTGCATTCTGTTTATGAAAAATTGACATCAGATACAAGTAAAATACAATCTGTTTCAGATGTTCGTAATCTTTTGGATGTGTGTTCTGGTTCTACACAATTTACACAAAATATCCAACAAGATGCTCAGGAATTTGTAATGTATATGCTTACCATTTTTGAAAATGAAGGTGTAGAAATAGAAAATATTTTTGGCCTTTCTTACAAATGGGAACATCATTGTGAAAATTGCATGTATACATGTACCACTAATGTAGACACTGAAAGATTTCTGAATTTAACATTACCAGACTGTAAATCAGTGTCTTTCAATAAATTAGTTAAAGGTGCAAATCAAAACATGAAGTGTAGCCAATGTAAATCAGAACTGTTATCCACATTATTTTTAACAAAATATGGACAATACATAATTGTAATGATGCAATGTTGTACAGCTAATGGAAGAAAATTGGATACTTTAATAAAGCAGTTTGTAGCAACACAACTATCAATATCAGGAAGGACTTTCGTAGCAATTGCAATAATTTTCCATGATGGTCCTTCCACCACATCTGGACATTACACTGCCTATCTAAAATGTGACAAAGGCTGGACACTTTGTAATGATTCCCAGTTGGGTTTCAAACAACGTTTGCCTAGGGAATTACCTAATTCCTACCTAATATTTTTAAAGTCAAAGTTTTAGGAAGATAATTCATTCTCTGAGGAATTTATTATTATAATTTAATAGGACTACCATTGGACAATTTACATACAAAGGAGTGCAAAAATACCATTTGGCCTCAAGGAAAGGTATATGTTTGAATTATGGACTTTTTTGTGCTCATTGACTCGGTGAATATTTTTAAGCGACAACATTTACAGTTTTTATAGTTAAACTTATAAAATTGTGTTAGCCATAAGCATTTCATATATGTGTGATTTATATCTTGTGGTATTATACTGAGAATAGCATGTTGGTTTTTTTTAAACAATCTTTTTGATTGTTTTTTTTTTTGCCCGCTGTTAAGTGATGAGTACGATTGAAATCACTATTTCTAGTGAAATTCAATATATTCTGAGAACAGCAAAAAAGGCAAACAAATTACTTTGTTGAAATTATGCTGTGTTGTAAAAAATGTAATATTACATGTTATAACTATTTTTTTCTTTTCTTTACAGATCCTAGTTCTAAAATAATCAGTTTACATCAATTTTTATTGCAAAAAAAAATCTGAAAAAAATGTACACCATTTTTAATTTCTATTACTGTGAAGGTAAGTTTAACTAATTATTAATATGCAGAATGGGCAGATCTGCAAGAACCTACAAAGATTGAGCAAGTTTTTAAAAACACTCTGTTTATACCGATGTAGTTTTGAAATCTCTCTGTTACCGGATATTATGTGACCTCCAAAAAAACAAATTTGAGTGGTTCATAATATTTTCCATTGTACCTATTGAAGGATCGCAATCATTTCAATCATTATTGTTTGAGCATCTTTGCAGACAAAACTCTGTGCTTACCTTCTATCATTCGGAAGCAATTTTAAAACAGAAATATGTCACTTTTTATAACATAGTTATTGCACAAGGCACTCTTTCATATTTACAAAGAGAGGAAAAGGCGCTCTGTGTACTTTTTCTACTCCATGTAAATACAACCTCATCATACACACCACTTTGCGTTGAAAGGTTGTTCTATAAGTGTTGTTGTGCATGATTGCACTGAATACTCATAGAACAAGACACATCTCCAGATTTATCAGAAATCATCAATCTCGATATGTGTGTGAATGCTGCACCATTCTCTAATTGGTGTACGAAAGCACAACAAGGAGAATTGTTTACTTTTCTCCTCATTTTTAAATCTTCAATGCATGCTAAAATGTTCAGCATACATTGAAGGCGAAAAATGTGTTTACTGATTGTTTTTGTGCAGCAAGGTGTGTCTTTCTGCACAAAAACAAACAGCACATGACACAGATATCCTTCCACTATGGTGCAAGGGTGCCTGTGTCACCACATGGCTGCAATGTAAGCAGCCATGCAGAGAGAAGCATAGATGTGCAACATATTTATGTACATATGTTGCATCCCTGTGCTTCGGAAGTACTACAGCACACTGGAGTTAAAGAGGTTACTGTGTGATGCTGCAGCACTTCCTCATAGTTCTGCACTTATACATTCACCATACGCTATTAATGCATTCATTCAGTCAATTACGTTCTATACATACATTCATCTAAATTTTCACACACCAACAAACAAATATATAGCTCTTTTTTTCAACCAGGAAAGTCAGTTCTTAGAAGAACTTTTTGTTTTTCTTCTTTTTTGTTTTTTATTTTTTTTGTACTTTTTGGAACAATTTTGTTATTTTTTTGTTTTTTTTCGAAAGGAAAAAAAGAAAACAGGAGGAACAAAAGAGTCAACTTCTGCAAAAAAAAAATAAACACAAGTTTAGCACTTGTGGTTTTGCTGCGCTCGGCAGATAAGTTCAATTGACTGCTCGCCATAACATAGCAGTTTGTTGCATTTAATGCAACTAATTTTTAGTTTTCCAAATTCTGGACATATATCCGGGTGAGTGGTCGATGGTGATGCTGCAGAAGTGCTTGCCACTGCTGGCTGAGGCTGCTGTCGGAGTCTTCTGCATTCCTGCTTGGCCAGGTTCACGGGATGCAGAGTCTTCAGGTGTTTTAACATACTTGCAGTCCCACAAGAGTATTTTTTAGATGGATCCCCTCATCAGTGATGTCACTGACCATGTCATGAGTGATGTAATATGTGACGTCATCATCAGTGCATTGCGGGGGTGCGAGTTATAGTTAGCTCAACTAACTATAATGGCCGAATTTCTCTGGTTTTGTACAAGGGAAATGTCCAGCTAACTATAACACCCCTGAAACCATTGTTTTTTTCAGTGAATTTCTAAGGTTATTTAAATGCCAATTCCTAACTATAACGTGCATGAAACCTATGTTTTTTTCAGTGAATTTATATATATATATATACATATGTTTTGTCAGCAGCAGGTCGCTGACTAACAGCACACCCTCCCGGTATGGTGCACCGTGTTAAGACCAGCAACTCTCTTGGAATTATTGCATGAACTGCAAAAACACGGAGCCCCCCCGAGCAGTTTGGACTGCCTACTTGGTGTGATACAGTGCATTTGGGGAGAGAGGAGGTGATATTTTCGCCTGAATAAGGAGTCGGGTGTAAGGCTTTTGGTCATCCTGCAGGGCTCTTGATCTGGAGTGTGGCCCTGATCCAGTATTTTGGGACATCACTTGATGGTGGAGTGTTTCTGTTACTGAACAAACACCCCCAGGACTGCATGTACCAGCATGCTTCAGTCAGGCAGGCTGAAAGCGCGAGTCACCCATTGGAGGAGAAGGTAATGACATCACAAAGGGGAGCGGTTTTCAACTCACCTGCACCTCGTTGAACACCACAGAGAGCGCGAAGACCGAGGAACAGGCACTGATGAGAGCCATTGGAGGCTTGAAACGCGTCTGCCTTAGCGTTTGTTGGGACTGCTGCACTACGCGCATTTTAATTCAATAAAGTCCTTGCCTCGAATTCCGGAGTGTGCTGTGCTTTTTCCTGAGTTGGAGGAGGCGTTGGACTCATGTTTTGTCAGCAGCAGGTCGCTGACTAACAGCACACCCTCCCGGTCTGGTGCACCGTGTTAAGACCAGCAACTCTCTTGGAATTATTGCATGAACTGCAAAAACACGGAGCCCCCCCGAGCAGTTTGGACTGCCTACTTGGTGTGATACACTGCATTTGGGGAGAGAGGAGGTGATATTTTCGCCTGAATAAGGAGTCGGGTGTAAGGCTTCTCGTCATCCTGCAGGGCTCTTGATCTGGAGTGCGGCCCTGATCCAGTATTTTGGGACATCACTTGATGGTGGAGTGTTTCTGTTACTGAACAAACACCCCTCAGGACTGCATGTACCAGCATGCTTCAGTCAGGCAGGCTGAAAGCGCGAGTCACCCATTGGAGGAGAAGGTAATGACATCACAAAGGGGAGCGGTTTTCAACTCACCTGCACCTCGTTGAACACCACAGAGAGCGCGAAGACCGAGGAACAGGCACTGATGAGAGCCATTGGAGGCTTGAAACGCGTCTGCCTTAGCGTTTGTTGGGACTGCTGCACTACGCGCATTTTAATTCAATAAAGTCCTTGCCTCGAATTCCGGAGTGTGCTGTGCTTTTTCCTGAGTTGGAGGAGGCGTTGGACTCATATATATATATATATATATATATATATATATATATATATATATATATATACTGTGAAAAAGGCTGGGATCCGCCGAAACGCGCCAGGGAAGTGATACGCTTTAAATTAATTAATTAATTAATTCTTACCTCACCTGGAGTGCCCACTTCTTTTCATGTGTCGAGAGCTTTGTTATGGAGAATATGTGGCGGGACAGCGTGGTTATTAACCTCGACTTGGGCAGGATGCTCTGTCAGACCTGCCCCCGCCTAATGGAATCCTGAGCAAGAGGGCTGAAGCGGTCCTGGTGACCCAAGGAAGCATCTTGAATTTTAATTAGCAGGAGATTGGACTTTGAACGCTATGCGGAATATCCTGCCTTCCGCTCAAGTACTCTGACATTTTCGTGTAAACTCCATGCACCACTTACCTGGGAGCCAAAAGATGCATCCTGGGAATCACAGTCCATATGAAATCTGTGAACTGTGAATGGTGAGCACATCATTAGAGGGATGGAGCGGACTTTCACCAATCGCAGTGTGGCAAGATATATTTAAACGCACAGCGCAAAGCCTCCTGAAGTGGACGCGCTTAAGGTGAGACAGAGACTAACCTTATCTGAAACAGGAGCACCTGGATAAGGGCTCCTGCCACGCTTTTACATAACTGAATTGTTTATTAGGAGCGCCTGGAGAAGGGTTCCCAACTCGCTGTTTTAACTTGTAAATCCACTTGCTTGTTTTTAAGAATTCACATTGCTCATTCTACTGCTTTTAAACATTTGCGCCTGTGAAAATTGCACTCACCGCCGTTAGCAGCACATTATCCCCGGTCCACCACCGATTATTCGGGTTGAGTGGAGGGATCTACGTGCTACAAGAAGGAACCGGTACTTCTGGTAAGCCCTCCAATCAGCTGATCAGCCGCTACTCGTAACTCCCATAAAGCTACATGGCTCTCGCTTCGCGCAGTGGACGCGCGCAGCGGGCGCGCCAAAGGCAAGCCCGTCTGTGCCCATCCGCGCCTGGACCGCGCCCAGGGCCTCACCCCCTGGCTCATGTAAACCAGCTATGCAAATAAACTTATGCACCTACACCAGCAAGCAACTACAAAATATAGCTATTACCTCCAGGGATTCACAAATATACCCCTGTTTCACTTCAGACACTGGACTAACTCACGTTTTAGTGCCATGTAAAAATTGTCGACACATGTCCACCCCCAGTAAACACCCAGCTTCTACTAACGTTCATCCACCAATCCTCAAAAACAATACCAACCTTGCTGCGCTCATTAATGCCGCTCTCTTCCCAAGCCTAATTATGAAATACTCTCCTTCCTTGAAAATAACAAACTTGATCTCCTATTTTTAACTGAGACTTGGGGTGACCCCTCCTCAGTCACTGACCATGTCATGAATGATGTGACATCATCAGCAGTGGATTGCGGGCGCACGAGTTATAGTTAGCAGAACTAACTATAACTGAGGAATTTCAATGGTTTTGTACGAGTGAAATGTCCAGCTAACTATAACACCCCTGAAACCTATGGTTTTTTCAGTGAATATATATATATATATTCTGCTCCAAAGGGGTTGTCCACCTGGTGAGTAGCACTCGAACAGCAGCTTTATTTATGATAGGCAGGGACGAGAATCCGCTTGTAGAAGCCGCTCTGTATTGGAATTGCCAGGCTCGCTTCGAAGCTCCATATGCTTGAACGGAGACGGTGTGTGCAAACACTGAACCCACTATAAATATATATATATATATATATATATATATATATCACTGAAAAAACCATAGGTTTCAGACATGTTATAGTTAGCGGAAATTTTACTGATAAAAAACCAATGAAATTCCCCCGTTATAGTTAGTGCAGGCAACTATAACTCACGCGACCGCAATCTTCTGCTGATGCTAATACTGTATTTAGACACTTATTTGCCCATGTCTTCTTCCATAAATTTTTAGCTATACATATATTAGAAATATTTTCATTTCATAAAGACACATATGTCATCAGCAGAAGATTGCGGTCGCGTGAGTTATAGTTGCCTGCACTAACTATAACGGGGGAATTTCATTGGTTTTTTATCAGTAAAATTTCCGCTAACTATAACATGTCTGAAACCTATGGTTTTTTCAGTGAATTTGCAAGGTTTTTTAAATGCTAATTCCTAACTATAACGTGTGTGAAACCTATGGTTTTTTCAGTGAATTTGTACGTTTTTTTAAATGCTAAGTTACTTTACGCCATTCGTGGCGTGCACGCCCACTTAACGCAGTTTGTTCCGTGCGCGCACTTTACGCAGTTAGTGCCGTACACGCAAGGTGGGCACGCAGTGCGCTACGCGCACCGCGTGCCCACGTTACGCACCGTGCGCACATGGAGGACATATTATGCGCTTCCTTGTGATAGGTAATCTGTTAAATTTAATTTGTAAGTGATGACAATAATATGCCATGCACAGAGAGTGTTTTTTTTTTTTTATTAAAATTTTTAGCGTAAGCGCACCGTACGTGTACGGTAAGCGTAATCGGCGAAATTTTCAAAAAATACAAATTTACCGTTTTTGGCCTTTGAGGACTCAACTAACATGGCTATGTGCATGGGCGCTGTCTAAACAGCCCCTTTATATGTTTTTTGCCTTTATTTACAGCCCCCCCCTCAGAGTGCGAGAGAGAAAATGGCGGCCGCCGCTTCCTGGTTTCGACCGATGAAAAATGTTTACTTAGATGTAACAGCCAATCAGAATCGCGCTCGCGCACGCCACCGTACGCGTACGGTAAGCTTACGGTAAGCGTACCGTAAGCTGGCTCAGATATATATATTGATTTAAAGGCTATTTTCTCAGAATCTACTGAACAGATTTACACCAAACCTACAAAAGGCACTTCCTTGACCTGAGGACTACCTCTCTGCCAAATTTCTAGTAATTCTGTTCAGCCGTTCGGGCTGTAGCCCTGTCTAAAGGTCCTATGGAAAAATGCATGGGAAAAACGCGTTTTGGGACCCCCCTTTTATCTCAGCCCCCGCTTGACGAATCCCCCCGAGACTTTCAGGGTAGGAGCGGAGCGTAGCGCCCCACCTATTTTGAGAAATTCGCGAGGATTCGTCGACCGGCGCCAAAGTTATTCAAAATAGAATGTTGCGGATTTCCTATGGAAAAGGGGTCCTAACTATAACTACCTACTGGCGACCGCCAGTAGGTAATATATATATATATATATATATATATATATATATATATATATATATATATATATAATAAAACAATTTGGTCCCAAGACGAAGGGTGCCCACATTAGCTGGTGCTTGCGGCAAGGCTGGACAAGTCCTTAAATAATTAATTTCCACCAAGAATTAATCATGCAGTTCTCTCCAGAGGTTTTTTTACTTTAGTTTAATGAGCCATCCTTACTCCACCTACGCGTTTCGAACTACTGGTTTTGATCACGGTACATGGCAATAGTCCATCTTTGTTTTCCACTTTTTATACCAAATTCCCAATTTCCCTATTATGATGCATTGTGGGATAGGCTGTTTTTACATCGCATAAATTTATACCACGAAATATAAAAAAATATATTTAAAAGTATTTACAAAGCTCTTCACTGGTTTGTTTTTGAGTGATTTACAATTTATCACAGAGTAAGGATGTTTTAACCTGCTATGACTTTTGTTACCGTTATAATGTATATATTTCTGTATTATGGTAATACACATAAGTGGTTAGCCTCATATATGTTGGTACTTCTTTTTGCATCTGCGCCTACATTTAGACTCAGTGTCTCTTGATTTTAATATCAATTCATAATTTTATAGTGGGCTTGGTGCCCCCTCCCCAACATTGTTGGGACCTAAGGGTAACCTCTTCTCTGGCTAAGTGCCTAGTCACATTTATATGACGATTCATTGTCCAAAAAACAATAGGAGTCCTTATCCTACTCTGGATCCATTACATGTACATACACATATTCAAAGAAGTGCATTATTCAGATTTTCATATATACATTCTGTGAGTACAACATCAACAGGTGTTGTCTCATTTGCTCATTGTTTCAGAGGTGGAAATTGCTTCCTTATGACATTGTGGTTACAGATGTATGTACATCTCTTTGTCCCCATTGAATCCTGTAGGGATCTTCGTCTTGAACCTTATGATTAGCCGTGACTCCAAGCGTCTGAGCTTCAAAGTTCTATTCCCTCCCCTTTCAGAAATTGGGACAGTAGCAAGTCCCGAGTATGTCATATTCTGCCACGTTTTTCCTTCATGCGTCATCATATGTTTTACTACTGCATATGTGGTGTCTTTATTTTGAGTCGCCCTGACATGTTCTAACATCCACTTTATTAACGGGCCTATCGTACTACCTATGTAGCATTTCCCACACAGGCATTCGATCAGATAGACTACATAAGAGGATTCACACTTAATAGTTTTGTTGATGTTAAAAAAAATTACATTTGAATACATGATGTTCTTTATATTCTTCCCAATTTAGCAAGCTTTGCAGCTGCTGCATTTGCTGAATCCTTTTTGTAGATTTTGTAACCAGGTTCCAGATTTTTTCATTGCAAAGTGACAGTTTATCAATTTATCAGAAAGTGATGGTGCTTTTCTGAACATTATTATGAGTCGTGCTCCCAATTTTTTACCAATGTCCGGATCTTTAAGCAGTATTTTCCAGTATTTGTTTATTATGTTCCGGATTTTAACATTCTCCTTGCTGTAAGTCATGATCATTCTGATTTCATCATTTTTGTTTTTCTTTCTTCTCTTTTTTGTACACCAAAGTTTGAGCTCATGTCATCCATTTTGCTTTCTCCTCTCCTCATCGAATGTCATTGTACTTATACCCTCTTTGTAGGAATCTGTTTGGTTTCTTTGAATTTTGATTCCATTTCTGTGGTTTCAGAGCAGTTTCTTTTCATCCATATAATTTCACCATAGGGTATATTTCTCTTCAATGAGGTGGGATGAAAACTTAAGCGAAGAAACACACTGTTGGTGGATGTACTTTTGCGAAACACCGTCGTTTATATTTTGTTTGCTTTAACATACATCTTTGTATTCAAGAATACTACCTCGGTCGGGCTGATTGAAAGTGTAAACTTTAAGCCCACCTCGTTTGCCATCAGTGATGTCATTTGAGATGTCATCAGTGATGTCACTGACCATGTCATGAGTGATGTAATATGTGACGTCATCAGCAGTGAAATGTCCAACTAACTATAATGTCCCTGTAACCTATGTTTTTTCTGTGAATTTCTAAGTTTTTTTAAATGCTAATTTCTAACTATAACGTCCCTGAAACCTATGTTTTTTCAGTGAATTTCAAAGGTTTTTTAAATGGCAGTTTCTGAAGCCATTGAGGAAGGGAAAGAGGTTCCTGAAACATGTCTGGCTGGATTTGAATGCTGATGCTCTTTCTACGCTGCTACCTGTTGGCAAGTTGTTCCAAATAAAAAGATGAAATACATACCTGCCGGCTGGCTTCCTTTCATCAGGGCCACATTTCTGTGTGGTGATGTTGAGCGGCTGAGCCCAGTCGCGAGCGGACGCCCAGCGCTTGTGAGCGGGCCCACGTTGGCGCCAAGTGGTGTCAGCGCATTGTGGGAGGCAGTTTTCACTGGCAACAACTGGAAAGCATGACAGGGTGCAATACGGGACTTTGCATCGACCCACATGGGTTTTATTCCATTTTTAACATTGTCCTGTAAGACGGACTCACTTGAGATCACTCTATTGCACTACAGGAACCACAATGCCATGTTGGCCATGCCCACTGGGGCAGGACCATGGAAGGTAAAAAGTGCGGAGAATGCTGTATTGCAATCGGCAATTTCTGCAGCCATTGAGTAAGGAAAGACGTTACCGAAACACGTCTGGCTGGATTTGTATGCTGATGCTCTTTCTCCGCTGCCACCTGTTGGCAAGATGTTTCCAAAAAAAAATATCAAAAGATTAAATATGTACCTGCTGGCTGGCTTCCTTTCTTCAGGGATACGTTTTTGTGTGGTGATATTGCGTGGCAGAGCCCAGCTGCGAAGGGAGACCCACTGCTTTTGAGCGGACCCATGTTGGTGCCAAGTGGTGTCAGCGCATTGTGGAAGGCAATTTTTACTGGCAACAACTGGAATGCATGACAGGGTTCAATACAGGACTTTGCATCGACCCACATGGGTTTTATTCAATTTTTAACATTGCCCTGTAAGTTGGACTCACTTGAGATCACTCTCTTGCAGTACAGGAACCACAATGCCATGTTGGCAATGCCCACTGGGGCAGGACCATGGAAGGTAAAATGGGCGGAGAACGCTGTATTGCAATCAGCAGTTTCAGAAGCCATTGAGGAAGGGAAAGAGGTTCCTGAAACGCATCTGGCTGGATTTGTATGCTGATGCTCTTTCTACGCTGCTACCTGTTGGCAAGCTGTTCCAAATAAAAAGATGAAATACGTACCTGCCGGCTGGCTTCCATTCATCGGGGCTACGTTTTTGAGTGGTGATGTTGAACGGGTGAGCCCAGTCGCGAAGGGACTCCCAGCGCTTGTGACCGGGCCCACGCTGGCGCCAAGTAGTGTCAGCGCATTGTGGGAGGCAATTTTCACTGGCAACAACTGGAAAGCATGACAGGGTGCAATACGAGACTTTGCATCGACCCACATGGGTTTTGTTCAATTTTTAACATTGCCCTGTAAGTCGGACTCACTTGAGATCACTCTCTGGCACTACAGGAACCACAATGCTGTATTGGCCACGCCCACTGGGGCAGGACCCTGGAAGTTAAAAAGTGAGGAGAACGCTGTCTTGCAATCGGCAGTTTCAGAAGCCATTGAGGAAGGGAAAAGGTTCCTTAAACGCGTCGGCTGGATTTGTATGCTGATGCTCTTTCTACGCTGCTACCTGTTGGCAAGTTGTTCCAAATAAAAAGATGAAATACGTACTTGTCGGCTGGCTTCCTTTCATCGGGGCTACGTTTTTGTGTGGGGATGTTGAGCGGCTGAGCCCAGGCGCGATCGGACGCCCAGCGCTTGTGAGCGGGCCCATGTTGGCGCCAAGTGGTGTCAGCGCATTGTGGGAGCCAGTTTTCATTGGCAACAACTGGAAAGCATGACAGGGTGCAATACGGGACTTTGCATTGATCCACATGGGTTTTATTCCATTTTTAACATTGTCCTGTAAGACGGACTCACTTGAGATCACTCTCTTGCACTACAGGAACCACAATGCCATATTTACCATGCCCACTGGGGCAGGACCATGGGAGGTAAAAAGTGCAGAGAACGCTGTATTGCAATCGGCAGTTTCAGAAGCCATTGAGGAAGGGAAAGAGGTTCCTGAAACGCATCTGGCTGGATTTGTATGCTGATGCTCTTTCTACACTGCTACCTGTTGGCAAGTTGTTCCAAATAAAAAGATGAAATACGTACCTGCCGGCTGGCTTCCATTCATCGGGACTACGTTTTTGTGTGGTGATGTTGAATAGCTGAGCCCAGTCGCGAACGGATGCCCAGCGCTTGTGAGCGGGCCCACGTTGGCGCCAAGTGGTGTCAGCACATTGTGGGAGGCAGTTTTCACTGGCAACAACTGGAAAGCATGACAGGGTGCAATACGGGACTTTGCATCGACCCACATGGGTTTTATTCAATTTTTAACATTGTCCTGTAAGACGGACTCACTTGAGATCACTCTCTTGCACTACAGGAACCACAATGCCATGTTGGCCGTGCCCACTGGGGCAGGACCATGGAAGGTAAAAAGTGCGGAGAACGCTGTATTGCAATCGGCAGTTTCTGAAGCCATTGAGGAAGGGAAAGACGTTACCGAAGCGCGTCTGTCTGGATTTGTATGCTGATGCTCTTTCTACGCTGCCACCTATTGGCAAGCTGTTCCAAAAAAAAAATATCAAAAGATTAAATACGTACCTGCTGGCTGGCTTCCTTCCTTCGGGGCTATGTTTTTGTGTGGTGATGTTGCGTGGCTGAGCCCAGCCGTGAAGGGGGACCCACCACTTTTGAGCGGACCCACGTTGGTGCCAAGTGGTGTCAGCGCATTGGGGGAGGCAATTTTCACTGGCAACAACTGGAAAGCATGACAGGGTGCAATACGGGACTTTGCATCGACCCACATGGGTTTTATTCAATTTTTAACATTGTCCCGTAAGACGGACTCACTTGAGATCACTCTCTTGCACTACAGGAACCACAATGCCATGTTGGCCATGCCCACTGGGGCAGGACCATGGAAGGTAAAAAGTGCGGAGAACGCTGTATTGCAATCGGCAGTTTCTGAAGCCATTGAGGAAGGGAAAGACGTTACCGAAGCGCGTCTGGCTGGATTTGTATGCTGATGCTCTTTCTACGCTGCTACCTGTTGGCAAGTTGTTCCAAATAAAAAGATGAAATACGTACCTGCCGGCTGGCTTCCTTTCATTGGGGCTACGTTTTTGTGTGGTGATGTTGAACGGGTGAGCCCAGTCACGAAGGGACGCCCAGCGCTTGTGAGCGGGCCCATGCTGGCGCCAAGTAGTGACAGCGCATTGTGGGAGGCAATTTTCACTGGCAACAACTGGAAAGCATGACAGGGTGCATTACGGGACTTTGCATCATCCCACATGGGTTTTATTCAGTTTTTAACATTGCCCTGTAAGTCGGACTCACTTGAGATCACTCTCTTGCACTACAAGAACCACAATTCTGTATTGGCCACGCCCACTGGGGCAGCACCCTGGAAGTTAAAAAGTGAGGAGAACGCTGTCTTGCAATCAGCAGTTTCAGAAGCCATTGAGGAAGGGAAAGAGGTTCCTTAAACGCATCTGGCTGGATTTGTATGCTGATGCTCTTTCTACGCTGCTACCTGTTGGCAAGTTGTTCCAAATAAAAAGATGAAATACGTACTTGTCGGCTGGCTTCCTTTCATCAGAGCTATGTTTTTGTGTGGTGATGTTGAGTGGCTGAGCCCAGTCGCGATCGGACGCCCAGCGCTTGTGAGCGGGCCCACGTTGGCACCAAGTGGTGTCAGCGCATTGTGGGAGCCAGTTTTCACTGGCAACAACTGGAAAGCATGACAGGGTGCAATACAGGACTTTGCATCGACCCACATGGGTTTTATTCCATTTTTAACATTGTCCTGTAAGACAGACTCACTTGAGATCACACTCTTGCACTACAGGAACCACAATGCCATAATGGCCATGCCCACTGGGGCAGGACCATGGAAGGTAAAAAGTGCGGAGAACGCTGTATTGCAATCGGCAGTTTCTGAAGCCATTGAGGAAGGGAAAGACGTTACCGAAGCGCGTCTGGCTGGATTTGTATGCTGATGCTCTTTCTACGCTGCTACCTGTTGGCAAGTTGTTCCAAATAAAAAGATGAAATACGTACCTGCCGGCTGGCTTCCTTTCATTGGGGCTACGTTTTTGTGTGGTGATGTTGAACGGGTGAGCCCAGTCACGAAGGGACGCCCAGCGCTTGTGAGCGGGCCCATGCTGGCGCCAAGTAGTGTCAGCGCATTGTGGGAGGCAATTTTCACTGGCAACAACTGGAAAGCATGACAGGGTGCATTACGGGACTTTGCATCATCCCACATGGGTTTTATTCAGTTTTTAACATTGCCCTGTAAGTCGGACTCACTTGAGATCACTCTCTTGCACTACAAGAACCACAATTCTGTATTGGCCACGCCCACTGGGGCAGCACCCTGGAAGTTAAAAAGTGAGGAGAACGCTGTCTTGCAATCGGCAGTTTCAGAAGCCATTGAGGAAGGGAAAGAGGTTCCTTAAACGCGTCTGGCTGGATTTGTATGCTGATGCTCTTTCTACGCGGCTACCTGTTGGCAAGTTGTTCCAAATAAAAAGATGAAATACGTACTTGTCGGCTGGCTTCCTTTCATCGGAGCTATGTTTTTGTGTGGTGATGTTGAGTGGCTGAGCCCAGTCGCGATCGGACGCCCAGCGCTTGTGAGCGGGCCCACGTTGGCACCAAGTGGTGTCAGCGCATTGTGGGAGCCAGTTTTCACTGGCAACAACTGGAAAGCATGACAGGGTGCAATACAGGACTTTGCATCGACCCACATGGGTTTTATTCCATTTTTAACATTGTCCTGTAAGACAGACTCACTTGAGATCACTCTCTTGCACTACAGGAACCACAAAGCCATAATGGCCATGCCCACTGGGGCAGGACCATGGAAGTTAAAAAGTGCCGGGAACGCTGTATTGCAATCGGCAGTTTCTGAAGCCATTGAGGAAGGGAAAGAGGTTCCCGAAATGCGTCTGGCTGGATTTGTATGCTGATGCTCTTTCTACGCTGCTACCTGTTAGCAAGTTGCTCCAAATAAAAGATGAAATACATACCTGCTGGCTGGCTTCCTTTCATCAGGGCTACGTTTTTGGGTGGTGATATATAGATATATATATATATATATATATAAATATATATAAACCAAGAGAAATACGGGTCCTTCCGAGATCAGTCCCTTCGCCAGGTGATGCGTCGACCGGCAGAAACCCAAGCCGGTAAATAAGTATCAAGATGTTTCTTCGAATAACGATGCACACTCAGGAGTCCATTGCATCCACAGGTATTTATTTCAGACAATCGCTACGCGTTTCGACACACAGAGTGTCTTGATCACACGATCTCAATGGAAAATCATGACGTGTATATATTAACAAACATAGAGAAAGCACTTCCTGTTAGGTATACATTTTCGCCACGTTAGTCGGCATCCATCTTAAACTAGTTTGCATATAATGAAATGCATCACTGTTTCTTTGGTTTGCGAGTCTCTAGAAAAAGAAAATTGATTCTAGCAGTGGTATAACATGTATTTCATACTCATACATGATGTGATTGTTTAAAAACTGTTGATGTTCAACATTTGAATAAAACCCAAAAAATCATACAACATTGCTATATGGTCGGTACGATCGCACATTGATCAAATCTATGCATTGTGCTCGTAAACTGCAAGTGCAGAAAAATCATTCATCAGCCGAAAGAAAATTCTTAAGATTAATACTGACAGTTACTGACAGTTGTATGAACTCGTATTTGTCTTTTGTCGATTGTCAATAAAGTTTATAGACAAAAGAATGAAAAAATATTTCTATATAGCGCGACAAGTGTCAAACTATTGCAAGACTCCATTTGTTTTTTAAGTACAAACCAGTATTGTGCTTGCAGGCTATTGTAGCAGAATAGATGGAATGCATCTTAAGGCATACTATAATATATGCGATCTAGTGTCCAAAATGTTCAGCGTTAGTAGAGTCTAAATGTAGCTTGAAAAGGCAAGTGCCCAACAAAAGCTTACTTATTATTGAGAAAAAGAAAAAGGTGAGATGGATCAATTTTCTTTTTCTAGAGACTCGCAAACCAAAGAAACAGTGATGCATTTCATTATATGCAAACTAGTTTAAGATGGATGCCGACTAACGTGGCGAAAATGTATACCTAACAGGAAGTGCTTTCTCTATGTTTGTTAATATATACACGTCATGATTTTCCATTGAGATCGTGTGATCAAGACACTCTGTGTGTCGAAACGCGTAGCGATTGTCTGAAATAAATACCTGTGGATGCAATGGACTCCTGAGTGTGCATCGTTATTCGAAGAAACATCTTGATATATATATATATATATATATATATATTTATATATATTACGATACTCCTTCTGTTGTTTTTCAAACAAGAACGGAACGGACTCCACTTGTTTCGTGCATTTAATTATTTATTTTTGCTTCTGCCGCCATTACGCGTTTCGGGCCACCCAGAGCCCTTGATCACATGACATGCTTCGGTATTTTTCCACGTTTTTAAAGTGACATAGTGCTTGTTAGTGTTCATAACCATAAACAACAGACTTTTTTCATTGTTTGTAGTACTATCGCATTTACCACATATCTGAACCAGATGTTTGTATCATACTTGAAGGCACTTTGACAATTAGTTTGTATGAATAAATAAATAAATAGATAAATAGATAAATAATTAAATAAATATCTTTTACAAACCCTATGAAGCTATGTTAATAAATATTGGTAATTATTCTAAAAAAAACACATTCATTAAAAAGATCAGATATTTGTACGTGACCCCTATTTACAATATGTCTGCATAAATGCGCCAATATTTCAAATTTGTTCCTTTCCTTGATTTATCTTAAAATCACTATATTTGTAAAATACATATTTTATCCACGCACAAGTATATATGTGATATGCATAAAACATTTTGAACAAGTTCACACTGTGTTATCTTTTCAATGTTTGATATTGCTACCATATTGTAACAAAATGTTAACCCATTTTGTTCGTTATAATACATGTATGTTAGAATTGGGGTACACATTCAAGGTTTTGATACAGTACGTGATATGTGCAAAGTACGCTAAAGACAGTGCTAAGGTGCTAATTTTCAGTGACACCCACTATTTGTGCAAATATTTGTTGTGTGCCATGCGCCCATGGTACTATTAGTAAAAACAACGGGTATTCTGACCGGGAGGTGGGACAGAGTAAAATATTATTTTATGTTAGCAGCTTTATCTTTTAGTGTTATGTTTCTTATTCATTGGAATCTTAATTCTACAGCCAGGTGTACAAGTCTTCAGTAGTGTTCAGACCGTGCGGATTTTTACTGTCAAGTTCTAATATGTAAAAGGCAGAAAAAAAAAACCGCCACTCTATCACAAGGATGATGTCATCAGTGATGTCATGAGTGATGCCACTGACCATGTCATGAGTGATGTAATATGTGACGTCATGAGCAGTGGATTGCGGGCGCGCGAGTTATAGTTATCTGAACTAACTATAACGGGGGAATTTCATTGGTTTTTTACGAGTGAAATATCCACCTAACTATAACATGTGTGAAACCTATGGTATTTTAAGTGAATTTGCAAGGTTTTTTAAATGCTATTCCTAACTATAACGTGTGTGAAACCTAAGGTTTTTTCAGTGAATATATATATAGAGCCACCTTACGCCCAAGGACTCAACAGAACGCCAGAGGAAGAGGCGGAATCATAAACGAAGGCAGAGGAGAAAGGTCAACAGGATGGCCATCAAACAACAAAAAAACGAGAGGGAGAGGGAGAGGTTGGTGGAAGCACAACTAAACACTAATGCAACTAAAACTGTCATCAACCTCACTGACGTCACCCTCTCAAAGGCTGAAGAACAAATCTTATCTTTGGAACTCTCTTTCTGCCCCGAATCGAACTTTAACTATGCCAACACAAGAATGGATGTATACAGATTTATAAGGAAATTAAAACTGAAAAAACATCATGAACTCAGCACGAAACCTTTGAAAGAAAAAGTGGCTCAGCATCAGAAAAACCAAAAAAATGAAAAAATGAAAAACCAAACAAATACGGCAGAATCCATCTCCAGTGAACCTTCGCAAACGTCTGAAGATTCTCTCCTTGAAACTCTTATGGAGCTACAAAATGGCAAATATAATATGGGGGTAGCAGCAAACAATACCCAATTGTCAACTTTGGAGGCATCAAGCTTAATCACGAGTTCCCCGACCTTTGCAGCACTACCGGAGCATAGAAAAAATACACCTTTCAAACGAAAGTCAACGTTCAATCCCATAATGCCAAGAGATAGTATCGACATTTTTAATGATCAAGTAATCAACGAAATCAAAAAATTAAATTACAAGATCATGCAAAGCAAATTGAAATGGCATCCTAAAGACAGGAAGCTTAAACAACCATTGACAAAAATACAAAGCAACAAAAATGTGATTGTAAGAAGTGCGGACAAAGGAGGCAATATCGTCTTATGGGGCAGGACACAATATATGAAGGAGGCATTATCAATCTAAATGACAGAACCTGCTATAAAACCAGCAATTGGGGCACCCTGAAAGCAATACAAAATGACTTTTATGCAAAACTATTGGCCTGGAAAAGTGCGGGAACACTAACCATGGATGAATATAAATTTATGTATAAAGAAAATCCTACTATACCTAATATATATTTCATCCCTAAAATTCATAAGGATGCCAAGAACCCACCTGGTCGACCTATTATTTTGGCTCAGAACAGTCTATTGGAAAATGCAGCAATTTCCTGCAAAAAATCAACAATTTCAAATGGCAAGACAGTTACCTGCTAATGACTTTGGACGTGGTATCCCTATACACGAGTATAAAACACAGGGATGGTATAAGAGCACTAGAACATTTCCTTAGCAAACGGAAGCCAAGCCTTTCCGCACACAGCATGATGTTAAGTGATTTGACTCAATTTTGTTTGCATAACAATGTTTTTCTATTTGATAAAACTGTCTACCAGCAGACGCGTGGTGTTGCGATGGGGTCCAGCTTCTCTCCCAGCTATGCATGTTTACACATGGGCTGGTGGGAGGAGCTGGTCCTCGGGGTGACGCATAGCTTGATGGTGGAAAAACATGTAAAATTGTTTTATAGATACATTGATGATATTTTTTTGGTTTGGGACGGCCTTTCAGAGGATGCTTATGATTTTGCTAAAAGCCTAAACACCAATGAGATCAACTTAAGCTTTACGGCAACAATAGACAAATTTAATATCAATTTCTTAAATGTAGAGTTGTTTGTTATGAATGGTAGACTGGAAACAAAACTCTTCAAAAACCGACGGCAGGAAATTCATTATTACATTGGTCAAGTTTCCATCCACGACATTTGATTAATAGCATTCCCTACGGGGAAATGCTAAGAATCAAACGTATTTGTAGTTGTGTGCCTGATCTGCAAAAGGCACAATCAGATTGCAAAACAAGATTCTTAGCCAGAGGTTACAATGCCAAAATCCTCGATTCAGCAATCGCTAAAACATTGAAACTGGAAAGAGAGCCACTTTTAGCTACAAAACCTAAAAACGATTCAACTTATGACTTGCGACTTATTACCACCTACAACCTGCAGCATAAAACCATTAGAAACATAATGCAGCGGAATTGGTCAATAGTACTTGACGATCCAGTAATAGGATCACTATTGCCCAAAAGATTGGGCTTAACCTTCAGAAGGGCTCCATCAGTTAGTAATAGTCTGGTAACTAGCAGCCCTGAAGTACAGGACTCTGCTAATTGGCTCTCTCAGAGAAAGGGATTTACAGCCTGCAAAAACTGCAAAGCATGCATTCATGGAACAAGCAGGAAAACGTATAAAATGCCATTTAGTGATAAAGAAGTGGAAATAAAGCAAGCCCTACACTGCAAATCTGACCACGTAATATACGTTTTAGAATGTACATGCAACCTTAAATATGTAGGCAGCACGAAACTCCCGGCTAATAAAAGAATCTTACAACACCTCAGAGCCATCACTAATAGGGACCCCTCTTACCCAGTCGCTAGACATTTTCAGGAAATTCACAATAGCGAC
This sequence comes from Triturus cristatus, assembly GCF_964204655.1. Taxonomy (NCBI): domain Eukaryota; kingdom Metazoa; phylum Chordata; class Amphibia; order Caudata; family Salamandridae; genus Triturus; species Triturus cristatus. The sequence continues at coordinate 1,426,236,455 of NC_140589.1, forward strand.
ACCAAGTACCTATCCTATTACCTTATTGATGCGGTACCAAAAAACAGAAGAGGAGGGGACAGAGAAGGTGCATTACGCAAGCTGGAGACCCGCTATATTTTAAATCTAGATAGCAAGTTACCAGGAGGTCTGAATGCCACCGAGGACCTTTACACTTGCATCTAACGGGTTAATGCAGACCTAAAAATTATGACCGATGAATTACACTTCTGCCCAAAGCCACTAAGCAATCAAGATTTAGGCAATATGTTTCTCCCTGTTTTTTGTAATATTAATCAAACTATAATACAGGCAGGTATTCAATGGGACCAATTATTTTCTGCAACTTGATGCCCGGTGCTTTTACGAATCCTTTTGTGGAAAAAATGTTTATAAAGATTTTTTAAAGTTTTTATAGGATTTTTACAAACCTCGGATTTTGCCTATACCAACAAAAGAGAAACCAGCTAAATAGGCTACATGCACTAGCACTTTAATTTTCTACAGGTCCATATATATATATTTTTTTTTTCATTCTTTTGTCATTACAGCTAACACGTGTGTTACATTGCACCATTTAGATTAGCATCAATGAATAGTTGAGCAACATTTCCTGGTTTACGTTCTCGTGCAATGTACAAGTTATTGAGTTTGTAACAAAGGCATCATGCATTTATGCAATTATGTTTGAAATTGGGTAATACTGTACTGGAGACGTCAGCATTAATAGTGTGTATTATATATCCTTGTTGCATTCAGAAAAAAAAACAAAGAAAAAAAAAAACATTTTTTTAGAGCTATTGAAGCACATTTGAATTTTATGCACCTTCATGTGATTATTCATTTATGTGGTTTTAAATGCTTTTAAATTGAGTGATATTAGGCATTTGTCCTTTATTATATCAAAGTCTGGTTCTAGAATAACTTACACTAGGTCCAGCGAAAAAACAAAGTATATTTACACATTTACTGTTCAAGCATTTTAGTATCATTTTAGTATCTTTTTACTGTTAATGATATAATGAGGATTTTGTTGCTTTCTATTGCGTTTTTGCACTTGCACTTGCACTTTTAATACTATAAAATGGCGGCTGAAACCAAGAAGCGTTGTCATGTGATCAAGGTCCAGGAGGGACCGAAACGCGTCATGGCCGACTAGCGAAAAAAAAAAAAAATAATAATATTAATTTGCACAGAACCGTGGTCCGTGCCTGCTTTGTTATCTCGAGGATTGGGGAGCGAAGTAAGCAGCAAAACTGGATATATATATATATATATATATATATATATATATATATATATATATATATATATATATATATATATATATATATATATATATATATATATATATATTATTCAAGGTATGGACAGTCACTCTCACCAGTCCTTAAAAGCCTTTGTCTGCACCCGACGTGTTTCGAGAGGATCTCTTTTTCAAGGGTAATGCGGACATACAGCGCATGTGCACCTGCAGCTTCCTTTTCAGCGATATCGCACGCCATTGATTGGTCCCTCTATATGAGAAGTGCGTTGCTTTCTGGGAGCTGTAGTGTGTGATTTCTTTCCTTGAAGGATGCGCTCCAAATTTCAGGCAAATTCAAGGCTCTCACATGAGCCCTTGGGGAGAGCAGTTGTCCTTGATCCTAGTTTTGTGTCCTGCTTCGTAAGCTTGGTATATCCAGTGCTCCGCAGCCCCCTGTTATTGGGGTGGTGCAAGCTCAGCGGCAGGACGGCCGCTATTAACATTAGGCTCCGTGGGGATGTCCAGAAAACGAGCAGCACTCGGACATAAAACAGCTTTTTCCCCAACATCAAGCTTTATTCAAGGTATGGACAGTCACTCTCACCAGTCCTTAAAAGCCTTTGTCTGCACCCGACACGTTTCAAGAGGATCTCTTTTTCAAGGGTAATGCGGACATCCCCACGGAGCCTAATATATATATATATATATATATATATATATATATATATATATATTCACTGAAAAAACCATAGGTTTCAGGGGTGTTATAGTTAGTTCAGCTAACTATAACTCGCGCGCCCGCAATGCACTGCTGATGACGTCACATATTACATCACTCATGACATGGTCAGTGACATCACTCATGACATCACTGATGACATCTCAACTGACATCACTGATGACATCACTGATGACATCATCCAGTGAATGTGTGTTTTTCTGAAAATTAAATATGTTTTATATATGTATATCTAAAGGTCGATGGAAGAATAAATGGGTATATAAGTATCTAAATGGATGATTTGTTTTTGAAAAATTGATTGTGTAACTGAGTGATTAAGTGTATCATAGTGAATACATGGCTTAGTGAGTAATGTTTAAATATGTAAATATCTGTATCAGTCTCTCACTTTGTGTATACGTGGCTGCATGGGTTGGTGAGTAGCTACATGGGTGTCTATATAGGTTATTAGTTGGTTTTTTGAGTATCAGTCTGAGTGTCTGCATGGTTCGGTGGGGGGTATTACGTAGTGCATAGTTGCATGAATGAGTGACTCACTGTTTGTATGTGTTGAAGACAGCATGTGTGCAGGACTGTATGGGTGGATGAGTGTGTGTATGGGTGTGTTAGTGAGTGAATGACTGTCTCAATAGTGTCTTTATGAGTAACTACATATGTTTAAAACTAGTATATGTGACTATTGGTGTATATAAGTGAGTATATGTGAGAGTGAGAGATTGAAAGAGTTCCTGTATGAATAAGTATGTGTTTCTATAAGTGATTGCTTAAAAGACTAAGTATGTGTAAGTTTCCGTAGAAGTAAGTGTGGTGGTGTGTGTATAACTGTATATGCAAGTAAATGTATGTTTGATTCTTTATTAGCATGAGTGACTATGTGTGTGAGTAACTCTATGGATGACTGGCATTGTGTAACAGGATGTATAGGTGTATGAGTACATATGATGAGTGAGTACATGTATGAGTGACTGTATAGGACTGTTGGTGAATGAGTGGATGTGTATGTGGATCTTAGAATTTCTGAAGAGGTTGTTGTAACTGGTATTGGTATGTCCATTGTTTTGAAAATTGTAGTCTCTATTTTGGAATGTGTGTATCAAAGGTTATATTAGGGTGAGAGGAGGTCTGCCACTCTATCACAAGGATGATGTCATCAGTGATGTCATCAGTGATGTCATGAGTGATGTCACTGACCATGTCATGAGTGATGTAATATGTGACGTCATCAGCAGTGCATTGCGGGCGCGCGAGTTATAGTTAGCTGAACTAACTATAACGGGGGAATTTCAATGGTTTTGTACAAGTGAAAAGTCCAGCTAACTATAACACCCCTGAAACCTATGGTTTTTTCAGTGAATTTCTGAGGTTTTTTAAATGCTAATTCCTAACTATAACGTGCCTGAAACCTATGGTTTTTTCTGTGAATTTCAAAGGTTTTTTAAATGCTAATTTCTAACTATGCCTACAGAGATAGGACATGTGAAGAAAGAAGAAAAAATGCACAGAAAGAAAAAAAAGAAGTGCAGAAAGAAGCAACAGAAGTCCTCAAAGACGAAGAAAAGTGCAGGAAGAAGGATAATGTGCAGAAAGAACAAAAAGAAGAGCAGAAAGAAGCCTTGTTGCAAAATCATCCTGTACCCTCAACTTTTTCAGACGAATACTGGTGGTAACTGAGTCTGACTAACCAGTCCTAGAGCCAGTGCTATGTTAAAAGACACTTAGAATACAGTGAAAACACCTACATACACTAGGGAACATTATGCGTTGGGGTCCCCCTGTGATTAGCATGACCTCCTCTGTAAGCCCCTAGTATATAATAGGGCAGAGGGATTAAAACTACCTCTTAAAACAGGCCACAGGGCGTTTTTGCACACGTTAACTCAGGCCACGTCCCCTCCCTTCACCACTGTGTAAACACGCCCTGTGTCCGTTTTTAGTTGGGAGATTAAGTTCATTTGAATCCTGAGGGTCCCTAGGGTCCAACTAGCCCACTAGGTACCTCCAGTAAGTGCCACAGAGCTGCGTTGCAGAGAGGTGTAAAAAGTGGCACGGCCTGGACCACCTCTCTGCAATGCAGCTCGGTGGCGCTTACTGGAAGCACTTGGTGGGCTAGTTAGCCCCCAGGGGCCCTCAGTATTGAAGGGAAATGATATCCCCAATTTAAAACGTGCCATAGTGCGTGTTTGCAAACGTCACCTCAGGCCCCGTCCCCTCCCTTCACCACTGTGTAAACGCGCCCTGTGGCTCTTCTCAGTTGAGAGATTAAGTCCCCTTGAATCCTAAGGGTCCCTAGGGTCAAACTAGACCACTAGGTACCTCCAGTAAGCACCACAGAGCTGCGTTGCAGAGAGGTGTAAAAAGGGGCTTGGCCTCAGAACACCTGTCTGCAGCGCAGCTCCCTGGCGCAAACTGGAGATGCCTGTTGGTCTAGTTGGCCCTCAAGGACCCTCAGTATTGAAGAGGAATTAATTCCCCAACTTACAACTCGCCAGGGGGCGCGTTTGCAGAGTGCTGCAAGGAGGGGGCGTCGCCTCCGGCACGATGCCAGTCTTTTATTTATTTTAATTTTTTAAGAAGGGGGGCTGTGTGGTTCCCCTTCATATTCTAATTTCTTGGCCCTGATGGCCCCATCCCCCAGGGCCTGTCTCCTAATTATATTTTTTTGACCCCAATCCCCAGGGCTGGCCACTGTTTTTTATTATTTTAAAAAAATATATATTTATAGACACACCTAGGACATGCTGGACAAACCCTACGTACCTATCACCATGACGATTTGCGTGATATTCATTAAAAGGCGACTATGCATACAATGAATCCACGTGGAATGTATTTACACCACTAGTGAAGCTCTGACATGTCTGATGCCCTACCGTGCCTAATCCCGGTAGACACCCTTGTCGTTTATTTATACAAACATGGGTAGCTATTGACGGGCACATTTAATACACATGCACACCAAGCCATTCAAAGGGGATTCGACAAAAATTCGACCAAAACTATGCAAGAAACCCCCCTCACGATTAATAAAACACACATCCACTGCCGGATGTTTAATACATTTTATTTTACTCTCTGGAAAGGGGGCGAACATCACTTGAGAGTCACAGCGCGCTCCTGGCAGAGCCCAATGCTGTGTTACACTCACCATTGCCTGCTGAGTGCCACACACCTCTGTGTTGTATTCCATTAGCTAGTGCATATGCTATGACACTCTCTAGTCCATGTGCACTGTAACACCACCCCGTGAATATGTCATGCCACACTTGTCTTCGCACGGGTTATATTGCCCCATCTAACGTGCCTTCCTCGATGCCTATGTTATAACGCACAGTGCTATGCTATACATATTACAATCTGGGATCTATATCTTTGTCACAGTGCATATGCAACGTTACACTCCCCAGCACATATTTTATATTACAACTTTAGAGACTAGTTAGGTTACACAACACTGCCCTGTGCATACTACACTCCAAGGCGCATATCGCATAGCACGCGCTAGTGCCTGTGCTATCTCACGCTCTCCAATGAATCTGTCATTGCGCACAATGTATTGCATATTATATTTCACGCCTGGTACATCTTATATCACACTTTTTGGTGCATAGTTTATACCATACACTATATCTAGTTTTCATTTTCAATCGTGCTCTCAGGACTATGTTCTATATAACACTGTGTTCACCTACCCTTTTCACGGGCATTACATTTTGCGATAGGGGGTGGAGGGTCAGGGGGTGTTTCTGCCAAGTGAGCCTGGATTCACAGTCACAAACGTCCTCTTCTTCCTGAATAAAAGTGAGATTATGCTGCATACTTGTTCATATTTTAAATAGTTCGCACAGACACACGTTTTAAAAACAATAAAGTTCCTAATACCCGCCTTCTCTGAACAGTTAGCTTGCTGCCCCATCCCCCTCCTCCCTATCCTCTGTTGTGTGAATCCATGGACTAGCCTCCTCCCTCCTGCCATGCATGGTCTGATGTGCTGCCACTGCCCTCAATTTAGTATGATGTACCAGTCCACTCCTCCTGCCCTCCATTGCCCAATTCTATGTCCCATCATTGACCTCCTGCTTAAACTCTGTGCTTAGCTTGCTGCCCCTATTCTCCTTCCCCCTGCCCTCCAATGTCTTTGTGCATGCCCCTGCTCCATCCTTTTTGCCCACCATGTTCCATGGACCTGCCACTCCTATCTACTCTGAGTGTTCTGTTGAGCTGCCACTCCCCTCCCACCTGCCTAGCATTGTCAGATGACTGTAACCTGTCCCTGCCACCTCCACCCTGCCTGTCCACATGCCATACCCCTATCCTCTTCCTCCTGTCCACATGGTCCATTGTACTGCCACACCCTTCTGCCCTCCCTGGTCTGTTGTGCTGCAACTGCTCCTCCTGCCTGCCCCGTGCGGTCTGTTGTGAGGCCCCTTCCCCTGAACTTTCTTGTCTGTGCACAGGTCCTGACCCTCCCTTCTATCCTCCATCGTCCTTTGTGCATGCCCCTGCACCCTCCTTCTTGCCCATCATAGCCAGTGTGCTGCCACTAACCCTCCCACTTGCCATGCATGGTCTTCTGTGCTGCCATGGCCCCTCCCACCTTCCCTGTGTGGTCAGTTAGCTGCCCCTGACCCCCTCCCACCTTCCCTCCATGGTCTGTGTGTATGCCATCACAGTCTCACTGTTGCTCTTCATGGTGTGTCTTGCTTCTAGTGCCCATCCTGCCTGACCTCCATGGCTATCTTGCTGCTCCTGCCCTGCCCCCTTGCCCCCAGCCCTCTGTTTACATGTGCAGACCCCTACTCCCTCCCTCCTGGCTTGTCTGTTCCATTGTAATGCCCCTGATCCATCCCTCCTGCCCTTTATGGTCAGTTATGCTGCAGCTTTCTCTCCTGTCTGTCCATTATGGTCAGCTAGCTACCATTGCCTCTTGCCCCTCTGTTCTCTGTTGTCCATGTGCATGGTCCTGTCCCCTCCCTCTTGCTTTCTATGGATTGTGTTGCTGCACTCCCGTCCCGCATGCCCTGTGTGGTGTATTGTGCTGCTGCAAACCCTGATGCCTGCCCTGCAGGGTCAGTTTGGTACACCTCTCCATGTCCCTCCTGTCCTCTGTTATCCAAGTCCATGTCCCTACCCCATTTCCTTCCATGATCCAATGTACCATACTTACGAACATTTTGAACTTGGTAAGAGGGAGATTTTGAAAAAAAAGCTGGGGTATTGATTTTCCCCTTTGAATTACATTGAAAAAGAGGAGATTATAGACAGGAGACAGATCAAATAAAGCCCATTTGAGCTTAAAAACATTGGACGTTTCCTGGCTGAAACGTATGGTTTTACTACCATTGCCTCTTCCTTCTGCCCATAATGGTCTATTACATTGCCACAGCCTCTCTTGCAAGTCCTGTATCGTTGGTTTGTTGCCCCTGCCCCCCTTTCCACTGCCCTCCATAGTCTGTTGTGCTGCCACGTCCCTTCCTGCCTGCTCAGTGTGGTTAAATTGTTGCCTTTGCACCCTCCTACCTGCCTTCAATTTTCAGAGTCCGTGCCCCTGGCCTCTGCCTCTCAACAGTATCCTAATGAACAACTAGATTGCTAACATTCTATATTTATTACAAAAGTGTGGAACGTCTGACGTCATCTTGATGTAATCAAAACTGTAATACCTAGAGCATTTCCTTTAGAAATTACGTATATGAGAGGGTCTTATTGGCATCAAAATTATGGTTAGTGCTCTAAAAGACTAAAATAAGGACATATTTTCTGAGTTTTCAAATAGCGACAAAGCACTTTTATATTATTTGTTATCTTTATGTTTTTTTATCCAGTTGACCACTTGATTAAATGTTGCACTTAGGGGAGAGGATGTGGTGTTACTTCCAGAACTGCAGACTTTGCAACTGGGGACCAGGTTGGAGTTTCTGCTTCAGCTCGACATTCTGTGATTCTGGTCAAATCACTTAGTCTCCCCATGTCTACAACCAAAATGAATTTGTTCTTGTGTGATGTAACCAATGCTCATGTAAAGCACTCCAATACCTGACAAGTCTGTACTATATAACACTGCAAAAACACAAAATAATAAGTGTTTTGCACACTTCTGTCTTTGGGCTATATTTGGGCTACATCTGGGTAATTTTGGGCTACATTTGGGCTCTTTTGTCTCCGGTGGCCATTTTGGGAGATTTATTTGTTATGAAGTTTCCTAATTTCCTCATGTACTGCAGTCTCCTCAGTAGGAAATGCTTTCAGTTTTTTACTTTGATTCCATCATGAAGGTATTCAGATATGTCACACATTTGTTATAAATTCTGAATATTAGCACTCTAGTTGCTCATTAGATCACTGTAGTAAAACTACTGTTCACCATGGAAGTCTGCTCCTGGTATTAAAAGTGCATGTTTCAGTCTGCATGTCAGAATTTTTTAATGAAATAGAAGAGGATTTGAGAAGTCACTCAAAATGTGCCCTCATTTTCTTTCTTCAGCATTAATCATAATTTCTATGGCAAAATGAACCCCCTCATTGTGTTCCTTTTTAAATTAAATGTTTTAAGTGTTACCAGTTTATTCCAATCAAGATTGCTTCAGGTGTGCCATACTTTTGTCATAATGAAGACAGTAAGCGCTCTAGTTGTTTTTAAGAACACTCTGGGACATTCTGTCATTGGGCTATACTTGGGCTACATCTGGGTGAAATTTGGGCTACATTTGGGCTCTTTTGTCTCTGGTGGCCATCTTGTGAGACTTATTTGTTATGAAGTTTCCTAATTTCCTCATTTACTGCAGTCTCCTCAGTAGGAAATACTTTCAGTTTTTTACTTTGATTCCATCAAGAAGGCATTCAGATGTGTCACACATTTGCCATAAATTCAGAATGTTAACACTCTTTTTGCTCATTAGATCACTGTAGTAAAGCTACTGCTCACCAGGGAAAACTGCTGCTGGTATTGAAAGTGCATGTTTCAGTCTGCATGTCAGAATTGTTTAATGAAATAGAAGAGGATTTGAGAAGTCACTCAAAATGTGCCCTCATTTTTCTTTCTGCAGCACTAATCATACTTTTTTATGGAAAAATGAACCCCCTCATTTTGTTCCTTTTTAAATTAAGTAGGACTGTTAGCGCTCTAGTTGTTCTTTGGAACACTCTGGGAAGCTGCAGTAGAACACAAAGGAATCAACTGACAGTCTCTGCCCTTGTTGGATGTACATGTTTTACTGAGAATGTCAGACTTCATTCTCACATGACTGAGAAAGATAATGTGAATTTACAGAAAAAATGCTCTCAGTTTAGCTTATAGATCACCTTCCAAACCTCTGTGGGAAAAGCATGAGAAAATATTTTTCTCTCAATCATGATATCCCAGCAGAAGGCTTTTTCACATGGTGAAATCACCTTAGAACATACCACAATTCCTAAAATGAGTATGGTACCATCAACAAATGATTTATAATGTAACTAAAGTCTTAAAACCTTCTATTAACTACAATGATGTTTAATGAGGTGCTATCATGTATATTGTCCCAAGATGGCTGCCAACACTTCTTGGATGAAGTGCTGACAGCCAATCAGATCTCAGGATGAGATGTGTGGTTAGGCTCAGCCCACATATATATATGATTTTACTTTTGATTTTCTCAGGAACTACTGAACAGATTGACACCAGACCTGCAAAAGGCACTTCCCTGACCTGAGGACTACCTCTCTGCCAAATTTCAAGTAATTCTGTTCAGCCGTTCGGGCTGTACCTTGGACTAAAGGTCCCTATGGAAAAATGCAGGGGGAAAACGTGTTTTGGGACCCCCCTTTTTTCTCGGCCCCCGTTTGATGAATCACCCCGAGACTTTCAGGGTAGGAGCGGAGCGCCCCACCTATTTTGAAAATTTTGCGAGGATTCGTCAACCGGCGCCAAAGTTATTCCAAATAGAATGTTGCGGATTTCCTATGGAAACACGGTCCTAACTATAACTATCTACTGGCGACCGCCAGTAGATAATATATATATATATATATATCATATATATAAATATATATATTTATATATATATGTGTGTGTGTAGTACACTTGTTACTTCTACTTCAATCCCTTTTCAGTTGGTCATTTGAGCCCTTTCAATTTAATCTGTTATTTACAGAGTTTAGAAACAGAAAAGCTGTGTTAGGAAGTGCTATGTGAAAGACAAATTATCCCTATTAGCACTATCTATTGGTGCAGTTTTTGACCACACATTGATATATTTAAAAGGTTTACTGAATGCTTTTAGTACTAAAATCCTGATGTATCTAAGGTCAGTTAATACTAGTCCTCATGTGAACGATGCCAAATAAAATGCACCAGAAACAGCCAATAGTGAGGAAAGTTTAATTACTTTAATAAATAAACTCTTACTTTTAAAAAATACATTCCAAAAGAAACAGATTTTCCCATCCCTCTCACTTATGTGTGAAAGTCAGACAGAGTGGAAATCAGCAAACCTTAGTTATAGTGTTTTTATTCCATTCATTTAGTTTAGTCAGAAATATTATCTTGTCTGTTTATCAAAATACACAGTCTTACATTGTTATGCCATCTTAGATGTGTTTTGCTGAGTAACATTTTTTTGTTGTGGTACCAATTGTCAAATATTATTCTTACTCTCTTTATCTGCTAACATCCATACATTATAGGGATACTGTAGGTTACAGAGGAGTCCCATAACAATGGAGAGGAGGAAGGTCCGAGGTTGATCCCAGTATATAGTGATAGAAGTCCAAGATCACTTGTGAGATGCTTAGAAGCATTAACAGGGGACATCTTATTAATTGAAATACATGATCACACCATCAAGTGTCCTCAATAAGTTTAAAATTCTTACAGACCTTTAAGACTGTCCAAATGCAATAAAAAAAATGGAATTAGAAGGCTAATGTCTGATAACAATTAGCACTTCTTTGCTCCATTTTAGACCTTGACCTCATTGATAATTTTTAAGCATATGAAGCCAGAGTTTAAAAACAGAAGGGCAGCGATTGTGTAGTAAAATGCGGGTGTTAGGGCAGTATTTTACCATGCATCCTTCCCTTACTGCCTGTTACCGGTTTCAGAAATGTGTTCATTTTGTGTGTGTACTGAGGTTTTATTAACAAAAGGTTCTTGACCTTTCTTTTTTTGTTAAAAAGATAGGTCATTCATAAGTTAGAATTAGCACATCCTTAAACATTATTGACCTCACCAGGCTTTTTTCAGTTACTCCAGTATCATACTCATGACATGGGCACATCCACCAAGGATGGCCTAAATAAACGTATGATTTGAAGGTAAGAATAAAAAGTTGCCATCTCCAGATGTATGTTCTTCTGGATGTTGCATCATGGAATGGATCCTCGGATACTTTCATTAAAACTGTTCTTGCTGCTCTTGTGTCTGCCATGGTGGCAGCTGTGGTCACCGCTGTGGTCCCTGCTAAAGTGAAAGAACTGTTGCTGCTGTGGTCTCTGTTTTGCTGGCAGCATCTGTTGTCCTTGTCATGCTGGCAGTTGTGGTTGCTCATTTCATGGCAGCTGTTCTTGTGGCCACTACTGTTAGGGCTGAATTTCTCTTTGCTGGGTTGGCATATTTGCTTATTGCTGTAGGTATATATGGCCCTGCTGCTATCGACATTTTTGCTGTAGAAGCTGCAGGTATCAGTGTGGTCTCTACTTTGGTTACAGCTGTGGTGAAATAATGGTTAAAGCTGTTCTAGCAACTACTGTTGTAGCTATTGTTGCCACTGTGATATAGGATGTGGCCCCAGCTGATTTCATGGTCCCTGTTGAGGTTGAAGTCACAGTGGCAGCTGATGCTGATTCTGTGGTGGTATCTGTGCACCATGCTGTGCTCATCGCTGATGTTATATATGTATTAGCTGCTCTTAATTCCTTCAACGTCTGTCATCCCTGCTGTCATTTAACTATAGTCCTTGCTGTTGTTGCTACGATGGCAACTGTTATCAATGCTGTGGTGGGGGCTGTTATGGTAGCTGTTACTGCTGTGGTGGTAGCTGTTGGGTCAGCTGTGGTTCCTACGGTTGTGGCAGCTGCTGTTTTCCCTGTTGTCCCTTTTGTGGTTACAGCAGTACTCACTGCTGCTATCTCTGACTTGCTGGCAGCTGTTGTTGACCCTATATCATTTACAGAAGCTGTTGTAGTCTCTACAGTACAAATGTTGTTGATGTGTCCCTGTTATGGTTGCAGCTGTTGTAAAATGTATAACTCCCGAAATCTACACTTAAAGCCCCAGTCTATATTCATATTTCTTTAATCACAAGTGTTCTAGCAGACAGACTAAACTATCTCTAGCCACACAAAAATTGTGGTCCAGATTCACAAAGGAGCTTACACATAGTAAAATTATGAGTGCGCCCTGTGGAGATTCTGCCTCAAGTACGAAGATTCCGTTATGGGTGCGGAGACTCTACACTTGTAACTTTACTACACATAAGTACCTTCATGAATCGGGCCCTGTGTATTTTAGTTGATTTTTGTATTATTTACACCAATTAAAGTTATTGAAAGTGTAGAAGTACAATGACTTTAGGAAACATTACAATTGCCTCTGAATTAGGTCTGGGTGGTGAACTCTGCTCCGTTTGTGGAGTTTACGGAGTTTTCTGCATTCCGTGCTCCGCCGAGCTCGCGGAGTACAGAAAACTCTGCTCCACGTAATGCAGCAAAGTTGTTTCCCTGCTCGCGCTCATGAACAGTAAGTTGGTGACTGCGAGCTGCTGCTCAGGTAGAATTTCTACCCGAGCGGCAGGAAGATCAGTTCGAACGGCAGTTCGCACTGCACTCTGCTATTTGCGGAACTCCTCCAAATTTGTTTGTCACTTCGCTGAGTTCCACATAGCAAAACTCTGCGAACTACGCCCAAGCCTCATCTAAATATCTATAAAGATTCTACTTTGTGGGTATTCATCATGTTGGCACTACCACGGCCCAATACCAATTTCTCACCTCAAACCTATGCAGAATACCCAAGATCTAAGAACTGCATTTGTAGATATTTCTCAAATGTAAGTGCTACTTATTTGTGCAGCAACCTCGGAAGAGTTGCAGAGTGAGTCACCCTAATGCAATCTCACCCACTATAAGCCTATGAATAAAATGGATTTGAGATGCAACAGTCAGGGTTAATATTTTACTATAAGGTCAAGTGCTGTGTAGAGCTGTAGTAAAGGACTCTGAGAAGGTTACACATAACAGATTCACATGCATATGTACGTGTGTTGAGGCTGGCAGAGGGGTTGCTTGTTTTCACCATTATCAATGTGGAAGATATGACCCAATTTATGCGATTGAATTGGGGTCTAGGAAGAAATGTGCCCCTTATTCTTGGCTGAAGTGAAAAAAAATATATAGAGTTGTTATTGATTTTACACTTTGGGTAGAGTGTTTGCTAAAATATAATTTTTGAAGTAGGAAAGTCATTGCCATTTCTAATTCTATCAGTTGCTGATTCAACAGTAACACATCCAGTGCCTGCTTTACTCTGTACGTGTTTGTTTATATATATACACTGGGCATACTTCCTTGACCCAGACTGAATGGTATTCATGCTTTGAGCTAACATGCTGGGTATGCTAATTATTTGATGGCCAGTTGGCAGGGCAGAGCTCCCTTTGGAAGAAAAAGTCTATCATAGGAGGTTAGCATTCTCGTGGCTGAAGAAGGGGGTGAAGCTGATTAGCTGCTCCTCCATGACAAACACTGGCAGAATGCCCCACATGGGACAAAAGAAAGGCAGACAGACCTCCGGCTCCAGTTCCATCCATTACAGTGGAATTTCTTTAAAGCATGGATGGAAGAAAGACCCTTGGCTTCCAGGAAGAGATGTATCCTAGTTTTCCTTCAAGTTTTCTTCAAGTGGCCATTTTAATTCTTTTCATAATGCATGCTGTGTAGTGGGTTTGGACACCAATGGGGATATTCCTGGAAGTGCCATTTTAGGTTAGAGAAGTGATGTAGCATATCTGGATTTGGTAGCAGCTCCTACATTCTAGAACTCCCTGCCTTCATTTTTAAACCCCTTCACAGCCAAGAATAGTTGAATAACAAAAGAACAGGAGAAGGAAGGCAGACCTGAAAGGTGGATGAATCAATGTCTGGAGTGTAATGACCTACTCTTTACTTATTTGGTATTTTTAAATTAAATAAACGTACATCATTGCAGGATAAATAGATAAATACATCTCTTATATACATTAACACAAGACAACATTTTCAACAAGATCATACAAACAATGATTATTTTATCTTAGATACTTGACAGTTTTGAAGGTGGTAAGCGGTAGATGATACCACTATACACTTTTCGGCACTACTGCCTTCATCAGGGGACCGTCTATACCATAAAACATAGGTCTCTGATAATGACCATGTCTGGATATGGAAAGGTACATGGAAAACTCATATGCCGATTCCGCTATGTCGTTAAATCTTTAGAGCTGTCAATATTTTCAAGTAGCCATGGATGCGTTGCGGCATACAGTGGATACTGGATCCCAGGCAAGCAAGAGTCTTCAAGCTCTGTTTCAAATTGTCTCAATAAAGTTTGATATGTTGAAAAATAGAAAGGAGAATACTGTGCAAGATACGTTCTACGGCATTCTCAGAATCAAAGTTTCTTACAAACGGGTCATTAATCGGTACCGTAAATGGCAATGACCAAAACTTGTTATCACGATTTTTTATCAGTAGATGATCTCGCTCCAGTAGGATAATGACTACACGGTCATGGACATTTCTTATGGTGCTGAACAGGCTGTAGTGGGTGGCTAGTGTATCAAAGGCATATGTTTTGAGAAGAAATCCCAAACATGGTACTTTCTCTTAGAGGAGCTTTTGGGCAGTTGGGACCCCCTGTGAGACATGGAGCTCAACATAACCCCCAATAAGAAACGGGAGAACTTGTGTTGGACCCTGTAAATGCAGAGACATGAGTTTGATGATGCCCTGCCTATTGTGTGGAGCCCTGAGGCTTGTGCGATGGCCCTGTGAGGAGGGTGGGATTCTTCAGTAATCAGGATCATGGCTGCTGCCAGGGGAAAGGCTATCAGAGAGTAGGAAGGAGGACAGGCAGATATGCATGCCTGATCGGGCAGTCTATATACCCCAACCATAGGATCACACTTTGTCATATGTCCTCTTCAACTCTTCCCCCTGCTCCCTACAGAGGAGTGGAATGGTGGAGAGAGAGAGAAAGAAACAGTGAGTGAGAGAGAGAAAGAGAGAAGAGAGAGCTAGACAGAGAAGATGGCTTCCCCACCGACACAGCGAAGTGAGTTGTGAGAGAAATGGATATCAAGTGTTCCACATGGACAGGGCTTCCTGCAGTAAGAGATTGATGTGTATATTTGTGTAACAGTGCTGAAATATCTATTACCAATAACATTTCCATTTTATTATTGGTGAATACATTGTGAACACCCTAGGTCAAAGTAATTTACAGCAGGCATACATGGGGATTTAGTGGTTTTAGAGATTAAGGTCCACTGGTGAACAAACAGTTAAAGGTGCCTTAGGGGGTATAAGAATTGATGTAGAAACATTAATTCCTATCTTTTCCCATTCAGAAGGGAAAATTAGTACTGTATGGTGTTCTGACACATAGAAATAACCAGCATTGACCATTCTGGTTGTCGGTATCCAAATGCAGTTTTCCCTCTGAATCAGTAATGCTGGGCACTTTTAAAATGCAGTTGCAGGGTTAGGAATTTAATTATGATCTATTATAAATATGAATTCTACTGGAATGGAAGTAAAAAGAATAAATTACTGTTCTCTACATAAAAAGACGTCTAATAAAAGTTTCAGTCACTAAGCAAAGAGCAATATTAACATTCTACTGTGGAACATTAATTTTTTTGTTTAAGAGGGTGAATACATTTTAAGTATGGTACAAAGAAATTAAAACAAAAGTGAAAAATAATGGTAATCTAGAGCAATAGCAAGTGTGGAGATGTATGTGAAGAATTTAGAATTTGACACAATACAGCAGCATAATAGAATGGGCAGTAATTTAATTGAGAAGAAAACGTGTTTAAAGTAATATTTTTTTATGAGAAATGAATCAGAGATCTACTTTTGTAAGTATTATAGAAGGGTGTATCACAGGTCATATTAAAGGACTAGATTTGTTAGGAATATTTCATTGTGAAATTATGAATAAATCCAAGTTTGACAGAGATGGTTGGGAAAGGCAAGCACACAGGAGAAAATAAAGATTAGACAGAGGAAACATATGACCAGAAACGGTAAAGAAAGGAAACTAGGTTTTAGATAATCAGTGTTATGGGCAAGAAGTGGGCTATCCACTTGGTTCATAACGCCTGTAGTAGAGATGACAGCTTGAAGACGGATGGTCACAAACCCAGATGTCGCATACTTACCATCACTACACTATTTCATTGACAAACATCAAACTTATTCTAACCAATCCTTTTCACCTTCTTTTGTTTCCTCGTAAAGTCCAGCTTCACGTAACTGTCTAGGATGAAAGCGTGATTACGCAAATAACAGTAGCCATTATCAGTCCATCAATATCTGAAAGCTACACACATCACACACTTAAAGATATATTAATAAACAATCTCAAAAATGCCAGCCACAGACGCACATATAATCCAACAAAGCAAGCAGCTTTACTCACCACAAAATAAAAACCTCAACATTATTGCATATCTACACAACAGATCCTAATTTGGGCACTAACCCTGATTTAAATTCAGTGGATTATTTAGAGTTTGATGGTTGTGCGAGATATGCCAAAAATTGGTAGATATGCTGTCTACCCTAGAGTGTATGCATACATTATATTCACTGACAAACCAATGGTTGGCAACAGTATCTATAATACCTTAACATTTGTTCGGAATAACTTCAGAAACTCACTTATTCACACAAAAGAAAACACTGTTCAATTCCCGTCATAGTTATGAATTCAAAATGAATAACTCTGAAAGACTCAAGCTGTGGGTAGAAGCACAATTAACCCTGGGCGTAGTACTACGCTACGCTCGCGCAGATTGCGTACTTTGCGCTACTACGCGCTACGCGAATTGCACGTAACACAGTGCAAAAACGCGTAGCGTAGCGGGCATTTTTTGCTTGCTCGTGGTCCTCAACGTCAAGTTGGCGACCACGAGCGAGCAAATTGACATCACGGCGAGACTTTTTCCTCGTTCGCAATCAGCAACATCAGGTTTCCGATCGCGATTGTGGAAAATAAACCTCCCGGCGAGATTTTCAACGCAGGGAGGTCAAGTTTCTCATTGCGAGTGGTTGCATATGCTCGCGACTGCTCGTGAGGAGAAACTACCAGTCCGCATTGAGAAAGCTGCCGCTCGAGTACAAATCTACTCGAGTGGCAGAAAACGAGCGCTTGAAATGTGCAAGATGCCGTTTGCAATGATTGCACAGTGCGGACAAGCATCCGGCACTGTGCAATCAGTGTGAACAGCATTTCCCCAACTGCACTACCCAGTTCGCGTAGTGCGAAGTACACTTTGCGTAGTGTAGCGCCACTACGCAAACTATGCCCAGGGTTAACCACAATCCATATCTCGCACAACAGCCATGGAAACCATAACTTGCACACTAAATGCAGTGCTCATGACTCCATCCTTAATGAAAAAGATGCAATACAAATATTGTAAATCATCATACAGATAACCCTTACAACCTTGTCAGAGATAACTATGACTGTAGTATCATTCATTGGTTTAATTATGTGACATAAATTATTGATATTTAGCTTTTAGGTGTCTTTAATTTATTTGCACAATTTATTGTGAGGTCATAAACATTTAATTTTGTGTCCCAGATCGTCCTGCGGGAAAGTATAGAGAAAGTTAATAAAGTTTATCCTAAAAATAAAGTTGATTTAAACATTTTTAATATTCAATTTAAATTGAAAATAATTAAAATATTTATTGTTTTTTTTAAACTATCAAAAACGTGCTACAGCACATCATCTCCTTAAAATATATGTGTATTAAATGATTACTCAATTAAAATACATATACTTAAATTATAAATAATTCCATAAAGAATCATTTAAAAAGCATCCCACTGACAGTAACATTTTTTATTCCACATACATATATATTAAATTGTCTTAAAATTATGTGTTAAAATAATTTACATTATTATTAATTTATTAACAAACATGTTTAGTTATGTTTTTATTTTAAATAAGGCTCCAGTTTTCTGTTTTTACAGATTTTTACAGATAAAGGCAGACAGAAAACACTCTGTTTCCTATCTGTATTTATTTTTAAAAGAGGGAAAATACTGAAATGGTGCTTCTTATGAGTGACTCTCCTTGGTGTCCTTCATGAATTCCAGCCCAACAGCTGAGCAGATAGACAGCATGAGGAGTCAAAAACAGCATGAGATGTTCTTATATACAGGCATATGATAACATATATTTGTACATAATGTTATTATTTAACTGTAATTGCATGGTTTTGTTATATTTGGCTGCCTTATTTGTTAAAACAAGACTGATATTGATGTACGAGTGCATATTCATCAATTCAATAAATGTGGAAATATACGACTTTAAGACTACATTTATTCTCAAATCACGCAAAAAATATGTATATATACCACTAGAATGTTCAAAAAAGAAATATGGATAAATGCATACAGAAATGTTAAAAAAAAAAATGCCATAAAATCGAGAGCCCTAATGTTAAACTAAGTTTAGTAATGCATTTTAAGATCCTAAAATAATTACTTAATGCTTAATAGAATTAAAAGAATTATCATTATCCATGACCGTGGCAGATGTCTCTGCATTGAAAAGATAGGTGAGGGGGCCGTCCTTTCCCATAGATTAGTTAATAGCGTTTTGTTGTTTGTGAGCAGTACTACTTTTATACTACTTCACACACTACAAAATGAAGTATGTCGATATGCTGCTATGTTTTGTGAATAACAGCTGTAAAAGGTAACCAATTTAATTATCCCAGATTTATCAGCCTGAAAGGATGGAGAGCTGCAGGCCACTAAAGATAATATTGTAAAGCATTTCACTTACTGAACCATCTTAGATCATATAGTCACCTGCTCTACAACTTCATGAGTCATTGAGCAAACGTGATTCTATTCAAAATCTCCCCAATATGTCCTAATGGTGAATCAATAACAGAAAAAAATACCGGTTGTGCCCTAGAAAAGATGATTCGGCATTTGGGGTAATTTTCCTGTTCTGTAGTTGTAGGAAAGTGAATTATTATTTGGGGTGGATGAGTGCCCACCTTAAGGAATAATAACAGTTCTTGTCAGGGTCAAACCTCAAAGCCACAATATTAACCTGAGCTGCACCTTCTTTTAGCAATGGGACAGAGCTGGCAGGCCTAACTTAGGGCAATGTGTAAAGTAAGGTTTATGTATTTCCAAAACAAGAATAAAGTCGAAATGCCAATCAATAATCATCCCAAACTGAATTAGAAACACAGAGTAAAATATAATCAACAAAATTACACCAGGAAGACAGAAATCCAATAAGGGGAACCAAAGATATACATTTTTTACAGTGTGGAAATGATGGTCCTCACACATATGATGAAGAGAAGTTGATGTATTTCTTTATAGCTAAATCCAATACCGGAAAATGTATCAACCACTTTTGAGATCAACAGATCACCTTATAACTCCTGCTTTCACAAAATGCACATTCTAGATCCCTCAACATGCTCTCCATGACAACATATGGAATCATACTACAATCTAACATCTTAAAGCTATACTCACTACTAACAACTGTACCACACATCTGCCCATCATAAAGAAAACCAAAAACACACAAATAAAAACACATTAAAAACATGAAAATTATAAATATGTTAATTGTACATTACACATATTCTTTCATAAAACGTGGTTTCTGTGATATCCACTGTCTTTTCCCACAGCTCCTTTCTTCATTAATTCCATCCTTTTCCCCATCCTTCCAAACATTCCTCTCATCACTCCCACAACGTTGAAACACCATTGTTCTACTTAGATTCTATATTTATTTATGATCTAATTTTCCTGCATTTTGAAATAATTTGATCACTCTGAAGGGGACTTTAAGATTTCACTTTACTGCCTACATGAGGTTTCTTTAATCTCTCAAGATCACTGACCCTGAAGTTGAACTCACTGAGTGTTTTAAATCAACATTTCGTTCCTTCTTTCCCTTCTCGTTTTTTGTTTATTTTCGCACTCATTCTTTTCTTTTCTGGCACATACGTCTTTATTATTCATTTAGGACTGACACATCAGAGAATTCGGCCTTCTACCTATGAGCAACTCAAAAGATACTTTCCCTGTGACTGAATGTGGAGTTAAGTAATAAACCTAAACCCTTTCCTGAATCACTTTCTTCCACTCCTTTCTTTGACTTTTTGCTATTTGAATCGATTCCTTTAACACTCAGTTAAATCTTTCGACAATGCCGTTAGATTCAGATGATAAAGCAAGAATTTCGTATGCTATATTCCTGTACTTCTTAGAAATTCTTCCATTTCATTAGGGACCCATTGTAACCAATTGTTTGTAAAAATGCATGAATTACTTCTCTTGCTATTATATCCTTTAAAAAACTAGAACATTACCTGTTTATGTTCCATGGGAAATACAACTTTTCAGACACCTTGAATAAACATCAATTAGGACCATTACATGCAACTAACCAGCACCACTTTGTTACGGCCCTAATATATCCAGCGCAACCTCCTGCCACGCCTTCTCTGGATAACCACCATAGGCTGTATTCTCGTCTTGCATGTTTTATCACTTGACATACATTCCAAGCATTCACAAATCTTTCTCTCTACTTGAATGTCAAGACCGGGCCACCAAAAATGCAATCTAATTCTTTATTTGGTCTTGCATATGCCTTGAGGTATCAGTCTTGCACCTCTCCACAACAGATCTTGTTGAACCGACAATTCATCTCTCACATTCTAATGTTTCAAGCATTCCTCATTTATACTTATCCTTGATTTCCACCCACTCTCAATTAAACCCACAACTTCTTGCAGAACTACATTGTCCCTAGCACATGTTTCCTACTCTTCTTCATTTATAGTGCCTCTGTGACCTCACATACCTTACAATTATCACAATCCGATTCCTTCTCCTCTTCCTTTTCACCCTGTGTTTCTATGACCAAATGAGACAGGCAAACCTCCACTCTGTCTATAATTCCTGGAATATATTCAACTTTGAAATCAAATCTTGTAATGCTATAATCCCGCTTTAAATTCTGCTTGATATTGCATTCCTCCCTTTTTTGAAAAAACATCCTTAAGCGGTTTATAACTGATTTGCACTGCAAAAATAGAGCCCCACAAAAATATCTTCAATTTCATTATCACCCAAAAGATTCACAAAACCTTTCATTCTATTACAGAGTAATGTTTTTCTTTTCCTTCTAAACACCTTGAAATAAACATGATACTTCTTTCCTTGTCTCCTTCTCCCTGTTTTAACACTGCACCGAATCCTTTTGATCTAGCATCTGTTATCAAGACAGAATTCTCTGATGTGTCAAAATTCGGTAACGATGATGCAACTGACAACACACTTTATGTGTCTTCTAATTCACTTACACACTATGTTGTCCACAAATATTTTACTTCTTTTGTTAGCTACCATCTTAGATTATTTGTGCTGGTGACAAACCTGGGAATACATTTATTGTAATATTCTATCATTCCCAAAAGTGTTACTAACTCTCCTTTGTTTTTAGGACTTGGCATATTTAGGATAGTTTTTACCAGATGTTCATTTGGGATTACTCCTTCCCTAGACAACTTCTGCCCAAGATATGTAAATTCTTTACTTACAATTTTGCAATTCTCTTCCTTTACAGTAAGACCTCTTTCTCTAAATCTCTCCAAAACATTCCTCAAATACTGAGCATGTTCTTTATTTGTCCACCCAAAAATGAATACATCATCTTGATATCTTTTTACATTAGGAATACCTCTCAATACATCCTCCATTATCCTTTAAAAAACTCCAGCAGCTAACATTAAGCCAAAATGCATTCTTATAAATCTGTGCAAAACAAATGACATGATAAAAGGTGTCCAATTCATGGAGTCTTAATCCAATATGATCTGGTGATAAGCAGATCTTAAAGCTAAAGTAAAGAACACCATTGCACCTTTAAGTTGTGTCAACATTTATGTTGTATCAAGGAGTGGGTATCTATCAATGATTACAGCCTTGTTCAGTTCCCTTAAGTCCACCTACAGCCTCACATCTACCAAGACTTTTCAAACTAAAACCACAGGAACCACCCACTCAGTAGTTTTCCCAGTCTCCTTTATCCACTATTCATTGTGATTATCATTTTGATCTACCATGGCTTATCTAATGGCATGTGGGACTCCCCTTACCTTACTCACAGTGGGATTGACATGTTTTAAATACAATTTTATGTGAATAGTCCATCAAACAACCTAGTTTCTTAGTAAACACATTGGAAAAGTCTACACGTACTACAATGAATATGTCATCCTGATTTACACTTTTACCCACTACAGTATCCACACTATTTTTTGTATGAAATGGTGAAACTATATTGTGCAATTCAATTTCTTTTAAAACCTTCTTACGGAACCAATTAATGATGATGTTTCCTTTGGTCAAAATGTATATTTTTCGTGCTGTAAACCTCCCTTGTATTCAATTTCTCCCAAATAAATGACCATCCAGTTTAATAGGTTTCCCCGTCATATGGTAGAGGGCGGATGTCAGGCTTAAACACTTTCCCTTTATTGATCAGCTTCTCTAAATACAACTTCCTTGGAATCAATTAGATTTTTGATCCCGAGTCAAATAAGCTTCCTACTGCTGATCAAATAAAGTTGACCAAATCGATGGGACTATTCTTGTTCTGATGTCCTACTTGCAAAATTATTTGTCCACAAAATGACTCATCATATTCACAATCTTCATCCACAAACACTTCTTTCACTCTCATTGATATCTCTAGAGATGTACAATATTTCACAAAATATCCTATCTTCCCACACACCTTTCACTTGGCTACCCAAGCTGGGCACGTTTTGTCATTGGCTCAATGTCCCTGTACACCACAACGAAAACAATTCACTTTTAATTTTTTCTTTAGCATATCATCACTTTTATCCTTACCACATTTCATTTTACCTGAAGACAAGTGTTCACTTTTCTGCTCACAAAATGGTGCTGTCCAATTTGATTTATCTTTACTAACACTCTTTAATCTTTCTAATGACTCTTCTTTCATTTGGTTTTCTCTTTTTATAACCTCTAAACATGCTAACGAAAACTCAGTCATCTTTTCGATTAATGATTAATGAAACCTCATCCAACTTGAGATCAACTTTCAGCCATAGTCCATCTCTGATCCTCTAAATGTTGCACCCTAGCATATATTAATCAAGGATGGGCTCATCAATGGAACCTTCAAATTTACATGATGAACTCACCTTCCGTAGATCAGTAACATAGTTTTCGACGAGATAATGACTATCCAATTTCTTCATACATATCTCAAACTCATTTAGATTTTCAGTTGCAGTACTTGTTATTTAGGCAGATGTTCAAAAACTTATTGACCTTCAGGACCAAATCAATGTAACAATAAAGCAGTTTTCCTCTCCCCACTCACTATGGTATCACACACCCTAGCATAATGCAAAAATACCTTTTTCCACTTCACCCATTTGATCATTAGTTCACCTGGGACAGATAGGAAAATGGTGGTGCAGTAATTTTTTGCATTTTAAATATCCACTTTAAAGGACTTATATAATAGCTTTCTATTAATAATCAAATACATATGGTAAATACCAAAAATAATAGATCAAAATAATGATATAACTAGGAACCTTGGTATTCAAAAATATCTCTGGTGCTCAATGCAACACCCAATTACCCACATGAGTACCCGTTGAAATGTAACTATACACATATGTGGTGTTGAGCAGTTCACAGACGACTCACTCTAATGGCAATTTAGATGAAAATTATTGGTGATTGCTTCACCAAAGACGCACCCTAAAATACTTGCAAGTCACCAGTTCTATTTGTGGAGGTGAGCATGTCACTGAAAACACACTCAAAAAGTAACTTAAATGGGACTCAAAATCATTGGTTAGGGTATCACCAAAGACATACTCTAAAATACTTGCCGGTCACCAGTTCTAGTACTGTAGAAAGACCTCCTACAGTTTCACATGAAGCAAACACCAACAGAAAAGTGCACAGCGTCACTAAAATGGCATATTTCTGACACATGATGCGCGATCTCCTTGCTCCACATAATGTTGCTATGGACTGCTAGCCAATAGCAGTGAATGAGTTACCTTGTGATGCTGCTCCTAAAAACCTGATGGCATGTAAACTGAATCACCATGCGAAGTCGCTCCCAGTTGCATGGAGTCCCAGCACAGTTTTACAGTGCTTGGAAACCCAGGAAACAAGTGCATAATCACTCCCAGATGCATGTAGTCCCAGCACAGCTTCACGTTGCTTGACAAACCAGAAAACATGCATGTGATTACTTCCAGATGAGTTAACAGCAACTGAAACCTCTTGCGCTAACCGCAACTCAGGCATGCAAGCAACGAGTACAGGGATAGCATAGAGAGGCGTGTGAAGATGCACTACCCACTCACTGGCACGTGGTTAAGAACACACACAGTAACGGCCTGCACTGTAAATAATTAATCCTTCATTACATTTACCTTCAGTAATGTTGATAAGCGTGAATCTGATCAGTGAAGGTAGCTTGACATAAACTCATTAAAAGGCTGTAACAGCGAACTGAGCATTGATATATTTCTCTCTCATTCACCTTGTTTCATGGTAAAACCAAATGTTCCAAGATGGGTTGATGACTCCCACAACGTGGGATATTTCAGCTTGTTGCCAATGTGGAAATGATGGACCTCACACATATATGAGGAAGAGAAGTTGATTAATTTCTTTTAAGATAAATCCAATACAGGAAAGTGTCCCATCCACTTCTGAGACCAACAGATCACCTTTTAATTCCTCGTTTCACAGGATGTGTATTCTAGATTCCACAAAAAGCTCTCCATGACAACATATAGAATCATACTACAATCTAACATCTTAAAGCTATACTTACTGTTAACAACTATATCACATAGTATTTTAAGAAGAAGATCTCTAAAAAGCGCAAATCATCAATAATTGTCCATGTCCACAATAGACAGGGACCACTGAAACTGTAGCCACCACCACCATGGAACTGAAGACTGGATACTTGAGGCAGGTTGGCCACGTTGCCGCTTTGGAGATTTCTCACTGAAAACTTTCTATACACAGAGCGGACTTTGTAGTTTTTTTTAGAGGTGCAACGATCTTTGAGCAGGAAATCCAATCCAGTTCTGTGGAACTGCCAGTCGGATACTTTTTCAGTGACTTTTGCTGAAGCTATGGAGCTCTGGAGGAAAGCTGTTTAAAAGCTCCCAAATGTTCTTCTCGTGCCCAAACAATCACACAAGTACACGTCTAAGAATCCCAGGACCACAGAGGAAGGCACTAAGAAACTCACAGGGTATCAGACAGAGACCAACAGCAGTCCAATCAAGGTCCAGTCGCCAGTGGTCAGCTCAGCATTTCAGGAAAAAAAGGCAGTTTACAGCTTGTTGTCAGGCCAACCCTAGCAACTCTTTCAGTTTTTTTAAGTTCCTGTTCACACTATTGCAAAAAGGCCCAAAATACCATATGTAAGGCTATTGACAAGATGGCCGATGTTAGTCCTGGCATCCTTGGCATGGTTTTCCCCTAACCTTTAGCCATCAACCCCCCGGTTTTGCTGACTTTATTTTTGCTGATTTTTGGACTCTATACACATTACCACTGCTAACTAGAGCTAAAGTGCTTGTGCACTCTCCTTGAAACATGATATATTTGGCTTGTACCCAATTGGCATATTTAATTTACTTGTGAGTCCCTAGTAATGGGGAACTTCTTGTGCCCTGGACCTGTGAAGTAAATCCTACAAGGGGGCTGGAGCACTGATTGTTCTACCCACTTATGTAGCCCTAAAAAACTGTCTCAAGTGCTCCATTACAGCCTATGTGTGCAGTTTTTAAACTGCCATATCGACTTGACAAAATAAACAGGGGGGTGTTGCTGGTTTTCCAGCGTGACTCATGGCGATAGAGTTGAACACAGACTCTCTGTTACTAAAAAGCAAATTTGCCCACATTTATCAGTGGAAGTTGGTTCTAATGCTATGTATGTTTGATTTTTTAAGAATTTTCACATTTTACCTTCTAGATGTAGAAGTCGAGGAGTACATTTTTTTTTCATACTATTTTAAAAAAAAAATGTATATAAGGTACATACAAGCATCATAAAGCAGTTAAGGGGGAGACCCCCTTTGGCATAGTCACAGTAGTACAGTACATTTTGTGTGGATCTCCCCTTGCTGGCTCGATTTAGGTAGAGGAGTAGGAGTAAGGAGGAAAAGTATAGGAAAGTTAGAAGTAAGCGGAGGAAGAGGATAGGACAGACAAGAACAGGTATATACCATCCTAACTTAAACAAAAGAGAAGCTCTTCGCATCCGACATGCCTGTTACTTTTTATTTCCTACCTAGCGAGGTAGGCATGACCTTGTGCGCTGCAGCAAGAGTTTTCGGGTCGGTATCTTATGGGGGCTCATACGAGTACAAGGCCTTGTCCATAACTTCCCAAAGCCCCCTTGATGATGCTTTCCAGGGAGAGTATTGCAGCGCCAAGCGATCCGCTCCTCTGAGGTGGATGACCCAGTGGAGCCAGCCTTTGTAGCTAGTTCTGGTGGTGTCCTTCTAGTTCGTTAGCACCAGTTTGACAACAGCTGTCAGTAGTAGGTCCATTAGTTCTCTTTCTCCGTCTGAGGAGAGGTCAGTTATAATAAAAGCCGTGGTGAGCGAGGCAAAGTCTCTTATAAGTTTACATTTAAACACATTGTCTATGAAGTCAAAAACCCTTCTCCAGAACACCTTGAGTGTTGGGCAGTGGAAGATGAGATGCGCTTGGTCCCCCTTCCCTGTGTTGTAATTCCAGCAGAGGGGATTTTCCCTGAGACCTAGTGTGTGTAAGCGGTTTGGGGTCCAGAATGTTTTGTGGAGTAGCCAGAGTTTTGTTTGCGCTAAGACTGGGGTTATTTTGTTTCGGGTGGCCGAGGTCCACAGGGTATTCCACTCATGTTCTTTTAGCGGAGGGCGAATATGTTTATCCCAGTATTCCATTGTTTTGGTGTTAAGCTTGGTAGTTTTTGGGCAAAGTAGTTTGTATATTTGCGAGACTTGACGGCCTATTTTGTTGATGTTTGTTACGTATTGAAAGATCGAGGGTTGGGTGCTGGCTAGCTTTGACTTTGATAGGGCTACTTTTATCTTTAGGAATCTATACAGGTCTAAGTCTTCTAAATGGTACATTTTTTAACGCTGGATTCATATTCTGGCTACATCACTCATTTCCGATCTCGGGACAATACTGCATAGTAAGATACCCATCAATTTATGAAATACATTGTTGGATTAGAGCAGACAGTATGTCCTTGGGATCAATGCTCACATTGATTTTTACAACATAACCTGTAGTGGCCTCGAGCCACCTTTTCCAGTTTGTTTGGCACTAACAAAGTTACCGATTACGGCATCAATGCTCGTGAAATACCATTGGTAGTGAGTAACTATGTGACCATTTGCTTGCATCTGCTTGCATCTGCATGCATCTGCTTGCATCTGCTTGTTGTATTGCATGTTGGCACCTGTAGTCTCATACAGATGTGACACGTGCATTTTAAACAGGCGGCGGTTATCGTTTCTCGGTCTTATTGTTTCCCTTATGCAAGGGCAGATTTGTAACAATATAATCAATTCAATTGCTCTTTCATTTATGTTCATGAGGTGTTGCCTTTTTTCTCTTAATTGGAGATAGGCGAGAGGTTCACATCGATCTTCTGGTATTTTGGGTTCAGTTGTTTTACTTTATTTACTTCAGGGTTCGGATGACTACTTACGGTGCATGAATTGTTCATAACCAGAGTATGAAAGGCATGGATGGGCACTGTTTTTCAAAATAAAGTACATTTCTTTTATACTGCACGCCCTCATTCCATCTCTTCCTTTTCACTCTCCATTAACTGTTCTCAACAGACCTCCTTATCTCCATTTCATTTACACGTACCCCTGAAGATGGGATAATTTCCCGAAATGCATTGTTTTTTTTTAATGAATTTTGTTTATCAGAAAATGGCTACATTGATCTATCATCATCAATAAATTCTAAATATGTGGAGCAACATTTTTGCAAGACAAAATCGATATTCTTGCCCTACAATAAATCGCTCAAAAGTTTGTGAACTATCAATTGCATCCTTTATGAAGAGTTTGCTAAACATTAACTACAGAATGTGAGACTGATAACATTAGCAGCTTGCCAGCCATACAGCTGTTGGGTCTGGTCCACTTCTGTGGTCCAGCCATTAATGAATGATTACACAAGTAATTGGCAGATCTCGCACCACCGCAGCATGCTAAATTCTGTCACATTTTGTGTACATTTTGTAAATTATTTTCTATGTATATGAATGTTTATTGTTTGATTATGAGAATATAGTAAATGAGTGCATTATAAGTTTATAACCCCCTTTTGCAAAATAAACCTTTTTGCCAGGCCCAAGCCATCCTTTTTAGTACATGTAAGTCACCCCTAGGTTAGGACTTGGCCAATTCGGAGAGAAGGACATGGAGTCTTTATTAAGTGGGAGATGTTCTTTTTACATTTACATGCCCTGGTAGTATAAAAATTATAAATTTGTATTTTCTTATTGCAAGGCCCACCTCTCCCATAGGCTAACATACAAGTTACCTTAATCCATCTAATAAGTGATCATTTCCAAATGAAATCAGGTAACCAGGTGATCTTTGATATCTTTGTTAATGACAAATCCTCTCTTATCGTGAAGTTGGATTTTAAACAACAGTTTTAAAGATACCACTTTTAGAAAGTTGGCATTTTTCTCTTTTTAGTCATTCAGCACCTGCAGGCGGTCTCTTGGTCACATGACTGATTGTAGCAGACAGATTGGCTTTGTGTATTCCTCCTAGACAGCTACACACAATAGAGAGCTTAGATGTGCCAGGGTGGGCCATCACTGG
This sequence comes from Triturus cristatus, assembly GCF_964204655.1. NCBI lineage: Eukaryota > Metazoa > Chordata > Amphibia > Caudata > Salamandridae > Triturus > Triturus cristatus. The sequence continues at coordinate 1,426,265,609 of NC_140589.1, forward strand.
CAGGATGGAAGAGCAATGCTGCACACAGTCCTACTTACACTTTAATAGTCTGTGTCCTATCCCCACTCAAAGAGCTGCGTATACCCCCTGTAGTTTGCCTGGAGCCAGGTCAGGAAAAACAGGATGCCTGGGGACTTCAAACGGAAACCTCTAGAAGCCTGTCCGACTTCAAAAGAAGGCCCAGTTATAAATATTGGACCCCAGACACCAACTCCTCAGTACACTTCTGGACCTATGGGTAGTCTGCCAGGAAGAAGGACTGCTGTGCTGTTGAAAACCTGCCACCCTGCTGGACTGCTGCTCTGAAGGACTGCTGACCTGCTGTGTTAACCTACTGCCAGCTGCCCTCTTGCCTGGGTGAGAAGGACTGGATCTGTTTCTGTTAAAACCCAGGACCCCAAAGTGACCCCAAGGGCTAGTTAGCTGGCCTACTTACTAGAGTCTGAGGGACAGAAAGCTCTAATAACCTTGAAACCAGCACCTGGAGTCTGCTGTCTGTGAGTCCTACCCTGCCAAGTGGTGCCACCCCAATCTTGGACCCTTGGATGTGGGTCTGAAGGTGCTCTGCCAGCCCATCTGTGGATCCAGCAGACCCAATGCATTTCCTCTGCTCTGCGGCACAACCCCGACCAGAACTGCGTGTTTTCCCTCAACACAAAGACTCCATATTCACCTTGCATCCCGCATTGGAACCACCGCCTATGTGAAGCTTTTGTGATGCAGGCCCTCACATTGTGAATCCCTTGCCAACTGCAGACGACGCTGATTCAGGTTCTGACATCACACACACTCAGTTCATCGGAACTGACGCATCACCTCGACTGCGTGACACATCCTTGATGCTGGACTTTGCATTGCAAGACCTTGTCAATGGGATCCTTAACAATGATACAGAACCTTGCATCGCAGCTCCACAGTGCCTCAAAACTGACACACCACTTTGGCTGTGCAATGCGTCCTCTGCACAGGTCCTCACACCACTCCACAACGTGGACTTAAGGTACTTTTGTTCAGCTTGCCTTACTGGGTCCCTGTAGCTGGCCTGCACTCCATCCCGGTCAGACTAAACTTGTGACACTGTCCCGTTCCGGCACAACCAGATGTCCACAGTTGGAGCTTTTCTTGTTTCTGGCGTTCTATTTACTGAATTCTTTAAACATGCATATCTCCGGTTCTACTGATTGGATGTGTGTTGTTTTGTTTTTGTTTTATTTACTGCAAATAAAAAGTGGTGTGGGATTTTTCTTGTGTGTTGTTTTCATTTTATTACTGTTTTAAGTGCGTCATAAATACTTTACACATTGCCTCCAAGTTAAAGCTGACTGCTCTGTGGCAAGCTACCAGAGTGCTGAGCACAGGTTAATTTGGGGTTTGTTAGTGCCTTATCCTGACAAGGATTGTGGTTGTGAATGAGTTGGGTTTCACCCCCCCCCCAAAACAATACCCCATTTTCTTAGAGTCGAAGACTTCAGCCACACTAAACTTGGGCTCGGAAAGCTAGGGGTATGTATGAGATGGTACTATGGAAATCACTTGTGTCCTCCCACATCTAAAACTAAAATCCAGGTGGAAGCAGGTCCTTTCTCCACAACAAAAGAGGAGACAGAAGTCGGGTAGGACAAAATTAAGATCCCTCTGCTACCAGACTGAGGATTCTCAAGAATTGTCATCTGGTCCTTTTTGATCCCTTTCAAGGGTGCAAAGTGTGCCTCAGACAGACCAGTCATGCAAGATCTGACAGTGATATGCCAACATGATGGCAATACTGAATATTGTCCTCAGTTTAGATGGGTCATGTTTGCTAATTCAGAGTGACCTATCAATGGGACCTACTGTGTGCTTCCCAGGAGGAACTTCACACCTTCATAAAGGCTAACTACATGCTTCGGGTTGCTGGAGAGCTAATGCAAACTAACCTCCAGGAGCTTCAAACAGGATGAAAGTAACTTTCTAAAAGGTATCTTTTTATTACTTTTTCTAAATATTACTTCACCATTGAAGAAGACTTTTAATAACTATTAAAAATAGTGTTTTAATTATTTTTCTAGCTTGTCTCTTTCCTGAGATACTAGTATTATTATTTTAATCTGTACCCTGATTTTCCACATAAGGCAGTTAGGACTGCCATAGTGAAAAGAGCTTGTGGAACATGTTAGTATACAGTTCAGAGATTCCTCCTCACTTCATGAGTTCCACTAACAACTGAAAACCTGGCTCTTTGAGTAACCTCACCAGGAGACACATGCCTGCCCACCTGCTAAGCACCAATTACTCATAACATAACATAATAGACATAGTAACAATAATGCTTTACATGTCCTGTGTATAAATACCACGCACCCTACCTTGTGGGTTATAAGGCATACACTGTGGTGACTTATTATTATTTAAAAGGGAGTTATGTACTTGTAAAAAGGGTTATTTTGACAGGTTACACTGTAGGTTTTATACTGCAGCAGTCAGGCTACAATATTAAACAAGAAGCTGTTTTTTAGGCCAACTCTGTGGATGGCACAAAGGTGCTTAGTCCAGTGGTGGCATTTTGACTTCCAGGTGATGGGTGCTTTTTACTACACCATATAAAAGGGACTGTAAAGTAAGATACATGTGTCAAATAGGAACAAGCCAATTTAACTGTGTTTAAAGGGGGAGCACAGGTACATCCTCCTGGTTAGCAGGGGTCAAGTGCACAGAGTTCTAGAGTCAGCAAAAATAGGATCCAGAAAAAGGCAAAAAATCCTACATGACCATGCAGAAAAGGCACATTTCCTATAGTAAGCAAACAAACGAAAACATCCATGGCTCTGCCATCAGCTCCACAATGGTCTGGAGGTGGCTCCGCCAGATATTGTGGCGGAGCACCCTCCTAGTGTAAGGTGACTGACACAGTCCCTTGTCTGGTGTTATCGACTTCATGAAAGAATGCGATGGATAGAGTTCCGAGCATGGTAGAAAAAGAAGAGTTCCGAACATGGTAGAAAACAAGCCTAAAATGTTTGTGAGACTACATGGAGGGCATGCAATGTGGTGGTACAATTCCGGTTCTTACATACTCTGGCACAATTTCCGCCTGCTTCAAAAGGCATTGGTAGATTCTTCACCCAAATGTTTCTGCAAGGATGTGACTTCTCTCATGGTGTACATAGCCACATTTGTGGACACACATCTGCTGATCTGGTGGTTAAACCTAAATAAAGAGAATTTTGAACCCCCATCCTGGTATTTCTTGAAAGTCTGTTAACCTGGTGGACAGAAAAATTGCTGTGCAAACTTCTTCAAACCACAAAGTCTAGTAATCTGAACTCAAACTTATTTTACTCACCCCTTCCCCATACCTCAATCCCAGTGTTTCTCATTTCTACTTAATCAGATGCATCCCCACCTCAAAATTGTCGTCAACCTCTTTTACATTGCTTTTTATCTCCGACAAAGGCTAATTTCCTAGCTCCCTTCACTGGTTTTGGGGTGGGTTTTCAGGTATGCATGCTAAATCTACTACTTTACTTTGCAAGGTTGTGTTGTGCTATGTCAGACTACATGACATTACATGATATTAAAGATTGTCTTCTGTACCAGCGGGATGATTTTGTTAGAAACTCTAAATCATATGGCATATTGTCTCTTTGATATCATTTAGTATTCAACCTAATTTGGTTGGCATGGAATCAAGTGGTAGCCAAAGGCACCATTTTCAATTTTCATGAACTTTAGATGAGTGTTTGCGTGTTCATGGATTGACTATAATAATACACTCCAGAAGAATGAGCCATTACAGTCCATAGTGCATTTTTCAGATTTTTATTTCTTGGGCATAGATGTTTTGTTCAGATTAGCTGTAATGGTTTTAAATCTGTAATCTGGAAAAAGGAGTCTCTGATTAATAATAATAATAATAATAATAATACTGAGTTTTATAAAACGCGAACAGCTACCTCACGAGGAGGTGTCCCGGCGCTAGGAGAACACGGTAGACCTGGGGTCCGGAGGGAAGAACTAGCGGGGTTGGGTGAAAAGCCACGTTTTCAGCAGTCTCTTAAAGCAAGATTCAGAAGGGGCCTGCTGGATTGCTTGTGGTAAAGTGTTTCATAGAGGAGTAACATTTGCCGAAAAAGTCCGTCCGCCTAGGCGAGCCTTTTTCGTACGCGGGATGGCCAGTTGAACGCGGCAGTTGGACCGCAGTGCGCGGGTTTGGGAGTATCTCGGGAGGCGGTTCTTCAGGTATTCTGGGCAGGAACCATGCAGAGATCTGAACGCCAACGGAGTGCTTTAAATTTTATTCTATTAGCAACTGGCAGCCAATGCAATAATCGAAGATGCGGAGAGACTGGCTGCTTGAGAGGGATTCGCAGTAGCAGTCTCGCAGCCGCATTTTGAACTACCTGAAGTTTTTGCGTCAGATATTTAGGTAGGCCCAGGTAGAGTCCGTTGGCATAGTCCAGCCGAAATGTAACAGTGGCATGAATAACCGTTTTCCGGCAGTTCACCGGGAGGAGTCTCAGGATTTTGCGGAGATTTCTTAGTTTGCTCAAGCAGCAGCCGGCAACTTGTTGGATGTGAGAGGTGAAGGACATGCTATTGTCCCACCTCACTCCAAGATTTTTTGCCGTGTGGCTGGATGAGGGGGCTAAGCCCAGCTCCGTCGGCCACCAAAGTTCTGAGGCGGGGGTGGGGCTTCTGCCAAAAAATATTACTTCAGTCTTATTGGCGTTTAATTTTAATTTATTCGTGTTCATCCAATGGGCTATATCTTGGAGACAGCCCTTAAAGTTCGCAAAGGACTCCTGCGTCATCTCTGAATACGGAAATACCAGCTGGGTGTCGTCGGCATAGGAAATTGCCTTGACACCCCAGTTGGCAATCAACGTAAAGAGAGGAGCGAGGTAGATGTTGAACAAAAGGGGGCTGGGAGCCGACCCTTGTGGGACTCCGCAGCTAAGGGCCTTGGGTGCTGAAGAGACCGTCCCTAGTGCCACCTTTTGAGTTCTCAGGGACAGATATGAATGTATCCATCCCAGTGCCTTATCCTGGATACCTATCTCGGCCAGGCGGTTGAGTAGTCTAGCATGGTCCACCGTGTCGAAGGCGGCCGACAGGTCCAGGAGTACCAGCATTGCTGAGTTACCTGCATCCATCGACCACCTTACTGACTCGGCTACCTCAATCAGCGCTGTTTCCGTACTAAAGCCGGGGCGGAAGCCTGATTGTGTCTCATGAAGTACCTTGTTTACTTCTATGAATTTACTCAGTTGGCGCTGTATGACTTTCTCCAACATTTTTCCCGGGGCGGCTAATAGTGATATTGGGCGGAGATTACTAAGGTCTTCTGGTTCCCCATTAGGTTTTTTCTTTAGTGGGAGGAGAATAGCATGTTTCCAGACGTCTGGAAATATACCCGAAGCGATGGAGGAGTTCCAAATATGTTGTAGTGTGGAAGCTACAAACTCAGCTAGAGAACTCCATAATTTAGCTGGGCACGGGTCGTCTGGGGAGCCGGATTTGCAACGGATGAGTTCTTGTCTTACCTCACTCAGAGGAATATTCCTGAACTGGGTGAAGATCTCACCAGGTTCATCTTTAATCGCGAGGTCCTGTTTGAGCGTTTTTGTTTCTGGTCTAAAAGATTCATACACCTTTTTGATCTTTCGGTCAAAGAACTCAGAAATGTGCTCACATAGAGTGGGTGTCGACAAAACCTCTCTCTCAATACACTTGGGTTTAAAGAACGACTGTACCACTTTGAAAATCTGTTTGCTTGACTGTTCTGCCTGAAGAATAGAGTCAGCATAAAATTGTTTTTTACTTCTTCTAATAGCTTTTCGTAATTTTTTGGAAGCTTCCTTATATATAGTTCTATCTTCCAGGCCATAGTTTGCTCTCCATAATCTTTCCAGCTTTTTACAGGCTGCTTTCTCTTTCCTCAGGTCCTGCGAAAACCTGGGAGCTGAGGGGGAGTCTCTCTTTGATAATACTCGAGAGGCCGGAGCAATGGAGGAGAGCATCTTGCTGACCCACTCATTGAGAAGCTGTGCATCTATATTGGCATTATCGGTCAAAGATGGGGTAGTTTGTGCCAGAACAGGGCCCATAGTATCGGGGGTCAGTTTTTTCCAATGTCTCTTTAGGAAATAACGTTTACTTGAAGCGGGAATGTCATATACCATATTCAGTTTAAATGGAATCAGTGAGTGGTCTGACCATGTCAGAGGGAGTGGTGTCTCAGGCAGCACAGCCTTGATATTAGAGAAAATGAGATCGATCGTGTGGCCCCCTATATGTGTAGGGCCCTCATTGATCAGTCTAAGACTGGCCGTATTTAACGTTGCTCTGAGCAGCTCTGCCACGGCACAGTCGGGTTTATCCATATGGATGTTGAAGTCACCTACCACAATGAATTGAGGGTGGAGGAGAGAGCTCTGAACAATTGTGTCTAGTAGGGAGAGTAGTTTGGGGTCTACCCCACCCGGCGGGCGATAAATCACCAGTCCTGCTAGCGATAGCTGAGGGCTAACCTGAAAGCAGAAGTGAAGGCCTTCAATTCCCTGAATAGTGGTAGGAGCCGACGAAGTTAATGTTAGCTGTTCTTTAAAGATAATAGCTACACCACCGCCTCTCTTAATGCCAGGGCGGTTGGCGAGACATATTTTAAATCCCAAAGGGACTGCTAGTGCAATAGAGGTCAAGTTGTCCTCCTTGATCCAAGTTTCTGTTAAAAACAGGACATCCCACTCCTGCTCTTCTAATAATAGCCAAACATCGTCTGCATGTTTGGCTAAGGATCTGCAGTTCAGTAGGCCAGCTCTGAGGCCTATCTGAGTTGGAGGTTTGAGATTGGCCATATGCTTGGAATATTCTGTTCACCAAAGTACCGAGAATTAAATATTCCTAAATACTGACAGCAGTGGACTTTCACCAATTCAGTGGTGGTGTGTTAGTGTATTTTGCGTTCTGGTTCGGACTGTTTAGTGGTGTAATTGCTGGATCCTCCCTATTGTGTATGCTGGTAGTCCTATCTAGATTTAGTAGGTACAGTCAATTTTTACAAAAATGATTGATCTAATTAGAGATGACCTGGTACAGTGCTCCAAAAATGAGGCCGTATTTTTAGTTTTTTGCAGAGTGAAATCGCAGGCTTCGGTGCCTATGTTGTCTGTCTTTTAAATTTGAGGTATTGATAGTAGAACCACAATTGTAGGTTATTTTTCTATATGATAGTTACTTTCACAGAGCCCAGCAAATCTGGACATCTAGAAACAAATATAACAAGGTCCTTGCACTCACCTTAAACTCCTTTGTTATCATTTTATCTATGGCCAGCTTATTTACTATCACCCAGATGTGAATGTTTTAAAGACAGGGATGCAGTGGGACATAAAACACTCTCATTCATGAACATTATACAAAACTTTCATTATGGTAGTGTTGAAATGATTACACATACACAGCTGACTGGGAGCCATACTCTCTAAACTATTTACAATCACCTGTCATAAGAAAGTACACTTAACTATGCACAACCAAATACTTCCAGAAAGCTGGTAAATCAACACTCCCTCTGTCAACCTATAATCTGATATTTTGCATGGTATTCAAGCATGTGTGTCTCTCCCACACACACTTATGTGGAATAATATTCCTTCTCTTCTCAATCAGGGGTAGTGGAACCTCCTCTTCTGCTAATCAAATTTACCCTATACTGTCCTACATCTGCTCTGGGGCAGTAGGTCAATATATACTGACGTGACAACAATGCATGCAGGTTTGAGGTAATCAATGCCTAAGTACTGGGTTATGCTTCAAATTTCTGTATGGAGGACAAGAGCCTTGTAGCTATAGCTGTGGCCTAAAAGCCATGAAAATATCTTACTCTCCAGTAGGATAACAAAGAAACCCTATCAGCAAAACCTCTGATATCATGGTCAGAGAACTCTGCTCTCCCCTTGCGAAGCTCCGTCATTGCGCCGCTGCCCCAGCACCTCTCTGTCCAGGTAGGTGTTCGAGGCCCTCCTCCACCCGCATGCTGCTGCCTGCGCCTCATCCCTGTGGTCCAGTGGGAGAGCCTTGCTCTTCTCCTGGTCCGCTCAGCCAGCATTTTTCTGTTTTCTACTTTTGTTGGTCTGTTTAATTTCTGTTAATTGTGCCTGTCTATCTGTTTTTTTCTTATACATTTTTCATTTTCTTTTTACTCTTTCTTCCTTATATTCTTTCTATTTCTTTCATTCTATTATGCCTTGTTTTGTCCTTTTTTGCCCTTGTGTCCTTTTCCTGCCGCTGCTGCCCCGGCGGTCTTTCCTCCTTGCTGGTTCCTGCTCCCGCCTCCCAGCTGCGCTCCATGCCCCGTCCCCTACTTAATGGTGGCAAGGCAAGCCAGTCTTCACCTGACCACGTCCCGACCAGCACCAGGGACCCTGGCTCTCTGACTCCCCACTGCTACGACTCAGCACCCCTCCATTCACTCAGCCCCAGAAGAAACTGCCAGATGCTGACGCCGGACACCACCCATGGCCAGTTTTCCTGCCAACACTGTCGCCAAAATTCTCCAACCTCTCCACCCCCATGGCCACAGCCCACCCTCCAGACACCAACACACCTGAACCCCTGAGGTGCATCCTCCTCGACGTGCACTCCCTGCAAAAACACCCAGTAGAGATCTGGGACCTCCTTGACACCCTTTCTCGAGACGTCACCTTCATCACAGAAACCTGGGCTAACTCCACCTCTGCCCCTACATCGCCACCGCCATCCCTGACAGATACAAGATCCAGAGGAAGGACCGCCCCAACCACCCAGGAGCAGGACTCGCCATCACGCACAAGAACACCCTCCTACTTACCACTTCCAGCATGAACGACTCCTCGTCCCCCAGGGAACACCTCCATTTCCTCATCCAGACCAGCCCCAGAACGACCCTATGTGGCCCCCTCACCTACAGACCTCCCGGACCATGAGCCATGTTCGTCACAACTATCACAGACCTCATTGAGCCCCACGCCATCGCCTACATTGACTACATACTGCTTGGAGACCTGAACTTCCACCTCGACCACCTCAGCTGCCCCAACTCCACCATCCTCCTGGACAACCTTGACAACATCAAACTGAAACAGCTCGTCACCACCCACACCCACAAGGCGGGACACACCCTCAACCCCATCTTCGCAGGAGGGAACAACATCTGCTTCAGCCACACCACACAACCCCTCTGGACAGACCACTACTGCATACACTTCTCCTTAAAAAAACACTGCTCACAAACCTACGCCACGTCCCCTAAAATGAATTGGAGCAAAGTCACTGAGGAGCACCTCTTCTCCACCCTCAACCACAAAACCCCTCCCACCACAGCCAACCCCAATTCTGCAGACAATGAACTCCACATATGGATCATCAACTGAGCAGACAAGCTCACCCCCTTCCGTAATTCCGACAGAAAGCGCCCCATGAAAGCCACCGGGTTCACCACTGACCTCTGAGAATTCCGACACACCTGCAGACGTGTCGAGGAAGTATGGAGAAACACCAAAATCAGCTCAGACCACCTTCACACTGGCAGAATACCACCAATGCATCAGATTCATCAGATTCAACAAAAAGACCTTCATCATGGACAGAATCCTCGCCAACTCCAGAAACTCGAAGGAACTCTTCAGCTTCATCCAGAAATTCACCAAACCCTCAAGCGAAGCCTCAGACTTCACTCCTTTCCAGGACCTCTGCAACAAACTCAAATCCTACTTCCATCTCAAGATTAAGTACCTCTACGACAACTTCAATGAACAGACATCCGACTCCGAAACCACGCCCACCCACAGCAATGCCAGCCAGCCAACCATCTCTGGCTGGACCCCGGTCACCACCGAAGACACTAACACGACCACCAAGATCATTCACTCAGGAGCCCCCACAGACCCCTGCCCGCCGCTCATTTTCCACAGATCCACCGCCGCCATAGCACCCGAGACACGACGCACCATCAACACCACCCTCAAATCGGGCACATTCCCCAATGACTAGAAACGCGCAGAAGTCAAGCTCCTCCTCAAGAAGCCCTCCGCAGACCCTACAGACCTAAAAAACGACAGACCCATATCTCTCCTCCCCTTCACAGCTAGTCACTGAGAAGATTGTTAACGGCCTGCTCACATCATTGAAGACAAATCCATCTTTGACTCTTCCCAATCTGGATTCCACAGAAGCCACAACACAGAGACTGCCCTCCGTGCCACCACAGACAACATCCCCACTCTCCTCAACCAGGGCCACATGGTGACCCTCATCGTACTTGACCTCTATGCAGCCTTCAACACTGTCTCCCACTACACTCTCACCACCAGACTCCACGGCACCAGCATACAGGGAACTGCCCTCGACTGGATCTGCTCATTCCTCACCGGCCGAACCCAAAGCATCAGACTCCCACCCTTCATCTCTGAACCCACAGAGATCAACTACAGTATACCCCAAGGATCTTCGCTCAGCCCCATGCTCTTCAACATCTACATGGCCTCCTCACCGCCATTGTCAGATAGCTTGGACTCAGCATAGTATCCTTCGCCAACGACACCCAGCCCATCCTCTCCCTCATGAGGTAACCCGACACCATCAGTCTCAGCTTCCAGGAAGAAATGAGAGACGTTGCTTCCTGGATGAGCAGCAGCTTGCTGAAGCTCAACTCAGAGAAGACAGAATTCCTCGGACCCACCCTCTCAGCATGGGACAACACATGGTGGCCCCCCGCCCTCAGCAGCCTACCTACTACCACAGACCACGCCCGTAACCTCGGCATCATACTCGACTCTTCCCTCACCATGACCCAACAGATCAACACTGTCTCCTCCTCATGCTTAAACACCCTCTGCATCCTTTGCAAGACCTTCAAGTGGATCCCCAGAAAGACCATCACCCATGCACTCATAACCAGCAGACTTAACTACGGAAATGCCTTCTATGCCGGAATCAACAAATCCCTGCTCCGAAACCTACAGGCCATCCAGAACACCGCTGCCAGGCTCTTCCTCAGAATCCCACAACACAAACACATCACCCAGCACCTATGAGACCTCCACTGGCTCCCTGTCGAGAAGAGAGTTACCTTCAAGCTACTCACTCACGCCTACAAATCCCTCCACAACACCAGATCCCAATACCTCAACGAAAGAGCACCCAAGAGAAACCTCCGGTCTGCCAATCTCGCCCTCGCCCACGCATCTGCAGAGCCAGAACGGGTGGAAGAGCCTACTCCTACATCGCGGCAAAGACCTGGAACGAACTCCCGCTCAGCATCGAACGCTCATCCACTCTGCACACCTTCGGGAAAAGCCTCAAGACCTGGCTCTTCAACTGATTCGGAGCTGCACAACCTTCCCCCCCTAGTGCCTTGAGACCCTCACGGGTGAGTAGTGCTCATCACAAATCCCTGATTGATTGATATCAGAGGGTCTCGGTCAAGCTAACACTCTCCTTGCTCTCCATCCTTCAGGTATGTATCACCTCTAAACGCCTGACAACAGACATGGAGCGCTTCAGTGTTTCATACCCAAATATGTGCCCCTTTTGCAGGGGCCTTCTATAAGCATCAGACCATAGAACCTGATGAGGTTGAGGTCCTCCAAGCTTTCCTGTCTGCAGTCGGAAATGCACCCAGTCATATGGTGATTACCTGCCAGGGTCAGGCAGATGTGTGCATCTCTCCAACCTGTGTTCAACATGTGGGTGGCCTTCTTTTGCTGTTGCTCATAGTTCCATTCCTTCTTGTGTCTTGCTTCTTTTGAGTGGAGTTGGTTCAATACTTTCTCAAGCCTGATTAGGGTCATCCTTAAAAGACCACTTCTGTCTCCATATCTGCTATCCATAACCACCTCTCAACGTTCCAGTTGCTTCTGCAAAGGTAGCCAATTAGTATACACCACTTCCCATCAATTATACTGAAATCATAACCATTACATTATCCCATCTTCTTGAAGGAAATACATTGTTTATCATTTTTGAAATGGTGCACCTGGTGTAGTTTCATAGCTTTCTGGAGTCAAAGGCACACAAGCTTCAATGAAAGGTGACCCTACATTCAGCACTAGTCGAATGCCACAACATACCATTCAATCTCCAGATATGTTTTCTGATGATCCCAGCCAAATGTAACATGCAGGCATTACATTATTAGTGAGGAAAGCAAAGAGCCCACAAGGCAAAAAATACAGTTGATTCTGGCTATCTCTGGTAGGAACTGGTAACTTTTATTCTGTTGGGGATTATTTCCTTTTGGAATTACTTTATACATTTGATTATCTCACCCCATAACTCTGTCAAATTCTCTCAGGAAGCCATCAGAATCAGGCGATTTGTTGTAAGAAAGTTCAGTGATTATTGATGATTTTTTCCTGCGAGTACTCCCCTCCAGAATGACTCTACTTTCTTCTGACAAGTATGGCAGTCTAATCTTACTAAGAAAGTCAATTTCTGCTTTTGAGGTGTTGGTGTGGTCCAAATTATACAGATTTTGGTAATAAATGATTAAAAAAGGATTGAATTGCATCTATTATATAACTTAATACAGATGTTGGTAATAAATACTTAGAAAAGGATTGAATTACATCTATTAGACGTATTACAGTGTCTTGGGTCATCACCAGAATGGCTGGAATCTGGCCTCTCAATGTCAAAGCTGTGTTGCTAGTAGTCTGCCAGCTTTTCCCCCTCCTTTGCAATGGCGGCAATGAAGGTTGGAAAGGGCATATTCTGTTGAGTTGGTGAATAGAGTGATCAATGCATGTTTCTTTTTCTTCGAATGCACCATGTTAATCAGGCATTGGGTTGTTTATATACTTATGAGTAAGGCGATTGATGTCATATTCAAGGTATGATTGATTCAGAAGACACACAATTGATGGATGGAATGCAGGACAAATCAAAACATTCACCCCCAGTCAAGAGATCTGAGTTAAATCCATCATTCTTTTGCTAACCATGACACCCCAGTTTAGACCTGGCCATATGCAAATCAGTCTTGACCCTGTGCCTCATGGGAACAGTCCAGCCCAAACTGCCAAGCCAGGTCCTCCCTGGACCGGAAACAAGCATCCTAGGACCGGTTTCGAGGTTTCACCCCACTTCAGCCAGGATAGCTTGATTCCAGTGACACAGTGAGCCCAGGACCAACGTCTGGGCATACCTGGCGCACTTAGGGTGAGAAAGCAAAAGACACACATTTGATGGACGGAATGCAGAACAAATCAAAACATTCACCCCCAGTCAAGAGATCTGGGTTAAATCCATCATTCTTTTGCTAACCATGCCACCCCAGTTTAGACCTGGCCATATGCAAATCAGTCTTGACCCCGTGCCTCATGGGAACAGTACAGCCCGAACTGCCAAGCCAGGTCCTCCCTGGACCGTAAACAAGCATCCTAGGACTGGTTTCGGAGTTTCACCCCTCTTCAGCCAGGATAGCTTGATTCCAGTGGCACAGTGAGCCCAGGACCCACGTCTGGACATACCTGGCGCACTTAGGGTGAGAAAGCAAAAGACACACAATTGATGGACGGAATGCAGAACAAATCAAAACATTCACCCCCAGTCAAGAGATCTGGGTTAAATCCATCATTCTTTTGCTCACCATGCCACCCCAGTTTAGACCTTGCCATATGCAAATCAGTCTTGACCCTGTGCCTCATGGGAACAGTCCAGCCCGAACTGCCATGCCAGGTCCTCCCTGGAACGGAAACAAGCATCCTAGGACCGGTTTCGGGGTTTCACCCCTCCTCAGCCAGGATAGCTTGATTCCAGTGGCACAGTGAGCCCAGGACCCACGTCTGGGCATACCTGGCGCACTTAGGGCGAGAAAGCAAAAGACACACAATTGATGGACGGAATGCAAAACAAATCAAAACATTCTCCCCCAGTCAAGAGATCTGGTTAAATCCATCATTCCTTTGCTCACCATCCCACCCCAGTTTAGACCTGGCCATATGCAAATAAGTCTTGACCCTGTGCCTCATGGGAACAGTCCAGCCCGAACTGCCAAGCCAGGTCCTCCCTGGACCAGAAACAAGCATCCTAGGAACGGTTTCGGGGTTTCACCCCTCCTCAGCCAGGATAGCTTGATTCCAGTGGCACAGTGAGCCCAGGACCCACCTCTGGGCATACCTGGCGCACTTAGGGCGATGATTCAGTGACTACTGGCAGTGATAATGCACCATGTCTCTCAACGCTGCTTACCTGTGACCCAGGATGTTTGAGTTGAGGTTCCCGAGTCTTTATAAAAGTCAATGTAATCCTGTGCATGTTCCCATAGGTAAATTTTGCCAGCGGAGAGAGTTTCATCTAGATACCTTTGTGCACCATTGTTAATGGCAGAAGTAATGTGTCCTAAGACTAAGGAGAAGCAAGAATAGAACAGTCGTCTACCTTACAAAAGAAGGCTGGAGTCAAAAGAATCAAGCCCAATCTGTAACATGTCAAGTAACACAGGAGATGAAAGTATACTCTCTATTACAAGGGTGCATTAAATATTGTGGGTCCAAGAGGCAATGGTCACTTATAATAACATTCTGGGGCATATTCACAAGGAGCTGTCGCCGAATTAATCGCAGCCAAATTTGTGATAAATGTACCTCCCCATTCACAGCCTGGTGCTGACAGCCCACAGCACCAGTTTACCCGCGATAGCAGCCGCAGAAAACATCACCACAGAGGCCCCCTGCAACTAACACGAATGAGATGCAGAGTGGGCGTTCTGATGCCAAAAGCCGCGACAACATCACACCTCAACATTCTCAACGACCAGCCAGATCTGCGACAAAAACACGAAACAGGCGATACGGCAGGTTAGCACCAGAAAATCTACACCTGCTCTGAGCTGGTGTAAAGTCGGATGGCAGCCTGCACCACAAAAGGGAGCACAGCCCAGGGCCACATCGCAAGAGCAACAGATGCCATGGAGCCACCCATCATGCAGCCCTGACACCTAAGAGGGCCACAACACCCACCCACACCACCCCCAGGACCACCCCTCCCTGGCATCCACGACCAAAGACATGCCACATCAGCTACACCTAAACATGTACAAAATAATCCGCCTGACAGCGCACAATCACAACTGGTGACATGCATGTGTCGACACAGAAATGAGCAGCACACATTCCCTTTTGAAGCAACAAATGAAGCTTTATTAAAATTAACACTGAAATGAAATGGAGACACAAGGCCGCTCCCCTCGGGTCAATCCATAGGTCCCAATCTGCAAGAGACAAAAAAACATGATGAGAAGGTGTGTCCTGCGCATATCAAAGGACAGAGAGAGCAAAGGATAGAGAGAAGAAAAGAGGGAGAGAGAGAGAGAGAGAGGGAGAGAGAGAAAGACGAAGAGAGGGAGAGAGACAGAAGAAGCGAGGGAGAGAGACAGAAGAAGAGAGGGAGAGAGAGAGAAGACGAGAGGGATAGAGAGAGAGAGAGAGAAGAAGAGAGGGAGAGAGAGAGAGTGCTGCCCCTACGCACCCAGGCCACACTGCTCACCTGCTGCCACCGGTGTGTCTCCAACCACGTGCCGGTATGTATCACAGTTCACCAGGTCACACATCTGAGTCAGAGCCGTCAGCTGAAACAGAGTCCAAATACATGACTGGCACAGTACACACACCTGCATGAGACAACAACACCTGCCCACCCATGCACACCCAGTCAGAGGCACCCCAACACCTCCCACCGCCCATCGGAGCATTCCCGCCCATGCACACCCAGGCCTCACTGCTCAGCTTCCGCCACCGGCGCTTAGACAGGAGGTCCCACCATGTGCCGCTGCAAGCCACAAGCCTGGGGCCCGTGGACATGGCACCCTCAACACCATGCAGCCACGCTCCGCACGCCAACAGATCTCACGTTTGGTGCTGGGTCTTGATTACTCCATGGCAGAGGACATACCAGTGCACCCGGCACCATCGCAGGCTGCACACTCGCTCAGCCCAATGGGTGCCACTAACTCTGGGATCCCGGAAGCGGCGTCACGTGGTGGCAGGCCAGTGCTGCCTGCTGGCACTGGTCTATACTGCGGTCCAGCAGGGCACGCTAAACCTGAGCTGTCCAGTCCGCCGGGACAGGGCATCATCGCAGGCTGCACACCGCTCAGCAGCTTAAGGTGCCACTGACTCAGTGCACCCAAAGTCACCGTTCCGTGGTGGGGTGCCTGTGCCATCCGCAAGGCCTCGGATGCCACTAACCCTGTTCAACCCCAGTCTGCGCCACGTGGTGGTAGGCCTGTGCCGTCCACCAGGCCTCGGATGCCACCAACCCTGTGCGCAGTAACTCATGGGCCCTTTATGAATGAGAAGCATGGAGCGGCCGTCATCCAGTCACCACTGTAAGAGGAGAATGTGACGTCATCGGCCCCTCATGTTGCAGGACTCACATGGCCAGTGACGCCAATGCCGGATGGGTGTGGTGTGTGTGTGCAAACCTGCCCTCAGGGAGTGGCTGTGACATGCTGACGACTAGACTAGTGACCTGCACACCACCAGCGAGTACGCCTGCGACGGGTAGCAATGATGCCCCCCTCGGTGCATCATGGGAGTGGTCTGGCCTGCCATACGCCGGACCAGCGCAGGGCTTGCCACAATGACTCGTGGGCTCAGGACGTGGTCCAGTCCATGTCTGGACAAGGAAGTGACTGATGCATGTGTCCCTGTTGTAGTGTTCACGGGACCAGGTACACAAAATGCAATGTCGCACCCTCTGAGTCGCATCCCACAGGATGAACATCATTGACGCAAGGGAAGGCACTGTCCCCACATTCATCCACACATCCATACCTGTATGATGTAAGACATGACACAGCAGTGCGTCACTGGATGTTTATTTGCACATCCAGTGCAGTCATGTAGCTGGAGCGGTACAGGATAATGCCGAGCACACTACACAATATGGGCCCATACAGCGGAAGAGGGTACCATCCGCAGTCTGTCCGCCGTGTCATTGGTCGTCGAACAGGATGTGGCAGTCCATGTCGCTGTCCAAGGTGAGTGCATTGGAGCGTATCGGCGGTCAGTGGAAGGTCATGAGGCCATGTGCGGCACCAAGCAGAAACAGGCCAGGTGGTGGAAATGAATGCTAGTGCCTCCTGATCACAAACCTATCCATGTCCTCAACCCCGAATGTGTGCTCTGCCCCACCTGTGGGTGTTGCAATACCAGCTGCGGCACTGTGTGCCACTGACACATCAGGGGCCGGAGGGGGATTGTCGGCAGCACAGTGTGCCACTGACATATCTGGTGCCTGAGTGGATATGCCTGCATCACTGGGAGGCACTGACACACCAGGGGACAGGGATGTGGATGGTGGGGGGGTAGCAGCATTCATCAGTGCCACGCCTTGTGGTGGCAATGTCATGATGGAGGTCTGCAGGGCATGATAGATACCAGCTACATTTCGATGATGTGCAGCGGTGGCTGCCAGCCTTTCCACCTCCATCGGCACCATGCCCTCCATGAGCTTTCACATGTGTGCCAGCTCACGGCTGGCATCACTGGAGCCACTCTGAGTGGACAGCTGTTCTTCTCTCCACGTCATGACTCCAGCGATGTCAGGCAGGGCTCGTTGGAGAAATAGACACCCAAGGATGGCATCCAGTTTGGCAGCCAAGAGTAAGAACCTCACCCGCACTTGCACAGCTGTCTCCCTCTGGCCCTCCAGCACACGGCATTGGAAGGCCATTTGTTGTTCCAGGGGGACTTGGGAGGGTGCCGGGGCTGTGGGTGCCTCCTGCTGGGTGTATTGGGTGGTGGGTGAGGTCTCATCGACGTAGCTGGGCTGCCCGATCCTGGAGGTGAGTGGCAGATGAGGTCAATGATGTCTTGGGTGTCGATGCTGGGGGTGTCCTCCTCGTCATCAGTGAAGAGTGGCTGGGACTCTGCAGGAGGTGTTAACAGTGCCCCTTCAATGTGAAGGGGAGATGGTGTATTACTATGTGTCCACATATATGTAGCCGCATGGTACATGTTGACGTTCTGACAGCATGGCATTGTACATTGTGACAGTCTGTAGATCAGGGCCATGACCCAGAGTCATTGTGGGTGTGCACTGTGCTCTGCTTGATTGTGCATGTGCGCCATTGTGGCCATCTCTACCCGTCCTCCCAGTACCTGGTGGTCACTCACCCTGCATTGTGTCCTGTCGAGCAGTGTCCGGTCCCCCGACTCCGGCCACAGTTTCCACACTGATGATGTCGACACCAGCTCCTCCATGTCATCCAGCTCCAGCTGTGGCGCTGGGCCCCCACCTCCAGTGTGTGTTGCTGCCTTCTGGTTGGCGGAGAGTTTCTCCTTGGTCTTCCACTTGATGTCATTCCATTGCCTCTTGGCCTCGTCCATTGTCCGCTTGTGCTCTCTGACGGCATTCACCTTGTCGACGATGTCCCGCCATATTCCAGTTTTGGTGCCCAATGACACGTTGGAGTAGACGAAGAGTTGTTGATGGTGTTCCATCACCTCCCTGACTATGATCCTGTTCGCCTGCGGACTGAACTTGGTATTCCTCGTCTTCTTGTCCATGCCCTTCCCTGTCCCCGATGTCCCGGGCTGGTCGTCCGGGGTACTTGTGGGGTTGTGCTCGTCATCTGCGCCTGCTGCGGTTGCCTCCATGGTGCTTGGGTGTAGGTCAATTTGTGTGTAGGTGTTTTTTCTAATTTTATGGTGATTTTTTCAGCCTGCAAGGTATGTGTTGCAGGCCTGGCGCTGCTTATCGCTGATTTACTCATCGCGCTTTGGCCCATCGCGTGTTTTTTGATCTTGTGGTTTGTGATTTTATCTCCGTCGTGGTGGTTGTATCGCGGTCATTATCCGCGGTTTTGGTGCACTATCGCTTGCTACCGCTTTGTTGTGAATTCCACATTGTCACAGGGTTATTTTTCCACGATAGGCTGCGATATTAAAAGTTGCGTTGCGCTACTCTTGCGGTAGTTATCACACGTTCTTGTGAATATACCCCTCAGTCTTTCTATGGGGCCTGCACTGTCTATGCTGAGGGGTCCCAGGCCAGATTCTAGTGTCCTCCAATCGATATATGTCTGCCAATATTGTCAATCAGAGTACAGTCAAGGGAAGACAAGAAGTCAAATTTGACAGTAGTACAAGCCTAAATACTACCTACAATCACAATGGAGTTCAGCGTACAAAATATTGCAAAGACAGAACAACCGCTAGGATAGAGGTGTTCAAATCTGTGGAGCGTACCCTACTGGGGGTCCAAGGATGGTTTCCCATGGGGGCTCAAATGCAAGTACATATAAATGAGGATGGTCTGCAAGTGTGGGCTTGTATATTTGGCAAATTTCCAGGCTGTCTTCACTTACATGCAGCCCTTGAAGTACATGAACTGTGATCCGGATTGCCATGGGGGTGGGAGATTAGTAAGTGTGGTGGCCGGGTCAAAGAGGTGGCTAAAAACAAAAGAACAAAATAGTTTAAGTGCTAGCTTTACTAACATTTTATGCAAGGTTTCTGTTACAAAAGTGATGCCAACCAGCACAATATTTTTTTTGTAATTTAGGGGCATAATTATCAAAGGTTTTGTGTCACCCGTGTGCCACGCAAGGAGGCGCAGTGTAACGCAAAACCTAACATGAGGTTTACCAAGCCACGCAAGGTCACTTGCACAGACCTGCGTGGCTCGGTAAATCTGGAGTAACGCAAGGCAGTGTCTTTTGTCTGTCTCAGGGAGGCTTTCCAAATGTGGAGCGTGTGTGTTCCCACGCATCCCCCCATGGACGTTGGTGTATTCACAGAATGCTATGTCTTCCCAGGGGAGGCGTAACGAGGAGAAGTATGTTTATTTTGCCTAGTTTTTTCCTCTGTATACATGCGCTAAATTCTGCATCTCACTTAGAAAGAGGAAAAAGCCTCAGAGGATTGTTTTTGTACAAGAAGGTGTCCCTTCCTGAACAAAAACAATCCTGCCTGAAATGCAGGCACCCTTGTGCCATAGTGCGCCATAGTGCAAGGGTGTCTGAGTTTGAGCAAGGCAGCCAAAAGGGCACCAGCACAAGGAGAGACCAGTAATGCACTACATCTTCATCGATATGGCGCATTCCTGCCCCTCCCTTTCATGCAGCGCAGTGAAGCAAGTTGTCTTGCTGCATTACAGTTGCATGAAAAAATAATAAATGTGGCACTTACTTTCCACTGCAAAACTTGTTTTGCACTGGAAAGTAGTCTGAAACTAATGCAAACTAGTGTGATGCACTGATTTGTGGTACTTAGGATCAAGGAAGTGTTCCATGGTGTGGTACATGGGCGTTCCCATGCAACAACCCATGGTTTTGACACAAAACCATATTTATTATCAATAGTAGGCATGGTTTTGCATAAAAAAATGAATGCTGCAGTAAAGCAGGCATTAAAACAGAAATGCTTTGATTTCTCCTTTCTATTCTGACTTTTCATGTGGGCTTCACTGTATAGCACACATAAAAAGTAGGGAAAGTTTTAAAAGCTTGCATGTCATAGGATTTTTTACTGGAAGGCTACCCTTCCAGTACAAAACCTATCTTAGACTCACACACACACTCTTGCACTTTGGTGTGTGAATGGTGCTCAGAAGCAAAATTGTGTGCTGGAGTTAGGGCTAGGGTAGGATAGTGCCATATCTCTGTAGATATGAGAGTATCCTGCTCTCTGCCTGGCACTCAATGCAGTTCAGCATTTATGGCTGCTGTACTGCGTTGGGTGACACTTTGGTAAATCTGACACAAAGTATTTCGGTTTTCACCATCAGGTAACTGTATATAAAATAACGCATAAACAGCTTAATTGAAAATAAATGCAAGTTAAACTAACCAGTGGTAAATGTACGCTTTTAGGTTATAAAACCTCATTTGGCAAAGGCCATCACTGCAGATATGAGTTTGCGAAACTTGGAAGACAGGGAGTTGAACACTAGTGGCGCATTGGGGAATAGTGACTTTTACATTTTTAGTACTATGATGTCCCAACCTTGAACAGTAAGCATTGTGAATATGTAAGTCAGTATTTTAAAATAGTATTACACAGTGCTGTAAAATGATGCAGTGTTTGAGATAAAAGATAAGTGACTACCAAAACATGTTTTAGCAATAAGCAATCATACTGTACATAGTGGAACTTTTTTTTATGTCTCTATTATTCCAGACCTCAACTGATAAAACACCTACATTACCTCTCAAAAAGAATACATCTTTGTGACTGTGAAGCTTTAAGCAGGGTGTGAGGAATTTGGTATTTGGTTGAGCAAGCAATAACCACAATCCTTGTCAGATTGAACCACAAAAAGTCACTAAATTAACCTGTGCACAAGCCTCTGGTAACTTGGCGTCAAAGCAGTCAGTCTTAACTTAGAGGCTATGTGTAAAGTATTTATTTAGCACTTAAACAGTGATTCGGTGAAAACACAACATAAGAAAAATCCCACAGCAATTTAGTAAAATAGAGTACATTTTTATAAATTACTTGACACAAAAACATCAAAACACCAGAATTGTAGCTATGAATTTTGTAACTTTAAAGTTTAAAACAGCGCCTAAAAGATCAAAGCGCCAACCACAGACATCAAGTTGTGCAAGACCCGGGATCAAAGTCAAATGTCATGGCCGACCGCAATGGAGAGTGGGTTAAATACACAGTGGATCGGGCCTAACCTCCGTTACCTTCAGACTTAGAAGAAATGTTAAAGAAAAAGGTCTGAGGAGGTATCATCCAGCGGGGCAAGACAGCCGGCGGTGTCTAAAGAGGAGGCGTCATCATCCCAGAGCTGCTGGACAAATTGTCGATGAAGATTTCTATGTTTGAACTTGGGAAGCTAGAAATCTCCAGCGGGACAAAGCTGCAAGGCTATAGCTGACAAGGGCTCCACAAGGCTGTATACCCCTTCTGCGAGGAGCCACTGAATAGGATTTGCTGCTGTGGAGAAGACCATAGTGGGAACTGCAGCAAAGCCAGGCTGACTGGCGAAGCACCTTGCGTGAATCGATGAGCAGGTAAGTACCTGTTTCCTCTTGTTTCTCGGTCCAGAACTGGAGAAGCATCAGTTAGAGAGTTAGGACTCACTCAGGCCAGGTCCACCTAGATGGTGGGAGACTTTTCTGTCCCTGAGGTTCTGATCTGTAGGCCAGCCAACTAGCCCATAGAGTCACTTTGGAGGTCTTTGGTTCAAGCAGCAGAGCAGGTCTGAAGCAGCAGGACAGTCCTCCGAGGGCAAAGGGCAAAGGGCAGGCTTCAGGCAGCAGGGCAGTCCTCTTGGAGTAGCAGGGCAGCCCTCTGAAATACATGGCATGCCACAGGCAGCAAGCCAGTCCTCTGAAGAAAACTGAAGAGTGGGTCTAAAATCCCGATTTTTATACTTGGTGCCCCCTCTGAAGTGGAAGAAACTTATGGAGTTTCCCTCTCCACAGAAATCCCTGCAATTTCATGCCTACCTGCCCTGATCCCGTTTTGTCAGCAGACACAATTGGCAAGTGTGAAGTTTTTTTGTGTAGCTGAGGCAGTGTCTTTGAAGTGCACATAGCTTTGAAGTGTACACAGCTCTATCACCATCCTGCCTTGGATAGTTCATTATGTCAATACTCAGCCCTCTATTGGGTGGCTGTCTGAGAGGAATCTATAAATGCCAACTATACCTAGGTTTGTGCACTAGGAAAAAGGCTTAAGGCACCAAATGATTACGACAGGAAAATACAAACTTTCTAAAAGTGGCATTTTCAGAATTCTGACTTAAAATCTAACTTTAACAGTAAAGGAGATTTTAAATTCCAGTTCACTAGACACCAAACATGATATTTCTACCTACTTCCAAACAAAGGTTATCGCTTAGTAATTGTAATAACGTAACCCAATGTTATCATATGGGAGAGTTAGGTCTCACAGCAGTGAAAATATGAATTTGTGACTCTTTCCCTACCAGGACATATAAAACTTAAAGGTACATGTCCAACTTTTTAAATAGAGTGAACCCTGCTGTATGGGCTGTCTAGGGCCTACCCTAGGGCTGATTTATATGTATTAAATGGAAGCTTTAGGCCTGGCAAAAGGTGGCATTATAAAACTGCACACAGGTGGCAATGGCTGGCCTGAGACATGTTTTAGGGGGCTACATAAGTGGGTGGCACAATAAGTGCTGCAAGCCTAACAGTAGAATTTAATTTCCAGGCCCTCGGTACATGTAGTACCACCTTACTAGCACTTTATAAGTAAGTTACATATGCCAATTTGGGTGTAAGCAAATTTTACCATGTATAAAAGAGAGAGCACAAACACATTAGCACTGGCTTAGAATGCTAAGTGAGGGGAGAAGGCAAAAAGTTTGGGGGTGACCCAGCAGAGTGGGCTAAGTCCAACACAGGATCACTGGAATTACATGTCTGGAGAGGACCAAATTACACTGCAGTGTTGACTAATTTATGCAGCAATAAGAGGTAAATTATGGCGCATAATGCGGTACATTTTGTCATTAGTATTACTTCATTATTTTGTCATTTTTGCTCATTATAACACTGTCAGGTGAAATATTTCACCTCATTAATATGAGTTTAACAACCAAATACAGTCTTGGACTTGGCCCTTCTTGCAGGGTCATCCCTAAACTTTTTGCCTTCCTCCTAACCTCTTTTTTTGCTAACATTGTGTTGGTGGTTTGAGGACTCTGTGCAATTTAGCACTGGTTAGCAGTGCAAAGTGCGTGTGCTCTCTGCCCTCCATAGGCTAACATTGGAAACTCCCCCCTTATGGGATAACTCCTAAATGGAATAAGATAAGTATGTCATGTTTGGTATGTTTGAACTGGAAATAATTTGCGCAGATTTACCTTCACTATTTTAGAAATGCCACTTCTAAACGTTGTCATTTCTGTGTGATGTGTGCCTGCCTGCCAGCTTGTCTGTTTCTAGAAGTGACCGGGGCTGGTGAGGAGTGGGTGGCTCCAGGGAGGGCAGGGGGAGTCAGTGTCAGGCTGAGTGGGAGGTCTGCAACAGGATTAGTGGGCGGAGAAATCCCCTGTCCCTGAATAGGTCTATGCCTGCCCTGTACAATGCAAGATCCGCCCCCCTACTAACACCCCTCCCAGTGCCAGTTGGGACTGGAACTTCCAGGACCCTTCCACAAGCTTCTGCCCCCTTCTAGACACAGGGCAGAAAGTTGTATAAATACAGGGGCTGTGACCCCATGTGTGTTGTTGTGCTTTTGCTGACTTGTAGGAGACACTCTGCCAGGAGCAACTACGGCGGGACCCTGCGTGCTGGCCCCTGTGCCCAACTTTGCCCCTCTGCCTTTCTACTGGACCAGGAAGAGACTTTTGCTTGGAGTAAAGACTGCTGCGCCAGGAGGATTGCCACCTTGCTGAGTTAAGACGGTTCCTAGGAACTGCTAACCGGTATTGGCTGAGCTGCCCTACTGCCTGCTGATCTTTGCCCAGCCTGAGTCCTTTGACTGTGCTCTAGGAGAAGAGGAGCGCTATCTTTTATCCCTGGAGCTTTGGTGCTTTCAAGCGCCTTGTGAGCGCTACAACTTTATTGTGTGGGACTTTGGAACTGTGAGGACCCTAGCGCTTCGTGTGCGCTATATTTCAGTTCCCCAAGAGAGGGGGAGCGTGGGTCCTGCAGCCGACATCTGGCAAGGGAATCCCGGCGTGTGGGATTCCCCCTGCATTCTGCTAAGGAGAGCGGGTGCCCACCCCGTGTTTTGCCTGCTTTTGAAACCGAGCGGGAGCCCACCCCACGGTTTTTCCAAGGAGAGCGGGTGCCCACCCCACTTTATGCGTTTTTAGATACAGCGGAAGCCTACCCCGCATTCTTGCAGCCTATGGCGGGTGCCCAACCCGTATTTATTCTATTTTGATCGCGGGTACCCACCCCACATGTGGACGCTATTTTCTTTTAAAAACTAGCGGGAGCCCACCCCACGTTGGTGATATTTAAAATGAAGGAATGGGAGCCCACACCGCCCTTCGTAGCCGGAGAGAGGAGCACAGAAGAAAAGAAAACAGAGGACAGGCACCCGTGTTTCACTGTGGGAGAAGCCTGCCGAGTCAGAGCCTCGCGTGCTCCATTTCCGCCTCCCCCTGCCTTTGGGGAAGTCATCCGGAGCCTCGTGGGCTCCCCGTCGAAGTCCCGGGTCCCAGGAGGGGGCCCGGGTGAAGTCAGGAAGAAGGTCGGAGAAGCTATAGAGAAAGGTGAGCCCGCTGCAGCGAGAGGCCCTGGACAGCCGGTGAGTGGGGGCTGCATCCCAGGCATTGGTGGGTGCACCAGAGGGTCCTCGTATTGGGCACGGTGGTGCTAGGGTTTGCTGATCTTCACAGCGGTGCCGCAGTTGCAGGCCGCTGCAACGTGATGGCCATTTTTCAACTTCAGGCTCCAGAGTGGGGGTTCTACGTGGGTAGACCTTCACCTGCTACCCAGCTGCACCGCAGAAGCAGGCAACTGAACGATTGGGTACTTTTGAATTTAGTAGCCCAGGAATGGGGCTCACATCTATGGACCGTGGTGCCCGTGCTTGGTTGTCTCCCAGCTGCCCCGCCGGACAGTGGGCAGCTGCAACGTTTGGGTAAGTTTTTCCTTCAGAGTCCCAGAGTAGGGGCTCCCATTCATCATGGCTGCCCCGCAGGAGCAGGCAGCTCCAACGTTGGCCCTTTCTAACTTTTGAGTCCCAGAAGGGGGGCTCCCACTTGCCAGTGCTTGTTTTTGGACACAACTGCACTGCAAAAGCAGGGAGCTGCAACGTTGGGCAAAGCTATTTTGAGAGTCTCAGAGTAGGGGGCTCCCCTGGCGCAGTGGTGCCAAAAGCTAATCTGCAATGTGGGGCCATTTCTTTGGTGTGCTCTGAGGGCGCAAGACCCTACGGTGATGTTTACTCTCATTTCCAGGGATGTGACTATTATGTGCGTACTGCTAATTATGGTCACTCTAATGGGAGTGCATTATGTTGGTGCTTGCCAAATGTGATCTATGCCCCATGATTGCGGTATAATGTATTTCTATGCCTAATGAGTATGCATGATATGTTTAACTTTCGCATAGGGTGTTTATGCTAATGGGGTGATGCTACGTTTATAAGCCTGCCAGTAGGTACTGGCTGTTATCCATTTATTACTGATGGTTTTGCATTCACAGTTTAATGCCCTATGAGATGTTATGATTATGCCTAATGCTAATGTGCATGCCTAGTATCAGGTTATGTGGTTTTAGGTTCATGCCTGATCGAAATGTGATTTATGCCTATCGTGATATAGTGCTAGGTTCATCCATTTACCTGTAGCTACTGGCGGTCATTACTGGTTGTTTTATACTTATTACATGTAATTTTGTGATGGTTCTGGCAGCGACCCGATTGGCGCTGCCCTGTACATAATCCCCTGTAAATAATGTCCTGGTGCCTGTAGGCACAGTGTATATGTCTCTGATTCTAATGTGTTTTTATAATACAAAGGCTATTTTTATATAACTTTGTGTGTAGTCTCTTTTTGTAGTGTGCCTAGCGTGTCACCTCTGTGTGTGTGTGTTGCGCAAACGCTTTACACATTGCCTCTGGGATAGGCCTGACTGCTCGTGCCAAGATCCAGGACGTTCCCGGCGTGCTGCCTGACTTGCGATCGGCGCCTTTCTACAAGTCGGAACCAGTATAGACAAGAAACACCCGTGGCTTGAAATACACGATATCCAGCGCTCTGACGCAGCTTCCACGTTATTGGTCAATCCATCTTTGAACCACCTATGTTCATGTGAAAACCAGCTTATACTCAATTACTGCCCTGCCGTTAACCGCAAATCTAGTTGCACCTCTCTGAGCCATCATGTTTAAACCTCGCTGAATGCATTGAATTTTACCTGACCCGTTTGACTTATACTTTATTGAACGCTTCTGGCTATACTCAGTGGCGCGGGTATAGCTTATGTCCGCCACAATCTACCGGTCTTCGCCCTGATGAAGGTGGGGCCCAATTTTGGGTCCAATACCGAAACGCGCGTTGGCGCCCGAACTTTCGGCACTTCTCACCTCATAATATCGTTATTTTCCAACTGGATGATATATGAGTTAACCACCTATATGATCTCGTCTGGAAGTTTTTCCACCTAGACGGTTATTTGTTAGTGTGAACTTTGATGGAATAAATGTATGTATGTATGAGTTGAGTTACGTGTGGGACATTGAATAATTTGGTGGATTATGATTATGTAGTACATTCGCTGTTTTTTCATCATCTAATGTTTTTATGTGCAAAAACCAAAACAAAATTTCGAAAAAATGCTGTATATAAAAAAAATAAACAAGAAATATATTTTTTTATTTATCAATTTTGTTGGTGCCTTTATATAATTGGTCTGTTCATTCAGCTCCAGTTTAGTGTTTGCTTGATCCAGGGACCTATGCTCTAGGCCCTCCTGTATAGCATCCGGGCGGGTGTTTCCTTCAGCTGATGTTGATTGCTCGTGCCAAGCTACCAAGGGGGTAAGCAGGGGTTATCCTCAGGGTGTAGCTCCCTCGTCCTGACTAGAACGTTTCTAAAATACAGAAATACGGAATTGAAACCAGTCAAACTTTGCGCTGTGGCTTCCAGTGCTCCGAGACATATGTCACAATGTTTTAGTAACTTTTTATCCTTATGAGCTAGAATATATATACTTTTTAAATCTACAGCTTATGCAGTAGATGATGTGTTATGCAGCAAATGGGATAAAAACCAACACTTATGAGTAAAATGCTGCTGCCGCAGAATCCGTTAATTTCAATTAGTGACTCAATCAATTAACAGCTGGTGATAACTCTTATTTCCTGTTTAGTTCTCTACACCACCACTCCATCCTTCGGTTTCAGGCAGAGGCACCCCAAAATCAGCATGAACAATTCAAGACATTTGTTTTCGTATAAGGATAGTCCAGGGGGTGGCATGGAGGAAGCCAGAAAGGTTGCTTTCAGATGCAGAATCCAGATCCGCTTGACCCTTGGGCCTCGGACTAATGATCCAGGAGAAAGAGGAAAGGATATTGTCAGAGATGGCACAAAAGAGGGAGCACTGTGCAGGAACCCATTTTTTTGTTTACAAATTGCCAGGGACAACTTCCTCAGAGAGATATTCCAAGGAAAGGGTCAATATATATATATTGTTTTTAAAGGGTGATTCATTAGTGCAGTAGAGATTGCTGCCAAGTGTGTATGTGCCCGCTGCTTTTCATTTGTGACTGTATTAACATGAAAAAGTGGAATGGGGGCATTTCCCTTGCATTAGTGCTCAGGGCCCCATTGCTGCTATTTAACACAAATCATTGGTGCTGCAGGTACAGTGGCACCAGGGCCCAGCTGTATAAGGAGTCAACTAAACCCCAATTATGGCTGTTTTAATATCCTTCTTTACTTACATTAGCCCCCATTGCACACTTTCTCTGCCAGTGTTGCTTTGAGCTTCAGGGCAATGGCCCATGGGATGTCAAAATGGAAGCAGAGGAGACACCATTGTTTGGCCTCAGAGAGATGGCAGAAAGGGGGATGTGGAAATATGGGAGTCAAGGTTTTTAACAATGGGCAGTGGAAACCTTCCTGGAAGAAGCTATCATTAGTGAAGCAGGTGCGGCAGCATTGGGGCCCCTGGGCCTGAAGGGCCCCCTGCATCACAGCTATAACTGTCTCACTTTCAAAAATGGCATGAGAGCCTATTTTTCTTCCAGCATTAGGGCCAAGGGAACTCTTGTGGAAAAAAGGAGACAACATATGAGAGCTAATGGTTTTCGTGAAAGAAAGGGAGAATCTGTTTCAAAATTTGAGTGATGGTCAGGTATGGTGAGGAAGGGGCGGAAGAGGAGATAGCCTGTAACTCATGGCAGCAGTTAGCATTAGTGCAACAGGTACAGTTGCATTGGGGTCTAGGAGTGCGTGGGGCACACAACAGCCCAGTTATGAGGAGCAGTATATTTGGGTACATACATGTTTTTGTTTGATGCATTTGAAGTTTTATAAGTCTCATATTTAGTGGGGCTTGGAGCTATAGAAAAAGTACCCCTGAAATGATCTCATAAGCCCTGCCCCTGAACTCAGCTCTGTCCCTCCCGCTCCCCAAATCCTTGCCATAAAGCTTTAGAGGTGGGACATAACTTAAAAACATTTTGTTTTTGGGAGACTTAGAGCAAAGTTGTTTGAAGTTCTCTGCTCTAGGTTCTTCCCAAGTCTTTAACACTGCATGTTGCAGATATTTATGAATAATGATTGCCACACCAGAGTACTTACAGGATGTAATAGAAGGGAAAATGGTCGTGTGTGTGGATGGAGTATTGGGGTAACTACTTAGAATTACCCTACGTACCCAATCTATTTTCCTTTTTTCTGCCTCAGACTGGGATAAGTGTGTTTCCTAAAGTACAGCAATGGAAGATTTTTTAGTCACTAGACAGGAGAGAGTCTTCTTACATTTAATATGATGATTAAGACGGGGGGCACTTAGGTGCTCTTGGCAGGATGGCTGCACTGTTGCTCAGATCTGCCGGCCAGGAATCTATATCCGACAAATATTCTGCAATCCGGCCAATTGCACATTAGCACATAGTGCTGGTGTGCGTGGAAGACAGCGGGGGAGTGGGAATCTCAAAATCTCTGCGTTTCAACAGCCTACTGTGCAGTTGTGCATCCTGAGAATGCCCCACTGCCAAAACCTTTGGATTTGGAGGTGAGATTGGAGCGGATGCAGGAGAAATGCCCTGTTGAGGTCCAATTCCCAGACACCTGCATTTCCTGTGAATAATTCTGTGTTGCGGGCCCCGGAGGGGGAGATTGACTGTCCGAAGTCATGCCTGAAGCTGTGGAATGAGCTGTGGCACCGGTCTGATTCCTGCCTATGGTGTTTAGTTGGCCACACAAGCCCTGTGCCTGCAGTAAGAGATTCCCGGTCTTCTCAGCAGAGTGGGCGCTGGATGCAAAGGCCTGTGCCACCTGAGATCTTCTGTGTGGACTGTGGCACCCTTGCTTGCTTTCTTGTCTGAGGCTGAAGGGGCTGCAGAGGCCCTGAGTGAGTGGAGAAGCCTGAAGATGGTAAGGGACAATGTTCACTATATTTTGCCCCATGTCGGGCCAGTGACTCTGCCTACTTTTTTAGGCCTCCCGGTTAGGGTCTCTTGTAGGGTGCTCCCTGGGGGCACCATTAATACCATGCTGGGAGCTTGATCTTTGGTGGCCTGCCTAGACCTATTGTGATCTCCGGGAACCTTATTTAGAGCACTCCACAGGGTTCTGGGCCTCTCCTGTTTCCATCGGGCGGACTCGTTGTGTGAACCCCTCTGGACCCTATATCTGCTGAGGGCACCCGTTGAACTGAAGGGCTACTTCACAGGTCTTTTGGGAGGGACCCCAGCCTGGTCCCGTGCTGCAGGTTCTGGTAAATTCTTGCATTATCTTGCACTGGATTTGGAACCTAAGTTATTATGGGGAAAGCCAATTAAGGCCAAACTCGCTTAACATTTGACCCCAAACGTGCCGCTAATCCCGCACATGATAAGCCTGTAGACCCAGAGCTGGACCCCACACCATCAGGTGCAACTGCTTTTGAGACTACACTGCAGGCCATGCAGCAGAGCCTGTCATCAATTGATGAGAAAGTAGACTCACTAAACCTGTGCATAGATCATATGGCAACTAAACTAGACAAACAAATTGCTCGCATCACAATTGTGGAACACTGTATCTCCACTGCTGAGCATGACTTAAAAGCGGTCTCCACTAAATGCTTGAACATGGAAAAAGTGCTTGCCATTATTCAAGCTAAACATGAAGACTTTGAGGCAAGGTCTCACCACAATAACCTACAATCGACTAACACCGGCAAGGTGAAAAACTGTGTAGAGACTATGATAATCTCTCTCTTTGGCACAGCGAATCTTTCAAAGTTACTGGTGGTGGAGAGGGCACGCCGTTCTCTCATGACGCTCGCATCCCCGAGGCCCCTCACATTTTATCATTACGAGGATGCTGAATTACAAGGACCATGATGCAGTTCTCCAGATAGCTCATGAAAAAGGAGATCTTACCTATCAAGGCAACAGCATTGCCTTCTTTCCTGAGAGTATCAACACATTAAAAAGCTGTTTCAAAAGGCAGAAATCTCTTACGTTATGCTCTTCCCAGTGTGCCTCTGCATTGACCATCGCGGACACCAGAAAATATTTGCTACCCCCTCCGGCAGCCATGGAACATATCAAGACCATTTAACCACACCCAAGAGGACCAAATTGCCATGGAGGACAACAAACAATGAACCTAGGTGATTCACCGTGGAACATAGACTGCCCTACCGCCTGGGCCCATTGATGCGTCGGCCCTGGTTTTGTGCGCTGCATGCCCTCGCTTGTTCTACTCCCCCCTGTTTTGACACCTCACTTCAAAAACATGGTTGGATCCTTAATGTACTCTCCTGACCACCTCTGGATGCAGGAAGATATGTTCGACTAATGGCAGCCCTCAGAGGGAACACACCGAGAGTTATAGATGTTTGAAATCTTTGTTACTTGGACACCTGCCTCTTTGTATCTTTCTCAGCATTTGCCTTTTGGTTGTGGGAATGACATTGGTAAGTTTGGGATGCTAATGTGGGTTGAGAGCGGGATGGGTTTTTCTTGTCTTTGATGCCACCGTAATGCTGCAGACTGCAGTAACACACTTGTACAAGTGTACGTTGCGAGTGCCTTACTTACTATTGTGCTCCTCCACTATGATGCCATGACAGTCTCACCCCTGGGTCGTTCGTTACGTGGAACATGAGGGGCCTTAGCAACCCACACAAGACACAACAGGTGCTAGCTTATCTAGATCACCACAAAATCCAAATTGCATTTCTGCAAGAAACGCATTTGACACAACAAGCAGACCAGCATACTGATATCACTCTGTACACAACTATAGATGGTTTCAAAGAAATGCATGCACTTGAGAGGGACTATGAGTCCAGTCTCAGCTTCTGCACTCTCAATTGCTATTCACGAACAAATTACTCATTTCCACGACACAGCTGCACAAGAACTATGTCATCTGTACAGACAGCATGTGGTGCGAGCATGCGGAGTGGGAGAACACCCGGGGTGTAGTCTGGCCACATAACTGAAGGCACCTTGGGCTTATGCCCACATAGTCAAGAACACATCCTCTGATGGTATAAATCACTATGACACTCCGGCTATTCTGGAAAACTTTGTGAACGTCTACACACACCTCTATAGCACATGAACCCTTGCTCCAGCAGGGGAGATTTCAGAAAATCTATATGATATCACCTTGGCATGGCTGTCTGATGGCCAGCGCGAATATCTGGCTCAACCTATTACAACAGATGATATAAAAGGGGGGCGTGGCCAAGCCGGCTACCATGGCGGCTGCAGCTTGCTAGGGCTCCGAGACCGGGCCGAACAACTGACCATCTCCAGGCGTTGCTCCTGCAGAGAAACGCAACCCTGGGCACCGGAACGGCCCTGGCGTCTCCTGCTGTGTAACCGCGGGGCATCGAGGAGAGGAAGAGCACCGGAGGCGCGATGAGATTTCGGACCGGGACTCGCTGACCCAAGATGGCGGCGAGCGAGTCCGGAGGTCCGCGATAACGCACCCGGGGGACGGCTCCGACACGGACATCACAGGTGCAGCTCCCCCGTGCCGCGAGCTTGCAGCGGCAGCAACGAGAGATCAGCGCTGGTGATTGAGTGCACATCCGCCTCCTGGTATCGGCGCGCAGAAGATGGGCGGCCATGACAACAACGACGCGCGCCTCGCGCCGTGACCGGCTCCACAGGTGCAGAGGCGAGGCAGTACAGGCCCGGGACAATTCATCCCCTGCAAGGCGCTTAACCGCTGGGACTTCTGTGGTGAGAGCAACACGGAGGGGGAGTCCTGGGGTGTCTTGGATCGGGGCGCCTGACCCTAAGATGGCGCCCGGCGGGACACTGCAATAACGGAGCCTGGAGCTCGAGGCGAGGGGGAAAAAGACGGTTACCACTGGCGAGGAACGACCTGCGCTCCCCCCTTATCAGGCCTGGGACACCTCACCCTGCAGGGAGACACGAGTTCGGTGGACACCAGGCATCAAGGTCAACACAGCGCTCTGCAACCAGGTGAGGAGGCGCAGCGGTGCAGGCACGGGACAACTCATCCCCTGCGTTGAGAGCGGCACTGAAGGGGAGGCCCAGCGTGTCTTGGTGTAGGATCGGGGCGCATGACCCCGCTCGGCTGACGCCAGGCTTCTACATTCATTCAGCGGCCCACGAGCTGACGAAGGGCAGCCCCCTGGCAACCTACTGGAGAGCGCCGGGCGGCGGAGTGTCCGCGGGACCTGGGGAGGCCCGCCTCGCGAGGAGCCACGTGGTGAAATGGTTCCTGACCTGCGCTCTGCGCGCTAACCCCTGGAGGCGACGGTCGGTGGCCTCACTGTGACCCGCGGGCAGGGGAAGAGCAGCGGAGTGTCCGAGAGGGACCCCGCGAACTCGGCGGACAAGCTCAAGGCACTGACGTACCCGGACACCAGCAATGGGGAAACCCCGGGGGACCCAACAGACGGCGGTTCCCGAGACAGCCCCTGAGAAGATGCCCAAAACCCGAACTTGGGCGGGTGCGGTGGGGACACAGCCCGACTCCTCGGTCTCCATCAAGTTGGACCAGGTTCTAGCCGCTATTGAGCATTCCAGAGTTTCGATGGAGGAGCGGCTCGGGACGCTAGCGACGGACATCAGCCTTATCCGCGACGACCATCGGAAACTGGTGGATAGAGTGAAAGACGGAGAAAGGAAGTTAGAGGACATACAGCCGACGATTGATAAGCACCAGCAAACCCTCCAGGAGGTGCTCCATCGCCTGACACTCATGGAGGAACGTGCGGATGATTTAGAAGGACGCTCACGACGCTGTAACATTCGCGTACTGGGGCTACCCGAAGGAATTGAAGGCACGAACCCCCTACAGTACTTGGAGACATGGGTGAAATCCTTCACTCCGGAAAAGGATCGCTCAGCATTCTTCTCTATGGAAAGAGCCCACAGGGTCCCGGCCCGCAGGCCACCCCCTGGGGCGCCTCCACGGCCGATGCTGGCAAAGTTCCTCCATTTCCGGGACAGGGATGCAGTGCTGCGTGCGGCACGAGTGGCGGGCGCCCTGCAGGTCGACAATCAACGGGTCATGGTGTTCCCAGACTATGCGAGAGCTGTTCAACAACAACGGGCCTCCTTTCTGAGTGTAAAACGCCGGTTACGCGAGAACAATATTCAATACTCCCTACTGTTCCCGGCTCGCCTCAGAGTAGTCCACGCCGATTCCACTGTATTTTTCACAAACGCCTCGGAAGCACAAGATTGGGCGGACTTACATTGCACACGACAATCTAGAGCGGAGATCGCAAGAGACCCACACCCTAAGCCCTCACGCTCTGGAAGGAGATCGCAGCGGCGCCCACGCAGTGGAGTGAGTGGCAGAGCCCGTGCACGCACCCAGGACTCTCCCGATCTAGAGCAAATTGTGAAAGAGCGGAGGGAGGCCCTACAAGCAGTGATCGATTTGCAAGCGTCTCCCCTGCCGGACGACATAGACCGACCACCGCATATCTTTACCTCGGAGGGGGAGAATGAAAGTGATGGAACGGTGTCGGGGGAAGACTCGGTGACGCCTCCCATGGTCACTCCTCAGACGGCGGACCTTATTCTGGACGAACAATCTGGCTCCCGAGCGAAATGAGACGGGACTTCTGAGACTGGCATAGAGCTAAGTACACTGTCTCTCCAACTATCGGACATAAACATCAGTCTCACTACTCGCTGAAGCAGGACCAACGCCCATTTTCTCTGCTAATGGCCCGACTCGTTTCTAGCCCAGTATGCATGCACCGCCGCCCCTTTCGTATATAGTTGTACCCCCCTTCATTGGGTGAACAGGTTTGGACGCATCGTTTTCGACGATGGGCCCTAAGCATTGGGAATGTTTCCCGACCCCGATTGTTCAGTTACTTGCCCCAGTTCAGCACTTCCCTATCCCCCTACATGGAAGGACATGGATCCAGACGTCCGCTACTCATGATTACACAGAGTCGGGGGAGGCAGGCGCCCTTAGTCAGATAGCTCGACCAAGCTTTACACACCTCAGGAGACGCAGCCCCGCGCATGGCGAAGAGACACAAAGACATGACACCTCATACGCCTCACACTGATGTCACCATCCTCACCCTAAATGTTAGGGGGCTTCACACTCCGCGCAAACGATATGCGGTGTACTCCTATGCAAAGCGTCACAACGCCCCGATAGTCTTGCTACAAGAGACACACCTCATTGAGAAAGAGGTTGGGAAGCTACAGTCAAAATGGAGGGGTCTCATTTGTGCCACGACTTATTCTGCATATGCGCGGGGGGCGAAGATCTGGGTGCGACCGGGAACCCCCTTTCAGGAGCTTCGGAGGGTGGTAGATAAGGAAGGTAGATATACACTACTGGAGGGTCTTTTGGATGGGCAGCTTGTACTTCTCGGTAGCATTTATGCCCCTAATGTAGAACAAGATAAGTTCTGGGACCATCTCACTGGGGTCCTTGCCCCATTTGCTTCCATACCCTGGATCCTGGGAGGAGACTATAACTGCACACTCGACCTGAGACTTGACCGCTCACACCCCCCTCCGATACACTCCCCGGCACATAGGCAGACTGACAGATTCCGGGCTTGGATTACACACTGGTCGCTCACCGATGCTTGGCGCATGCGTCACCCTTCGATCCGATTGTACTCCTTCCACTCCATCCCACACAATTTGCGCGTCCGTCTTGATCGATTTTTATGCTCGGCGACTATATTACCCAAGATTGCCCACACAGACTACTTGGGCAGGGTCATATCCGATCACGATGCTCACATCCTCCAGTTACACTGGCAGCCCCCACACCCGCCGGTTCCCACCTGGCGCTTGCCGCGGGACTGTCTATCGGACCAGGTCTTTCGGCACGAACAGGAGAGTAGTATCCAAGACTATTTCCTCCGCAACTCGGGCACAGCATCATCCACATTGGTGGAATGGGATGCATTTAAGGTGGTGGCTAGGGGAGAGTGCTTGAAGCACATAACAGGAGCTAGGCGCGTGCTAGAGCAGGCTCTTACCACGGCGGAGCAACACTTGGCTGCTCTCACCAAACGGGATTCCACGTCCGAGGGGGAGACGCGGCGTATAGCCGAAGCAAAAACCGCCTATCATGCTGCCTCCGCGGATTTGCGACGGTACAACTTCCGGTCGTACGCTACACGGATGCATAAAGAGAGGGACAAAACGGGCACTCTCTTAGCATGGCTGGCCAAACAGGACACAGACGTCAAGCCCATTACCGAGATAGTGGATCCTGAGGGGGTACTGGTGCGTTCCCAGGCAGGGATTCTCGGGGCTTTTCGCGACTACTATGCGGCGATATATAGCGACCCTGCCTCTACCCCACAAGCTGTAGTGGATCGATTTCTCGGTCCCCTACCTATCCCAATCATTTCGAGGACAGAGAGGGAGGCTCTAGACGCCGTAATCACCGCGGCAGATGTCACACGGGCCCTGCGGGCCCTAGCCCGAAATAAAGCTCCGGGGCTCGACGGGTTTCCCTTAGAATATTACACGACATTCTCGGTGCACTTGGTTCCTCGATTGGTAGAGATGTTCGCGGCGGCACTGAAGAAGGGGGAACTACCGAAATCCATGCGAGAATCCGTAATCGTGACGTTCTTGAAACCCCATAGGGACCCGCAGCAAATGGCCTCCTATCGCCCCATATCGCTGTTGTCCGCTGATTGCAAACTCCTCGGGAAAACTCTTGCAGACAGATACGTACAAGTCATACGCTCCTTGGTCCACCCCGATCAATGTGGATTTATACCCGGCAGACGCACATCTCAGAACATACGTCGGGTTTTCCACATTCAGGATCAGGTGAAGGGGATATACCCTCGAGCGGCCTGTCTCATCCTGGATCTTGAGAAGGCCTTTGATTCCCTCACGTGGCAGTTTCTGTTTTCAGTGCTACAGAGAGCGGGCGTCGGGTCTACCCTCCTAGCATATACACGCCTACTGTACACCGGGCTGACATCGCGGATACGCCTGGGCCGGTATATATCGACGGAGTTTGCGGTTCAGAGGGGCACGCGACAGGGCTGCCCGCTGTCCCCTCTACTTTTTGCTCTGGCGGTTGAGCCCCTCGCCATACGACTGCGGCGGGAGGGGGAGAGTTGGGGTATCCCGGTGGCAGGCACAGTGCATAGCGTTTCCTTATACGCGGACGACCTGTTGATTTATGTGCGGGACATTACGGACGACCTGACTCCCCTTTGGGAGACTTTGACGGAATTTACAGCGGCCTCGGGACTGCGGGTGAACTGGGATAAGTCCACGGTATACCCACTGCATCCGGGTCTAACCCCACAGGAGGTTCGCCTGGGTGCTCAGCAGGTGCCCTGGAGTGCGGAGGCCCCTCGATACCTCGGGGTCCGCCTATACCACTCCTCCACAGATATGTTTGAGGGTAACCATAATAGGGCGTTGGCGAGTATTAGGGCTACAGTGGGATTCTGGAGGAGCCTTCCGTTGGCTCCAATTGGGAGAGTGGCATTGGCCAAAATGATCATGGTCCCACGATTATTGTATTTCTTTACCAATTTGCCAGTAATTCCACCCAGAGCCTTTTTTCGGGACCTAGACTCCCTCCTCAGCGCGCTCATCTGGGGGTCCGCCAGACACAGAATAGCCCTGAAAAAATTGCAGTTGCCTACCTCACAGGGCGGCCTGGGAGCCCCCTCATTCGAGGCCTACTTCCTAGCAGCACAGCTGCAGTGGCTGTCGCACTGGACGGCAGACAGGTATACTGTGGAAACTCACACCGTCGCTGGACGGATAGCGGTCCCGGAGATCCGCCGCCTACTCCTCCCTGGCACCAAACCAAAACGCACATACCCTCTGCAGGTGTCAGTGGCACGTAGGTGCATGCTGAGGATACACCGCATGTCCCCGGGGACCCCGTTGTACTCCCCTCTACTCACCCTGGCGGGATGGCCCAAACAGGAACACTACTACACAACAAACGCGGTCCGCACGTGGACATCGTGTGGTATAACGGAAGTGGAGTCCCTTTTCGAGGACGGGCAACTGAGACCGTTCCACAGCCTTGTGGCAGAATACGATCTTCCCCCAGGACAATTCCTGCTTCACCGCCAACTCCTAGATAGCTACCGACCATATCAGGACCTAATCAAAGGGGAACCATGCACACATCCAGTTCTTCACACAATCCTACACATGGGAACAGGGCAACATTTAACGACATGGCTTTATAAAGCCATTCGGGAACTGACTAATAAACCACTGGAGACCCTGAGGGCTACCTGGGAGGTTGAACTCGGGCGCGCACTACATGATAGGGAGTGGGAGAGGGCTTTGGAGTACCCTAAGAAGGTCTCCAGAAACGCACGCTTTAAGAATATCCAATATTACATTCTGCACAGGGCCTATTTAACACCTGCACGCCTCCAACGATTCTACCCCGACACTCAGTTCCTATGTCCCAGATGCCTCGAACAGAATGCAGATTTCCAACATATGTTTTGGAATTGTTCCGTCATTAAAACTTTCTGGCACCATATTCATACTGCTTTGGGTACCCTCACAGGGCTGGCCTGCATGAACACGTGGGAGGCCTGCGCCATAGGCATCTTTCGCACAAGTAAGCAGCACAAGGTGCGGACCCGTTTTCTCTCCCTTGCAGTGCTCCTAGCCAAACGCAGCATCGCCATGCACTGGCGCTCCCCCACCGGTCCACCGCTGGCGGCTTGGGTGGGAGCTACACACAAATGGGCGGCGGCTGAGGAGGAGACATTACGGGAGGAGGAGGTGAGAGGGGTCCGCAAACACCCAATATCTATGGAATGGGCCATGCTATTATATCAGTTCAAGCAGCTAACCCCGGGGGCAGATCCAACAGACAGCCCACCCGCATTGTCAGCCCTACACTAGCAGTCGCAGACCCCACCCAACCAATCTTTCGAAATACCGGCCGCATGAACTCCACACAAATACCAGCATCAGGTGTGATATCGTGGCTTCAGGTCGCATCGACTATGTTAGGCAACCGTGAGTCACAATGGTGCCTTCCCATACGACGGTCCATACGCTCGCTAGCGATTCTGGAGAGGTTCTTCCATGCCCGTTCCCTAGGTTCTGCCCCGTTCCACCCCAGTTCCTGTGCCAGGTCTGGAACCTGAGATAATTGGGTACACACATCACGATATATCTGTAAGTTGTTTAAGCTCTCACTTGATGTATCACCAGTATATACAGATATTATGTACCACCATGGAATGTACAATCTAACTTCACTGTTCGAAAACTGTGTATGATATACGATGTGTGAACTATGAAAATGGCAATAAAAATATTTAAAAAAAAAAAAACAACAGATGATATAAAAGATCCTATGCGTACACTCCAAAATGATAAAGCACCAGTCCCTGATGGCTTGATGAGGGAATTTTATAAAGAGTTTGCCTCCATCCTTGCACTGCATCTTCACGCACTATATGTAGAAGCATATAATCAGCGGCTACTGCCACCCTCTCTCTGTACAAAGCACCAGAGTACTGTGAATCTTATCTATCTCTTTTGCTGATCAACACAGACGTAAAGATCCTTGCTAAAATATTGTTGACTGATCTGCAGCCACTCCTTTCTAGTCTAGCCCTACCGGATCAATCGGTATTTATCCTGGCCTGCTACACCACACATAATTTATATTTATGCACAATTTTTGCATTAATTCATAAGTTGAACCCTTCCCTGAGGGCAGCGGCAGGCCTTTTATACGAAGCTAAATCCTTCAACTCCATTGA
Source organism: Triturus cristatus (assembly GCF_964204655.1). Classification (NCBI taxonomy): domain Eukaryota; kingdom Metazoa; phylum Chordata; class Amphibia; order Caudata; family Salamandridae; genus Triturus; species Triturus cristatus. The sequence continues at coordinate 1,426,305,452 of NC_140589.1, forward strand.
ATAGGACTACATTTTCACCATTCTGAGCCACATGGAGTTCCCAAAGACGTTCCTACAATAAATTGGCCGGATACGTATTAATAGGCACACATTGGACATGGTACACGGATGTAGGGACACTAGACATGGATAACCTGGATCTCAGTTACTATTCTCAATTGTTCTGGAGCCGTTGGTGTGTGTCCTCCAACAATGGCAAGGAGCTTCTGCATTGTAGTTTACATTGTGGCCCCTAGGTACTTACCTATATGCAGATGACCTGGTGTTATATGTAAAAGACCCCATTACACTTTTGGCACCAAACATTCAAGAATACAACCGCTTTGGTCATTATTCCAGCCTGAGTATTAATTTGTCCAAGTCCATTATTTTCCCCTTGATTTCAAATATGAAACCCCATGTCTCAGAGTTCCCTTTATTATGGAGCACAGATCCTGTGAAATATTTTGGACTCTGGATTCATAAAGACCCAGAACTGGTGCTATAATATAATTACATTACAGCCATTACGCAGATGGAAGCTCAGGTGAGCAGATAGTATTGATTACTGCTATCCATGGCAGACACTGTGGCCTTCATGAAAATGGCTAACTACCCAAATGTCTCTATCTGTTTATTCACATCCCTATTGTACCTTTGCAATACTTCCTCAAAACACTTGGAACACACTTGATAATAGTGGCATGGGCAGGCAAACAATCCAGGATCGGGTGGGACACACTTACCCTACTATATACACAAGGGGGCTATAGTGCACCAGATTTGGAACTCTATGATCTGTTCACGCAGACTCACTTCGCCCACTACTGATACCACTCTCATGATTACATTCTACATTTAGCAATCGAACACAATGATGCCAGCCCCCTCCCGCTGAACACTGTCCTACCACAGCAAGGTACTCTTGTTATGCAGACAGAATTCAACACTATTCATAGAACCAAAAGAGCGTGGCACCTAGTTGTGTGCCACGCTCGCAAGGAATCACTATACACAACACAACGTTATACATTTCAGTACCAAAGGATAGGACCCTAGCTTCTGATCCGGTGCTGGAGAAATGGAATGCAGTGCTTGATCCCCTGTTAGAGTTGACTGACTGGGCATTCTCTTGTGCGCAAACTAGAATGCTCATGCCCAATTGTAATTTGCGCATAATCCACTTCAAGTACCTCCACCAAATGCATTATACTCCAGCTAAATCATGTAGGATTGGATTAAGGTAGGATACTAACTGTTTGAGGTGTGGAGCATCTGAGGCCAACCTTTTTACATCTGGCATGGTCCTGCCCCCCCCCCCATTGTAACAATTTTGGATGCAAATTACAGAGGCCCTGACTGACATATCACTGTGGCCTGTGGCATGCCTTATGCACATGTGTCTGCTTGGCTTCGTTAAAGATGTGCAGCTGGTCAATCATAGACTCATAGCAGTGACATTATTGCTGGCCGAGAGAAGAGTGGTCATATACTTGTGCAATTGGGAAGCTCCTACTAAACGTCAATGGCTTTAGGACAAGGTGTACTGCAAGGAGCAACTGGAACGCCATGCAGAGGAGCTGCCAGCGCCTGGAAACCTAAAGAGATTTGGGGCCCCCTCACCACTTAAATGTTGACCATTTTAGATCTTGCCTAAGGGGGTGGTGTGTGGGTTGGTCTGTCTCTACTGAACCATACTGCTGAAGTGGAAAGGTCATAGATGTATGTGGGAATGGCTTACATGCTCCGCTTGACATATGTGGCACTATTTGACTTTCTGTTGTTTGTATTTTACCTGCATCATAAAATGCAAATAAAAAAAGTATAATGATCAAGACCATTAACCTTAAGAGAAACTACAGTCACCAGGGTGACATGTTTGTTCCACAGATGTAAACTAGAGAGAAGCAATGATAAGATAAGACTGTTAAAGGTGAATGTGCTGGGGAGATAGGTGGGGAGTAGTAGTCAGAAAAGGCTTTGGTTACATACAGAACAGTATTGATGAGAGAATGAATGTCAAGAAAAGAGTAAGAGTGATGAATATGAAAGCTTTGACAATGTAGAGAACAAGCCAATAAAGGACTGTGTTTGAAGAGATAACCCTAAGGTGTTTGATTAAGGTTAATCAAATAAGGATAGTAGATCTGCGTCTGTATGAGGTATAACTAATCAGGTATAAGGTAATAGAAACACTTCTAGAAATGTAATAATCATTTTTAAATGAATGCAATATAACAATCTTTAAACAGGTGAATCAGCTAGACAAGCTCCACCATCTCACTGCACTCAATTACAATGATGAGGCTTCAGACTAAAACGATTAGAAAGAAAATAAATAAATGAGTCTATTTAAAAGCCGAGTTAATATGAACATAGTGGTTATTTAAAGAAGAAAGCAAGTAAATCTCATTTGACTTTAGCAACATCTAGAATAGTAACTGTGAGGGCCAATACTAGAGAAAGAGTCAATGAACAGTTGAAGGAAAAAACTAGACAGAGAACAGCATTCTCATTACAAGTAGACCCAAAAGAGAGCAAAATATCAACATTACTGATAGCAAAAGGTTAATGCACTTCATTCAGTTTCTCAGGTTAGATTTGCTGCTATTTCTTGTAAATTCATCTTTGTTTGTATCCTACTTTTTCATCTACTTCAAAGGTACTGTAGCTAGTCTGGTTACTTCCTGCATCTCATAATAAGATGGATCGGCATTAGGTGATGATATATTGTCCCCTTTACAGTAGTTTGATGTATTGTTGTGTCCACCTGAGAAGGGCTCATAGAGTTTAGAACAATTCTATTTGTTCATGAGTACCAATAAAAGTGATCAACATAAGACATGGTTCAAGAAGAACACAGTGAATGTCTTTGTGACAAAGTAGTGGACAGAGTGCCAAGAATGTTTTTATGTCTCATCATTGTATCACGACAAAAATCAGCTCCAATGTAAATGAAATGAGAATCATAAATAAAAGGGCCATCATTTGACTTCACTCAATGATTTGTTGTGTCTGTTTAGGAAATAAAAAGCAAGCTGTAATAGGACCAGGTATGTTGTTGTCTGCAGCAAAATTCCAGAAATAGGGTCGGTGGGCCCTCTTCAATTCCAAGGGTGTGTTTAAGAATAAAATAAGTGAGCTCCAGAAGAAACTTTCTAAGAAATGTCCGCACATCAGTTTTTTCAAGACCCTCTAGAATTTCAATAATATGGATGTTATTCCATCCACTAGGCTCTTAGAAGTCAATTTGTTTCAGCTGTAATGCTCAAAATTCTTGGCCTAGATCTGGAATGTCAACCACACTGTTTAATTGATCTTCTAGTGAAGAGAATCTCCTGCCTGTTGAATCCAGGCAAGGATGGAAGGAAGAAAGATCCTCCATATGAGACTTGCCCTCCTTCACTGTGCTTCTGGTGTCCATTTTACTTTCCAATAAATGTGTTTTGTGCAGAAAATTCACTTGAAAATAGTACTTTGCATTACTTAGGACTTAAGGGTAGCCATCAGTGGGTTGTGAATGGGCATCCCTATTCAGTCACCCATGATTTTTGAAGCACAACACTACCAATGAAAAAAGTAGAAAGGGTTTTGCATCAAAAAAGATAACACCTTTTTGATATCAGCGCTATCAAGGGATAATGCTTTTATTTCTTTTTTATTTTCTGACTTTTCATGTGTGCTGCACTGTACAACACACATAAAAAGTAGGAAAAGTTTTAAACTTACTGTAAGCATAGTATTTTGTACTATAAGGGTACAAAACCTATACTTGACACACACAAACCCCTTTGAACTATGGTGCAAAAGGGTATTCTATATCCTACTATTCGGGTATAAACATTAAAGAACCCCTGCCACTGGTCATATGGACCTATTTTGTCAACAAGAAGTGTAAAGGAGCAATCATCTCCATCAATCCAACAATACATTAAGGGGCTTATTTGTATGTTGGTCGAAAAGCCTCCATGCCGCCTCAGCCTTCGGTTGTGTGCCTGAAAATCCCTGCATCAGTTTAAACTCTGACCGCCCTATAACAATGAAGTCGGATCGAGTTTAAAAGGCCCGGTCAGATTGACTGGCTTCTGACAGGCTCCGGCCACACATAATCCCTCATGGACGGCGTTTCCGCTGTCCAGATTATGATGTTTGTTTACGACAGGCTTTTCGTATCGGGCTTTCCAACATGGCAAGGCACTAAGACACAAGTGCACCAGGGGAGACCTAGGTGTAAGAGCTGCAACAGGAGTACACAATTCAAAAATGACACTTTTGAGGAGAAATTTTAAAAAAGTCAAGAGAAATCCCCAAGCACTTGATTGTCTAAATGCAGAGTTTGTAGTGCAATCATGCGTCACTGTGGTACTGCGCAAACGCAAGTCCTATCCTCACTGCTGACAACCAATGTCAGAAATGGGATTTCTGGTCGGCTAGGGCATGTGCCTAAGCCAGGCAAAAACCACCACTCTAGTCAGGCAAGGCAAGGTAGTTACACGCTGAAGATAACCCCTGCTCACCCCCTTGGTATCTTGGCAGAGCAGTCAGGCTTATCCCAGAGGCAATGTGTAAAGCGTTTGCTTAACACACACACAGCAGCGACACACTGGGCACACCACAAAAGAAACTCCACACAAGGTTAAATTAAAAATAGCCTTTTTATTCCTCATAAAACACATTAGAACATAATCACATATATACACTGTGCCACCTGGGACTTGGTATCACTTTACAGGGATTCCACCACTACAGGGCCAATCGGGCCACTGTCATCACCATCATAAGGCATAGTTAGGGAAAACAACCAGTAACTACTGGTAACCTTGAACTTAGCACAAATGCATTAGGCATGAACATCATAGCATGACATGGTATAGCATATTATGCAAAACATAATCAGCAGCAGTGTACCTTAATGAGCACTGCACACATGGGTACTCCGCATAGCACATTATGTAAATACATCCTCAGCACAATGCACTAAAGTAATCAGGGCACCTCAGTAATCAGGGCACCACACATGTGCACCAGGAAACCTCCTGGTTCCACTAGTCATGTGTCCCACAACAATTGCATAGGTCCCTGTGCCCCTATTAGGAACTATGTGAAAATTGGGTTTCCCTGTTCCCTCCACGTAGGTTCCTGGTCCACCTGCCCACCTACAACGGGGATACGATAATCCCCACAGGCACTCAAGTGCCCGTAAATGGCGGCTCCTCGGGCTCGAGACAGGTTGGTGGGCCGACGTAAATTTACTTGGCAAGTCAGCCCTGGCTCCGCTCAAGTACTCCAGCAAGGACCAATCAGCCCTCCTCCGGCTGGCCAGGTGTCCGTGCTGGGGATACAAAGGAAACCGAGATCATCACCAAGGCAGCTGCCTGCGATCACACGGTGCCGCTGCCTGCACAAATGCGGGGAAGGGTGAGAATTCTGCACGGCCTCCCCTGGCCGGGACACCACGGGAAGCAGATCACTCACCCGGCAACCTCTTGCAGCAAAGCTTCTCTGGGCCTCTGCTGCGGAGGGACATGGAGCATAGTCTCCGTCTTCTTCTCTTCTCCCTTGCTCACAACTAGGCCTAAGACAGACGCGGGGCTCTCCTCGTCCTTATGGGAGCCCCGCCCACAACTTCACGTCCTCTGCCTAACTTCTGGGCTCCCGCTTCCACTCTGAAGCCTCAACTGCTGCAGGTTTTCACTCACTGGGGAGGCGGAGCTGGGTCTAGTGCAGCTGTGGTACACACAGCCCGTCCAGCTGCACGTCGCACTAGAGCTCTGGTTGCCATAACCAGAGGTCGGAGGAAAAAAATGTCTAAGGGGGGCTTTGGGCAGTAGGACGGCCTCGGACGGTGAGGCACACTTTATTCTGTACTGTTAGAATCCGGGATCTCTGGTTGGCACAGGTAGGTACTTGTGACAAGCAGGGAACCTTTCCTCTAGTCAGGGTAGGGGGATACACTCTAATAATAACCCCTGCTCACCCTCCAGGTAGCTTGGCGCGAGCAGACAAGGCGTTATCTCGGGCGTTTAGGTTAAGCATTTGTGAACACCCACACAGTAATACAGTGACCCTCCACAAATGGACTCCACACAGGATATATATCAAAAATACTTTATATAGAATAATCAGGCTTAGCACAAGACCAAATAACGTTTCAGCAGGCCACAATACTTATTTTCAAAGAGTTCTTAAGTTTACCGTACTTTTACAGTTCTGTGCGCGTCGTCCCTCTTCGTACGTGTCGTACGCGGTAGACACAGGCTTTGGGATGGGTCGTACACGCGCTGCAGGCTCTTTGGGTGAAGCGTACACCCTACGGTGCGAACGGGCACAGTACCTTGATGCTTGGTGAGATCGTCACGAACACTTCCTTGGCAACAGGCGTACAGTACAGTGCAAAGTCCTCCGGGCAGCGCGTACTACGGTACGGGAGACCTTGGGCGTGCGCGGCTCAAGGGACAGGGCGAAAGTACGGTCCGTACTGCCAGACATTCGGGTACGCGACGTACCGGGATCGTTGATCTTCACTTGGACGGCTGAGACAGGCGAGCAGTACGCTCCCGATGGGAGACGTACGCGACCACCACACGTACTACAGCCTTTCCCAAAGCAGGGGAGAGGCGCGAACAGTGATAGTACGGTCCGTAGGGGGGTGCGAGCTGGTACGGTGATGTCCTTCAATTGCGGTGTGAGCTACGGCTCGTAGGGGCAATAACTCGCGTTGCTTGGGCTGGTAGTACCTTCCTTCGCGGTGCGAGCTACGGCTCGTAGAGGGGCCAAAGACGCATTGTTCGTGCCGGACAGCGGGATATCAGCTCACAGGGAGTACGCCGCGATCAGCGAGGCGTACACAGCAGTTCGAAGCGAAGATGTGAGGAAAACGGTCCGTTTTCCACGGCGATTCCACGGCAGTGAAGTCCACTGTTCCTGGGACTTCGTTCAGGGGGCAAGCTCACTCACAAGCCCTTGGAGATCTTCAGCACAAGTCAGATAAAAGTCTCTTTAGTCTTTGTTCCTCTTCTTCAGCAGCAAGGCAACCACTGCAGGCCAATCTCCCAGGTCAGGGACAGTACTCCTCCATGCAGCTTTCCCAGTTCCTTCTCGTCGGACAGAGGTTTCTTCTTGGCAGGACAGGATCTAATTTCTTGGGAGCAGGGCTCCTACATTTATACAGCAATTCTTTTGTTCTGCCAGGCCAGGGGGGCCCTTGCCTGGTCCAGTCCGGTTTCTGAGCACTTTGTTTTTGCAATGCAGGCTGCTTCTTTCAGGGTGCAGGGCAGAGCCATCAGACGCTCCACAGGGGGCGGAGCCAGCATTGTGGTGGCAGAGCACAATCCTATTCAGAGTCCAGGTGTACTCGTCCCACCCATATATCTGTCAATCTTCCTATTCACCACCAGGCTACCTAGCCCTCCCCATCTGGGTTTTCCCAGCCCTGTCACTCACACAAGCCAGACAGCAGATACACATCATGCAGAGGCGGACTGAAATGGTTAGGCAAGCAAAGGCCAACTTTCTAAAAGTGGCATTTGCAAACGCAGAATATTAAAATAAACCTTACTAAAAGATGTACCTTATTATTCTGAGTTCAGGCATACTAAACTCGATTTTCTACCATGTTCCCTGGACATGTTAGGATCATAGGATGTAACAATCTTAACAGCCCATTCTGGCCTATGAGAACAGGTAGCCTTACAATAGTGAAAAACGAAAATGGCTACAATTCACTATTAGGACATGCCACACACATCTGGGCTTGTCCTACCTTATGATTACAATGCACCCTGCCCTTGGGCCTACAATAGGGGTGACTAGTATGAAGTTAAGGGAAGGTTTAGGGGCTGGCCAGTGTGTGCACTTGCGCAGTCAGCATGACAGTACCAGACTGCACGCAGGTTCTGAAAATGGCAGACCTTAGACATATTTTACCAGGCCGCTTCTGGGGGTGGCACAACCAGTGCTGCAAGCCCACCAGCAGTATTTGTATTTACACGCCCTGGCACTCCTGGTGCACTTTACTGGGGTCTGATAGTAAACCAAATAAGCCAATCATGGAATCCAACCAACATATACATTTTACATAGGGTGCACTTGCACTGTGGAACTGGTTGGCAGTGGCACAGTGCTCTGAGCGGCCAACACCATAAAAACACATGAGGCACAGCGACAAAAAGTGGAAGGGAGACTCACGCCAAGGTGCCAGGTCTAACAGGTACCTTCAGGTTCCTGCTCTAATCTACCCTCAGGCGTTTTTCTTGGCAGGCCGTGGGAGCTCAGCCCGGCCCCCACGAGTAGTGCGGGACAATGCCAGGAGCACTTCTCAGGCCCTTTCACCCTGCACCAAATAGTTTAGCAAGGGCGGTCTTCAGAGCTGGTACAGTGCTTCACAGGCGCTTCTAAACAACATGGTAGTAAGCCACAGCGCTCACCACACGCTGCTTCAACGCACATAGGGAAGTCACAAGGACATGAGACACCACAGGGGCACACCAGCAAAATGTCCCCAAGGAGGCCAGCACAAGGATTCCTTTAGGCAGAGTGGTAGTTCCACCTAGCCCCAAATAGGCAGCAGGTCAGCACTTCCTGCAGCCCAGGTTCATGGCGCAGTCTTCTGTTCCAGTCAAGCTCCAGTTCAACACATATGGGGTCACAGCCCCAATTTTATATCCCTAGGTGTCTTTGTTCTGCCCCGACACAGGGCCTTGTACCCAGTCCAAACCAGTTCTGGGGGGCACTTAACAGTGCACAATAGTCCCCATTGTTAGAGTAGGCTCTGGCCCCAAACATACCACAGGGAGGCGGAGCCAGCATTGTGGAATGCAGGTACAGTCCTATTCAGGGTCAGGTGCTACTCCTCTCACTACTCCAAATGCAGATCGGCCTATTAAGCCTAGTGCTGACTCACCCAGCCCCTCTGGAGCCACCGCACCTCCCCAGCTCCTGTCATCCAGAGCCAAACATGCAATACACAACAGGCAGGCACAAAGACATATAGCACACAGAAATGCCCACTTACACAAGTGGCATTTTTATAATAGTGATAATAAATCTGCAGACACCATTACGCAGCATTTATGACCACTATTCTAAACATACCAAACTTGATCACGCTACTCCTCCCATGTCAGGAATTACCACTGTAACACATATCAGGGAATCCCCAATGCAATCCTATGAGAGGGCAGCGTCACAATAGTGAGAAACCAAATAGGCTGTTTGTCACCACCGGGAAATGCCACACAGTTAAGGCAGATGCCCTACCTTTCACCTACAGCGCACCCTGCCCATAGGGCTAGCTAGGGCATACCTTAGGGGTGACTGATATCTAGTAAGAGGGGAGTCACAGACGTGGCACCCACTTTATGTGCCACGTCACAGCAGCAGTAAACTGGGCGCGCAGGCCCTGCAATGGCAGAGGCCTGAGACAGATTTGAAAGGCAACTTTGGTGGGTGATACAAGCAGCGCTGCAAACCCACCATTAGCATTTAATTTACTGGCCCTGGGTATCTGAGATACCACTTTACAAGGGTCTGATAGGTAAATTAAATACGCCAAACAGGTGTAGACCAATGTTACCACATTTACCATAGAGAGCACATGCACTTTACATGGAACAGCAGTGATAAAGTGCCAAGAGTCTGAAAACCACCAACACCAGGTAAAAAAAAATACCAGGAGGAAGGCAAAAAGTTTGCGCATGATACTGCAAAAATGGCCAAGTCTAACAAGGCTGGTGCTGCGGGTAGAAACCACCTGCAGCACAAGCTCACACCGAGGCTTTCCGACCAACATCCACGGTTTAAACTCCGACCACTCGATTACAATGAAGGCGGTCGGAGTTTAAACTGGCCGGTTATACAGACTGGTTCCGGTCGCACATGATCCATTATGGACGGCGTTTCTGCCATCAAGATTATGATGCCAGTCTCCGACTGGCTTTTCATGTTGGGCTTTCCGACATGGAAAGTCTGTAGGAAAGTGACTTTGCCTCCTCAGCCTCCAGTTGTGGGCCTGGGGGGCACCTATGGAGCCCCAATGAAAATTCCTTTACTGTGTGAAGGGCACCATGTGGTGCATGGATTCTCAAAAACTCCCATGTGATTTCCACCCGCACCACAAGCTACCATAGAGAAATGGGATTTTGCGACATCACCATGTGCTGTCGCATCGTGATTAGGTGTGAGAACTGCTGACCTATGGTCAGTCATTCTCACACTGAGACGGCGTCCGCCCAACATCGTAATAGGCCCCTAGATTGTTAATAAATTTAGAACAGTCAAGAAAGAGAGTTTTGTATGAGTTAAAAGGTTTTATTTTCAGTTCATATAGTAGTTAATCATTTAATTTGTTAAGAATTTGCCTCTTACGCATCAACATTGATAAAGAATGTAATCCAATAATTACGATTTCAATGTAAGGTAAAATAAAATATTAGTTAGAATAACAGTACAAACTGTAGTAATACAGCAACCATGCTCCTTAAAAGAAGGTCCTTTTTACAAATCATTTGAAAAAATATAGAGTAAGTTGTCAGTTCAGGTACAAAATAAAGAGTACTGATGAGAGAATTAATGTAGAAGCATAAAACCGTTGCATAATAAGCAGGAATATATTCTCAGGTTTAAATCAGCAATCAACAAAAAATAGTCTAGGCAACCTCTTCTGCAGAGAAGTATTTGAAACTCAAAGATAAGTTTCCTGTCAGATTGTCAGGGAAGGAATTCAGCTGCTACTCTACGAACCTGCATTAATATAAACACACAATATTCTAAATGGCAACATGTGTCTTTTCGTCTCCTGTATTGCCCAATAGGGTGTCAGTCAATTCTTGGGAATAGGCAAACTAATCATCTTCTCACACTCATGATGTAATAGACTTTAGACTTTGAAAAGTTACATCATTTGCATTCTGAGGTCTAGACTGTTCTTCTCATGACTCATTCTTCCTGGTGCCTCCTCTCCTCGTGGTGAGAGCGTGGCTATCAGTTGGCTAATACAAAATAAGTGCCTATTTTCTGGAAAGTTACAGTGGCAGCAAAGAGAAGAAAAACATCTTGTGCAAAAAACAATTAAAATGATAAAACAGGCCTTTGAATGTTAATACATTTATCTCAGTTGGCATGCCTTCACCAGTTAGACTAACTAAAATGATTACTTATTTACTTCACTTTTAAACCTATAACATTTAAGTATGATTACCTACTACAAATTTTCATGTTTATTATATGTGCTATTAAAGCATAGACTTTTTCACATCTTTAATAAAAAGCAGTTTTGTGTGCAAATTAAATTTGCTTTTGCAGATGCTTGCCTGGCGCTCAGCAGCCTGATCGTGCACTGGCAATAGAGAGAGGACAAGGGTCCCATATCTCTGTAGATATGGTGCTGTCCTGGTAGCGCCTTCTCACACAATGCAGCGCAGCATTGTTGGCTGCTGCACTGCATTGCATGAGTAAATAGACCCCTGAATTCATAAAGAAGAAGGAGGTAAAATGCATTGTGGGTGCAGTTTTATCATCTCTTGATGCTAATGTGTCAAAGTAGAGCAAATGACGTTCGGATTAATGTATTCTCCCTGTTCCAAAAAAACTGTGAAAATCCTGTAAAACAGTATGAGATTTGTACTTGCATTATAAGTTATTTAAATACTTTTCTTGTTCGGGAAAACTATAAACAGCCGTATTAACGTTGAAATATTGTAGTTACTGATAACAGAAATATTTTGGAATATATTCTATAAAGTAGCTTGTTTTTACTTAGGCTTATATCGAGCCACTATTTTTCCAATTCACAACCTTCAGTGTTATAGGGTCTGCAGCACTTAGTTGTACTGTTGAATGACAATAAAGTTGAATATTTCACGTTGTTAAATTGCAGTTTCTGATGTTATTTCCATTAGCATTGTTTCCGAATTTACCTCCACTCATTTGTTTTCTGCACGTCTGAGTGTTTTTATCCACTTAAGACTATTAGGTGTGGGATTATTTTAACTGATGCCTTAAGGCCAGCGCATCAGTCAAAAATTGTTTAAAGCACGAGGAACAAAACTAAGCCGTTTTTTTGGGAAGGGTAAAAACACGCAGGAAATGTCCATGAAGATAAATTCAGGAAAAGATAACCACTGTGACACCTTTGAAACAGCCTTAAGCAAATTCTCCGCATTGTTTATTTGAGGGGGAGCAAACCTTGGCTCTCAGTAAATTATAGAGGTCATTAATATACTTAGATTAAGTGAGTGTTGCAACGGCTAGCAATCTGATATATTTTTTTCTATTTTAAGCGCCCCTCGGGTGGCATTCGAATTGCTTTCCTGATCTTTACCTTGACTTTGTGAAGTTTAAAAAATGGCTGCAGTTGTCATTAGATTGTGTGTGGTCACCAGCAGAGGGTGTCTGTCTCTTTCCTCTCTAGAGACCGCCGGTTATTTTACCAAATCGGCATCGCGTCTGAGATGCTGCTGCTCCTTTGACGTGAAAATGAAATAGAATTTGAGAGTTGCAAAGTCGTCCAAGGTGAAGCAGATCCTGGTAAAAGCAAAGAAGCCAGCCAGAACCGGCCATGATTAACTAGAGCTCAGTCCACAAGATGTACAGACATTTGACAAATCGCGTTGATAGACAAAATCAAATGACTGCCTACCGGCATGCCGGTAATCGCCTCCGCGCTAGTGGTGTTGCCGAGGAAACGACTGTGTTCCCTGTTCCTCCCTCTGTCAACTCCTTCGCTGTTTTGACGCGTATTGTGACATTGTGGCGGTCTGATCCTTTGACGTGGCAGTGAAATAGACGAAATAATTGAGCTCTTACAGTATTGACGGCTTTAGTAAGCCTTGCTCCCGCGAAAAATGCACTCAACTATATTCTCCAACTCTGCCTAATAATTTATGCTGACATAGTGAAATGTGTATAACAAGAATTTGCAAAGAAAGCAAAAACACATTTTTTAACAGCAGACGATTACACGTTTTCCAAATCTCTAACAATTTTTCTTAGTTGGAAGCAACACACCTTCACATGAATTTTTAATTTGGGAGCCTGAACTTTCTTCCCTTCCTCAAAGGCAAAATCTATGTTGCTTAAACACACCAACCACATCAAGTCTCGATTCTATGAAGATAAATATTGGGACAGAATTTTCCCACCCCCATCAAAAATAAATAAATAAAGGTGTAAAAGTGTCTACACCATGACAAAGTACAAATTGTGATACCAAAGGGGATGATGGACGGAGCGTTTGAGCAAATCAAACACTCACCCCCAGTCAACTGATCTGGGTTTAATCCATCATCATTCTTTAGCTCACTCCACCACCCCAGTTCAGACATGGCCATATGCAAATCAGTCTGACCCTGTGCCTCATGGGAACAGTCCAAAGTACAAATTGTGACACAGCAAAATTCGCCCCATTCACAAATAAAAAAATCAAGACCTCTACCCACGCAATAGCATCAGGTGAGTGTCCGCACATTGCCTTGCAAGTGTGAGAACTGCAGAGACACAGATAAGATGTGGGAAGAAGTGGAGGGAGCAGGAACGAGGATTGGCAAAACCAGCAGGTCAGGCCTTTTTTATTTCTGGTAGCAAGCAGGCAATTTTTCTCACACACCTGTCCACATCACATGCATAACACCGTAGAAGGCATAAGGTTCCTGAATGAACAAATACACAAGAATATTGTGATGGCATTAGTATTGGTGATAGCTGTAGTCTTGGCGATGGTGGTATTGATGAGGATGGTGGTAGCAGTGGTGGTAATGGTGATAGTGCAGGCAGTCGTAATGTTGGTTATGATGTTGATATTGGTGCTAGTGGTGGTGATGACTGTGGTGGCGATGGTGACAATGGGAGTGGTGATGGTAGAAGTGCAGGTGATAGTAGAGGTGATAAAAACCATAATGGCAGTTGTCATAGTTATGGGGGTAGCAGTGAATAACTATGCAAGAGCAAGACAATGTACAGTTATTCACATGTAACTAAACAAGACAATCTTGAATGTATATTTGGAGTGTGAAATTGAGGTTGAAAATGGTTTTGACCACACAGGTGGTGTTTTGCTATATACTCCTTCAATAGTTTGCAGGCTCATAGTGGCTTCTTGTGTGCTCAGTAACATTGCTTCACAAAAGAGTTTATAATACAGGAAACTCTAGCATTCATTAAACATAGGCACTGTGTGAAACTGGAGGTGTCATCCAAAATGTTTTTGCCCACTGTTCTGCATTTACACACATGACAGATACACATTCAGATGTTCTGCAGTACCAGAGCAATAACGAAACATGACTGTTAAATGGGTGTGGTCTGAATCAAAGATCACAACTATTGTATGTTTTTCATGTAAATATGAGAGGGCATTCAGATGTGCTACCCACATACCCAGCAGAACTACAACAGATATGTACTGCATGAGTAGTTTCTATCTGGAAACCTGAACTCCTATGATGTCATTCAATAAACCACTTATTCAAGCACAATCAATCAATCAGTGACACTTGTAAAGCGCGCTACATACCCGTAGGGTCTCAAGGCGCTGGGGGGGGGGGGAGGGGGGGGGTGCCGCTACTGCTCGAACAGCCAGGTCTTCAGCTTCTTCCTGAAGGAGAGGTGGTCTTGGGTCAGGCGCAGGTCGGTCGGGAGGGAGTTCCAGGTCTTGGCGGCCAGGTAGGAGAAGGACCTTCCTCCTGTAGTCGCTCTTCGGATGCGGGGGACGGCGGCGAGGGCGTGGTTGGCTGATCGGAGGTGGCGTTTGGGAGCGTGGAAGTTGACTCGGCTGTTGAGGTAGCTCGGGCCTTGGTCGTGTAGGGCTTTGTGTGCGTGGGTGAGGAGGCGGAAGGTGATTCTTTTGTTGACGGGGAGCCAGTGAAGGTCTCTCAGATGTCCGGAGATGTGGCTGGTTCGTGGGATGTCGAGGATGAGTCTGGCTGAGGCGTTCTGGATCCGCTGGAGTCTCTTCTGGAGCTTGGCGGTGGTACCGGCGTAGAGGGCGTTGCCGTAGTCCAGTCGGCTGGTGACGAGGGCCTGGGTGACGGTCTTCCTGGTCTCGGTGGGGATCCACCAGAAGATCTTCCGTAGCATGCGTAGGATGTTGAAGCACGCCGAGGAGACGTTGTTGACTTGCCTGGTCATGGAGAGGGAGGAGTCCAGGAGGAAGCCCAGGTTGCGTGCATGGTCTGTCGGTTTGGGTGCGGTGCCCAGGGCGGGAGGCCACCAGGAGTCGTCCCAGGCGGAGGGTGAGGAGCCCAGGATGAGGACCTCCGTCTTGTCCGAGTTCAGTTTCAGGCGGCTGGTCGTCATCCACTCGGCTACCTCTTTCATCCCTTCGTGCAGGTTGGATCTGGCGGCGGCGGGGTCGTTGGTCAGGGAGAGGATCAGTTGGGTGTCGTCGGCGTAGGAGATTATGCTGAGGTTGTGTTTGCGTACGATGGCCGCGAGGGGGCTCATGTAGACGTTGAAGAGGGTGGGGCTCAGAGATGATCCTTGAGGGACGCCGCAGGTGACTTCGGAGGCCTCTGACTTGTACGGTGGTAGGCGGACTCTCTGTGTTCTTCCGTCGAGGAAGGAGATGATCCAGTCCAGCGCCTTGTCCTGGATTCCGATGTTGCTGAGGCGCCGTACTAGGGTGCGGTGGCAGACCGTGTCGAATGCCGCAGAGAGGTCTAGGAGGATGAGGGCTGCTGTTTCTCCATTGTCCATCAGGGCTCGGATGTCATCGGTGGCGGCGATGAGGGCGGTCTCGGTGCTGTGATTGGCTCGGAAGCCGGACTGTGAGGGGTCGAGGGATCCGTTTGTCTCGAGGAAGGCGGCCATCTGCTTGTTGACGGTCTTCTCGATGACTTTGGCTGGAAACGGGAGGAGCGAGATGGGGCGGTAATTCTTGAGGTCGGTGGGGTCCGCTGTAGGTTTCTTTAGTAGGGCGCTGAGTTCGGCGTGCTTCCAGCTCTCAGGGAAGATGGTGGTGTCGAAGGAAGTGTTGATGATGTCTCGCAGGTGGGGTGCGATGACAGCGTCGGCCTTGTTGAAGACGTGGTGAGGGCAGGGGTCGGTCGGTGATCCGGAGTGGATGGAGTTCATCGTGCGGATGGTGTCTTCGGTGCTGATCGGGGTCCAGGCGTGGAGGGTGGTGGTGGGGGGTGGTTGTTCGGTCATGGTGTGCGTTGGTTGGTTGTTGAAGCTGTTATGTATGTCCGCGATCTTGTTGTGGAAGTATGAAGCGAGGGAGTTGCAGAGGTCTTGCGATGGGGTGATGTCGTTGTTTCCTGCGCTGGGGTTGGAAAGCTCTTTCACGATGTTGAAGAGTTCCTTGCAGTTGTGTGCGTTGTTGTCCAACCGGTCTTTGAATGCTGTTTTCTTGGCGGCGCGGATCAGCTGGTGGTGTTTCCGGGTGGCAAGTTTGAAGGAGGTCCTGTTGTCTGGTGTCGGTTCCCTTCTCCAGACTTTCTCGAGGGCTCGGCAGTTCTTCTTGGAGCTCTTGAGTTCGTCGGTGAACCATGGGGCCTTCTTGCTGCCGGGTCTGCTAGGCGGGGTCCTCAATGGGGCGAGTTCGTCCGCGCAGTTGCTGATCCACTTCGTGAGGTTGTCGGCGGCTTGGCTGGGGTTCGCTGAGCTGGCAGGAGGGTTCTGTTTCAGGGAGGTGGCGAGCTGGTCTGCTGTGATCTTGTTCCAGCTTCTGCGGGCTGCCTGTTGCTGGTGTTGGTGGGTCGTCGTTCTCTTGAAGGTGAAGTGGACGCAGCTGTGGTCCGTCCATTGAAGCTCTGTGGCGTGGCTGAAGTCTATGTCTGTGCTGGATGAGAAGACTGCGTCGAGTGTGTGTCCGGCGAGGTGGGTGGGGGTGGACACCAGTTGCTTGAGTCCCAGGTTGGCGAGGTTGTCGAGCAGGGTGCTGGTGTTGCGGTCGTTGTTGTTCTCCAGATGGAAGTTGAGGTCTCCCAGGAGGATGTAGTCGGCGGAGGGGAGGGCATGCGGGCTGACGAAGTCGGCGATGTCCTCGCTGAATTGTGTGCGTGGTCCCGGGGGTCGGTAGATCAGGGTGCCTCTGAGGGTGGTGTTCGGGTTGGTGTGGATCTGGAAATGCAGGTGTTCGGCGCTGGTCAGGGTGTTGTCGGTGCTGGTCGTGAGACGGATGGTGTTCCTGTGGATGATGGCGATGCCTCCTCCCATCTGGTTGGCGTTTCGGTCCCTCCGGACGACCTTGTAGCCCTCTGGGATAGCGATGGCGATGTCGGGAGCTGAAGAGGCGTTCATCCAGGTCTCCGTGAGGAAGGCGACGTCAGGGGCTGTGGCGTCTAGAAGGTTCCAGAGTTCGATGGCGTGTCTGTGGACGGAGCGGGTGTTGAGCAGGATGCACTTGAGGTGGGTGCTGCTGGTGTTCGACTTGGTGGGTGCTGGTGCGAGGCTGGTCCGGATGCAGGTGAACTTGCAGGCGTGGCAGCTGAAAGGTCCGTGGGTACGTCGTGGAGTGGCTTGATGGCATTCTGGGAGTCGGCCGGTGTTGAGTGCGGTGAGGGTGGCGGCGGAGTACGTCAGGCGGGTCGGTCGGGATCTTCGTTGGCCAGGGGTCCTGGCGCTGGGCGCAGTCCGGTCGCGGACGGGCGCAGACGGGCTTACCTTTGGCGCGCCTTCGGCGCACAATCGGCGCGCCCGCTGCGCGTGACCGCTGCGCGTTCGCACGGTCGCCATATAAGGCGAAGTGCGCGGGTGGGCGGGGCAGCTGGGAGGCGGGAGCGGGGAGGGAACAGAAAGGAAAAAGGGGCGTGGTCAGCGGTGGTGGCGGGAAGCGGGGAGCGGGGAGGGAAGGCGGAGGGCGGCGAGGTAGGCGGGCAGACAGGCAGGAGAACGCAAAGGGCTGAAACTGACTAGAAAAAATACAGGCACAAAAGTCAGACAAAAGCTGCTAACACGGGAGGAAAATGCAGTTCAAACAAGCACAAATGCTAGACAAAACAAGCACAAAAGTCAGACAAAAGCTGCTAACACGGGAGGAAAATGCAGTTCAAACAAGCACAAATGCTAGACAAAACAAGCAAAAACAGACGCCAGCGGCGTCAGCCGGCAGCGAGGCAGGCAGCGAGGCAGAGGGCAAGGCGAGGGGGCACACACAGCAGCTGGTGGCCGTGCGGCGCGGGGGTGTCCCACAAGTGGACAATACAGCGACAATTCTTTTAAATTGCTGTTCTTATACCCTTGATTAACTCGGGTTCCCCCAATGACCCATGATTCACCTGGTTACTGAAGTCATATCACCCCACCTCGCAGCCATTTTTTCCATCATGAATAAAACAGGCGTTTTTCCGACCACTTGGAAAGCTGTGACGGTACTTCCTCTTCTGAAGAAACCCACCCTCGACCAACTTGATCCCAATAATTACCGCCCTATCGCATGGCTTATGGACACCCAACGTTCCTCCTATCTGGAGGTCAATCATCTTCTAGAGGACACGCAGTTCGGCTTCAGGGAAAATCATAGCACCGAATCTCCGCTGCTAACAGCCACGGAGGAAATTAGATCATCCCTAGACAAGGGAGGTAATGCAGTGTTGATTTTGCTCAACCTTTCAGAGGCCTTCGGTACGGTCAATCACGAGGTACTTATTGACCGTTTGTAGAATTTGGGTTTTCATGATTCAGCATTGATGCTGATTCAATCTTATCTGTCAGGATGCCAACAAGTGGTGTCAAGTGGGACTTCTAATTCAGGAGCCTTATGTTTGCCTTGTGGGGTACCTCAAGGTTCTTCCCGTTACCCAACCCTATTTAATCTTTAAGTTGGATGCTTTGATTAGATCTTTTGGGCTTTCCATAGCATCATATGCCGAAGATACTCAAATCATTGGATCAGTGGCGAAGGATGAAAGTGGGGTTGGTGATGCATTTAATGAATGTATGAGTGCAGTGAACAACTGGATGCCCAATAAATGTTTAAAGTTGAATCCCACGAAAACTGAGGTTATTCAATTTGGTAACAATCCAGCAATTTGGACCCCCCACTGGTGGCCATCAGATCTAGGTCAGGCACCCAAGCCAACCTCCAAAGTTAAAAACTTGGGGTTATTGCTGGATACTTATTTGAATTTTAAAAATCAAATTAACCTAACTACCTCCTCCTCCTTCCACTGGCTCTGGACCATTAAGAAAATTGAGAAATTTGTGTCTGTTGATCTACTAAAAGCAGTAGTCATAGCCTTAGTGCTCTCACAATTAGACTTTTACATTAGTCTTTATACCAGCCTCTCTAAAAGCTCACTTAGAAAACTTCAAACCATCCAAATGCTGCTGCTCAGTTTCTTTTCAAAATTCCAAAATTTGAATGGGCCAAGTATGCCATCAGACAACTGCACTGGCTTCCGGGCAACCATCGCATTTCCTTTAAGGCTCTTTGCCTAGCGTACAAGTCAAACTATGGAAATGTACCTGCAAACTTGAAGGCAAATCTGAGACGGTATACCCTCACAGAATTCTTCAGTCAAGCACAGCAAACCTGCTGAAGGTTGCTAACTTCAGGCGGGTCACTTGGAGAGGCAGAATTTTATTTAGAACCACAGCCTTACTGTGGAATCGTCTGCCTCCGGAACTGAAAGTTGCACCCACACTCCTGGCGTTTAGGAAGAACCTTAAACTTGGTTGTTCAACCAATGATTCCATAGGACTTGACCCTCGGCTGCTTTCTTCTGAATTACTCAGCACCAAGATGCCTCAGGGCATTTGTGCGCTTTATAAGATTTTTCATTCATTCATTCAAAGTTAAGTACACAAGACATTATGGAACATACATTTGAACTGCTTCCTGTGGTTCAGATGTTTAGCCACCAAGATGATATGCTCCTGCAAGGCCTTTTACAGCTCTAAAATATCATAGTGGCCTGTTGAGGGCTCCATAACATAGAGTTATGAATGACAAGACTGTAACCGAAGAATCATCACTCACAGCAGGGGTCACAAGTACAAAACAATGTTGAGACTACATTTTTCCAGTTAATATATTACTAACACACGGAGAAATAGCATGTTAGACATGGCATTTGATGAGAAGCAATCAGTTATGAGAGAACACAAGAAAGGAGACTAATATGACAATATAAGAATGTCCTTTTCATTGGAGACAGTGCACCAAGTTATCCACGAAGAATGCAAGTCTAAATTTGCGCTGGAAAGTACCCAAAGTAATACAAAGTTGCTCCATGCTCTACTTTGTGCGGCTTTGCATCAATGGGCATCCCATTAGTGGTGCATAGTGGTTCTGCTGCAACTACCCTTGGGTTTTGACACAAATCCCTATCTACTTAGATTCACAGAAAGAGATTTGAGCCAAAATCTTACACCTACTCAAAAAATGGAGTGACTAGGAGAAATGTTTCAATTTTTGCACATATGCTGCGTTGTACAGCACACAAAGTGGGAAAAGTTTTAAAGGACAGATTTTGTACTGGAAGGTTCCCATTCCAATAGAAAAACTATTCTTTAGAGAACTCACACCCCCTTGCTCTATGGAGCAAGGGTGTGTGCATTGGCGCATGATAGCCATAAGTGCACCAGCGTTGATGGAGAGAAAATAGGCATCATATTTTAGTAGATGTGGCACAATTCTTCTCTCTCCCTATGACTCAAGGCAGTACAGTAACATTGGTTGCTGTGTTGCATCACATATTTATAAGTCTGGGTCGCAGTATTTAAGGTTGGTATACAAGACACAAATGTACTGGTTCCTTACTCCAAATGTAGGATGGGAAAAATGAGCCATATTGTCAGAGGAGTATGCACAATGCAAATTTATCAATGATAAAGCATCCCTTAAACAGAATAAGTTAAACATAACATTTAGGGGCAGATTCCGATCCGGGTCGGAAGGGCACCGAACGTGATCCGGCCGGAAAAACTACGAGCCATACGCGTGTTTTCCGCCCGACTCGTACAGCTGTACGAGCGAGCAAGTACGATGTGAGCTACGTGAAATTCACCGACCGAGTCGTTTCCGGGTCCGAACCGCTCCGTACGTCTCGGTCGTAAGCTAACCGTGGCGTGCAATGGATGCGATTTACGACTGAGCCAGTACAATGCATGAATCAGACAGCCGGTGCGAGCCAGAATGTCCGGCTCGCAAAACATCTGGGAAGTTGCCTTTGGGGGTCCGGGTCGGACCCCCTGTCACCCGCAGCCCTACGACTCGGACACAGGGGGAGACCCAAGGGTCCCCGCAACACAGGCATGTATGTTGCGGATGGCACTGACACGTACCCACTGTAGGGGGCGCCCTTGTGCGGGACATACCCATTCAGTCAATGGGAGCCCATGTACGCGTCGTACGACCATCTCCCATTGACTTCTATGGGAGTCCGACTGAACTGAGTCCAGCAGCATACGGCCGCATCGTACTCACTCGGTCGGACTGCAGGACTCCGGCTCAGTCAGAAAACACTCCGGATCCAGCTCGGTCGGAGAGCTTTCCGACCCAGATCGGAATCGGCCCCTTAATACTGCTACTCCCTGAACTCTGACACATGCAGAAAACAGGCCTAAGAATCAAAATGTAAAGATAAAGCATTGACCACATGCTTAAGCAAAAAGAGGTTCATAAAGTAAATATGAAGCACAGTTTGAACATGTGAGTGGCAAAAGCAGATTATGATGCATTAAATTCACTTCTGAAAACATACTTGATGGCTTTAGAGATTCAAATACGGCAGGTATTTCAATTGCAAAACTAGCCCAGTTCATTAAGGCACACAGGTGTAGTGAATGCATTCTTCATCATCATCAACATGGCGTGCTTCAGTGTCACATTCGAAAGCCAAATTTGGCAACAATTGTGGGCCCCTTAGAGAACTGAACTCATAACAGAACATGTGATCTAGTGAAAAGGCACGTGCCCATGCTCAATATATCTAAATTAGGGTGAATAGTCATAATATCGACTTTTTACTATCGACTTTACATGATATCGAGTTTTTTATATCGATATTACCATTATATCGATGTAAATAATAACGATGTAAAAAATATCGTATTTTTTGGGGAAAAAATATCGAAGTTTAAAATATCGAGTTAAAAATATCATAAGTAGAAAACATCGTTTTTTATTAATATTTGTATTCAATTGTATTAAAATAATAATTGTAAGATATATTTTAGGAGCGGGATGTTGGGTTATTAGGGAATAATGGTGGGGAGTGTTTTAAAAATATAAGTTTAAATTAAGAAAATGTTATTAAAATTCGAAATTTCAAATTTTGTTTTAGAAGTGGGATGTTGGGTTATTAGGGGATAAGGGTGGGGAGTGTTTTAAAAATATTAGTTTAAAATTAGAAATTTACATTTAAATTCGAAATTATAAATTTTGTTTTAGGAGCGGGATGTTGGGTTGTTAGGGGATAAGGGTGGGGAGTGTTTTAAAAATATTAGTTTAAAATGATAAATTTACATTTAAATTCGAAATTAAAAACGTTGTTTTAGGAGCGGGATGTTGGGTTGTTAGGGAATAAGGGTGGGGAGTGTTTTATTTATTTATTTTTTAAATTAGAATTAATTTAAAATGTATTATTGAAATTAGAAAACTTCTAGTAGTGGGATGTTGTGTTGTTAGGGTAAAATGGTACGATTTTAAAAAAATATATATTAATTAAAAATTTTAGAAATGTATTTATATTTAGAATAGAATTTTAATATTTAGGGGTCTATTAGGATGGCGGGCGGAAAAGCACCCCGACCGCCATGGAAGCGGAAAACAACCGCCCGCCAGCACTGTGGGAAAACCGGCAGTCAAATTAGGATCAACCGCCAAAAATAACCGACCGCGGTGGAACGAGGCCAAGAAAAAACCGCCCGTAGCAGGCGGAGATGGCTAAAATCCGTCCGCGGTGGTCGGATTCGCGGCGAAAAAACACAACCCCGCCGCAAGTATAGCGGAGACACCGCACTGGAAATTAGGATATCCCCGATGGTCCCGCGGTACGTACCGCTGTTTCCAACCGCCGCGGTCGCACAATGGGATGAATCGGAGAGCCAGCAGAAGAGCTGAAGCACAGTCACCGCAGCGGACGATCCATAAAAAATTTGGCGGACGAAGCAAAAAACCCACAAGACGGCCAAAAAGTGCACACAGAAAACTAGCCATGCCCCCCAAATACACAAAACACACCCCAATGACACAACCACATGGCAAAAAGAAAAATACAAATCCCAGGACAACACACCTGACAGCAACACCCCAATTGGACACACCCACATAACTGAGTATAAAACCAGCCCCTTCCCTGACCACAATCCTTTGCAACACTCCAGAAGAGAAGGGCAGTCACCAGATCAGAGAGGAGTGGCAAAAGAATACAGCACACACATATCACCACCACCTTCACTACCACACCTGCACTACTAATCCCCCTGCACATCACACACCATACACATCACAACCACACCCACCACTCACAACCCTGCACCCACAACCACTTTGCACACCACACACCATGGCAACACATAAAATGCCCAAATTAACAGAGAGCGAGTTGACAGTCATGGTAAATGAGATAGTCAGAGTGGAACCACAACTGTTTGGTAGCCTGGTCCAACAGACACCATTAGCCACAGGAACACAAATGTGGGAAAGGATAGTCAAAAGGGTCAATGGAGTAGGGACTACCCGCGATCCAAAAAGGACATCATGAAGCAGTGGCATGATCTGAAGAGGGTTGTCAAAGAGAGGAGAAGCAAGAACCGTGAGCTGGCTGACAGGACTGGCAGTGGCCCTCCCATTCCACCAAAACTATTCACAGCATGAGAGGAGAAGGTGCTTGACATACTGCATCCAGAGAGTCTCACAGGAGTACCCGGGGGAGTGGAGGCTGGTAAGTACAAACACATGACTACCACCACACTGCTATGTACTGTCTTGCACAACTACAAAGCTACACCACCTAGGACAAATTCCATTCATCTGCGCCACACACTCACAAAAACATGTCTCACAGATCCTACATTCACTCACTCCCATACACCCCAAACGTAGCTAGCAACATTACCATGGGGGCATGTGTACAGGCAGACAGCACTACAACTCCCACCAGGCACCTTGTCCCACAGCATCAGCAAGATGTATCCCTCACCCCAACCAAACAAAAGCATGTGTCAGCCATTCCACAACCCACATCAAACTTACAGGTAGGTAGCCATCTTCACAGTGAGCGTGTTTGTGGGTGGGAGGCCTGCACCACTACTCCCACCATGCCCCCTGGCCCACACCTCAGCAAGATTAATCCCTCCCCCACCCCACCCAGAAGCAGTTGGAAGCCATTGAGGTACACCACACAAACTTACAGGTAGGTAGCCGTCTTCACAGTGAGGGTGGTTGTGGGTGGGAGGCCTGCCCTACTACTCCCACCATGCACCCTGGCCCACACCTCAGCAGGATGGAGCACTCACTCCCACCTAAAAGCATGTGGCATCCATTGCAGTGTTCACCTCCACCCAACAGGTAGGTAGCCATCTTCTCTAGGAGGGTGTTTGTGGGTGGGAGGCCTGTACCACTACTCCCGCCATGCCCTCTGGCACACTCCTCAGCAAGATGGATCCCTCCCCCACACCATCCAGAAGCAGTTGGAAGCCATTGCAGTACACCAAACAAACTTACAGGTAGGTAGCCATCTTCACAGTGAGGGTGTTTGTGAGTGGGAGGCCTGCCCAACTACTCACACCATGTACCCTGGCCCACACCTCAGCAGGATGTATCCCTCCCCCCACCCCACCCAGAAGCAGTTGGAAGCCATTGCAGTACACCAAACAAACTTGCAGATAGGTAGCCATCTTCACAGTGAGGGTGTTTGTGGGTGGGAGGCCTGTACCACTACTCCCACCATGCCCCCTGGCCTATACCTCAGCAAGATGGAGCCCTCCCCCACCCCAGCCAGAAGCAGTTGAAAGCCATTGCAGTACACCAAACAAACTTACAGGTAGGTAGCAATCTTCACAGTGAGGGTGTTTGTGGGTGGGAGGCCTGCCCTACTATTCACACCATGCACCCTGGCCCACACCTCAGCAGGATGGAGCACTCACTCCCACCCAGAAGCATGTGGCATCCATTGCATTGTTCACCTCCACCCAACAGGTAGGTAGCCATCTTCCCTGGGAGGGTGTTTGGGTGTTTAAGGCCTGTACCACTACTCCCACCATGCACCCCTGTCCCCCAGTACAGCAAGATGGAGCTCTCCATACCACCCAGATGCATGTGGCATCTAACGGCTCACCTCAAACAAACTAACAGGTAGGTAGGCATATTATCCTGTCTTGTGACACCACTGAGAAGGATGTAAGCCTCCACCACGCACACACAGATGTGTCACATAACAAAGCCAAATGTGAGCACATAACAGGTAAGTAGCCAGTACGTGCCCCCACCCATTCGTCACAAAAGAAATGGTGCCATATGACAACACCAGCCCTCTCATTGCACAAATATGCACACCGAACCCATTACCACGCACGGTGTGCACACAGGTAAGCAAAGGAACCTGTCACATCTACCAAAGTGTGACACACCAATGCACATGTGGAAGAAAGTCAGGGCACAATCATGCACAGCACCTATTGACATGTGCAGTGCCATGGGGACAGAGCAACAAGGACCCTTTGCAAACTAAGGGGCATATTATCAAGAAACGGCGTTAAAATTATCGCCGCTTTAGCGGCAAAAAACTGCTGCTAAAGCGGCGATAATGGGCTTGATAATATGCCGCAGAGAATTCCCATAGAAGCCCATGTTCTGGTGTCAACATGGGCTTCTATGGGAGTTCTCAAGGGCATATTATCAAGCCCATTATCGCCGCTTAAGCGGCAGTTTTCTGCCGTTAAAGCGACGATAATTTTAACGCCCTGCTTGATAATATGCCCCTAAGTAAGCATGTCTGGTGGTACAAATCAAGATATGCACATGACAGGACAAAGGTATGCAGGAAATGACAATGGCCAGTCCATGGCCAGATGTGACGTCTGCCAGGTCACACAAATCAACAAAGAGTCCTCAATGAAATAATATGTTGTGCCAGTCCCTAGATGTCAACAGGTCCCTGTAATCACAAATTATGCACGTGGCGCATGGTATGTATTGACACCTCACACCATTGACAAGTAATGCATGTACCACTGCATCATGTCAGGAGGCACAGTAGTGCACATGGAAAACAATGTAATGATCAGTCAACTGTGTAGTGTACAAACAGTGAATGACACACAGCTAAAACAAAGCTTGCGGGGTGCACTACAATGACCATGTCCCATCTGACCCACAGGTGACCAAGAACTCACTGCAGAGGAGAACACCAGCAACCTGCAGAGCCAGTCTCCCCCCCGGTACATGGACTCTCGTATGTTGACTTCCGGGATTCTCTGGACGATAGGCTCGAAGCCGGCCCATCTGGTGTGAGGGCGCAACAGGTCCCAGGAACCCATTGTGCCCCCACCACATCTGCTGCTATAAAAACGTCACTGCAGACCCCTGCTGTCACAGCCTGTGCGTCCTCCACCACCACCACCACCATCACCACCACCAGCGCTGCCTGAAACACTCCCCCTGTCCCAGAGGATGACCACCCCACACCACCAACTGAGGAGGGCAGGGAGAGGATGCGGGAGCCAACAGTGGTGAGGCAGCTGGTCCGTGGTAGCAAGGAAGGTGGGAGGGGCAGGGTCACCCACAGACAACAGGTGGCTGGGACCCAATCTCTGGAACACATCACCAGAGTCCTTGGGGCATATGAACGAGTCCAGGGACGAACGGGCCGGTCGGACGAACTGTTACGCGAGCTCATCCTGCTGATGAGGTCCATTGACACCCACATGGGACAAATTGTGGACCTTTTGGGCCAGCATGTGGCGGCACTGAGGGACAGGCCTGCGCCACAACCAACACCTCCACCTCCCTCTGGTGGGCCGCAGGATGACAGTTCACCATCCTCCCCTGCGGCCACAGAGAGGGGTGACTCCTCAGACCCCACTGGCCCTGCAGCAGGGCCCCCCCTGCCAAGCGACGAAGGGGCCGTCCTAAGAAAACCCTGGGAGTATCTGGAGGCAAAGCACCTGCCAAACGCCAGTCACGGAGCCAGCCCTGATGGCAACCCTCCTCACCACTGCATTGACTTTTTGGACTGTCCTTCCCCACACAGCCTCATGAATGGCATTTGTCTGTTGGACTGGGTCGCCTCACCAATGTGGTGACTACTCGATTATCTCATTTACCATAACTGTCTACTCACTGCTCCACCACCACCTCAATGTTAATGTACACCCCCCTCACATGTCAACATTGTAAATAAAAAATCCTTACACACATGTTGTTGTGTCTACTCCGTCTTTATTGCAGGATGTACAGTCTTCAACATGATCACAATGTACCAGGAGTATGGACTGTATGTAGACAAGGAGAAGTTGAAGGCACCTAGGGAAACACAACAGGACAACATTCACTGGTCTGGGTGTGCCATCACAGACAACACACAACACCTACCATCAAGATAAGCCAACATGCTCACATCACAATGGGCAACAAGTGTCAATATACACATCCTGAAGATGTTCCTAAATGACCTGTCCCAGAAACATTGCCAACCACCACTGAGTCTACAACTGGCTGCTGTTACAATTCTCACATACCCCTTCACGACAACAGCAACATCATCAGACAATGGGTATGTTGTACATTGTCACCCACCTTCAAGTGAAGTAGCGGGTGATGAGCTGTTGATGCAGGTCAACACCTTCCTCCTCTCCACTGTCCTCATCACTGGACACAGATTGGTTTGCAGGCGGGGGCCTTGGGTCCTCATCATCATCCAGGAGCAGGGGAATCTCCTTGCGAATGGCTAGGTTGTGGAGCATGCAGCATGCCACTACAATCTGACACACCTTCCAGGGTGTGTATGCCAGTGCACCTCCGGTCTTTTCAAGGCAGCAGAAACGTGACTTGAGAAGACCAAAAGTACGCTCCACCACACGACGTGTCCTCCCATGGGCATCATTGTAGCGGAGTTCAGAAGGGGTCCTGGGATTCCGCAGTGGGCTCAGCAACCAGGGACGGTTGGGATATGCAGAGTCACCTAGGTATGACAAACACAAATAGACATTGCAATGTCGCTGAGGCAGAGGGCATCAGGTCACACACCCAGCATGCCATATGACTAGGCATACTCACCCACAATCCATGCACGCTCGGGAAGCAGATTAGCCATCAGCTGGGGCACAATGCTGTTCCGCAGGATGTAGGAGTCATGGGCTGAGCCTGGGAATTTGGCACACACGTGGTAGATGATCATATCTGTCAGGCACACCACTTGCACATTTATGGAATGGTAATGTTTGCGATTCCTGTAAATGTGCTCATGTGCCTGTGGTGGCACAAGCCCAACATGGGTGCAATCAATGGCACCAACAACATGGGGGATTTGTCCAAGGGGATAGAAATCTCCCTTCACAGTTGCCAAATCAGGACCCCTGGGAAAATGGATTGTTGCAGGGATTCTGCTTATACACAGAACTATGCGTAGAACCCCAGGACCTCAGTGAGTTGTGGTGTACCAGAAACTCACCTCAGAACCCAGAACCCAGTATCCAGCTAGCATAAGTGTCCCATTCGTTATCCGAGATTTAGCTCGGCGGTCCCAATGAAAAGACCACCCAGAACAAGCGACTCAGTACATACTCTCAGTAATGGTGGGAATCGGAAATACCTGTTCGTATATTATTCTCACATCAGTCCACAACAATAATCAACAGAGACACGGTGTAAATAAAAAGAGTTTATTTTTATAGACCACGTGTCCTAAGATGCAGTACTTTGGCTAATACAAGCAGACAAATGATTAAAATCAAAACCATCAACATCGTTACAATTCCATAGAATATAAAAGGGGTAATCATGTTATAATGACAGTGGATACTACCACCTTCCCTTTACCAAGACGCTAATATTATTATTAGACTAACAGAAGGTCTCTTACGCTTGAATAGGGGACCCCATACCTCAAAGATCAGCTTAGTGAAATCACATCACAGGAGCATCAGGAGTCTTCTCGCAGGAAGGCTCGTCTTCGGTCTGAATAATAAACATGATGTCTGTGATATTAAAAGCACCAACTTTCATGTATGTGCAGCTGCTCGTGTGTTATGACTAAATAGTGGGTCGATCAACCTAGAGTGGAAAACATGCATTGTCTAACAACTCAGACTGTTTGTCACATCGTGTGCAGACCAAGGTCGCTGCGCAGAGCTCGGGATGGTAACAACAGATTGCTCTCGTGTGAGGCAAAACTCGAGTCAGCAGTTTGTTTAAGCAATAACATGTGAACGCAATGTCGTGTGCAAAAGCAGCAAGATGGCTTTCTAACTTCTAACGTGGTTATGCTAACTTAACAATGTATGTACGTATTAAGGGAGTCCTTACTACAGGATATACCTGTCCTTGTATATCATCATGGCGTTCTGTACATCCCGCAGCACCATGCTGAACATCGGTTGTGACATTCCACCTGCGCTGGCCACCATGTGCTGGAACGATCCTGTCGTAAAAAAATACAGGGCCACCATCACCTTATAAGTTGGAGTGAAAGCTGTTGGATATGTCCTCCGAGGCTGCAGGTGGGGCTCCAACATATCACAAAGGGTTTTTAGGGTGGCTCTATGCAGACAGCATTTCCAGATGATCGCCACATCCTCCATGTCCTCCAGCACTGTCAAGTGACAAATTAGATTTGGTCTCCTCCTAGTTGAGATGAAAGTGGACACATGTAAATGCAATACATCATGAGATGGGCACAGCATCTCATGTTCCGGATGACACAACGCCAACAATGACTGTCATCAAAATTGAGTTACAGACCAGCTTACATGTAGGGACACCTTCAGCTACACAAATGGCACACCTGTCAACTTACACAAAACAAGTACCTGAAACACCACCTTTGTCAATGTGAATGCACATAGGGATATGGCACATTTACCATGGGCACGCCTGAGAGTACAGCATCCAGCATATGTGTAACAAATCAACCCCACTGTCTCATACCTAGCTGCTGCACCTGACACACCTTCATGCGTCATTTGAACCTGGTACACATCCACAACACAATGACCACTGTTGGAGCAGAAATGACTATTGTGTGCATGATCAGACATAAGAGGACAGGCAAAAAAAATCATCATTCATTGAGTCGAACATTGCTGTGATTGTCACGGCACCTCAACACATTGACATGTGTACACATTGTAGAGTCCAGAACAACACTGTCCTGCGTACACTACCATCAATATCATAAGTGACATGTGAGGGAGTACAGGCCAATCACCGAAATCACATTCACAAACATGGCATGTGTAGTCACCAGTGGAGTATAAGGAATATTGGCATTGTGTGCACAATGATGTGCCTTTGACCATGTGGGCACTGTGCACTGTTGATGTTTGCCAAATGGCCATTGCAATTGAATGGCACCCAAATCGCGGTAGCTACCGCCTGGCCCCAGCGGTGTGTCACCAGCACTGCCCATTTACACAAGTGCGGTAGTGATAGGCATGGAGACATGCTCCAATGGCAGATGGCATTCTCCGCGGGCCAAATCGTGATGCCCCATGTCAATGTATGGCACCCAAATTGCGGTAGCAAATGCCTGGCCCCCGGGGTGTGTCACCAGCACTGCCCATTTACACAAGTGTGGTAGTGAAAGGCATGGAGACATGCCCAAATGGTGGTTGGCATGCTGCGCTGCCCAAATCGCGGTGCCTCATGTCAATATATGGCACCAAAATCGTGGTAGCTACCGCCTGGCCCCAGCGGTGTGTCACCAGCACTGCCCATTTACACAAGTGCGGTAGTGATAGGCATGGAGACATGCCCAAATGGCGGTTGGCATGCTCCGCCGCCCAAATCGCGGTGCCTCATGTCAATGTATGGCACCCAAACCGTGGTAGCTACCGCCTGGCCCCAGCAGTGTGTCACCAGCACTGCCCATTTACACAAGTGCGGTAGTGCGGTAGTGATAGGCATGGAGACATGCCCAAATGGCGGTTGGCATGCTCCGCCGCCCAAATTGCAGTGCCTCATGTCAATGTATGGCACCCAAATCATGGAAGCTACCACCTGGCCCAAGCGGTGTCTCACCAGCACTGCCCATTTACACAAGTGCGGTAGTGATAGGCATGGAGACATGCCAAAATGGCGGTTGGCATGCTCCGCCGCCCAAATCGCGGTGCCTCATGTCAATGTATGGCTCACAAATCGCGGTAGCTACCGCCTGGCCCCAGCGGTGTGTCACCGCCATGGAGCATGTCCTTAGAGCCAATGGGAACCTTGTTGCGGTGGCATGATGCAATTTTGAAAATCGCGGTAGGCGTGCTCCGCCACTGCAGAGGCGGTCATTGGATGCATTTGAAAGATGCACCATTGCGGTAACGCACCCCGGGGCGCAGCGGTGTGTCACCGCCATGGAGCATGCCCTTAGAGCCAATGGGAACCTTGATTGCGGTGGCATGATACAATTTTGAAAATCGCAGTAGGCATGCTCCACCACCGTGGAGGCGGTCATTGGATGCATTTGAAAGAGGCAGACCTGGACCACCAATTGCTGCAGCTTGGCACCTTTGAAATGACCCCAGGAGGCTATATATGTGTGGGAGGGAGCCTCAAATTTCCACTGCTCCCAGAGCCTGCTGCCAGAAACCCCTCACCTGATGCTGCCTCCAGGGACTGCTGCCAGAGAACCCTCACCTGCTGCTGCCTCCAGGAACTGCTCCCAGAGACCCCTCACCTGCTGCTGCCTTAAGGGACTGCTGCCAGATACCCCTCACCTGCTGCTGCCTCCAGGGACTGCTGCCAGTGACCCCCCACCTGCTGCTGCCTCCAGGGACTGCTGCCAGAGACCCCTCACCACCCAGTTCCACCGCTGTTGCCTCATATCCACAGTGATGGCAAGGACAGAGAAGATCCATGCCAGTCCCTTCACAAGCGAGGAGCTGGAGGTCCTGGTGGACGAGGTGCTCACACAGTACCCAAGGCGATATGGTGCCCCAAATGTCGTGGTAGGTCCTCAACAGTTGGGGGAGGGCAGGGGGGCAAACATGTAGTTAGACTGATGCAGTATGTGCCTGAGAGTGTGGGGTTGTGTCATGCACCTCATAACATGCTGTCTCCATGGTAAAGGTGT
The DNA here is from genome assembly GCF_964204655.1 of Triturus cristatus. NCBI lineage: Eukaryota > Metazoa > Chordata > Amphibia > Caudata > Salamandridae > Triturus > Triturus cristatus. The sequence goes on from NC_140589.1 coordinate 1,426,337,596, forward strand.
GTGTACCCAATGCCACAGGTTTCCCTGCCTGCACATGTATGTATGAGTGACCTGTGTTGTGTTGTCAGCCATACAGTGACGCAGAAAGTTGTTCATGCAGGAGTCAGGACAGTGATTGCTTGGAGGAATGGCTGTGTTTGCCCCTGTTGTCCATCTCGGTGTGAGCCCAGCTGGCCTGCACAGTCCCCGCCCACAAAGACAAGGACACATCTCTTCACTTACAGAGTTTTACATCAGTCTTTTCTCATTGCACTGCGGCTATGAGCCATCTCTGCACTGTAGATTGCACACGACCGGCCTTGTGATGTGGATTTTTGATTTGTGAGATCATGTCCCTGACATCCATTACACAGCTATCTATTCACAGAACAGGGACATTGAGGGTTGCGCAGTCTTAGACACAGTCAGTTTACCCACAAGCACAGGTTGATATGTGATGTATGTGTTGCTCAACCTAAAAATGGACTGGAGATGTGGGCCGGCTACATAGGGGTTTCAATGCTGGCATCCTGCATGTGTGTGAGATGTGCAGGGACTGGGTTCCCCCTCACACCTGCATGCATTTACATCAGCTTTTCCCATGCAGATGTACCATGTGAGATGTATGTTTTTCTCTGTTAGACACATCTTTGGATTTGTGATGAGTTTGTATCTTGCTGCTGTTCTGAGACAGGTAGGTACATAACACTGTGTCACTGATCATTTCCCCCTCTTGTCTCCCATGCCTGCAGCTCAAGGTACACCAGCGTAAGGCCGTGTGGAGGGCCATTGTGGCCAAGGTGCGAGCTCTGGGTGTCTCAAACCGATGGCACACCCACTGTCACAAGAGGTGGGATGACATCAGCCAACTGGCAAAGACCGTGGCGGAGATTACCTTGGGGCTGCTTCCTCGCACTGGGCGTTTGGCACGGTGCAGCATGACACCACTGATGGGCCGCATCTTGGCGGTGACACAGCCTGAGCTGGATGCAAGTTTGAAGGAGCATCAGCAGCAAGCCAGGGGTGAGCATTTGGGGAGGGTGACTTTGGCTGGGAGTGGCTGCATGTGTACAGAGCCTGTGCCAGCGCTGGCCTATGTGATGTTGGTAGTCTGATGCAGTGGCATGTAAGTGGCTGCTGGGCTGGGTGCCGGTGTTATGCATTTGCCCTACCTGTACTTACAAAGGTAATTGGGATGCTGTGCATTCCCATTGCATCCTGAGTCGTGGTGTTCGGGTATCATCTGCATTGGGGTAGTCTGTGGAATCCCATGAGAGGGAACGGCAGTGTGCCCGATCTGAGTGTGCTTTCCTCAATGCATCCATTAAATGCACTCAGATTTGGGAGGCCTAGACATCTGACAACAATGTGCACCAGTCTTTGGGCCCCAAGGTACAACATAGTGGGTGGCATGGGCTCATGGCCATTGCGGAATGTCATGTTGTAGTCTGTGTCTGTGTTGTCCACTCCTGTTCCATCAAGATTTGTAAGTGGCAACAAGTAGTGTGCCCCCATCATGTCCCTAGGTGTGCTCAGAGCAAGTTGTGTGTCTGGTTGAACGGAGCCACTAGCAGGGTGTTGTGCTGTGTGGTATGCCTTAATTTCCAGTTTCCACGCACTGTTTGAGTCAATATAGTGAGTTGGCACAATGTGATTGCACAGGGTGGTGTGCAATGTGTAGATTTGTTCATCTTTTGTTATGCATTGCTCGCATATGTTTGTTCTGTTGCTGCCACTGAACTGACCCTACATCTCTCTCTCTCATGCAGCCCCTGTCCACCCTTGCTGCCATCAGTGCTGAGTCTGTGGCCCTTTCGCACCAGCTGTATGTAGGACAGACAGCTCTCCTCAATGCCTTCATTGACCATGAAATTGGCACAGGTGGTTGTTTTCATGGAGTGCATACATTCAGACATGGGTGGGCTGCACCGGACTGTCCAGGCTTTGTCCTCCACAGTGACGTCAGCCCTTCAACAGGCACATACTCACAGCTCAGCTCCAGTCCCTTTGTCCATCCCCCTGGCATTGGCCATGTCTGACGATAGTGACCAAGGTCCACATACATCAAAGTCACGATCAAAGTCACGATACAGTACACGAAGCACACCGCAGCAGCAACCCAAGCGGTCCCGGGCGCAGACACCATCCCCACAGAAGACCAAAGCCACCCACAGCGCAAAGAGAAAGCCCGTCAGGGGACACCATTGGCCAAAATGCAAAGAAGCAGACCTCAGGCTCACATGCCTCAGAGGCATCCCCATCCAAGGACTCTCCTGTCCCTAAAGCATCTCGCAAAGAGAAGCATACAGTTTCTGTGCCCAGACAAAAGGTGGTGCATGCCAAGGGTACACCTAGGAAGGGCTCCAAGGCAGATTCACCCACCACCTCGACTCCCATTCCAAGCCCAGTGAAGCAGGGGAAGGAGGGCACTGTAGGGGTAACACCCAGTAAACATGGGAAGGAGGGGCAAAGGTGAAGCCAGGCAAAGCGTTCCGCTGGATCCAGCACATCACCAGAGGGAGTGCCAGCGTCTGCACCTGATGCAGCTTTGCTGGTGAGTGTGCCTGTTGTGCCCACACCACTTCCCATTGATCCAAAGTCAGGCAAGCCATTTAGAATCCCCAAGAAGTGGAACGGCACCCCTCCACAATCTCCCAGCCACACCGTGTCTCCCGTCTGCATTACTCCGCCTCCACGTGCCACTACACCACCTGGTCCAATAAGCCCTCCGGCTTGCCAAGCCACTGATAGCTCTACCTCAGCTGGTCTGCTCTCTCCCCGGTTAAGTGCCCCGACAGTCCCCGAGACACAGCCAGCTCCCAGTCCGCCTGACAGCCAGGTCACACACCTGCCTCTCACAAAGGTGGGCCTGTACTGCACATTGTTACCCCCTGACTGTGTTGCTGACCAAGGAAAGGTACAGTCGCACACATTCCCTGTGCAGCCTCTCCTGGACATACTCTGCACTTCGTTTTTGCCACTGGCCTTGTTGCTCTTTGCTGTGTTCAAGTGTTCCCTGTGCAGCTTCTCATGGACATACTCTGCACCCTGGGCTGGACACTGGCCTTGTCGCTCATTGCTGTTTTTCCCTTGCCTGTGCAGCTTCTCATGGGCATACTCTGCACCCTGGACTGGACACTGGCCTTGACGTTCACTGCTGTTTTGTCCTTGCCTGTGTAGCTTCTCATGGACATACTCTTCACTTTGCCCTGCCCACTGGCCTTGTCGTTCACTGCTGTTTTGCCCTTGCCTGTGCAGCTTCCGATGGACATACTCTGTACTTTGCCCTGGACACTGGCTTTGTCGTTCACTGTTGTTTTGCCCTTGCCTGTGCAGCTTCTCATGGACATGCTCTGACCCTGGACTGGACACTGACCTTGTCGTTCACTGCTGTTTTGCCCTTGCAGCTTCTCATGGACATACTCTGCACTTTGCTCTGGACACTGGCCTTGTCATTCACTGCTGTTTTGCCCTCGCCTATGCAGCTTCTCATGGACATACTCTGCACTTTGCCCTGCCCACTGGCCTTGTCGTTCACTGCTGTTTTGCCCTTGCCTGTGCAGCTTCCCATGGACATACTCTGTACTTTGCCCTGGACACTGGCTTTGTCGTTCACTGCTGTTTTGCCCTTGCCTGTGCAGCTTCTCATGGACATGCTCTGACCCTGGACTGGACACTGACCTTGTCGTTCACTGCTGTTTTGCCCTTGCCTGTGCAGCTTCTCATGGACATACTCTGCACTTTGCTCGGACACTGGCCTTGTCATTCACTGCTGTTTTGCCCTTGCCTATGCAGCTTCTCATGGACATACTCTGCACTTTGCCCTGGACACTGGCCTTGTTGTTCACTGCTGTTTTGCCCTTGCCTGTGCAGCTTCTCATGGACATACTCTGCATTTTGTGCCTTGCTCTTCTCTTCTCATGGTGCCTATCTGTGCATGTGAATAAAGACAGTTGTTCCTGCTGTCTGTTTTGTCAGTGTCCTTATTGAATAAAGTTATTTTGCTGTATGTATATGGCTTACTGTCCCACATGGTCTGTGTGCCACTTCAACATAGCCAATGTCTTTGCTCACTTGCCCTATTTGTTAAGGGGGTGACAGGGACTTCAGTTCTTCCTGACCCAGATACTTGTGGGGGCAATGATGTCAATTTTAAATGGAAGGCAGTTGTCATTTTCTTAATGTGTTCATACTGTACACATGTCAGGTTGGGGGGCACTGCCAGCACAGAGTGGGATTCTATCCACAGTTTTGCAGGCAGGCTGGCCAGGGTCATCATGTGTATTCTTCCTTTATGTGTGCCCAGTGGTGTATCTGTATGTCATCTTGTGATGGCCAGTCATCCTAGTCCCATGGCTTACTTTCAATGTGTGCTCTTGGGTGGTCAGGAAGTGTGCAGTGTGAAGGGGGTGAGTTTGTCGGGAGTGTTGATGTGTGCATGCCCCTGCATTGTCAACTACACACGTGTCACCCAGGAGTTGTATGCCTGTAGTTTTGATTGTTCAGCCCTGTGGATGTGGTTGTATGCACATGTGTGAGCTGTATGTTGTGCAGTGTGTTGGTGTGTCCTTGCAGTTCTGGCTGACTCCTACTTGTTGTTTGTGTCACTTGTGAGTATGCAGAGTGTGTGACTGGCAAGTCAGTGTTGTGTTTTGTTGATCATCCATGTGTCTTGATACTGTCTGTGCTCACTGTGCAGACCTGCTGCTACACACTGCCATTGTGGTTGTGTTTTCTTATGCATTGCTGTCACATGGTGCCTTTTTGCCTCCAGTATGGCATGCGGTGTATATTGTCATACCATCCCCTATCTGTGCTTCAGATGCCTACCCATTGTGAGTCTTCTCTCCCTCTATTTGTGTATGGTACACTCCTGCCATGTCCCCTAATGGCATGCAGTACACTTCACTTTGATGTCAGCTGTCCCCTTGGTTTACATGTGTGTGCCTCCCCATCACTTCATTTGTGACACTGTGCTTTCTGGTGCAGTTCTGTGGCCAGGATCAATGTGTCACTCAGGGCATTTCACCAATGAGTTGTATGTGATGTTCTTGTGCTGTTTGTCAGACATTGTTGCTCATATGCAGTTCAACTGTGTGTGCTGCCCAGTCCTCTGGTCAAGTTTTTTTTTCCACCTTTGTGTCCCAGACTTGTGCATCTGTTGGTATTGGGTTGGATGTATGTGTGTTGGCTGTGGTATTGTTTCACTTCCTGGGTGTGCGGTTGTGTTTGTGCTGTGCTGATTGGTGTTGTGTGGGTTGATGGTATGTCTCTCATGTCTGTGTGTGGCTGGTATGCTTGTTGTGCACACTCAGCTTGTTGTGCATGTAGTGCTGTGTGTGTATGTTGCCTTATCATTGCCTGGTGTGCATCACATGATGTCCTGCGGTATTTGCTATGTGATGTTTGTGCTTGTGCATCTGTAGTTTGTTTGATGTGTTCTGTGATGTGCACTTCTTGTGTGTGTTGTGGTATGTTTTCTGTGCATTGTTCCTGAGTGATGAGGTTGTGTACTCCTGTTGGGTCTGTGCTCCCATTGCCTTTCCACAGTTTAGCTGCACAGGGCATGTATGTTCTTGTTGTGGTTCTGTGTGTGTTTCTGTTGGGTTATGTGTTTGTGTGTTGTTTTTGTGCAGATATTTGTTCTGGCATCCCTATGTGTGTGTGTGTGTGTGTGTGTGTGTGTGTGTGTGTGTGTGATGTTTGTGGCTACCCCCAGGTTGTGTGATTGTCTGTGTATTGACTGGCAAGTATTACCAGCCTTTAGTGTGTTTGGCACTGTGGTGTGTGCTGATGGTGTGAGGGGGGTTATGTGTGTAGATTCCTACTGGTGTTTGGCAGTCATGGAGTGTGTCAATGGGCCCTCTGTGTGTTGTGCTGCTGGCATACTCCTGTGAAGTAGTTGTTTACATGAGTGGCTGTTCACAGTTTGACTTGAGGGCCTTCCTTTCATCCTTGTGCCTATACATGGTTTGCCTTGCTATCTCCCTGTGTTGCTGCACTGAGCTGTTTGTGGTTTAACTTCACTAACTGTACCAGCCATGTGTGCTTTAATGGGCTGGGGGTGTTGTTCTATGTTCCTTGTCTTGATGTGATGTACACATGCTTGTTGTTTGTCTCCATGGCCTTCCATTTGTGTGCACCCTACTTTGGCTTTCCTATTCGTTGTGCTCCATTGCTGTTGGCATGTGGTGTGTGTATGTGTCTGTGTGTCAGTATGGGGTAAGTCTGTGTGACTTGGCAGGCTGTGTGTCCAGTAGGATGTTTGTTCCTTGTATGTGTGTGTGTTCCTTTGGTTCTTGTACTCATTTTTCTTGTCCTGGTTGTGGTGTTGTTGTGGTGTGTGTGTTTCCCTGGCCCTGTGCTACTGTGCTATGTGTTCCTGTTCATCCCCTCCTGCAGTGGCTGTCTCCCTGGTTGTTTGTTGTGTGGTGCAGGGTGTGGATTCACCTGGCTTGTTGTTGTGTATGAGGGTGCACAGGAGGGGCACATGGCATGTGCCTTCAGGGGGTGTGCTAGTGTGTGGTGGGTGGAGGTGTGGCCCTGTGGTCTTTGTGCCCTGCCCATGCCTGGCACTGGCCCTGCCTTCTGCATTGTGTGCATGTATTCCCTGTTCACCGCTGCAGTGACGTGACCGGGACATTGCTGCATGATCGTGGAAAATGTGTGTCCAGGATGCGGAGGGGTGACTTGGTGGCAGGTGGGTCATGTGTAGGTGCACTTGTGGATGTGTTCCTGTCCCCACCAGGGTGTCTGATGTGGATTTGGACCCTGTGTCAACCCATGTGTTGAGTGTTGTGTTACTGCGTACCTGAGGCGGCGTCCACAGCACGCCATGAGTTCCTGGTGATGTAGCAGGTACAGCACCGGAAAAACGTTTAGAGCTGGATCCATGGCAGTCGGGACCGGGTGGATGGGACTGGGACTCTGGTTTCGTGCTCCGCTGTCGAGCTTCTGCTGTCTCTGGTCGGGCGGTTTCCCTGATGCGGTGCGTCTGCTTGTTTAGTGCACTTTGATGGCAGTGCGCATTGCACCGCGGGACACGGGAAATGGGCAAGGTTTGGCCTTACTAATATTGCGGGCATGAGGTCCGCTGCTCGCAGGCATTTTCCGCACCGCTAAGACCGCGGTGGTGCCAACGCCCACCATCCTAATAGGCCCCTTAATATTGGGTGGAGTGGGAATAGTTAATTATATATATTTAGAGTCCAGCACCTTCCCTGAATAAATTCTGACTAGAGTGGGAATAGTAAATTATATATCTTAGTGTCCAGCACCTTCTCTTATTTAATAGTAACTGGAGTGGGGATAGTAATGTATATATGTTTAGTGTCATGCACCGTCCCTGACTTCATATTTACTGGAGTTGGAATAGTAAATTACATATCTTTAGTGTCCAGCACATTCCCTGACTTAATGCTGACTGGAGTGGGAATAGTCATTTATATATATTTACTGTTCAGCACCTTCCCTGACTTAATATTTACTGGAGTTGGAATAGTAAATTACATATCTTTAGTGTCCAGCACATTCTCTGACTTAATACTGACTGGAGTGGGAATAGTAATTTATATACTATTAGTGTCCAGCACATTCCCTGACTTCATACTAACTGGAGAGGTAATAGTAATTTATATATCTTTAGTGTCCAGAACCTTAACTGATTTAATACTGGGTGGAGTGGGAATAGTGAATTATGTATCTTTAGTGTCCAGCACCTTCCCAGAATAAATTCTGACTGGAGTGGGAATAGTAAATTATATATCTTTAGTGTCCAGTACCTTCCCTGATTTAATAGTAACTGGAGTGGGAATAGTAACTTATATATATTTAGTGTCCAGCACCTTCCCTGACTTAATGTTGAGTGGAGTGGGAATTGTAATGTATCTATTTTTACTGACCAACACATTCACTGACTTAATATTAGTTGGAGTGGGTGTAGTAAATTAAATATGTTTACTGTACAGTATTTTAATTTTTTAATAGTAAATACAATTAAGATATATATATATATTGATATGGTATTTTTAGAAAAATAAAATATAGACATTGCATTTAGGAACATAAATAATGATACATATTTAGTAGAGTAAGAGTAACACTTTTTATTTGTTAACATAACTTTATCATTTATTAATAACAATCTTAGGGTAAATAAGTAAATTTTATTAAGGTAGTATTATACAGTAGATGAAACATAGAAAGTAAATCTATATTTTTAATACATGAAAATGAAATATTTTGCATATATATGTTTATTCACATACAAACATTTTTTAACAAACATGTTTCTTACATTTTTACATTTTAAAACATAGGTATATAATTTGTGGATTAGGAAACATTTTTATACTTTTTTTTATAACATTTGTGTAAGAAACATCATTTTTACAACATGTTTTTACAGTTTTATTTGTGTATTTGTAACATTTACAAACTATTGATAGATGCTTTTGTATGTTTAATACATCATATTATACATATTTTCACATAAAACAATAAAAACACATTTTAACAATTTTATAACATATTATATATTTTTTTAATTAATATTATTAATTTATGATAAATAAATGCAATTAATTAGTACATTTTAGCATTTAAAACAAATATGCTTTTCTAAAGGTTAAATTATTCTTTAACATTTTACATATTTTAAGCATTTTTTGAAATACATTGTAAATGATGCAAATTAATAAGTAATTATAATAATTAATAATATTGTTATATTAATTATTACTATAATTTTACAATACATACAAAATGTATAATATTTTTAAAAAATAAGTACATTGATGTAATATTTTTAGAAAAAGAAAACATATTTTATTTATATATGTTTTCTTTGTTTAAGAATTATTTAGTATGTTTTTTAATATTTAAGCAGCCATTTTTGTTTAACAGGGACTATTTTTTAACCGCTTACCGTTGCTTTGGGTCATTTCAAAGGGGAGAAGCTCGCAGTTAGATGCTGTGTTGCGTCGATGAAGGTAAGTTTAATTTGCTACCTTTATATTACATTTTACTTGTAAGTGCATGTTGTTAAGTGGTAGTTAGTCTGTCTAGTGGTAGGTTGTTGTGTTTTTGGTGCGTTTTGGTAGTTAGTTCTATTTTAGCGAGATATGGAAATGTTGTGTTTGTGGCCCAGTGTAGAAATGTTATGCTATGTTTCTAAGTGTATGTTTAATGTATATGAAGTGTGTATATATGTTGTTTAATATACTGTATGTGTATGTTTGTGTGGGTGGGTATGTTTTTTTCTCTCTTTTAAGTTTGGTTCTCGGAATCACGTTTTGGAGATGATAGCGGTTTTTTTTAATTAAGAAATGTGTATTAGTATTTAATACTAATATTTATTTAACACTTTCTTAAGTTTTCTGGTTTTCCATGGAGCGTTTCTGTTTTTAAACACTGTTTTCGGGGTTTTTATGGTTTAAAGTCATTGAATTTATCAATGCTGGATTATTTTTGGGGAACAGTTGTATTTTTTAATTTTTTGGGGTGAATTTTCATTATTATTTGGATTGAGAGATACCTGGATGGATTCCTGAGTTTTGGATTACGTTTTCTTCAGCTACAGAAACCGTAAGTGTTTTATTTAATAAATGTGGGAGGGTATTTTCATTATGATATTTGATATGTGTAATGTTAGGTAAAAGGTAAATAAAATGATAATGTTTTTTTTTATAACTGCATTTTACATATATGACACATTATTTCTATTTTACAAAATTAAGCAAAATTATATGGATTGTTATCAAATGTGTTTTGTAGGAAAGTCTTTTTCTATCACTTTAAGGAAGTTCTTTAAAGAATTGTTTTTGCTATTAGTGACAGGTATTCTTCTAGGCCTCTAGTAGTTGGGTATAGTGTTACTTGACTTTGTAGTAAGTCGCACATTCTTTTGGTTTGGTTTAGGGCCTATTTGAGTTACAGATTGTTCCATCCAAAGTTCCTGGTAACTTTGTTCTTTTTGTTGGGCTTGGAGTAATTTATGTAGGGTAGGTATTCCTCTTCCTGTTGGTGATTGGAAGGCATTATGGCATCCTTCAACAGCATTGATGGTTTTGGACTGTTTATTTAAGGTGCTTAAGTAGACATTCCACCATGGAATGTGGAATTTGGGTAGTCTTCTGTGCCTTGATCTGTGGAGTCTTCCCACCCAGGTATCCTCAAAGTAATCCAATAGTGGGGTTAGTTTTTCTTCATGTCCTTTGTAGTAGGGACTTTCAATTAGGATATTGTAGTGCTCTGCTACCTCAGTTACTGGAACATAGGCCAGTGCAATTAATTTCTGAACTTGATATGCAAAGGTTCTGTCCGTTGCACACTCAACAGTTAGGGTTGACTTTTGTAGATGTCTCAAGAGACATTGATTAAAGTGGTAATAGCAACCCTGGATTGATGTATGGGGTAGCATTTTAGTATACTATTGATCATGGCATTCTCAAAATCAATAATTATTTTCTGAGTGAAATATTTATTGGTTTTATCTTTTATTTGGATTAAAATTTGAAGGTAGGTAGATTGTTCTTTATTGGGGAGTAGGGTATAGACAAATGGAATATTACTATTTTGGAAAAAGCCATGTATTGTGTATAACTGATAGAATGGTTTAGGACACATTTTGAATGTCCCATCCATCATCCAAGTATTACATTGTTGCAATTGAACTAGATTGTTTGCAGTGCAAACATAATAATTTGTTTGTCTTTGCATTTATTGTCAAAACATAGGAATGGTTCATTGCTGTTTGTGACACTTAGCTCAGGGGGAATCTCTACCTCTTGAAAGGTTCTAGGGGTAAGTGTACTAGTTGTAGCGCTTTTGTTTTGTCTTGCTATGGTTCTTTTTAAGGAGTCAATAGATGGTAATTGTCTAGATGCATGTTGGGGCCTTGTTAGTAATTGCTCCTTCAGTATCTCAGTGGTAGGTCGATCTGTGCTAGTGCTAGCTTCTTTTATATTTTCAAGGGCACTTCTAATTTCTATCTCTGTTACATTTGGTGGATGGTTATGTTCTTTAACAGATGTAACAGTCATTTCCTGCCTAATAGCCCTACCATAGCATTTATTAGAATAATATTTATTGCATTTCCAAAACACCTTTAAAACACTCTGTTTTTCTTGGCTGTATACATAACCCATATAGCACAATAACAATTTTCCTTTTTGTGATGTAATAAATTAGGCTCCTTCATTCACGCTGGTCCGTTTAGTTCTAGGGGGAAATATTTATAAATATTATTTGATATAATACAGTACATATTAAAGGAAAATGCGTATACATTTTACTGCATATACTTACTATGTTGCTGTTGAGGTCACTGAAGTTGGTGTTGGTTATTTTCAAACTTCTCTTTTCTTTTTTTCGAAAATATTTCTGTTGGTAAGAAGAAATATAATGTTATAATGTTTGTCTATTAATTTATAGGTGATGGGGAACTTGGGGATAAGTGGGTTTTTTAGTGGGAACTTTAGGGAATTGTGGATTATAAAACAGAAATATACTTACTTTTGAAATGACGTTTTTGTTGATGTAGTAAAAGTAGTTTTTGGATGCCTTTTAGAAGGTGTCTGTAGAGGAGACATGAGTGCAAGATAGATATATTAGTATATGTCATTTTGAAATATTTTTAAGGGAAAAGTCTAAGTAGTTTTCTAGTTTAAATAGCGTTTTACTTACTTGGTGCTGTTGTAAATTTCTTTCAGAGTAGTAAATCTGCTTTCTGGGAGTAATCCGGCAGAGTTTCCTCTTCTTTTTTCTGTATGGTTGTAGTTTGCATTATATGTAAAAATTTCTTGTTTATGTAGTGTTTGTTTAATTGATGGGTTTGTTCATTGATCTATTTTATTAGTTTGATGTTTCTATTCGTTGTTCTTTATATTTTTTTTAGGTTCTGGCACTTACTCTCCATATATGGAAAATGCTAATTAAGAAGTTGTTAGTGCTACATATTTTTTTTAACCATATTTCTTTGCTTTTGTATGTTTAATCTAGTTTAAAATGTATAACATTGTATGTATTATTTTTAATAATATTTTATGTGAAGTTTAATAGTTTGATTACTAACGTTTTGATGTTTTTATATGTTTATATGTTATAATATAGTTTTATAATACTTATAATGTGTGTAGTTAATTTTTATATAGTGAAAATACGTTTTGGAGTTAAGCTATGTTCATTTTAGTTACATTTTAAAATGTCGATATTTAAATAAAACCGATCTAATTGTAGTCTATATTTTTGTTTTCGATATTTAGGAAAATGTAATGTTTATTAAAGAAACTTCAATATTTTTTTTAATGATATTTGTGTTTTCGATAATGTTGTATACAATATTTTTGATGTACGATATTTTTTGTTCGATATTTGTGTAATTTCTTTAATAAGCAACCTTTGACCCTGTTCACCAGGCAGGTCGCTCCCCTCACCGCCACGCAGCCCCCTGTGTGACCGTGATCCGCTGCTTCTGCTGCCTGTGTCTGCTCGCTGCTTCCCCTTGAGTGCCTTGTTGCTGTGTTTTTGCGTCCTTTTGCCTTTTTGTGCCCTCGTTACCGTGTGCCCCAGTTTTGCCTTCTGTACCACTTGTCCCTTGTGCCCTCTTGCCTGTGCGCCCTCTCTCCCACTGTGCCCTTTTTGCTTTCTGTGCCCTTTCCCCTGTGCCCTCTCTGTCCCCTAGCCGTCTGTCCGTTTCCCCTGCTGTTTCCCGCCGCTGCGTCCCTGTGGACCCACCCCCTTGACTCCCATTGGCCGCCTGCTCCCACCTCCCAGCTGCTCCTCCCTCCCTCTGCCTCTCATATGGAGGCCGCGTAGCGGGCACGCAGTGGCCGCATGCAGCGGCCGCGCCGATGGTGCACCGAAGGCGCGCCTAAGGCTAACCCGTCTGCACCCATCCGTGCCTGGACCGCGCCCAACACCAGAACCCCTGGTCCCAGCCGACGCCAGGAACCCCGACTGAGATACAACACCGCCGCCCTCAACGCACTCAACACCGGCCGACCTCCTGCCTGCCACCAAGCCACCCCGAAGTGGACCCATGGACTCTTCACCTGCCAAGCCTGCAAATTCCCCTGCCTCCGAACCTCCCCCCACCCACCGGACAAAGCAACGACAACAACCACCTCAAATGCATCCACCTCAACACCCGCTCCATCCACAAGCACGCCTTCGAACTTTGGGACCTCCTCGACACTATAGCACCAGACGCCGCCTTCCTCAAGGAAACCTGGATGAACGCCTCCCCCGACATCGCCATAGCCATCCCGGAAGGCTACAAGATCACCCGGAAGGACCGCATCAACCAAACCGGAGGAGGAATCGCCATCGTCTACAAGAACACCATTAACATCATGACCAACACCGAAGACACACTCTTCGCCGCCGAACACCTACACTTCCAGATTCACACCAACCCCAAGACCACCCTTAGAGGAACGCTCATCTACAGACCCCCGGGCCCGCGCACGCAATTCAGCGAAACCATCACCGACTTCATCAGCCCGCATGCCCTAGCCTCATCAGAATCCTAGGGGACCTGAACTTCCACCTGGAGAACAACAGCGACAACAACACCACCACCCTGCTCGACAACCTCGCCAACCTCGGACTCAAGCAACTGGTGAACACCCCCACCCATCTCGCTGGCCACACGCTCGACCCCATCTTCTCCGCTAGAAACCACATCTTCTTCAGCCACTCCACCAAACTACACTGGACCGACCACAGATGCATCCACTTCACCTTCCAAAAGAATACATCCCACCACCGTACGCAACAAATCCCCCGCAGAAGCTGGAGCAAAATCACCACAGACCAGCTCCTCTCATCGCTGAGCCTGAACCCGCCAGCAAACACCGCTGACACCAACGACGCAGCCCACAACCTCGCACAGTGGATCACCAACTGCGCCGATGACCTCGCCCCACTGAAGAAACCCCCTTGCATGACTGGCAACAGGAAAACCTCATGGTTCACAGACGCCCTCAAAGAATCAAAGAAATCCTGCCGTACCCTCGAAAAAACCTGGCGCCACAAACGGACTACAGAAAACATGACAGCCCTCAAGAACGCCACTCGCGAACACCACCAGCTGATCCGCACCACCAAAACGTCATAGTACAAAAAGCGGCTCGACAGCAACACCCACAACAGCAAGGAACTCTTCAGCATTGTCAAAGAGCTCTCCAACCCCAGCGCCAACAACAACGACATCACACCGTCACAAGACCTCTGCAACTCCCTCGCCACGTACTTCCACCGCAAGATCGCAGACATACACAACAGCTTCGGACCCCAGACTTCGCCTCCAGTCACGGAACCAACAACGCCCACCACCACCCTCAGCGCCTGGACCCCCATCAGCACTGAAGACACCACCTACGTCATGAACACCATCCACTTTGGCTCCCCCTCTGACCCATGCCCACATCATATCTTCAACAAAGCCGACATCATCATCGCACCCCACCTCAGGAACGTCATAAACAACTCCTTCACGTCAGCCACCTTCCCTGAGAGCTGGAAGCATGCAGAAATCAACGCCCTTCTGAAGAAACCCACAGCAGACCCCAAAGACCTCAAGAACTTCCGCCCCATCTCTCTTCTGCCCTTCCCGGCTTAAGTCATCGAGAAGACCGTCAATAAACAGCTGTCTGCATTCCTCGAGGCAAACAACTCGCTCGACCCGTCCCAGTCCGGATTTCGAGCCAACCACAGCACCGAGACCGCCCTCATCGCAGCCACCGACGACATCAGGACCCTGATGGACAACGGAGAAACAACCGCTCTCATCCTCCTAGACCTCTCAGCAGCCTTTGACACCGTATGCCATCGCACCCTAATAACCCGCCTGTTCAACACTGGAATCCAAGGAAAGGCCCTTGACTGGATCACCTCGTTCCTCTCCGATAGAACCCAGAGAGTCCGCCTCCCTCCCTTCCGCTCAGAGGCCACCAAGATCATCTGTGGCGTACCCCAAGGCTCCTCGCTCAGCCCAACCATCTTCGGTATCTACATGAGCCCCCTCGCCGCCATCGCACGCAGACACAACATCAACATCATCTCCTACGCCGACGACACCCAGCTGATACTCTCCCTCACCAAAGACCCAGCCACCGCCAAATCCAACCTCCAGGAAGGGATGAAAGACATTGCAGAATGGATGAAGCTCAGTCGCCTGAAGCTGAACTCAGACAAAACGGAAGTCCTCATCCTCGGACAATCCCCATCTGCCTGGGACGACGCCTGGGCACTGCACCGACAGCCACAAACCACGCACGCAACCTGGGATTCATCCTGGACTCCTCCCTCACCATGACCAAGCAAGTCAACGCTGTCTCATCCTCTTGCTTCAACACCCTGCGCATGCTCCGAAAAATCTTGAGGTGGATCCCCACCGAAACCAGAAAGACCGCCACCCAGGTCCTCGTCACCAGCCGACTGGACTACGGAAACACGCTATACGCAGGGACCACTGCCAAACTTCAGAAACGACTCCAACGCATACAGAACGCCTCCGCACGACTCACCCTCGACGTCCCTCGCCACAGCCACATATCCGCCCACCTGAGAAACCTGCACTGGCTCCCCGTCAGCAAGAGGATCACGTTCAGGCTCCTCAACCACGCACACAAAGCGCTCCACGACATGGGCCCCGAATACCTCAACAGCCGCCTCTCGTTCTACACCCCCACCCGCCAGCTCCGCTACGCCAACCTCGCCCTCGCCACCGTCCCACGGATACACAGGACCACCACTGGAGGAAGATCGTTCTCCTACCTGGCAGCCAAAACATGGAACTCCCTCCCCACACACCTATGACTGACACAGGACCATCTCACCTTCAGGAAACACCTCAAGACCTGGCTATTCGAGCAGTAGCAGCACCCCCCACCCCAGCGCCTTGAGACCCTCGCGGGTGAATAGAGTGCTATATAAATGTACTGATTGATTGATTGATTGAGTATTGGTATTCGATATTATTGTAATCGATATTTTAGCGCCGATATTTTGGTAACTCGGTATTGTGCTCGCTGATATTATGTCAGTGATTCCTAAATTAGCTTCATAACAGTGCATATGGTAAAGTCAAAAAGGCATTTATCCATGCTACGGGCACCTAAACAAGGCCCATATTAAGTGCAATCACTTATGAGATTGCTCAAAAGCATGGCGAGCTAACTTTACCACAATTAGCCCTTCTGTAGAGTGAAAGCATGTTGGGCTCACTAAAAGAATTGAGCATTTAAGGTTTGTAATGCCTTTAGCAGCCTATTGGGGGTACAGCATCTGTGCACATGAGTAATGCTTGGGTCGCTTTCAGGAACTTTAGAAATCTTGCTGTCAGGACTCACTACTCAGGCATGCGTCAATGGCTACCTGGCAAGTTCTAAGAGCACCCCATATTGGGTGCAGCGAGAATATTCTTAGGTCGAGCAGCTTTTCACAAACGCATGGATGTGGATTAGTGAGTCCTCCTGCTTTGAGCAAAAGTATCAGCATCTATCATTTACAGTTTTGTGAAAGTTTACTACTTTTGGGTATTCACAAAGGTAAACTTAGACTAAAAGTCTAACTTTACTACTTTTCGGTATTCACAAAGGTAAACTTAGAACAAAAATCAAACTTTACTACTTTTCGGCATTCACAGAGGTAAACTTAGACCAAAAGTCTAACTTTACTAGTTGTAACTTACATTTGTGAATACTGAAAAGTAGTAAAGTTAGACTTTTGGTCTCAGTTTACCTTTGTGAATACTGATAAGTAGTAAACTAGACAAAAGTGTAAGTTTACCTTTGGGAATTAGAACCAGAATGTTTGTACTTTTATGGCTGTTTTTTAAGGTAAAGCAGCTCCATTGAAACAAGTAATGTCAAAAACTGAAATAACAATATCAAGGAGTATGCATAAACCATAAAAATGAAGTCTACCAAATATAAAAAAAAAGAGAAGCCGTTAAATTTTAAAAAAATATAATTTATTATTAAGATGAAGCAAATGGCAAAGAAACAAAGTTTTCATGGTGGTTTACATTTTTCAGTTGAAGTACAATCAGAGGATTCCTGAGCTGCAATATCTAGAAAAGAAGTCAGAGGTAACCAATATAAATCTCTGTTAACAGATGCACAATACAAAGATGCAAAAGCAGTATCTAATCTATGATGGTGACATACATGATACCACCATGCTTTGTAAGAAATATTTAATGAGCATTTTCAATTAATACAAATTTGCTGAAATGCTAGAGCTAGCATAAGATCTAACAACTGAAAATTAATGTAAGGTGAGTTGATATGGTCAGAAAGATTACCCAGAAAAACTGTCAGGGGGGTTAATGGTCAACTAAAGTGACAAATTAAGGAAACTAAGACCAAACCCTTTCCCAAAAGGAAAAGGAAGCTGTATGAGGGCAATGAAATACATGCATAAGGTCACCAATATAATGATCACAGGACCAACATTTTGAAGATGAATTAATGGAGAATTTAGCTATTGTGGAAGATGTAGCCTATGATAGAGAACAAATACAAACTGAAAAGTAGAAGCTGTTCTGGACGTTTTGCCCAATTTATCCCAAATCTTATTCCAAAATGGAATAGTTCAGGTACATCCCAAATCCAATTCTCATTGTGTTTCTATCTTAGTTTTGGATCTTATTGAAGACAAAGAATGAATGAATCTAGATATATAAAGGTGACGCTTTAGGAATAGAAGCAAGAATTGAACAAAGAGGGGACTGAGACAGTAAAGAAGAGTAAGGCAAGGAATGAAGAACATCATTAATAATATTTATAAGAAGGAGAAACTTAGATAGAAATAAACAAGGACATTTTAAGAGGTGGTGAAATCGGGAAATGGAAAGAGGAACATTGTTAGAAAATACATCTTTTTTTCGAATATTTCTTTCAGTGCAGTAATTGAACAGATCCTAGTTTTGGGACGCTCTTACTTCCAGTATCCTTGATGAAGAATCGTTTTTTAAATTTTTTTTGAGGTAAATGGGAATTGAATATCTATACTCCCATGTTTTCATATCATTACATTCAATACCTGTATAGGCATCAAATGACTAGCAGTTCGTTTCTTTACATGCTCTGATAAGGTTTAGTGACAGGAATAATATAATCACTGCCAAATAATAGAAGAAACAGTAGAAATGTGTGGGTAGCGGGTATGCCAATCTTGGCTTGCTTTAGAGAAAGGCATTAGCAGAGTGTTTTACGTGACTATCATGATTGAAACCGGTCATTATGGGTTTAATTCTTTTTTTAGTGATCGATCTATTGACCACCATTCAACTCACAGGGGATATCTGTACCTAGCATGCACCTAAGGTAAATTTTGGTCCTATTAAGGACGAATAAGAAATTTGGTAAACTAACTGTGAAGGGACATGTTTTGATCGATGTTTCCCTTTTTATCAATAGGTATTTTTGATTCCTATGACGTAAATACCTATGAGGACTGTACTAAAATAGACGAATCAGCCTCCTGGGCAGGTGATATAAGTCTTTAAGAGACGTATATAAGGTAACTTAAAATAGCCTTTATACATCATAAACACATTATAATCTTAATATTAGCCCATTAGAGCAATATTACAGTATGTTTTGTTTAAACAGGCTTTTTATTGATTTTATGTGAAGCAACAGCCTGGTTTTATGCATGAGAAATCCTGGCGAGACTCACAAGGATACAGTTTGTCAGATAGTAAGTGTGAGTTCTACAATAATACAAAGAATCACTGCCAGGCGAGTATGGGTTAATATAAATTATGAGTTCTGGTTCTGTGTTATCAGTTGGGAATGCTTATTTGCTACTGGAGCAAGTATTAGTATAGATGCTATAGTAAAAAATAAGACATGTCTATGAGAGCAGTAAGTTACTATTATTGCCTGCAACCAGTTGATAAGCAGGATCTATGTACATTTTAATCAATTATTTTACGAGAGTGCTAAGTGATTTTTCACTAGCTGGCAAACACTACGAGGACATTCTAACTATGGAGTGTTAGGTATGGATGTATGTATGTCTGATACTCTCAATATATGGGATGAGTTTTGGACATTAGGATGTATCAAATATTATTTCTATGAATATATTTCGGTAGTCACTTAAATTACTGCATATATATTTTTTTCCAGATCTTTCACATATAGACATTCAAATTGGGATCCTATGCAAAAATTCCTGAAGAAGGTGATGGCTGTGTATTAGTGCCCACCGAAACGCGTCGATGCTTGAATGAGAGGAAATCATACAAAATCTGTGATGACAATGGTTTTGTGACATACATATTTTGATTATTATTCATTGTGGTTACAACTGATGAATCTTTGATCTGGTGATTTCCCTGTCTTAATAGGATTCATTTGTCCTTTTTTCTGTTCCCAATTTTACTAATGTATTGTATTGTTTACTTGATTGTATTTGCCAATGGGCTTTAAAAACTTTTAATTAACATTTTATTTATTTTGTATAAACTTTGGATACTGTCAGTCTTTTATCAAATATCTGTGTAACATTTTATATTGTGTGATATATGTGACTATTTGCGAATTCTTGAATAAATTTGTATAAATCTTTTTTGATATTGCTTCTTTTGATGACATCCTTGATGTCCATTCTCACCCTGCTATTGTGAGGTGTGTGTTGATTTCTCTTATTGGCAAGGAGGTCCTACTTTTGTGACTAAGGAATGAAGAACATCATGAATAATATTTATAAGAAGGAGAAACTTAGATAGAAATGAACAAGGACATTTTAAGAGGTGGTGAAATCGGGAAATGGAAAGAGGAACATTGTTACAAAATACATCTTTAACCCAAATATTACCTCTGTTTCTCCAAGATTTCAAAAATAACCAATAATTAATAATAGTAATGAAAGTATTGTACCTGAGAGGGGAGTGTTGGAAGGATTTTTGAGCTAAAATTTGTGGCTGATAAAAAGGTTGTAGGGTAACACAAGTGTGCTTAAAAAGAGGTAAAGAGGTTATGGAAGATTTAGTGGAGAAGTATAAAACATCTCGAGGTAGAAAACGAGCTAGAATAAAGTATTCAATGTCCAACCATAAAGGAGTAAATGGAGTTTGTGATATAAAAAGCCATCTAGAAGCTTGTCGCAAGGAAATAGCCGCATTATATAACCAAAAGTCAGGGAAATTAACTTGACCCTCTTGTTTAGATTTCGGAAGGTAAGTAAGTGAAATTCTAGATTTTTCATTTATTTATCCAAAGAAATTTAGATAAGTTTGAATCTAGTTTTTTTTTTTCAAAAGTAGCAGGGTTATAGACTGGGATCATTGAAAGGACATAAAATACTATGGGTGAAATCATTATTTTAATGGAGTCCAAATGACCCACCAGGAGAGAAAGAGAGGGTTCCAAGAGGAAAGAAGTTTATTTACTTTATCTAAACAGTCATTTATATTCACCATGATTGTATCTTTAATGGAAGGGGTGGACCAGTTGCCCTAATATTTAAACTTGAAAGTATTCCAATGAAAACCTGTGGCGATGAAAGAATGGCTAAAAGTAAACTTAGTAAGTGGCATGATTTCAGTTTTAGCACAATTAATCTTATAGCCAGAAACCAATGAAAAGGCAGATATTTCCTGAACAAGGGCTGAAAGAGATTGCTTGGGATTTGAAATGAAGGGAAGTATATCATCAGCATAAGCTGAAACTTTTAGTTGATTATCTCTATATTGAAATCCATGAATTACAGCATTATTTCTGATGCAGGATAGAAAAAGGTTCCAGAGCAATTATAAATAAAAGAGGTGATAAATAAAACTTTGATTAACACCATGAGCTAGCAGAAAAGAGCTAGAAATCTTCTCATTAACCAAAACCGATGCCCTGGGAGATTGATAAAGTAAGGAAATGCATGAAATAAAATGGGCTGATAAAAAGGTTGTAGGGTAACACAAGTGTGCTTAAAAAGAGGTAAAGAGGTTATGGAAGATTTAGTGGAGAAGTATAAAACATCTCGAGGTAGAAAACGAGCTAGAATAAAGTATTCAATGTCCAACCATAAAGGAGTAAATGGAGTTTGTGATATAAAAAGCCATCTAGAAGCTTGTCGCAAGGAAATAGCCGCATTATATAACCAAAAGTCAGGGAAATTAACTTGACCCTCTTGTTTAGATTTCGGAAGGTAAGTAAGTGAAATTCTAGATTTTTCATTTATTTATCCAAAGAAATTTAGATAAGTTTGAATCTAGTTTTTTTTTTCAAAAGTAGCAGGGTTATAGACTGGGATCATTGAAAGGACATAAAATACTATGGGTGAAATCATTATTTTAATGGAGTCCAAATGACCCACCAGGAGAGAAAGAGAGGGTTCCAAGAGGAAAGAAGTTTATTTACTTTATCTAAACAGTCATTTATATTCACCATGATTGTATCTTTAATGGAAGGGGTGGACCAGTTGCCCTAATATTTAAACTTGAAAGTATTCCAATGAAAACCTGTGGCGATGAAAGAATGGCTAAAAGTAAACTTAGTAAGTGGCATGATTTCAGTTTTAGCACAATTAATCTTATAGCCAGAAACCAATGAAAAGGCAGATATTTCCTGAACAAGGGCTGAAAGAGATTGCTTGGGATTTGAAATGAAGGGAAGTATATCATCAGCATAAGCTGAAACTTTTAGTTGATTATCTCTATATTGAAATCCATGAATTACAGCATTATTTCTGATGCGGGATAGAAAAAGGTTCCAGAGCAATTATAAATAAAAGAGGTGATAAATAAAACTTTGATTAACACCATGAGCTAGCAGAAAAGAGCTAGAAATCTTCTCATTAACCAAAACCGATGCCCTGGGAGATTGATAAAGTAAGGAAATGCATGAAATAAAATGGGGGTCTAACCCATGCCAGGGATTTAAGCAAAAAGGACCAGTCTATGCTATCAAATGCTTACTCAGCATCAATATAAATTGCTGCCATGGGATATGAAAGAGAAGAGGCCCAGTTGAGAACGTTGAAAAATAATCTAGCATTATCAGATGTAAACCTACCATTAACAAAACTGACTGTTCCTTACTAATCATCAAAGGAAGGACGGTTCAAGACGTAAAGCTAGTAATTTGGCAAATATTTTATAGTCCAGTGTAACTAACAAAATTGGCCTGTAGTTCTTACAAAAAGCAGGGTCTTTGCCTTCTTTATGGATGAGACAAATAGTAGCCTCAGGAAGGTGTCGCCAGCTGAACAAGAGTCAGAGAAAAATTGAAAAAGATGCAATCATTTAGGATGAAGAAGATTAGATTAGTTAAGAAAACATTTGACAGTGAAACCTTCAGGTCCAGGGGATCTGCCCATCTTAAGAGATTGAAGCCCTCAAAGAATTTCTGACATAGAGATGTCAGCCTCTAAGGGTAAAACATCTCTGTGCTCAATAGTGGAATTTTTGGTGTTGTTTAAATAAGCTTTTATCTGGGAAAGGAGGGGTGAAGATTCAGGTATATAGAGAGACTGATAATCTTTAATAAATTCCACCAAAATTTCAGTATCCTTGAAGACAGGAATTCCTTAATCAGTGTTTCTTAAATTTAAATTGTGACCTTGCTTATGAACCTTCAAATAATTAGTTAAAATGTTCCCCATCTTATTACGTCCACCATAATATGAGGCACTACTGCACAGTTAAATCGAGGAGGCTTTATCTGTGGGGACTTTATTAAACCGAACTTTTGCATGAATAAATTCTTGTAGATTAGGGGCAGAAGATGAAGAATAATATTGATGTTCTCACTGTTTAATATCTAATAAAAGAGACTGAATCTGTTTAAGAAAAGATTTATTTTTCTTGGAGACAAAATCAATAATGTGTCCTCAAGCAGACACATTAAAAGTATCCCAACATAATTGAGGAGAGATAGTAGAGTCTGCATGGATGTTAAAGAATTCTTCAGGAAAAAACGAAAAACGAAGAACGGAAAGCAGGGTCAAGTAAAAGAAAGTTATTAAATCTCCATCTATTATATTTGGCATGTACCAGTAGCAAATTGAATTCTGTAATGACTGGGGCACGATCAGAAATCAGAATTGGTTCACTAAAAGAGCTTATGAGATTTCGGGAAAGCAATTTAGGACAAAGATATTGTCAAGCCTAGAGAGGGAGCCATGAGGAGCGGAACAAATGAAAAATCTCTACTAGAAGGATTACAAACTCTCCATGAATCAACTAAAAGGCACTGGGTAATGAAGGAAAGAAAAAATGTTTGGGCAATATATTTAATTTGCGGTCCATTACTTGATTGCAACCCCCTTCACAATGAAGAAATCATCAGCATGTTGCAAACAAGTTTTGGAGATAGTAGGCCAAAAGCAAATAGCAGATTGAGTTGGGCCATAGCTATTACAGATAGTCAAGGGAATATCATTAACCCCTTCTGTGCCCCGCCCTTTCCCCGCCCTGTGCCGGCCTTTCTATTAGCGGGCGGAGTTCATGACGAGATGGTCTCGTCATGGGCACAGCGCAACCGCGGCCCATGACGAGACCATCTCGTCATGGGCACTGAAGGGGTTAAAAATCAACTTAACAAAAAGCCATCTGCCTACGGTATCAGATTCTTGGGAAATAGTTACCAATTTTAAATTCTTATGACATAGAAGACAAAGTCAATAACTCACAAGAAGTCTGATGGTCTATGTGTTAGAAGAGAGACAACAGAAAAACAAATACAAAAGGTGAGAGAGAAAAGCTTTACAGTGCTATATGGCTCTAAAGGATTTCCATCAATAACCAGTGATTGGTCAGTATCATCATCTGGATATCCGTCCTTCCCACCACAATAAACCCCTCCAACAAGGGGTGTAACGTGTGGTATGGGTGTCAACCAGAGCACCAAGATGTAAACCGGGAAGGGGGAAAAAAGACAGCAAAGGTCACTGGCTTAGTCAAGGGAGTGTGAATATATACCAAAAAATGATATGTAAATAGTGGAGTGCAAAAACGTGTAGTTAAAAAAGGATTTAGAGGAAAAAAGAGTTTTATTCAGGATATTCCTACTAATCCTTGAGTTAAAAATCGGTGCAGAAACAGCTTTTAACAAATAGGCTGTGTGTCAATGCGGTCGACATGTTTCAGCCTTCTTGACCCTTGTCAAATGGCTTTCTTCAGGACCTAATGATCTATTTCATATTGCTACTGCAACAATAGGTGTGACAAAATTAATAATAAGTGTTTAAAATACAACCTTCGTGGTGTATGCCTCTTCGTGCAAACAGTATATATGAATTATCTGTACAGAACAAAGAGAAAAACCAGAAAGAACACAGTTTGTAAAATTAAACATTGTCTCTCAAAATAGAACAGTTAGTATTGGACCAGACCAATATCATATTTTACCAAGTGCTCACCTGATTTGCACGAGGAGTAAGCCTCACCTCACCCGGTGCTGACTCAGGTTAAGGGAGGCCCCGCCCTGTAAGAAGTAAGGAAGGGAGTAGGGAGACTATTAAACCATCGAGGTAGCGGGCTCCCAAGTACAATCAAAAAGAAACCAAACATCTTTTGACTGTTATGTTCAATGCTCTGTTAAAAACTATCAGCCTCATGCATCAACCCAAAATCCAGTCGGTAAAATACCGATTCGGTAATAGCTCCCGGTATTAAGTAAAAAATACCCAATCCCAATGCATCAACCCAAAAGCAGAAATCGCTATTTAAGGAATCCTTAAATAGCGATTCTTTAAATAGGGATTCCTTAAATACCGATTCCTTAAATAGCGATTGCATTTAAGGAATCCCAAAGTGAGATTCCTTAAATGCAATGCATCAAAGTTAAAAAATTAGCGATTTCGCTAATAGGGGGAGCAAATTACCATGAAGATGAACTGCATGGTAATTTGCAAAAACTTTGAAAAATGCACTTTTGTGCATTTTTCAAAGTTTCATGTTGCGCACACACATGCCCTTAGAGCATGTGTGTGTGCAACATATGTGCACATATCATTTTCAGGGGTGCAACAGGGTGTCCTTTTGACACCCTGGCACCCTTGAAAGTGCTCCCGCTATTAGCGATTCGGTAATACCGAATCGCTAATACAGACTGGCTTTACATTCATTCCTATGGGCCTCCAAGCCCATGGGAATGAATGGGTAGGTATTCCTTATTACCGATTCGGTATTACCAATTCGGTAATAAGGAATATTAAGGAATCGCTATTTGAATAGCGATTCCTACATGCATAGCCTTTTGCTATTCCTTATTAGCGATTCCTTATTTTTCGCTAATAAGGAATCGCAAATGGCATTGTTGATGCATAGGCCCCAAAGTTGACAAACTTCTCAAATGGAGAGACTGTGTACCTCTCCAACGATCAGCAAACGTGTGTCTATTAACGCAGCGTGTGCTGCATAACAAAGTTAAAATTATACCGTCAAACACTGCAGCAATGTAGATAAGCTATAAATGATTATCCTGTGAGCTGCGAGTGAAAAAACGGAAGGGACTTAGGCATATAGAGTTCAATCCTGCATCTAGGCAAAGCGTGATATGAGTTAAATACAAATGCTGCAGCGGTGTACCCAAGCAATAAATAATTACAACTCTAACCCTGCGTGTGCACTGCGAGTAAAGAGCCGGAACGAACTTAGACATTCAGTTAAGTATTCCGTCTACGCGAAGCGTGCAGCTAGTTTAATGCAAAAAAAAGGGGGGGAAAACATATAGCCTACCTCTCCGTCGGTACCTCGGAGTATGTCTGAGCCGTGTGGGAGGTAACTGCAAATTCAAATCGTGAACATTTAAGCAGTCACGATGTACGTGAAATCACGTGTGAATTACTCTGCCAATGGTCAGCCAGAGTCGACAATAACAACGGTTAAATTGCCAATCCTCGTGTGAAAACGATGGAACTACTAAATGACATCAGCATATCAGGAACTGGTAGTTTTTCGAGGATATGTAAACTTTGTCAAACTGGTAATGGTAAAAAGAAGAAACCAGTACCAGAGCTGCCTAAAATGTAGAAGTCCTGTGTTAGCTGTCACGACCAATAGATTAGAGGTAACACCTTAATTTTAAATTAAATTAACTTGCGTTGAGGTGAACCTCGTATGGTAGCGTAAAGAACTAACAAATCACAACAGCGTTTCAGGAAGCGGTAGTTTATCGAAAGATGTAGTCTATCGAGAAATGTAAACTTTTATCAGGTCTTCAGTGTATATAACCAGACATCTAAGCCCAGCTGTTATGTCCTAAACATTTTAGTCTTACCAGGAAATTCTGTGCTTGCAGGTATTTATCAAAGACAGTCATTATTGATGGCCATAATGGTGTAAGCTTGATCATGTACAATCATGGAGCTGTGGTCAATGTACACATATATTGAGAAAAACTCCATAAAGATGCGTGTACATACAATGTGAGTGTTAACAGGCATGTATGGAGGTAGAGAAAACTGAAGACAATTCAAAAGAATGTAAAAGCGAGGTATAACTCACAAGGAGACCCACGGAATGTCATCATTTAAACCTTCTAGGTCGCTATGGATTTTGAAAACCCATCTTTGTTCCTTTAGAAACAAGAAACGAGATATATCACTAACATGAGATGGGATAAAGGGTTTTTCTAGAACAGTCCAACAGAAATCGTTGGCTTGATGATTAGTCTCAAGAAAGTGGCGTGTCAACTTAGTGTTAGTTTTCTTGCATCTAAATGTACTCTTGTGTTCAAGCATGCGTTGTCTAACTTTTCGAGTAGTCATACCCACGTATCGTAGTTTACATGGGCACTCGATCAGGTAAATTATGTTTTCACCGTTACAATTCGTGAAAGTCCTTTGTTCCCATGGTGTCGTGGTACCAATATCTATGGATTTAGAGTGTTTGGTTTGTGGGCATATTGAGCATGTGCCACACGGGTGGTGTCCCTGAACCGCAGGTAAGTCCCACAGAGTACCAATTGGACGTGGTCTATCTTCTTGAGGTCTTGTGTGGACCAATTTGTCTCTGAGATTGCTTCCTCTCTTTAAAGAAAATAAAGGAAACTGAATCTTTTGTTTGCATAAATTTAGGAGGCGCCAATGTTTCTTCACGCATTTCTGAATACCGTTAGTTAAAGTGCTGAAGGTGTGCACAAATGTTAACCGATCTAGCGGTGGTTTTGCACAAGACGGTTCTATTAAGGCCTCTCTGTTGTTGTTTGAAGCCCGTTTGAGAGCTTTTCTAATCAACTTTTTGGGATATTTTTTCTCAATCAATTGTCCAGTGAGATTTTTAGCGTGCATCTGGTATTTGTCGGATGTTGAACAATTACGTCTCACACGCAAAAATTGACCATAGGGGAGATTGTCTCTGAGAGATTTAGGATGTTGACTATCATATCTAAGGAGTGAATTACGAGACATTGGTTTTTTGTAGAGTTCCCTTTCTAATCCAGTGGGAGTAGTGAAGATGGATAGATCTAGAAAAGCCAATTTCTCTTTGTGCGCTTCAACTGTGAACTTCAAGAAATTGTTTCTGGTATTCAACCAATCTAAAAAGGGAGAGATTGATGACAGATGTCCACGCCATACTACAAATATGTCATCGATGTAGCGCTTCCATAATTTGATGGAATCGAGGAAGGGATTGTCATGATTGAGCACATATGTCTGCTCAAAAGAATGCACATACAGATTGGTTAAACCAGATTGGTCGCACACTGCTACACCTACCAGGCGTGTTCCCCCAATGAAAATGGTCCCTGAAGGTCAGCGTCGGTGGATACACCTATGCTCGAGTGTGAATGCAAGTATGCGTGGCGTGTGCCATCCCTGGACACGTGTTTCGAGGTAGTTGCCTCTCGTCAGCAGGGAGTAGGAAAATGTGTGGGGTTGCTGTGTAAGCTGCTAAAATCGTTATCAGGTCTAGTACCTCTCGTAGCGCGCAGGTGCGTAACCATGAGTCCGTCGACTCCACCGGCTCAAGGGAGCCTGAATATAAAGTTAAACCAGATTGGTCACACACTGCTACACCTACCAGGCGTGTTCCCCCAATGAAAATGGTCCCTGAAGGTCAGCGTCGGCGGATACACCTATGCTCGAGTGTGAATGCAAGTATGCGTGGCGTGTGCCATCCCTGGACACGTGTTTCGAGGTAGTTGCCTCTCGTCAGCAGGGAGTAGGAAAATGTGTGGGGTTGCTGTGTAAGCTGCTAAAATCGTTATCAGGTCTAGTACCTCTCGTAGCGCGCAGGTGCGTAACCATGAGTCCGTCGACTCCACCGGCTCAAGGGAGCGTGAATATAAAGTTAAACCAGATTGGTCGCACACTGCTACACCTACCAGGCGTGTTCCCCCAATGAAAATGGTCCCTGAAGGTCAGCGTCGGCGGATACACCTATGCTCGAGTGTGAATGCAAGTATGCGTGACGTGTGCCATCCCTGGACACGTGTTTCGAGGTAGTTGCTTCTCGTCAGCAGGGAGTAGGAAAATGTGTGGGGTTGCTGTGTAAGCTGCTAAAATCGTTATCAGGTCTAGTACCTCTCGTAGCGCGCAGGTGCGTAACCATGAGTCCGTCGACTCCACCGGCTCAAGGGAGCCTGAATATAAAGTTAAACCAGATTGGTCGCACACTGCTACACCTACCAGGCGTGTTCCCCCAATGAAAATGGTCCCTGAAGGTCAGCGTCGGCGGATACACCTATGCTCGAGTGTGAATGCAAGTATGCGTGGCGTGTGCCATCCCTGGACACGTGTTTCGAGGTAGTTGCCTCTCGTCAGCAGGGAGTAGGAAAATGTGTGGGGTTGCTGTGTAAGCTGCTAAAATCGTTATCAGGTCTAGTACCTCTCGTAGCGCGCAGGTGCGTAACCACGAGTCTGTCGACTCCACCGGCTCAAGGGAGCCTGAATATAAAGTTAAACCAGATTGGTCGCACACTGCTACACCTACCAGGCGTGTTCCCACAATGAAAGTGGTCCCTGAAGGTCAGCGTCGGCGGATACACCTATGCTCGAGTGTGAATGCAAGTATGCGTGGCATGTGCCATCCCTGGACACGTGTTTCGAGGTAGTTGCCTCTCGTCAGCAGGGAGTAGGAAAATGTGTGGGGTTGCTGTGTAAGCTGCTAAAATCGTTATCAGGTCTAGTACCTCTCGTAGCGCGCAGGTGCGTAACCATGAGTCCGTCGACACCACCGGCTCAAGGGAGCCTGAATATAAAGTTAAACCAGATTGGTCGCACACTGCTACACCTACCAGGCGTGTTCCCCCAATGAAAATGGTCCCTGAAGGTCAGCGTCGGCGGATACACCTATGCTCGAGTGTGAATGCAAGTATGCGTGGCGTGTGCCATCCCTGGACACGTGTTTCGAGGTAGTTGCCTCTCGTCAGCAGGGAGTTTGAAAATGTGTGGGGTTGCTGTGTAAGCTGCTAAAATCGTTATCAGGTCTAGTACCTCTCGTAGCGCGCAGGTGCGTAACCATGAGTCCGTCGACTCCACCGGCTCAAGGGAGCCTGAATATAAAGTTAAACCAGATTGGTCGCACACTGCTACACCTACCAGGCGTGTTCCCCCAATGAAAATGGTCCCTGAAGGTCAGCGTCGGCGGATACACCTATGCTCGAGTGTGAATGCAAGTATGCGTGGCGTGTGCCATCCCTGGACACGTGTTTCGAGGTAGTTGCCTCTCGTCAGCAGGGAGTAGGAAAATGTGTGGGGTTGCTGTGTAAGATGCTAAAATCGTTATCAGGTCTAGTACCTCTCGTAGCGCGCAGGTGCGTAACCATGAGTCCGTCGACTCCACCGGCTCAAGGGAGCCTGAATATAAAGTTAAACCAGATTGGTCGCACACTGCTACACCTACCAGGCATGTTCCCCCAATGAAAATGGTCCCTGAAGGTCAGCGTCGGCGGATACACCTATGCTCGAGTGTGAATGCAAGTATGCGTGGCGTGTGCCATCCCTGGACACGTGTTTCGAGGTAGTTGCCTCTCGTCAGCAGGGAGTAGGAAAATGTGTGTGGTTGCTGTGTAAGCTGCTAAAATCGTTATCAGGTCTAGTACCTCTCGTAGCGCGCAGGTGCGTAACCATGAGTCTGTCGACTCCACCGGCTCAAGGGAGCCTGAATATAAAGTTAAACCAGATTGGTCGCACACTGCTACACCTACCAGGCGTGTTCCCCCAATGAAAATGGCCCCTGAAGGTCAGCGTCGGCGGATACACCTATGCTCGAGTGTGAATGCAAGTATGCGTGGCGTGTGCCATCCCTGGACACGTGTTTCGAGGTAGTTGCCTCTCGTCAGCAGGGAGTAGGAAAATGTGTGGGGTTGCTGTGTAAGCTGCTAAAATCGTTATCAGGTCTAGTACCTCTCGTAGCGCGCAGGTGCGTAACCATGAGTCCGTCGACTCCACCGTCTCAAGGGAGCCTGAATATAAAGTTAAACCAGATTGGTCGCACACTGCTACACCTACCAGGCGTGTTCCCCCAATGAAAATGGTCCCTGAAGGTCAGCGTCGGCGGATACACCTATGCTCGAGTGTGAATGCAAGTATGCGTGGCATGTGCCATCCCTGGACACGTGTTTCGAGGTAGTTGCCTCTCATCAGCAGGGAGTAGGAAAATGTGTGGGGTTGCTGTGTAAGCTGCTAAAATCGTTATCAGGTCTAGTACCTCTCGTAGCGCGCAGGTGCGTAACCATGAGTCCGTCGACACCACCGGCTCAAGGGAGCCTGAATATAAAGTTAAACCAGATTGGTCGCACACTGCTACACCTACCAGGCGTGTTCCCCCAATGAAAATGGTCCCTGAAGGTCAGCGTCGGCGGATACACCTATGCTCGAGTGTGAATGCAAGTATGCGTGGCGTGTGCCATCCCTGGACACGTGTTTCGAGGTAGTTGCCTCTCGTCAGCAGGGAGTTTGAAAATGTGTGGGGTTGCTGTGTAAGCTGCTAAAATCGTTATCAGGTCTAGTACCTCTCGTAGCGCGCAGGTGCGTAACCATGAGTCCGTCGACTCCACCGGCTCAAGGGAGCCTGAATATAAAGTTAAACCAGATTGGTCGCACACTGCTACACCTACCAGGCGTGTTCCCCCAATGAAAATGGTCCCTGAAGGTCAGCGTTGGCGGATACACCTATGCTCGAGTGTGAATGCAAGTATGCGTGGCGTGTGCCATCCCTGGACACGTGTTTCGAGGTAGTTGCCTCTCGTCAGCAGGGAGTAGGAAAATGTGTGGGGTTGCTGTGTAAGCTGCTAAAATCGTTATCAGGTCTAGTACCTCTCGTAGCGCGCAGGTGCGTAACCATGAGTCCGTCGACTCCACCGGCTCAAGGGAGCCTGAATATAAAGTTAAACCAGATTGGTCGCACACTGCTACACCTACCAGGCGTGTTCCCCCAATGAAAATGGTCCCTGAAGGTCAGCGTCGGCGGATACACCTATGCTCGAGTGTGAATGCAAGTATGCGTAGCGTGTGCCATCCCTGGACACGTGTTTCGAGGTAGTTGCCTCTCGTCAGCAGGGAGTAGGAAAATGTGTGGGGTTGCTGTGTAAGCTGCTAAAATCGTTATCAGGTCTAGTACCTCTCGTAGCGCGCAGGTGCGTAACCATGAGTCCGTCGACTCCACCGGCTCAAGGGAGCCTGAATATAAAGTTAAACCAGATTGGTCGCACACTGCTACACCTACCAGGCGTGTTCCCCCAATGAAAATGGTCCCTGAAGGTCAGCGTCGGCGGATACACCTATGCTCGAGTGTGAATGCAAGTATGCGTGGCGTGGGCCATCCCTGGACACGTGTTTCCAGGTAGTTGCCTCTCGTCAGCAGGGAGTAGGAAAATGTGTGGGGTTGCTGTGTAAGCTGCTAAAATCGTTATCAGGTCTAGTACCTCTCGTAGCGCGCAGGTGCGTAACCATGAGTCCGTCGACTCCACCGGCTCAAGGGAGCCTGAATATAAAGTTAAACCAGATTAGTCGCACACTGCTACACCTACCAGGCGTGTTCCCCCAATGAAAATGGTCCCTGAAGGTCAGCGTCGGCGGATACACCTATGCTCGAGTGTGAATGCAAGTATGCGTGGCGTGTGCCATCCCTGGACACGTGTTTCGAGGTAGTTGCCTCTCGTCAGCAGGGAGTAGGAAAATGTGTGGGGTTGCTGTGTAAGCTGCTAAAATCGTTATCAAGTCTAGTACCTCTCGTAGCGCGCAGGTTCGTAACCATGAGTCTGTCGACTCCACCGGTTTAAGGGAGCCTGAATATAAAGTTAAACCAGATTGGTCGCACACTGCTACACCTACCAGGCGTGTTCCCCCAATGAAAATGGTCCCTGAAGGTCAGCGTCGGCGGATACACCTATGCTCGAGTGTGAATGCAAGTATGCGTGGCGTGTGCCATCCCTGGACACGTGTTTCGAGGTAGTTGCCTCTCGTCAGCAGGGAGTAGGAAAATGTGTGGGGTTGCTATGTAAGCTGCTAAAATCGTTATCAGGTCTAGTACCTCTCGTAGCGCGCAGGTGCGTAACCATGAGTCCGTCGACTCCACCGGCTCAAGGGAGCCTGAATATAAAGTTAAACCAGATTGGTCGCACACTGCTACACCTACCAGGCGTGTTCCCCCAATGAAAATGGTCCCTGAAGGTCAGCGTCGGCGGATACACCTATGCTCGAGTGTGAATGCAAGTATGCGTGGCGTGTGCCATCCCTGGACACGTGTTTCGAGGTAGTTGCCTCTCGTCAGCAGGGAGTAGGAAAATGTGTGGGGTTGCTGTGTAAGCAGCTAAAATCGTTATCAGGTCTAGTACCTCTCGTAGCGCGCAGGAGCGTAACCATGAGTCCGTCGACTCCACCGGCTCAAGGGAGCCTGAATATAAAGTTAAACCAGATTGGTCGCACACTGCTACACCTCCCAGGCGTGTTCCCCCAATGAAAATGGTCCCTGAAGGTCAGCGTCGGCGGATACACCTATGCTCGAGTGTGAATGCAAGTATGCGTGGCGTGTGCCATCCCTGGACACGTGTTTCGAGGTAGTTGCCTCTCGTCAGCAGGGAGTAGGAAAATGTGTGGGGTTGCTGTGTAAGCTGCTAAAATCGTTATCAGGTCTAGTACCTCTCGTAGCGCGCAGGTGCGTAACCATGAGTCCGTCGACTCCACCGGCTCAAGGGAGCCTGAATATAAAGTTAAACCAGATTGGTCGCACACTGCTACACCTACCAGGCGTATTCCCCCAATGGAAATGGTCCCTGAAGGTCAGCGTCGGCGGATACACCTATGCTCGAGTGTGAATGCAAGTATGTGTGGCGTGTGCCATCCCTGGACACGTGTTTCGAGGTAGTTGCCTCTCGTCAGCAGGGAGTAGGAAAATGTGTGGGGTTGCTGTGTAAGCTGCTAAAATGGTTTTCAGGTCTAGTACCTCTCGTAGCGCGCAGGTGCGTAACCATGAGTCCGTCGACTCCACCGGCTCAAGGGAGCCTGAATATAAAGTTAAACCAGATTGGTCGCACACTGCTACACCTACCAGGCATGTTCCCCCAATGAAAATGGTCCCTGAAGGTCAGCGTCGGCGGATACACCTATGCTCGAGTGTGAATGCAAGTATGCGTGGTGTGTGCCATCCCTGGACACGTGTTTCGAGGTAGTTGCCTCTCGTCAGCAGGGAGTAGGAAAATGTGTGGGGTTGCTGTGTAAGCTGCTAAAATCGTTATCAGGTCTAGTACCTCTCGTAGCGCGCAGGTGCGTAACCATGAGTCCGTCGACTCCACCGGCTCAAGGGAGCCTGAATATAAAGTTAAACCAGATTGGTTGCAAACTGCTACACCTACCAGGCGTGTTCCCCCAATGAAAATGGTCCCTGAAGGTCTGCGTTGGCAGATACACCTATGCTCGAGTGTGAATGCAACTATGCGTGGCGTGTGCCATCCCTGGACACGTGTTTCGAGGTAGTTGCCTCTCGTCAGCAGGGAGTAGGAAAAAGTGTGGGGTTGCTGTGTAAGCTGCTAAAATCGTTATCAGGTCTAGTACCTCTCGTAGCGCGCAGGTGCGTAACCATGAGTCCGTCGACTCCACCGGCTCAAGGGAGCCTGAATATAAAGTTAAACCAGATTGGTCGCACACTGCTACACCTACCAGGCGTGTTCCCCCAATGAAAATGGTCCCTGAAGGTCAGCGTCGGCGGATACACCTATGCTCGAGTGTGAATGCAAGTATGCGTGGCGTGTGCCATCCCTGGACACGTGTTTCGAGGTAGTTGCCTCTCGTCAGCAGGGAGTAGGAAAATGTGTGGGGTTGCTGTGTAAGCGGCTAAAATCGTTATCAGGTCTAGTACCTCTCGTAGCGCGCAGGTGCGTAACCATGAGTCCGTCGACTCCACCGGCTCAAGGGAGCCTGAATATAAAGTTAAACCAGATTGGTCGCACACTGCTACACCTCCCAGGCGTGTTCCCCCAATGAAAATGGTCCCTGAAGGTCAGCGTCGGCGGATACACCTATGCTCGAGTGTGAATGCAAGTATGCGTGGCGTGTGCCATCCCTGGACACGTGTTTCGAGGTAGTTGCCTCTCGTCAGCAGGGAGTAGGAAAATGTGTGGGGTTGCTGTGTAAGCTGCTAAAATCGTTATCAGGTCTAGTACCTCTCGTAGCGCGCAGGTGCGTAACCATGAGTCCGTCGACTCCACCGGCTCAAGGGAGCCTGAATATAAAGTTAAACCAGATTGGTCGCACACTGCTACACCTACCAGGCGTGTTCCCCCAATGAAAATGGTCCCTGAAGGTCAGCATCGGCGGATACACCTATGCTCAAGTGTGAATGCAAGTATGTGTGGCGTGTGCCATCCCTGGACACGTGTTTCGAGGTAGTTGCCTCTCGTCAGCAGGGAGTAGGAAAATGTGTGGGGTTGCTGTGTAAGCTGCTAAAATGGTTTTCAGGTCTAGTACCTCTCGTAGCGCGCAGGTGCGTAACCATGAGTCCGTCGACTCCACCGGCTCAAGGGAGCCTGAATATAAAGTTAAACCAGATTGGTCGCACACTGCTACACCTCCCAGGCGTGTTCCCCCAATGAAAATGGTCCCTGAAGGTCAGCGTCGGCGGATACACCTATGCTCGAGTGTGAATGCAAGTATGCGTGGCGTGTGCCATCCCTGGACACGTGTTTCGAGGTAGTTGCCTCTCGTCAGCA
Source organism: Triturus cristatus (assembly GCF_964204655.1). Classification (NCBI taxonomy): domain Eukaryota; kingdom Metazoa; phylum Chordata; class Amphibia; order Caudata; family Salamandridae; genus Triturus; species Triturus cristatus. The sequence goes on from NC_140589.1 coordinate 1,426,372,686, forward strand.
GGGAGTAGGAAAATGTGTGGGGTTGCTGTGTAAGCTGCTAAAATCGTTATCAGGTCTAGTACCTCTCGTAGCGCGCAGGTGCGTAACCATGAGTCCGTCGACTCCACCGGCTCAAGGGAGCCTGAATATAAAGTTAAACCAGATTGGTCGCACACTGCTACACCTACCAGGCGTGTTCCCCCAATGAAAATGGTCCCTGAAGGTCAGCATCGGCGGATACACCTATGCTCAAGTGTGAATGCAAGTATGTGTGGCGTGTGCCATCCCTGGACACGTGTTTCGAGGTAGTTGCCTCTCGTCAGCAGGGAGTAGGAAAATGTGTGGGGTTGCTGTGTAAGCTGCTAAAATGGTTTTCAGGTCTAGTACCTCTCGTAGCGCGCAGGTGCGTAACCATGAGTCCGTCGACTCCACCGGCTCAAGGGAGCCTGAATATAAAGTTAAACCAGATTGGTCGCACACTGCTACACCTACCAGGCATGTTCCCCCAATGAAAATGGTCCCTGAAGGTCAGCGTCGGCGGATACACCTATACTCGAGTGTGAATGCAAGTATGCGTGGTGTGTGCCATCCCTGGACACGTGTTTCGAGGTAGTTGCCTCTCGTCAGCAGGGACTAGGAAAATGTGTGGGGTTGCTGTGTAAGCTGCTAAAATCGTTATCAGGTCTAGTACCTCTCGTAGCGCGCAGGTGCGTAACCATGAGTCCGTCGACTCCACCGGCTCAAGGGAGCCTGAATATAAAGTTAAACCAGATTGGTTGCAAACTGCTACACCTACCAGGCGTGTTCCCCCAATGAAAATGGTCCCTGAAGGTCAGCGTTGGCAGATACACCTATGCTCGAGTGTGAATGCAACTATGCGTGGCGTGTGCCATCCCTGGACACGTGTTTCGAGGTAGTTGCCTCTCGTCAGCAGGGAGTAGGAAAAAGTGTGGGGTTGCTGTGTAAGCTGCTAAAATCGTTATCAGGTCTAGTACCTCTCGTAGCGCGCAGGTGCGTAACCATGAGTCCATCGACTCCACCGGCTCAAGGGAGCCTGAATATAAAGTTAAACCAGATTAGTCGCACACTGCTACACCTACCAGGCGTGTTCCCCCAATGAAAATGGTCCCTGAAGGTCAGCGTCGGCGGATACACCTATGCTTGAGTGTGAATGCAAGTATGCGTGGCGTGTGCCATCCCTGGACACGTGTTTCGAGGTAGTTGCCTCTCGTCAGCTGTGAGTAGGAAAATGTGTGGGGTTGCTGTGTAAGCTGCTAAAATCGTTATCAGGTCTAGCACCTCTCGTACTGCGCAGGTGCGTAACCATGAGTCCGTCGACTCCACCGGCTCAAGGGAGCCTGAATATAAAGTTAAACCAGATTGGTCGCACACTGCTACACCTACCAGGCGTGTTCCCCCAATGAAAATGGTCCCTGAAGGTCAGTGTCGGCGGATACACCTATGCTCGAGTGTGAATGCAAGTATGCGTGGCGTGTGCCATCCCTGGACACGTGTTTCGAGGTAGTTGCCTCTCGTCAGCAGGGAGTAGGAAAATGTGTGGGGTTGCTGTGTAAGCTGCTAAAATCGTTATCAGGTCTAGTACCTCTCGTAGCGCGCAGGTGCGTAACCATGAGTCCGTCGACTCCACCGGCTCAAGGGAGCCTGAATATAAAGTTAAACCAGATTGGTCGCACACTGCTACACCTACCAGGCGTGTTCCCCCAATGAAAATGGTCCCTGAAGGTCAGCGTCGGCGGATACACCTATGCTCGAGTGTGAATGCAAGTATGCGTGGCGTGGGCCATCCCTGGACACGTGTTTCCAGGTAGTTGCCTCTCGTCAGCAGGGAGTAGGAAAATGTGTGGGGTTGCTGTGTAAGCTGCTAAAATCGTTATCAGGTCTAGTACCTCTCGTAGCGCGCAGGTGCGTAACCATGAGTCCGTCGACTCCACCGGCTCAAGGGAGCCTGAATATAAAGTTAAACCAGATTAGTCGCACACTGCTACACCTACCAGGCGTGTTCCCCCAATGAAAATGGTCCCTGAAGGTCAGCGTCGGCGGATACACCTATGCTCGAGTGTGAATGCAAGTATGCGTGGCGTGTGCCATCCCTGGACACGTGTTTCGAGGTAGTTGCCTCTCGTCAGCAGGGAGTAGGAAAATGTGTGGGGTTGCTGTGTAAGCTGCTAAAATCGTTATCAAGTCTAGTACCTCTCGTAGCGCGCAGGTTCGTAACCATGAGTCTGTCGACTCCACCGGTTTAAGGGAGCCTGAATATAAAGTTAAACCAGATTGGTCGCACACTGCTACACCTACCAGGCGTGTTCCCCCAATGAAAATGGTCCCTGAAGGTCAGCGTCGGCGGATACACCTATGCTCGAGTGTGAATGCAAGTATGCGTGGCGTGTGCCATCCCTGGACACGTGTTTCGAGGTAGTTGCCTCTCGTCAGCAGGGAGTAGGAAAATGTGTGGGGTTGCTATGTAAGCTGCTAAAATCGTTATCAGGTCTAGTACCTCTCGTAGCGCGCAGGTGCGTAACCATGAGTCCGTCGACTCCACCGGCTCAAGGGAGCCTGAATATAAAGTTAAACCAGATTGGTCGCACACTGCTACACCTACCAGGCGTGTTCCCCCAATGAAAATGGTCCCTGAAGGTCAGCGTCGGCGGATACACCTATGCTCGAGTGTGAATGCAAGTATGCGTGGCGTGTGCCATCCCTGGACACGTGTTTCGAGGTAGTTGCCTCTCGTCAGCAGGGAGTAGGAAAATGTGTGGGGTTGCTGTGTAAGCAGCTAAAATCGTTATCAGGTCTAGTACCTCTCGTAGCGCGCAGGAGCGTAACCATGAGTCCGTCGACTCCACCGGCTCAAGGGAGCCTGAATATAAAGTTAAACCAGATTGGTCGCACACTGCTACACCTCCCAGGCGTGTTCCCCCAATGAAAATGGTCCCTGAAGGTCAGCGTCGGCGGATACACCTATGCTCGAGTGTGAATGCAAGTATGCGTGGCGTGTGCCATCCCTGGACACGTGTTTCGAGGTAGTTGCCTCTCGTCAGCAGGGAGTAGGAAAATGTGTGGGGTTGCTGTGTAAGCTGCTAAAATCGTTATCAGGTCTAGTACCTCTCGTAGCGCGCAGGTGCGTAACCATGAGTCCGTCGACTCCACCGGCTCAAGGGAGCCTGAATATAAAGTTAAACCAGATTGGTCGCACACTGCTACACCTACCAGGCGTATTCCCCCAATGGAAATGGTCCCTGAAGGTCAGCGTCGGCGGATACACCTATGCTCGAGTGTGAATGCAAGTATGTGTGGCGTGTGCCATCCCTGGACACGTGTTTCGAGGTAGTTGCCTCTCGTCAGCAGGGAGTAGGAAAATGTGTGGGGTTGCTGTGTAAGCTGCTAAAATGGTTTTCAGGTCTAGTACCTCTCGTAGCGCGCAGGTGCGTAACCATGAGTCCGTCGACTCCACCGGCTCAAGGGAGCCTGAATATAAAGTTAAACCAGATTGGTCGCACACTGCTACACCTACCAGGCATGTTCCCCCAATGAAAATGGTCCCTGAAGGTCAGCGTCGGCGGATACACCTATGCTCGAGTGTGAATGCAAGTATGCGTGGTGTGTGCCATCCCTGGACACGTGTTTCGAGGTAGTTGCCTCTCGTCAGCAGGGAGTAGGAAAATGTGTGGGGTTGCTGTGTAAGCTGCTAAAATCGTTATCAGGTCTAGTACCTCTCGTAGCGCGCAGGTGCGTAACCATGAGTCCGTCGACTCCACCGGCTCAAGGGAGCCTGAATATAAAGTTAAACCAGATTGGTCGCACACTGCTACACCTACCAGGCGTGTTCCCCCAATGAAAATGGTCCCTGAAGGTCAGCGTCGGCGGATACACCTATGCTCGAGTGTGAATGCAAGTATGCGTGGCGTGTGCCATCCCTGGACACGTGTTTCGAGGTAGTTGCCTCTCGTCAGCAGGGAGTAGGAAAATGTGTGGGGTTGCTGTGTAAGCAGCTAAAATCGTTATCAGGTCTAGTACCTCTCGTAGCGCGCAGGAGCGTAACCATGAGTCCGTCGACTCCACCGGCTCAAGGGAGCCTGAATATAAAGTTAAACCAGATTGGTCGCACACTGCTACACCTCCCAGGCGTGTTCCCCCAATGAAAATGGTCCCTGAAGGTCAGCGTCGGCGGATACACCTATGCTCGAGTGTGAATGCAAGTATGCGTGGCGTGTGCCATCCCTGGACACGTGTTTCGAGGTAGTTGCCTCTCGTCAGCAGGGAGTAGGAAAATGTGTGGGGTTGCTGTGTAAGCTGCTAAAATCGTTATCAGGTCTAGTACCTCTCGTAGCGCGCAGGTGCGTAACCATGAGTCCGTCGACTCCACCGGCTCAAGGGAGCCTGAATATAAAGTTAAACCAGATTGGTCGCACACTGCTACACCTACCAGGCGTATTCCCCCAATGGAAATGGTCCCTGAAGGTCAGCGTCGGCGGATACACCTATGCTCGAGTGTGAATGCAAGTATGTGTGGCGTGTGCCATCCCTGGACACGTGTTTCGAGGTAGTTGCCTCTCGTCAGCAGGGAGTAGGAAAATGTGTGGGGTTGCTGTGTAAGCTGCTAAAATGGTTTTCAGGTCTAGTACCTCTCGTAGCGCGCAGGTGCGTAACCATGAGTCCGTCGACTCCACCGGCTCAAGGGAGCCTGAATATAAAGTTAAACCAGATTGGTCGCACACTGCTACACCTACCAGGCATGTTCCCCCAATGAAAATGGTCCCTGAAGGTCAGCGTCGGCGGATACACCTATGCTCGAGTGTGAATGCAAGTATGCGTGGTGTGTGCCATCCCTGGACACGTGTTTCGAGGTAGTTGCCTCTCGTCAGCAGGGAGTAGGAAAATGTGTGGGGTTGCTGTGTAAGCTGCTAAAATCGTTATCAGGTCTAGTACCTCTCGTAGCGCGCAGGTGCGTAACCATGAGTCCGTCGACTCCACCGGCTCAAGGGAGCCTGAATATAAAGTTAAACCAGATTGGTTGCAAACTGCTACACCTACCAGGCGTGTTCCCCCAATGAAAATGGTCCCTGAAGGTCTGCGTTGGCAGATACACCTATGCTCGAGTGTGAATGCAACTATGCGTGGCGTGTGCCATCCCTGGACACGTGTTTCGAGGTAGTTGCCTCTCGTCAGCAGGGAGTAGGAAAAAGTGTGGGGTTGCTGTGTAAGCTGCTAAAATCGTTATCAGGTCTAGTACCTCTCGTAGCGCGCAGGTGCGTAACCATGAGTCCGTCGACTCCACCGGCTCAAGGGAGCCTGAATATAAAGTTAAACCAGATTGGTCGCACACTGCTACACCTACCAGGCGTGTTCCCCCAATGAAAATGGTCCCTGAAGGTCAGCGTCGGCGGATACACCTATGCTCGAGTGTGAATGCAAGTATGCGTGGCGTGTGCCATCCCTGGACACGTGTTTCGAGGTAGTTGCCTCTCGTCAGCAGGGAGTAGGAAAATGTGTGGGGTTGCTGTGTAAGCGGCTAAAATCGTTATCAGGTCTAGTACCTCTCGTAGCGCGCAGGTGCGTAACCATGAGTCCGTCGACTCCACCGGCTCAAGGGAGCCTGAATATAAAGTTAAACCAGATTGGTCGCACACTGCTACACCTCCCAGGCGTGTTCCCCCAATGAAAATGGTCCCTGAAGGTCAGCGTCGGCGGATACACCTATGCTCGAGTGTGAATGCAAGTATGCGTGGCGTGTGCCATCCCTGGACACGTGTTTCGAGGTAGTTGCCTCTCGTCAGCAGGGAGTAGGAAAATGTGTGGGGTTGCTGTGTAAGCTGCTAAAATCGTTATCAGGTCTAGTACCTCTCGTAGCGCGCAGGTGCGTAACCATGAGTCCGTCGACTCCACCGGCTCAAGGGAGCCTGAATATAAAGTTAAACCAGATTGGTCGCACACTGCTACACCTACCAGGCGTGTTCCCCCAATGAAAATGGTCCCTGAAGGTCAGCATCGGCGGATACACCTATGCTCAAGTGTGAATGCAAGTATGTGTGGCGTGTGCCATCCCTGGACACGTGTTTCGAGGTAGTTGCCTCTCGTCAGCAGGGAGTAGGAAAATGTGTGGGGTTGCTGTGTAAGCTGCTAAAATGGTTTTCAGGTCTAGTACCTCTCGTAGCGCGCAGGTGCGTAACCATGAGTCCGTCGACTCCACCGGCTCAAGGGAGCCTGAATATAAAGTTAAACCAGATTGGTCGCACACTGCTACACCTCCCAGGCGTGTTCCCCCAATGAAAATGGTCCCTGAAGGTCAGCGTCGGCGGATACACCTATGCTCGAGTGTGAATGCAAGTATGCGTGGCGTGTGCCATCCCTGGACACGTGTTTCGAGGTAGTTGCCTCTCGTCAGCAGGGAGTAGGAAAATGTGTGGGGTTGCTGTGTAAGCTGCTAAAATCGTTATCAGGTCTAGTACCTCTCGTAGCGCGCAGGTGCGTAACCATGAGTCCGTCGACTCCACCGGCTCAAGGGAGCCTGAATATAAAGTTAAACCAGATTGGTCGCACACTGCTACACCTACCAGGCGTGTTCCCCCAATGAAAATGGTCCCTGAAGGTCAGCATCGGCGGATACACCTATGCTCAAGTGTGAATGCAAGTATGTGTGGCGTGTGCCATCCCTGGACACGTGTTTCGAGGTAGTTGCCTCTCGTCAGCAGGGAGTAGGAAAATGTGTGGGGTTGCTGTGTAAGCTGCTAAAATGGTTTTCAGGTCTAGTACCTCTCGTAGCGCGCAGGTGCGTAACCATGAGTCCGTCGACTCCACCGGCTCAAGGGAGCCTGAATATAAAGTTAAACCAGATTGGTCGCACACTGCTACACCTACCAGGCATGTTCCCCCAATGAAAATGGTCCCTGAAGGTCAGCGTCGGCGGATACACCTATACTCGAGTGTGAATGCAAGTATGCGTGGTGTGTGCCATCCCTGGACACGTGTTTCGAGGTAGTTGCCTCTCGTCAGCAGGGACTAGGAAAATGTGTGGGGTTGCTGTGTAAGCTGCTAAAATCGTTATCAGGTCTAGTACCTCTCGTAGCGCGCAGGTGCGTAACCATGAGTCCGTCGACTCCACCGGCTCAAGGGAGCCTGAATATAAAGTTAAACCAGATTGGTTGCAAACTGCTACACCTACCAGGCGTGTTCCCCCAATGAAAATGGTCCCTGAAGGTCAGCGTTGGCAGATACACCTATGCTCGAGTGTGAATGCAACTATGCGTGGCGTGTGCCATCCCTGGACACGTGTTTCGAGGTAGTTGCCTCTCGTCAGCAGGGAGTAGGAAAAAGTGTGGGGTTGCTGTGTAAGCTGCTAAAATCGTTATCAGGTCTAGTACCTCTCGTAGCGCGCAGGTGCGTAACCATGAGTCCATCGACTCCACCGGCTCAAGGGAGCCTGAATATAAAGTTAAACCAGATTAGTCGCACACTGCTACACCTACCAGGCGTGTTCCCCCAATGAAAATGGTCCCTGAAGGTCAGCGTCGGCGGATACACCTATGCTTGAGTGTGAATGCAAGTATGCGTGGCGTGTGCCATCCCTGGACACGTGTTTCGAGGTAGTTGCCTCTCGTCAGCTGTGAGTAGGAAAATGTGTGGGGTTGCTGTGTAAGCTGCTAAAATCGTTATCAGGTCTAGCACCTCTCGTACTGCGCAGGTGCGTAACCATGAGTCCGTCGACTCCACCGGCTCAAGGGAGCCTGAATATAAAGTTAAACCAGATTGGTCGCACACTGCTACACCTACCAGGCGTGTTCCCCCAATGAAAATGGTCCCTGAAGGTCAGTGTCGGCGGATACACCTATGCTCGAGTGTGAATGCAAGTATGCGTGGCGTGTGCCATCCCTGGACACGTGTTTCGAGGTAGTTGCCTCTCGTCAGCTGTGAGTAGGAAAATGTGTGGGGTTGCTGTGTAAGCTGCTAAAATCGTTATCAGGTCTAGCACCTCTCGTACTGCGCAGGTGCGTAACCATGAGTCCGTCGACTCCACCGGCTCAAGGGAGCCTGAATATAAAGTTAAACCAGATTGGTTGCAAACTGCTACACCTACCAGGCGTGTTCCCCCAATGAAAATGGTCCCTGAAGGTCAGCGTTGGCAGATACACCTATGCTCGAGTGTGAATGCAACTATGCGTGGCGTGTGCCATCCCTGGACACGTGTTTCGAGGTAGTTGCCTCTCGTCAGCAGGGAGTAGGAAAAAGTGTGGGGTTGCTGTGTAAGCTGCTAAAATCGTTATCAGGTCTAGTACCTCTCGTAGCGCGCAGGTGCGTAACCATGAGTCCATCGACTCCACCGGCTCAAGGGAGCCTGAATATAAAGTTAAACCAGATTAGTCGCACACTGCTACACCTACCAGGCGTGTTCCCCCAATGAAAATGGTCCCTGAAGGTCAGCGTCGGCGGATACACCTATGCTTGAGTGTGAATGCAAGTATGCGTGGCGTGTGCCATCCCTGGACACGTGTTTCGAGGTAGTTGCCTCTCGTCAGCTGTGAGTAGGAAAATGTGTGGGGTTGCTGTGTAAGCTGCTAAAATCGTTATCAGGTCTAGCACCTCTCGTACTGCGCAGGTGCGTAACCATGAGTCCGTCGACTCCACCGGCTCAAGGGAGCCTGAATATAAAGTTAAACCAGATTGGTCGCACACTGCTACACCTACCAGGCGTGTTCCCCCAATGAAAATGGTCCCTGAAGGTCAGTGTCGGCGGATACACCTATGCTCGAGTGTGAATGCAAGTATGCGTGGCGTGTGCCATCCCTGGACACGTGTTTCGAGGTAGTTGCCTCTCGTCAGCAGGGAGTAGGAAAATGTGTGGGGTTGCTGTGTAAGCTGCTAAAATCGTTATCAGGTCTAGTACCTCTCATAGCGCGCAGGTGCGTAACCATGAGTCTGTCGACTCCACCGGTTTAAGGGAGCCTGAATATAAAGTTAAACCAGATTGGTCGCACACTGCTACACCTACCAGGCATGTTCCCCCAATGAAAATGGTCCCTGAAGGTCAGCGTCGGCGGATACACCTATGCTCGAGTGTGAATGCAAGTATGCGTGGCGTGTGCCATCCCTGGACACGTGTTTCGAGGTAGTTGCCTCTCGTCAGCAGGGAGTAGGAAAATGTGTGGGGTTGCTATGTAAGCTGCTAAAATCGTTATCAGGTCTAGTACCTCTCGTAGCGCGCAGGTGCGTAACCATGAGTCCGTCGACTCCACCGGCTCAAGGGAGCCTGAATATAAAGTTAAACCAGATTGGTCGCACACTGCTACACCTACCAGGCGTGTTCCCCCAATGAAAATGGTCCCTGAAGGTCAGCGTCGGCAGATACACCTATGCTCGAGTGTGAATGCAAGTATGCGTGGCGTGTGCCATCCCTGGACACGTGTTTCGAGGTAGTTGCCTCTCGTCAGCAGGGAGTAGGAAAATGTGTGGGGTTGCTGTGTAAGCTGCTAAAATGGTTTTCAGGTCTAGTACCTCTCGTAGCGTGCAGGTGCGTAACCATGAGTCCGTCGACTCCACCGGCTCAAGGGAGCCTGAATATAAAGTTAAACCAGATTGGTCGCACACTGCTACACCTACAAGGCGTGTTCCCCCAATGAAAATGGTCCCTGAAGGTCAGCGTCGGCGGATACACCTATGCTCGAGTGTGAATGCAAGTATGTGTGGCGTGTGCCATCCCTGGACACGTGTTTCGAGGTAGTTGCCTCTCGTCAGCAGGAAGTAGGAAAATGTGTGGGGTTGCTGTGTAAGCTGCTAAAATGGTTTTCAGGTCTAGTACCTCTCGTAGCGCGCAGGTGCGTAACCATGAGTCCGTCGACTCCACCGGCTCAAGGGAGCCTGAATATAAAGTTAAACCAGATTGGTCGCAAACTGCTACACCTACCAGGCGTGTTCCCCCAATGAAAATGGTCCCTGAAGGTCAGCGTCGGCGGATACAACTATGCTCGAGTGTGAATGCAACTATGCGTGGCGTGTGCCATCCCTGGACACGTGTTTCGAGGTAGTTGCCTCTCGTCAGCAGGGAGTAGGAAAAAGTGTGGGGTTGCTGTGTAAGCTGCTAAAATCGTTATCAGGTCTAGTACCTCTCGTAGCGCGCAGGTGCGTAACCATGAGTCCGTCGACTCCACCGGCTCAAGGGATTCTGAATATAAAGTTAAACCAGATTGGTCGCACACTGCTACACCTACCAGGCGTGTTCCCCCAATGAAAATGGTCCCTGAAGGTCAGCGTCGGCGGATACACCTATGCTCGAGTGTGAATGCAAGTATGCGTGGCGTGTGCCATCCCTGGACACGTGTTTCGAGGTAGTTGCCTCTCGTCAGTAGGGAGTAGGAAAATGTGTGGGGTTGCTGTGTAAGCTGCTAAAATCGTTATCAGGTCTAGTACCTCTCGTAGCGCGCAGGTGCGTAACCATGAGTCCGTCGACTCCACCGGCTCAAGGGAGCCTGAATATAAAGTTAAACCACATTGGTCGCACACTGCTACACCTACCAGGCGTGTTCCCCCAATGAAAATGGTCCCTGAAGGTCAGCGTCGGCGGATACACCTATGCTCGAGTGTGAATGCAAGTATGCGTGGCGTGTGCCATCCCTGGACACGTGTTTCGAGGTAGTTGCCTCTCGTCAGCAGGGAGTAGGAAAATGTGTGGGGTTGCTGTGTAAGCTGCTAAAATCGTTATCAGGTCTAGTACCTCTCGTAGCGCGCAGGTGCGTAACCATGAGTCCGTCGACTCCACCGGCTCAAGGGAGCCTGAATATAAAGTTAAACCGGATTGGTCGCACACTGCTACACCTACCAGGCGTGTTCCCCCAATGAAAATGGTCCCTGAAGGTCAGCGTCGGCGGATACACCTATGCTCGAGTGTGAATGCAAGTATGCGTGGCGTGTGCCATCCCTGGACACGTGTTTCGAGGTAGTTGCCTCTCGTCAGCAGGGAGTAGGAAAATGTGTGGGGTTGCTGTGTAAGCTGCTAAAATCGTTATCAGGTCTAGTACCTCTCGTGGCGCGCAGGTGCGTAACCATGAGTCCGTCGACTCCACCGGCTCAAGGGAGCCTGAATATAAAGTTAAACCAGATTGGTCGCACACTGCTACACCTACCAGGCGTGTTCCCCCAATGAAAATGGTCCCTGAAGGTCAGCGTCGGCGGATACACCTTGGCTCGAGTGTGAATGCAAGTATGCGTGGCGTGTGCCATCCCTGGACACGTGTTTCGAGGTAGTTGCCTCTCGTCAGCAGGGAGTAGGAAAATGTGTGGGGTTGCTGTGTAAGCTGCTAAAATCGTTATCAAGTCTAGTACCTCTCGTAGCGCGCAGGTTCGTAACCATGAGTCTGTCGACTCCACCGGTTTAAGGGAGCCTGAATATAAAGTTAAACCAGATTGGTCGCACACTGCTACACCTACCAGGCGTGTTCCCCCAATGAAAATGGTCCCTGAAGGTCAGCGTCGGCGGATACACCTATGCTCGAGTGTGAATGCAAGTATGCGTGGCGTGTGCCATCCCTGGACACGTGTTTCGAGGTAGTTGCCTCTCGTCAGCAGGGAGTAGGAAAATGTGTGGGGTTGCTATGTAAGCTGCTAAAATCGTTATCAGGTCTAGTACCTCTCGTAGCGCGCAGGTGCGTAACCATGAGTCCGTCGACTCCACCGGCTCAAGGGAGCCTGAATATAAAGTTAAACCAGATTGGTCGCACACTGCTACACCTACCAGGCGTGTTCCCCCAATGAAAATGGTCCCTGAAGGTCAGCGTCGGCGGATACACCTATGCTCGAGTGTGAATGCAAGTATGCGTGGCGTGTGCCATCCCTGGACACGTGTTTCGAGGTAGTTGCCTCTCGTCAGCAGGGAGTAGGAAAATGTGTGGGGTTGCTGTGTAAGCGGCTAAAATCGTTATCAGGTCTAGTACCTCTCGTAGCGCGCAGGTGCGTAACCATGAGTCCGTCGACTCCACCGGCTCAAGGGAGCCTGAATATAAAGTTAAACCAGATTGGTCGCACACTGCTACACCTCCCAGGCGTGTTCCCCCAATGAAAATGGTCCCTGAAGGTCAGCGTCGGCGGATACACCTATGCTCGAGTGTGAATGCAAGTATGCGTGGCGTGTGCCATCCCTGGACACGTGTTTCGAGGTAGTTGCCTCTCGTCAGCAGGGAGTAGGAAAATGTGTGGGGTTGCTGTGTAAGCTGCTAAAATCGTTATCAGGTCTAGTACCTCTCATAGCGCGCAGGTGCGTAACCATGAGTCCGTCGACTCCACCGGCTCAAGGGAGCCTGAATATAAAGTTAAACCAGATTGGTCGCACACTGCTACACCTACCAGGCGTGTTCCCCCAATGAAAATGGTCCCTGAAGGTCAGCGTCGGCGGATACACCTATGCTCGAGTGTGAATGCAAGTATGTGTGGCGTGTGCCATCCCTGGACACGTGTTTCGAGGTAGTTGCCTCTCGTCAGCAGGGAGTAGGAAAATGTGTGGGGTTGCTGTGTAAGCTGCTAAAATGGTTTTCAGGTCTAGTACCTCTCGTAGCGCGCAGGTGCGTAACCATGAGTCCGTCGACTCCACCGGCTCAAGGGAGCCTGAATATAAAGTTAAACCAGATTGGTCGCACACTGCTACACCTACCAGGCATGTTCCCCCAATGAAAATGGTCCCTGAAGGTCAGCGTCGGCGGATACACCTATGCTCGAGTGTGAATGCAAGTATGCGTGGTGTGTGCCATCCCTGGACACGTGTTTCGAGGTAGTTGCCTCTCGTCAGCAGAGAGTAGGAAAATGTGTGGGGTTGCTGTGTAAGCTGCTAAAATCGTTATCAGGTCTAGTACCTCTCGTAGCGCGCAGGTGCGTAACCATGAGTCCGTCGACTCCACCGGCTCAAGGGAGCCTGAATATAAAGTTAAACCAGATTGGTTGCAAACTGCTACACCTACCAGGCGTGTTCCCCCAATGAAAATGGTCCCTGAAGGTCAGCGTTGGCAGATACACCTATGCTCGAGTGTGAATGCAACTATGCGTGGCGTGTGCCATCCCTGGACACGTGTTTCGAGGTAGTTGCCTCTCGTCAGCAGGGAGTAGGAAAAAGTGTGGGGTTGCTGTGTAAGCTGCTAAAATCGTTATCAGGTCTAGTACCTCTCGTAGCGCGCAGGTGCGTAACCATGAGTCCGTCGACTCCACCGGCTCAAGGGAGCCTGAATATAAAGTTAAACCAGATTGGTCGCACACTGCTACACCTACCAGGCGTGTTCCCCCAATGAAAATGGTCCCTGAAGGTCAGCGTCGGCGGATACACCTATGCTCGAGTGTGAATGCAAGTATGCGTGGCGTGTGCCATCCCTGGACACGTGTTTCGAGGTAGTTGCCTCTCGTCAGCAGGGAGTAGGAAAATGTGTGGGGTTGCTGTGTAAGCGGCTAAAATCGTTATCAGGTCTAGTACCTCTCGTAGCGCGCAGGTGCGTAACCATGAGTCCGTCGACTCCACCGGCTCAAGGGAGCCTGAATATAAAGTTAAACCAGATTGGTCGCACACTGCTACACCTACCAGGCGTGTTCCCCCAATGAAAATGGTCCCTGAAGGTCAGCGTCGGCGGATACACCTATGCTCGAGTGTGAATGCAAGTATGTGTGGCGTGTGCCATCCCTGGACACGTGTTTCGAGGTAGTTGCCTCTCGTCAGCAGGGAGTAGGAAAATGTGTGGGGTTGCTGTGTAAGCTGCTAAAATGGTTTTCAGGTCTAGTACCTCTCGTAGCGCTGTGGTAAATAAAATATCACGCTGTCATAATTTTTCAGATATCAATAAGATCATGCATAAAGCAAGAGGCTGAGTCTGTGGTATCAGATTCATAAAGGGCTTTATTCCAATAACTCGAGTCAAAGGGAGAATATCTCCATCACCAAAAAGGATCTGGACGGGGCTGAAAAGTATTCTCAATATTCTCAAAACATTATTCACAGAGTACAGTATATATACATTTCTCAATTGTACGTAAGCAAGAGAGCAAGAGAGAATGAGATAAGAGCATGTGGGCGTGTAAGTAGGCGTGAAGGTGGGCGTCCATGTGGGCGTCCACTTGATGATAATGGGTAAATTGTCATGTGTGGGTGGATACCTGGAGATGATTTCGCAATGTCAGCAGAAATACTTGGCAGAGATGCGCGCGCAGCAGCATGACGTGTGATAGACGTGCAACTAGAGGGAGAAAGGGACTTGACATTTAGCTCTACATGTGGAGACAAAAGTCTGGGGTTATGTCAACCTAATCCCAAATCATATCTAATATCCTATGTTTAAAGAACTGTGTTATCCACAAGGGAAGGGCTCTCGGACAAAATCTATTCTATACTGACTGAGTGCGTGTACAAGCGTCTAAGTGTCTATATGAGATGCAAGGGGCAGAAACTTTCCATGGTAACAGGGCTATGAATTACTTGCATGAAGACAGAGAAGCCGGGCCTTTTGCTTGGTAACTGGAAGAATGTTTACTTAAACTACTAGGCAGGAATGCATCGGCTGAGGGGGAAGCAGATAATTCGAAGGTGAAATACAGTTTCTTGGCAGGCAGGCAAAACTGGCCGAGGCAGGCACCGTTAGCCGCACAGGGAGTAGGACAAAGTTCATGGATACAGATGCGAGCTCAAGCTGAAGCTGTCAGAGGCAGAGAGCAGGGAAAGGCTTGAGGACAGAATCGGGCCTACTCTGCCTGAACTGCAAAAATGGAGTAACTTAGCCATAAAAAGTCGGTGGCCTTTCATACTTAGGAATCGAATATCCAGCCCATTCATGGCGGATCTGACAGAGGACATGTTAACGGTGGACGCACATGTGTTTGCGTCTTCGAAACTGGAACTGGAGGGAACATACATGTACTTGTAACATGCATATAGAACCGTTGGGGTCCAAGATAGGGGACATAACTGGTCAGGAGAATCCACATTTCCACATTCCCTCCTTGTCCCCTACTTGCCCTTCAAGAGATATCAATCTTCATCAATCCATTGATCTGTTCATATAGCATCATTTGTTCTTCTTTCTTCTTCCGTGATCTTGAATGAAATCTTGGTGGTGGAATACACGATGTGGCACACAGACCACAGATCGCTGGTCCACATTGTAGACATAGACAGCAACTGAATAGTATGAGAAGGCCAATACCTAGGAAGGATAGGACCCTCCATCCAAAGGTAGATAATACACTCCAAAACCAACCGGACCAAGTCCAGGTGCCTGGATTCTGGTGTATCTGGCTTACAATCTTATGAAGGCGAGTTATGGCTTTATATACAGATGGCGAATTTTCTGGTATGAAAAATGCAATAGCTTGATCCGATGACCCTACAAGCTCCGCCCCTATCGGCCAGGATAACGTCAAGGACAAGACTATTTTGAAGCACAACAATCCGCATAGCAGACTGCTCTTCTGTTAAATTGCCTAAGGCGGAAATAGTTTCGTTCACTACTGCTTCAAGGGTTCTGGTTAATCTACGTATCAGCTTACTATTGGTAACTGTACCTATATAGGGAAAGAAACCTTTATTGAAATCTGTGTATTTTTCCCATGCTGCTTCAGTGTAATCGACAATTGGGAGATCTCTCTGCTGTCTATTGTGTACTAAATGAGTATTTTTATGATAATCAGGAGGAGCTAGGAAAACAGGTGGTAGGAGGAATGCTATGTAACAGGTACCATCCCAATCTAGAGGTAAGCGTATATATGCGGTCTGGCCACATATAAAGTAGGAATGACGAGAAGCTCTAAATGTAGACTTGCCTTGATCACTGAATTTTATTACAGTGGTGCATTTACTATGGCCCATGTGTATGGAGCCATTCTTTCTTATACATAATTCCTCTTTTACTGGGAATACGGACATGGCGGGCAAGATTGGTGTAGTTTCAGATTCAACGTTCAGGATCATGAGGTTAAGTGTAAAATTACCTAATCCATATACTTCATTTCTTAGATCAGTTCCTGTTCTTTTGGGAAGTCCCTCCTTGTTAGGGTAGCAGACTTTAAGCAAAACTAAGTTCAGGTTTCCCCATACCCAGTTGTCTTGATAAACTGCGGAATTCGAATCTAGGGAATTAATCAAACTAAACCATGCTCCACAGGAGCCATTGTGTGTGAACGGATAGAGAATAAAGGGGCAAAACTCCCTTATAGTTCTGATAGGGGGGGAGTCGGCCACAGACCCAGCAGTCTGTAGCATTGCTAGTCTGATGTGAATGGTGCAGCATCTGAATAAAGGTATTGTTGCGTAAGGCAAGTCGATATGATAGCTCATAGGATGGCAGATCACTAAATGTGTGCTTTATGGTGTGCTTTATGGTATCATTAGTGGAGGAGTATAAGAGTGAGGCAATAGGAGGAAAAATAGCATGTAGTATTAAGCTGATACATATTATCGTGATGCTCTTAAGATATTGAAAAATTACAGTCACTATACATCTATTTGCTTCTTATCTAGCTCTCTTATTTTTGCTTTGTTATTGTCCAAGATCTTATGCGAGCCAGAATACATGTTCAACCGCTTCACCACCTAGTGGACTTAATTGATCAAACGGGTTCTGACTTTTTGAATCAAGGTTTAGCTTTGTGGAAACTTCTGGGCATTCTCCTCTAGAAAATGTTGTTCAAAATCCAAGTTCAAAGTTTTTTTTTTCCTTTGTAAAAGAGTGGTGAAGGTGCACTTTGACTTTAACGGCCGTCCCCGTGGTCCAGAGCACTGACTTTGGCGCCTGTCATCCAGGAGCGATGGAGTATTCTTTGACCTGGGTGTTGTCAGGGAAGGCGGCAGCAACCTGCGAACAACAAGAGAGTAGTGCAGACATCAAGGAAGCCAGGTAATCTGTCAGCATGTTACTGTCAACATAAGTAATCTTTTAGGCATTGTAGTGCCCACATATTTTGGTGGTCTACCAAAGACCACTTCATAGGGAGATAAGCCTGTTCTAGAATGAGCTACAATTCGCATGTAAAAGAGGGCAACCGGCAGGGCTACCATCCAGTCTATACCTTTGTCTGCGCAAAATTTTAATGTCTGATTATGTCTTTCTGCAAGGCCTGCTGCTTCAGGATGTCGCACACAATGGAATTTCCAGGTATACCCTAACAGAAGGGACACCTGCTTCATTAGTACCAGGACATATTTGTAACCTCTACATCTGTTTATTTGGATATAATCCATTTGGAGCACTTCAAAAGGGTGGTCAGGTGGATGGAATCCACCTTGTTCCATCGGAATGCCTTTACCTGCATTGAATTGGCAACAGATCATACATGTTCTGACCTTTTGTTTCGCTGCTGCACGCAGGTGCTTGTTGAACCATATATTCTGTAAGCTATCTATCATTGCTTTCTCTCCTAAGTGTGCAGGACTATGTGCGGTATTTATAATCACTTGTACCATGGTATCAGGAAGAAACCATGTGGATTTGCCCTTTGTCATCCAACCTTGATCAGTCAGTACCCCTCCTTGTTCCGATCATTTCTTTAATTCGTCTACAGTAGCATGTGTCTGAATGTCTTGTACATCCCTGGAAGGATCCCTAACTGTCATGGCTTTGGACAGTGATAGTATCTGTGATTTTGTCATGTCTAGTGGGGTCTGAGCTGTCTGTTTAGCAGTTCGGTCTGCCAGATCATTGCCTTGGGAAATGGTATCTGTGGCTCTAGTATGTGCTTTACATTTTAGGATAGCTATGGCTGTTGGTAAATGTATTGCTTCCAGTAGGGCTTGAATATGGGGGCCATGCTGTATCTTGGCCCCATGAGAGGTCAAGAAACCTCTTTCTCGCCAGAGAATCGGTGTAAATGTTTACTCTCAGGTGCTTAGCTCTTATGCACGCTTGTGTCAGGGCGATGAGCTCTGCTGCTTGTGCTGACAATATGTCTATTCTTTTAGTCTCTATTATTACAGTATCAGCAGTCACTGCATATGCTGCCACTAATTCTCCCGCCCCTGTCCTCATGCATGAGCCGTCAACATATAGTGTTAGGTCGGGGTCTGGGAGTGCAACATCTGTCAAGTCTTGTCTTGGTTTAGTCACGGTATGTATTACTTCAACACAGTTGTGTGGTGAAACGCTTTCTGTACTGGAGGGCAAAAGGGTAGCAGGATTCAGTATGTTGCATCGTCTGATCTCTATGTGTGGTTGAAATAACGTTGGCTCATAATCCGTCAGTCTAGCTACAGTCAGGTGTTGTGTTTGTGTCCGGTTCAAGAGAACCTCTACTGCGTGTGGTACTTGTACTGTCAGAGGGTGGCCCAGCACTATCGAGTCACTTTGTCTTATGGCTAAGGCCGTTGCTGCAACTGATTTTTGGCACGCAGGCACAGCCTGTGCTACTGGGTCTAATGTACTAGAAAAATAAGCACAGGGCTCGTGTTTTCCTGCATGATCTTGTGTTAGGACAGATAGTGCTGTTCCATCCCGCTCTGTCACAAAAACATAAACGATTTGTTGTAATCAGGGTTTGCTAAAACTGGTGCTTGGCATAAAACTCTCTTTAATTCTTCAAATGCCACAGTGTGTTCTTGAGGACTTTAGTAGAAGCTGTATTAGGGGCTTGGACTAATTCCCCTGAAAGATCATAATAAAACATGAGAAAAAGGGGAAAACACCATACCTATTTCCTTGGCTTAATTTCTAAGGGGGCTAATTTCTAAGGGGCTTAATTTCTTAAGGGGCTAGCGGGAAGCGAACCTCCTCAGGGACCAGCAGAAAACCAATATTCTCCTCCTTCCCCCCCTTTTTGACAGGAGGAAATCTGAAACAGATTTCACTGCTGTCAAACACTATCAAACCCTGTGTCTTGTCAACACTATTAATCCCTGTGTGTAGCTACTGGGCGTAAGCAAAATTATAGGAGATACACAGCGTATGTGAAACGGCGAGAAATCCTTCAAATTAATGTACAAACCTCATTGTGTTAGCTCATAAGCTGGCCAAATGACATCTCATATGCAAATGTCCCTAGTACATGAACCTACACCAACCTGAAGTCAATATTAATGCTAGGAGGCCCTAATAGGAATGCTAAATTACCTAAATATTCGGAAAACCAAGTTTAAGAACAGTTGTTAATGTTGATAATTAATAATTTATCTGCTAAAGAAATCAGTCATTGTGCAATAATTTCCACCTATACAATAAATAGCCTAATTCAAAAACAAGTCAACTTTTGGGGCCACCACTCACAAGAATGAGCTTACTAAAGCAAACTTTAAAAAAGGAAATCCTGTCAGATATTTTTCTCATTACCCTAAATACCGGGCCTCATTTGTCACTCTGTGGTGGCAGTCCTTATTTAAAACAGGCCTTCAAGAGTTAAGATGCAAGTGCACAGATCATAATTGTTCCTTAATGTCCAATCTGGAAACATATGACCGAGGCTGCCTGTCTATAAGAGAAAGGCAGTTATGTGAAAAATATTTTAGTCTTGCATAGCCTTTTTCTTTTGTTTCATTCATCTCCAACACCAATTAGACATACACTGATAACGTGTTGTCTGCTATTTTGACAGCATGATAATGGTAATATCATGTCTGTGAAATTTAGTAATTGTGCCAAGCCATCAGTATACCGGGCACAGAAAGCATAGATAATTACACTAACATATATAAATGAGCAGCGATGCGTAATTACAGTACCTACAGCTCAGATGCGAACATTCTGGCCTGCTTAATTTGTCAGGCTTATAATCAATAACTTATTTACCTGCCCTATACAACCCCATCTGGCAGTGGGTCATCCCAATGATGACCGCGTCAAGTCTGACACACAGGATCAGCAACAATAATCAAAAAATGACGAACACACGAACCTGTCTCTTTTTTTTTTTTTTTTTATAAAAATGAGCTATGCATCTTTGTACACAATGTACCCTCATGTCCTAGTCGAAGATGCATCCCACATCTTTCCTCACAGACCCGTAACCACTGGATCATTTATCCAATGCAACTGGTGGCAGCTTGTGGCCACAATTCAAAAATGTCTGAATTTGAAAATCGTTTTTATATAGGCACATAGCCCT
Organism: Triturus cristatus; assembly: GCF_964204655.1. Classification (NCBI taxonomy): domain Eukaryota; kingdom Metazoa; phylum Chordata; class Amphibia; order Caudata; family Salamandridae; genus Triturus; species Triturus cristatus. The sequence continues at coordinate 1,426,392,723 of NC_140589.1, forward strand.
TAAAATTCCAAGCAAGAGCAACATTTTACTTTCTGACCAGAAGCAATATAACAATTGCTAAAAAATAAAACAAATCTTCTCCATAGACATTTCCTCGGGGCACTTGTTTTGCACAGAATAGAACAAGGGAATCTTTCTCGACTTACATTTCTCAGCTGCCCTGTCTTATCAGAGAAGTTAAAAATAGCCCCTCAGCGCGGCCTGAGCCTGGGCTGCCAGCCATCTTTTTTTTGTTTTTCCTACTCCTGGCCCCAAGGCTCTCCAGCTGCAGGCATTACACAGATGCGATGTCAGAGAAGCCTTCTAAGCAGTGCCCTGTTCTGCTCCTCTCATCGGCCCCCACCTACACTGGCTACAAGGTCAGAATCTGTCTCCGATTTCTGTATCACATTCTGCTCTACACGGCCCCCACCTTCTCCTCACTCTGAAGCTGTCAAAGACAAAAAGACTACTCAATTCCATAAAAACTGCAATAATTCGCTCAATTGAAAAATTATTTTTACATACAATTTGCACTCAGGGGGTCATAATCTTACCGACTTGACCCAGCACATTGGCTCACTGGACCATCAAGAACACAAACCTGTATTCATGAAAAATTTGCAAATTCGAAATACCCACAATTCTTTTTCCAAGCTAAACTTGTCACTAATTATTTTTCGTTAACACTTTGTACATTAGGGGTGTCATCAAATCACAGGAGTTGCTCCTTCTCTAGCTGCACCCCTCTCAATTTCCTATTGACAACGTAGTCAAATGTTGGACCATGTAAACACCAGCTATGCGCTGTTCATTTGGTGGGGGCTCAAGAACCTTTGGGCTACTATGTAATTAATATATGTATTATAACTGGTCTTTTTACTGGGGCCACTCTTGCTAGGTCCTCTGAAAGGACGGGATAAATACCAGCAACGTCAGTATTTCTTTTTCTGTCAGCCTACGCTCATTTTACCAGCTCTAATTCCTCCTGTAACATCTCATCCTTGGCTTTTCCAGACACCAGTCCACTTCTCTCTGCTTCGTGAAACACTTACTCTGTCCTTCTATGTCACTCCCTGCGCCAAAAACTCAATGGCATCCTTTCATGCTGGTCTACATTTCCTCTTACATAAGAGTGTTTCGTTGTCTGTCTACTTGTTCTGCTTTTACTCAGATACCTTCCTCAACTAATACGCTTTCTCGGGCTTTGTCTGAATCCTCCCTACTTTTTCTCTATTTTTCTGAGCGCTTACTCTGTGCGTCTATGCTATTCTTTACGCCATAATTCAACAGCGTCTGTCTGTGACTGTCTAGCTTTCCTCTTCCACAACTCTTCTTCGACTTTCATGATACATTCGGCATCCCAGGTCCCAGCTACGGGCCATCTCTGACTTTCTGGTAACTCTTTGGTGTAGTCCACCCATAGATCAAGGAATAATATGGCGTCTAAGCCATGCTTGTGATACATAAAGTGCCCTGGAGTGTCCCTAGGAGGAATAGGAACTGCTTCTTCAAGCACCCCTTTTCTAGTAGTAATCTGTCTTAACTTCGAAAAGAGCGGCATATTGACAACTGATCTGACACCTGGTCTTGAACACACTTAATACAAAAACGCACAATAATGAACAATCATTCATACCACAATATGCAGGACATTTTAACACATTAAACATTGAACATTAAACATTTTAACCTTTAAAAATGACCAACAATGATGACAGTCTGCATAACTAATCACCAAGCAGAATTCTTGACAATAACTAGATACTTCGGAATACTTGATATACTGCTAAACAGTACATATACACTGCTAAACAGTGCAGACCGGATTTGTGTACCCAAATCCGTCTTGACCGGCACAACCTATGTGCGGGTCAACACGCCTCCCCGGCGATGGTACTCACCGGGTAGCTCCTTGAAACGGAAGGCCTCGGAGAATGAACTGGACTCGACTACTGCGGACATCGGACCCTCTGGACATCGGGACTTCGAAAACCTGGTTGGCCTCTGTATACCTCGGACACAGCTCTCTCGCAGGTGGGCTCTGGGTAGACAATCTGCGTTCCTCACCGCCTCGTATGGATGCCTGGTCGCAGTCTGTCCCCTTCGGTGGCCTGAGGGAGTTGGCGGGAAAACCCGCGACGTGCACGCTTGAAGTCCATCACGGCTATGGAAGGGGGCAAAACAGGACCTTCATCTCCGGCGTGTGGGGAAAGAGATTAAACTGTTCGGGCGCCATTCTGGTGTTTCCGCCCAAGTATGTGTGGCGTGTGCCATCCCTGGACACGTGTTTCGAGGTAGTTGCCTCTCGTCAGCAGGGAGTAGGAAAATGTGTGGGGTTGCTGTGTAAGCTGCTAAAATGGTTTTCAGGTCTAGTACCTCTCGTAGCGCGCAGGTGCGTAACCATGAGTCCGTCGACTCCACCGGCTCAAGGGAGCCTGAATATAAAGTTAAACCAGATTGGTCGCACACTGCTACACCTACCAGGCATGTTCCCCCAATGAAAATGGTCCCTGAAGGTCAGCGTCGGCGGATACACCTATGCTCGAGTGTGAATGCAAGTATGCGTGGTGTGTGCCATCCCTGGACACGTGTTTCGAGGTAGTTGCCTCTCGTCAGCAGGGAGTAGGAAAATGTGTGGGGTTGCTGTGTAAGCTGCTAAAATCATTATCAGGTCCAGTACCTCTCGTAGCGCGCAGGTGCGTAACCATGAGTCCGTCGACTCCACCGGCTCAAGGGAGCCTGAATATCAAGTTAAACCAGATTGGTTGCAAACTGCTACACCTACCAGGCGTGTTCCCCCAATGAAAATGGTCCCTGAAGGTCAGCGTTGGCAGATACACCTATGCTCGAGTGTGAATGCAACTATGCGTGGCGTGTGCCATCCCTGGACACGTGTTTCGAGGTAGTTGCCTCTCGTCAGCAGGGAGTAGGAAAAAGTGTGGGGTTGCTGTGTAAGCTGCTAAAATCGTTATCAGGTCTAGTACCTCTCGTAGCGCGCAGGTGCGTAACCATGAGTCCGTCGACTCCACCGGCTCAAGGGAGCCTGAATATAAAGTTAAACCAGATTGGTCGCACACTGCTACACCTACCAGGCGTGTTCCCCCAATGAAAATGGTCCCTGAAGGTCAGCGTCGGCGGATACACCTATGCTCGAGTGTGAATGCAAGTATGCGTGGCGTGTGCCATCCCTGGACACGTGTTTCGAGGTAGTTGCCTCTCGTCAGCAGGGAGTAAGAAAATGTGTGGGGTTGCTGTGTAAGCGGCTAAAATCGTTATCAGGTCTAGTACCTCTCGTAGCGCGCAGGTGCGTAACCATGAGTCCGTCGACTCCACCGGCTCAAGGGAGCCTGAATATAAAGTTAAACCAGATTGGTCGCACACTGCTACACCTCCCAGGCGTGTTCCCCCAATGAAAATGGTCCCTGAAGGTCAGCGTCGGCGGATACACCTATGCTCGAGTGTGAATGCAAGTATGCGTGGCGTGTGCCATCCCTGGACACGTGTTTCGAGGTAGTTGCCTCTCGTCAGCAGGGAGTAGGAAAATGTGTGGGGTTGCTGTGTAAGCTGCTAAAATCGTTATCAGGTCTAGTACCTCTCGTAGCGCGCAGGTGCGTAACCATGAGTCCGTCGACTCCACCGGCTCAAGGGAGCCTGAATATAAAGTTAAACCAGATTGGTCGCACACTGCTACACCTACCAGGCGTGTTCCCCCAATGAAAATGGTCCCTGAAGGTCAGCGTCGGCGGATACACCTATGCTCGAGTGTGAATGCAAGTATGTGTGGCGTGTGCCATCCCTGGACACGTGTTTCGAGGTAGTTGCCTCTCGTCAGCAGGGAGTAGGAAAATGTGTGGGGTTGCTGTGTAAGCTGCTAAAATGGTTTTCAGGTCTAGTACCTCTCGTAGCGCGCAGGTGCGTAACCATGAGTCCGTCGACTCCACCGGCTCAAGGGAGCCTGAATATAAAGTTAAACCAGATTGGTCGCACACTGCTACACCTACCAGGCATGTTCCCCCAATGAAAATGGTCCCTGAAGGTCAGCGTCGGCGGATACACCTATGCTCGAGTGTGAATGCAAGTATGCGTGGTGTGTGCCATCCCTGGACACGTGTTTCGAGGTAGTTGCCTCTCGTCAGCAGGGAGTAGGAAAATGTGTGGGGTTGCTGTGTAAGCTGCTAAAATCGTTATCAGGTCTAGTACCTCTCGTAGCGCGCAGGTGCGTAACCATGAGTCCGTCGACTCCACCGGCTCAAGGGAGCCTGAATATAAAGTTAAACCAGATTGGTTGCAAACTGCTACACCTACCAGGCGTGTTCCCCCAATGAAAATGGTCCCTGAAGGTCAGCGTTGGCAGATACACCTATGCTCGAGTGTGAATGCAACTATGCGTGGCGTGTGCCATCCCTGGACACGTGTTTCGAGGTAGTTGCCTCTCGTCAGCAGGGAGTAGGAAAAAGTGTGGGGTTGCTGTGTAAGCTGCTAAAATCGTTATCAGGTCTAGTACCTCTCGTAGCGCGCAGGTGCGTAACCATGAGTCCATCGACTCCACCGGCTCAAGGGAGCCTGAATATAAAGTTAAACCAGATTAGTCGCACACTGCTACACCTACCAGGCGTGTTCCCCCAATGAAAATGGTCCCTGAAGGTCAGCGTCGGCGGATACACCTATGCTTGAGTGTGAATGCAAGTATGCGTGGCGTGTGCCATCCCTGGACACGTGTTTCGAGGTAGTTGCCTCTCGTCAGCTGTGAGTAGGAAAATGTGTGGGGTTGCTGTGTAAGCTGCTAAAATCGTTATCAGGTCTAGCACCTCTCGTACTGCGCAGGTGCGTAACCATGAGTCCGTCGACTCCACCGGCTCAAGGGAGCCTGAATATAAAGTTAAACCAGATTGGTCGCACACTGCTACACCTACCAGGCGTGTTCCCCCAATGAAAATGGTCCCTGAAGGTCAGTGTCGGCGGATACACCTATGCTCGAGTGTGAATGCAAGTATGCGTGGCGTGTGCCATCCCTGGACACGTGTTTCGAGGTAGTTGCCTCTCGTCAGCAGGGAGTAGGAAAATGTGTGGGGTTGCTGTGTAAGCTGCTAAAATCGTTATCAGGTCTAGTACCTCTCGTAGCGCGCAGGTGCGTAACCATGAGTCTGTCGACTCCACCGGTTTAAGGGAGCCTGAATATAAAGTTAAACCAGATTGGTCGCACACTGCTACACCTACCAGGCGTGTTCCCCCAATTAAAATGGTCCCTGAAGGTCAGCGTCGGCGGATACACCTATGCTCGAGTGTGAATGCAAGTATGCGTGGCGTGTGCCATCCCTGGACACGTGTTTCGAGGTAGTTGCCTCTCGTCAGCAGGGAGTAGGAAAATGTGTGGGGTTGCTATGTAAGCTGCTAAAATCGTTATCAGGTCTAGTACCTCTCGTAGCGCGCAGGTGCGTAACCATGAGTCCGTCGACTCCACCGGCTCAAGGGAGCCTGAATATAAAGTTAAACCAGATTGGTCGCACACTGCTACACCTACCAGGCGTGTTCCCCCAATGAAAATGGTCCCTGAAGGTCAGCGTCGGCGGATACACCTATGCTCGAGTGTGAATGCAAGTATGCGTGGCGTGTGCCATCCCTGGACACGTGTTTCGAGGTAGTTGCCTCTCGTCAGCAGGGAGTAGGAAAATGTGTGGGGTTGCTGTGTAAGCTGCTAAAATCGTTATCAGGTCTAGTACCTCTCGTAGCGCGCAGGTGCGTAACCATGAGTCCGTCGACTCCACTGGCTCAAGGGAGCCTGAATATAAAGTTAAACCAGATTGGTCGCACACTGCTACACCTACCAGGCGTGTTCCCCCAATGAAAATGGTCCCTGAAGGTCAGCGTCGGCGGATACACCTATGCTCGAGTGTGAATGCAAGTATGCGTGGCGTGTGCCATCCCTGGACACGTGTTTCGAGGTAGTTGCCTCTCGTCAGCAGGGAGTAGGAAAATGTGTGTGGTTGCTGTGTAAGCGGCTAAAATCGTTATCAGGTCTAGTACCTCTCGTAGCGCGCAGGTGCGTAACCATGAGTCCGTCGACTCCACCGGCTCAAGGGAGCCTGAATATAAAGTTAAACCAGATTGGTCGCACACTGCTACACCTCCCAGGCGTGTTCCCCCAATGAAAATGGTCCCTGAAGGTCAGCGTCGGCGGATACACCTATGCTCGAGTGTGAATGCAAGTATGCGTGGCGTGTGCCATCCCTGGACACGTGTTTCGAGGTAGTTGCCTCTCGTCAGCAGGGAGTAGGAAAATGTGTGGGGTTGCTGTGTAAGCTGCTAAAATGGTTTTCAGGTCTAGTACCTCTCGTAGCGTGCAGGTGCGTAACCATGAGTCCGTCGACTCCACCGGCTCAAGGGAGCCTGAATATAAAGTTAAACCAGATTGGTCGCACACTGCTACACCTACCAGGCGTGTTCCCCCAATGAAAATGGTCCCTGAAGGTCAGCGTCGGCGGATACACCTATGCTCGAGTGTGAATGCAAGTATGTGTGGCGTGTGCCATCCCTGGACACGTGTTTCGAGGTAGTTGCCTCTCGTCAGCAGGAAGTAGGAAAATGTGTGGGGTTGCTGTGTAAGCTGCTAAAATGGTTTTCAGGTCTAGTACCTCTCGTAGCGCGCAGGTGCGTAACCATGAGTCCGTCGACTCCACCGGCTCAAGGGAGCCTGAATATAAAGTTAAACCAGATTGGTCGCAAACTGCTACACCTACCAGGCGTGTTCCCCCAATGAAAATGGTCCCTGAAGGTCAGCGTCGGCGGATACACCTATGCTCGAGTGTGAATGCAAGTATGCGTGGCGTGTGCCATCCCTGGACACGTGTTTCGAGGTAGTTGCCTCTCGTCAGTAGGGAGTAGGAAAATGTGTGGGGTTGCTGTGTAAGCTGCTAAAATCGTTATCAGGTCTAGTACCTCTCGTAGCGCGCAGGTGCGTAACCATGAGTCCGTCGACTCCACCGGCTCAAGGGAGCCTGAATATAAAGTTAAACCAGATTGGTCGCACACTGCTACACCTACCAGGCGTGTTCCCCCAATGAAAATGGTCCCTGAAGGTCAGCGTCGGCGGATACACCTATGCTCGAGTGTGAATGCAAGTATGCGTGGCGTGTGCCATCCCTGGACACGTGTTTCGAGGTAGTTGCCTCTCGTCAGCAGGGAGTAGGAAAATGTGTGGGGTTGCTGTGTAAGCTGCTAAAATCGTTATCAGGTCTAGTACCTCTCGTAGCGCGCAGGTGCGTAACCATGAGTCCGTCGACTCCACCGGCTCAAGGGAGCCTGAATATAAAGTTAAACCAGATTGGTCGCACACTGCTACACCTACCAGGCGTGTTCCCCCAATGAAAATGGTCCCTGAAGGTCAGCGTCGGCGGATACACCTATGCTCGAGTGTGAATGCAAGTATGCGTGGCGTGTGCCATCTCTGGACACGTGTTTCGAGGTAGTTGCCTCTCGTCAGCAGGGAGTAGGAAAATGTGTGGGGTTGCTGTGTAAGCTGCTAAAATCGTTATCAGGTCTAGTACCTCTCGTAGCGCGCAGGTGCGTAACCATGAGTCCGTCGACTCCACCGGCTCAAGGGAGCCTGAATATAAAGTTAAACCAGATTGGTCGCACACTGCTACACCTACCAGGCGTGTTCCCCCAATGAAAATGGTCCCTGAAGGTCAGCGTCGGCGGATACACCTATGCTCGAGTGTGAATGCAAGTATGCGTGGCGTGTGCCATCCCTGGACACGTGTTTCGAGGTAGTTGCCTCTTGTCAGCAGGGAGTAGGAAAATGTGTGGGGTTGCTGTGTAAACTGCTAAAATCGTTATCAGGTCTAGTACCTCTCGTAGCGCGCAGGTGCGTAACCATGAGTCCGTCGACTCCACCGGCTCAAGGGAGCCTGAATATAAAGTTAAACCAGATTGGTCGCACACTGCTACACCTACCAGGCGTGTTCCCCCAATGAAAATGGTCCCTGAAGGTCAGCGTCGGCGGGTACACCTATGCTCGAGTGTGAATGCAAGTATGCGTGGCGTGTGCCATCCCTGGACGTGTGTTTCGAGGTAGTTGCCTCTCGTCAGCAGGGAGTAGGAAAATGTGTGGGGTTGCTGTGTAAGCTGCTAAAATCGTTATCAGGTCTAGTACCTCTCGTAGCGCGCAGGTGCGTAACCATGAGTCCGTCGACTCCACCGGCTCAAGGGAGCCTGAATATAAAGTTAAACCAGATTGGTCGCACACTGCTACACCTACCAGGCGTGTTCCCCCAATGAAAATGGTCCCTGAAGGTCAGCGTCGGCGGATACACCTATGCTCGAGTGTGAATGCAAGTATGCGTGGCGTGTGCCATCCCTGGACACGTGTTTCGAGGTAGTTGCCTCTCGTCAGCAGGGAGTAGGAAAATGTGTGGGGTTGCTGTGTAAGCTGCTAAAATCGTTCTCAGGTCTAGTACCTCTCGTAGCGCGCAGGTTCGTAACCATGAGTCCGTCGACTCCACCGGCTCAAGGGAGCCTGAATATAAAGTTAAACCAGATTTGACGAGAGGCAACTACCTCGAAACACGTGTCCAGGGATGGCACACGCCACGCATACTTGCATTCACACTCGAGCATAGGTGTATCCGCCTACGCTGACCTTCAGGGACCACTTTCATTGGGGGAACACGCCTGGTAGGTGTAGCAGTGTGCGACCAATCTGGTTTAACTTTATATTCAGGCTCCCTTGAGCCGGTGGAGTCGGCGGACTCATGGTTACGCACCTGCGCGCTATGAGAGGTACTAGACCTGATAACGATTTTAGCAGCTTACACAGCAACCCCACACATTTTCCTACTCCCTGCTGACGAGAGGCAACTACCTCGAAACACGTGTCCAGGGATGGAACACGCCACGCATACTTGCATTCACACTCGAGCATAGGTGTATCTGCCGACGCTGACCTTCAGGGACCACTTTCATTGGGGGAACACGCCTGGTAGGTGTAGCAGTGTGCGACCAATCTGGTTTAACTTTATATTCAGGCTCCCTTGAGCCGGTGGAGTCGACGGACTCATGGTTACGCACCTGCGCGCTACGAGAGGTACTAGACCTGATAACGATTTTAGCAGCTTACACAGCAACCCCACACATTTTTCTACTCCCTGCTGACGAGAGGCAACTACCTCGAAACACGTGTCCAGGGATGGCACACGCCACGCATACTTGCATTCACACTCGAGCATAGGTGTATCCGCCGACGCTGACCTTCAGGGACCACTTTCATTGGGGTAACACGCCTGGTAGGTGTAGCAGTGTGCGACCAATCTGGTTTAACTTTATATTCAGGCTCCCTTGAGCCGGTGGGGTCGACGGACTCATGGTTACGCACCTGCGCGCTACGAGAGGTACTAGACCTGATAACGATTTTAGCAGCTTACACAGCAACCCCACACATTTTCCTACTCCCTGCTGACGAGAGGCAACTACCTCGAAACACGTGTCCAGGGATGGCACACGCCACGCATACTTGCATTCACACTCGAGCATAGGTGTATCCGCCGACGCTGACCTTCAGGGACCACTTTCATTGGGGGAACACGCCTGGTAGGTGTAGCAGTGTGCGACCAATCTGGTTTAACTTTATATTCAGGCTCCCTTGAGCCGGTGGAGTCGACGGACTCATGGTTACACACCTGCGCGCTACGAGAGGTACTAGACCTGATAACGATTTTAGCAGCTTACACAGCAACCCCACACATTTTCCTACTCCCTGCTGACGAGAGGCAACTACCTCGAAACACGTGTCCAGGGATGGCACACGCCACGCATACTTGCATTCACACTCGAGCATAGGTGTATCCGCCGACGCTGACCTTCAGGGACCACTTTCATTGGGGGAACACGCCTGGTAGGTGTAGCAGTGTGCGACCAATCTGGTTTAACTTTATATTCAGGCTCCCTTGAGCCGGTGGAGTCGACGGACTCATGGTTACGCACCTGCGCGCTACGAGAGGTACTAGACCTGATAACGATTTTAGCAGCTTACACAGCAACCCCACACATTTTCCTACTCCCTGCTGACGAGAGGCAACTACCTTGAAACACGTGTCCAGGGATGGCACACGCCACGCATACTTGCATTCACACTCGAGCATAGGTGTATCCGCCGACGCTGACCTTCAGGGACCACTTTCATTGGGGGAACACGCCTGGTAGGTGTAGCAGTGTGCGACCAATCTGGTTTAACTTTATATTCAGGCTCCCTTGAGCCGGTGGAGTCGACGGACTCATGGTTACGCACCTGCGCGCTACGAGAGGTACTAGACCTGATAACGATTTTAGCAGCTTACACAGCAACCCCACACATTTTCCTACTCCCTGCTGACGAGAGGCAACTACCTCGAAACACGTGTCCAGGGATGGCACACGCCACGCATACTTGCATTCACACTCGAGCATAGGTGTATCCGCCGACGCTGACCTTCAGGGACCACTTTCATTGGGGGAACACGCCTGGTAGGTGTAGCAGTGTGCGACCAATCTGGTTTAACTTTATATTCAGGCTCCCTTGAGCCGCTGGAGTCGACGGACTCATGGTTACGCACCTGCGTGCTACGAGAGGTACTAGACCTGATAACGATTTTAGCAGCTTACACAGCAACCCCACACATTTTCCTACTCCCTGCTGACGAGAGGCAACTACCTCGAAACACGTGTCCAGGGATGGCACACGCCACACATACTTGCATTCACACTCGAGCATAGGTGTATCCGCTGACGCTGACCTTCAGGGACCACTTTCATTGGCGGAACACACCTGGTAGGTGTAGCAGTGTGCAACCAATCTGGTTTAACCACATACAGATTGGCTAGACTGGGAGCAAAAATGCTCCCCATGCTAGTCCCGGAGACTTGAAGGTATATAGTATCTTCAAATTTGAATTTTTTTTCTTTCATAGCCAAGTGTGCAAGCGTCATGATAAAGTGGACAGGAGTGATGGAGTCCAAATCCGTGTTACTCAGGATGGAGAAGATCATCTCAAGAGTCTCATCTTGAGGAATAGATGTATACAATGATTCTACATCAAATGATACTAGAAGATCTTTCTCAATATCAAAATCTACCGTGGGTAGTAAGCGTAAGACATCTTTGGTATCTTGAAGATAAGTTGGCATATTTCTCACCAAAGGCCGCAAAAAATGGTCCACGAAAGTAGACAAAGGTTCTAGTAGTGATCCTTGGCCTGATATAATAGGTCTTCCTGGTGGTGGGTGTTGAGTTTTGTGTACTTTAGGCAAAGTATAAAAGTATGGCATCACCGGATGAGGAGTATGCAGAAACAATGCTTCTTGTGAGGTGATCCAGCCATTAGCTGAAGCTTCTTCCACTGCTTCTGTGATGGCTTTTTTTATTCTCTCTGTTGGATCTTGTTGGAGAGGTTGGTAGAATCTCCTATCTGTTAGTTGTCTTCTGCATTCTTGACAATATGTTTCAGTGTCCTGGATGACAACTGCTCCGCCTTTATCGGCCGGCTTAATTACAATTGTCTGATCTTGCATGAGTTCTTTCAGTGCCAATCGTTCCTGCTTGGGGAGATTGTTGTATTGATTTTTCTTCTTCTTATTATTACATAAGGTTGTAATCTCTTCTGTAACAGCTTGCTCAAAGGTCAAAACTTGAGGAGTTACGCTGTGTAGTGGAGGATTGAAGGTAGATCGGTTCTTCAGACCAGTGTTTGTCTCCCCTGTAGCAGTCGGGGACAAATCTTTGTTGTTAAAAAAGAAATGTAATCGTATTTTGCGGAAGAATTTTGCCAGGTCACACTGTACTTGAAAATCATCTCCATGTGTTGTCGTTACAAAACCAAGCCCTTTATTAAGGACTGATATCTCATCTGTTGTCAGGATCCTCTGGCTTAGATTGAGTACTAGATTGTCTCTGTGCTCGTTCCTGGTTGCGGTTGTGGTTGTCCCTTCTTGGTTTGGCTGCGTGTGATCTGTTGAGGCATTGATGTCGGCAGGTTCCAGTGTACCTGTGACTGTCGTCCTCTTCTTCTTCCTCTGGGCCTCCCTTGGCCAGACATTAAAAAAGGCTGGTAGCTGGGGTCTTGTTGATGCATTAGGAATGGATTAGGTGGTAATGGCTGAAATGGCTGAGGGGGAGGGGGGTATCCCCAAGGTGTCGGGGGCCACCACTGTTGGAAGTGGGGTGTATAATGTCCCCTCCAGTTCCTTCTGTTACCGCGTCCTCTATATTGTGGCCTGTTCATTTCAGGGCCTTCACTATCATTGATGTCATCATCAGAACTACTCCCTGAGTATGTGGACCCATAGCGACGTCCTTTTTTGTTAAACTCAGGTGGAGTATAGGTGTCACTGGTGTAAGGATATATCACCTCATGCTTGAATTTAGCTAAGTCTTTCTTGAACTTATCAATCTTGGAGGTAAGTATTGACTCTTTAAGTTCTTTGTTACATTTATTCGCCTCTTCTTGTTTTTTTTTAAAGAGAGTAGCTGTAACAGTGACCTTAATTTGGGCCTCCAAGACCTGTATCTCAAGAAGAATGGCGTCTGCAACGCGTTTGGCTGTACTAATTATTAAGATGAGCCAATCACGCGTGCAGCGCCAAGCTATGAGGGACCAATCTTTCAAGAATCTTTTGTCTTGTAAGAACAGGCAAGGGGCGTTAGTGACGATTAAACCTGAGGGGGCACAATTGCCCCTTAGGTATTCAGCCAAAGTCACAGAGGGAGAAAAAAACAGAACCTACCTAACCATGTTTAAATTTTAAAGCTTCAGGTTCAGAAAGGTCAGCTTCCTGGAGAAGAATGAAGTCAGGAACATATTTAGCTAGATGAGACAAAACTCTCTGCCTCTTTATAGGGTTAATAGCTCCCTTAACATTCCATGAGATTGCCCCAACAGTTTTTCGGCACAGCCAGAGAGGTTTCCACGCTTCCCCCTTCTTTACCCCCCTACTCCTTCTCCTTCTTGGGTGCTCATTTGTACCCCTATTGTTAGATGGTGACTGCAACTGCTCGAGCTGAGCAAAGGACTGATAGGAGAGCAGTTGGATTCTATGGGCTAAAGCACGCCCGAACGGACACTCTTGTATGCCCTAGCAGGGTGATAAGCTTTGTAGCATTGGTTCGCAAATGCACATTATGTTTTCCAGTTATGCTCTTGCTCTTTCTTATGGCGATGTGTTGCTGTCTGTAGTTGCTAAAATTAATAAATAAAGGTTTAAAAAAAATACATTCCATGAGATACCTCTTAATGTTACAGCACAGAGTAATATGTACAGATAAACAGTTTATTAAGATAACATATTTAACGACCATTGAAAAGCTGGAAAAGAAGAAAGAAAGAAATTAATGAAAAACTAGGTCAAAGGGAAGAAGAGAAGAGGAAGTAAAGAAGAAGATAAAAAAAGAAGAGACAGTACATGTCAAACACTGACGACTGCAAAAACATACCTGGTGAAGCTGAACATGGGGGAAGGGTCGACGACAGCACAAGGTAAAGACACAAGGTAAAGACAGCACAATAAGGGAGTACACGAACGAGATACAAACCAGATGAAAGAACAAGAGAGAACACCAAGGAGACTGTAAAAAAGAAAAAGCTTAGTCAGCATAAGCAATGCAAGCACAAAAGAATAGCACGAGACTGTGATTGAAAAATAACACCAAGTATAAATAATCTATGCAAAATCCAGGAGTAAACATAGAATACAGTCACCTAGATGAGGAAGCAGAAGTTTCCATGGAGCTGGAGGAATGGAGACAAAGAACCTGTCATAGATCCGCAGGAGCAGTGAAGAAAGATGTTTTCTTCTCAAATGTTACTTTGAAGAGACAGGGATGGAATAGACCAAGGGGAGCACCCAAGGATCGTAATTGAGAATGAAGATCCCAAAACTCTTTCCGACTGGTTGCTGTAGCTCATGAGACATCTTCAGTGATGAAAATCTTACTACCCCGCCATGAAAGCTGCTTTTTAGACTTGGCAGCATTGAGAACCTGCAGTAAGTCAGTAAATTCCAGAAGGAAATATAATGACTCCTCTAAGTTTGTGTGACGCAGAAGAAGATCGAAAATGTTGACCTGGACGATGAGCTCTCTGAATATTCAAATGTGGGGAAGATGTTAGGTTCACCAACCAAGGTAAAAAGGAAGTGAAAAAGGAAATAGGATACATCACTTCCAGACCTTCTTGAGGACCATAAAAACATAGGCTATTTCATCTATTTGAATATTCTAAGTCTTCAAAGTGAGCCTTCAACAATGCCCCCTCCTTTTCCGAAAGTTGAAATTTTTGTAGCCTCATCTTGTACATCACTAACACGTTGTTCAAGAACTGAAACTCTGTGCTCTATTTGCGACCACGTGTCATCAAGATTCTGTATGCACTTATTAGTTTCTTCCACAAATGGACATAGTGCACAAATTTCCTCAAGCGTCTGATCAAGAGAAATATAAGGAGCGGATTTATCAGGAGAAGGCGGGTCTTGCTTGACTCTCTTATATGTAGACGAGGTCGTAGTTGAACCAATTTTAGAAGAAGACGAGAAGTAGATATTAAATGAACGTAATGAACACCTCGTTGGACAATTGACAGAATTTAAGAAGAGCAACAATTTCTGTGAGGAGGTTGCTACGTGATGAGGAGATGCGTTGGTCTTCTTAAGTCGGCCCATAAAGTACTCAAAACACCTTCATGAACACCGTAACCAGAGGTGGGCAGGATACTGGATGACGTGGCCCACCGTGAGAACTGCAAACCAAATCCTTGCAATAGAACAGAATTTTGGCAATGCAGAACCAAAAAAACATGCAGCATTAAAAAATGAAGCAAAGGAGTCAAAAACTATTATAGCGCTAAACGAAAGACATAAAATAGCCAGGCCTGTCCTTAAATGTGGATAAAAGAACTCCTGGAAAAGTAAAACAAAGAGTGCAAGAGAGAAGATAATGTCCACAGAAAAATGTTGGCATTTGTTTTATAAAATAGCCGCCGCTATGAGAAGAGAGAAAAAGTCATAATTTTGACCTCAAATGAGGTCAAGAAGGGCTGCCAATGCTATCATTCTGCTCACCCTGATTTTCGATTTACAAAACCATCGCTCATCAGTGAAAAAAAGAAGAGGTCTGCTCTGTAGCGGCCTCGTTCGCCTGCCGATGCACGGAGCTCCCAATTAGGCGGCTCCTCCTTTACGGCTATTTTTTTATCTGCCAAGTGAAGCTATTAATTAAATCGACTTTTTCAGTTGTGAAAAGGATGCATCGTTTATTATAATTAATTATGAACAAAGGCTAGTTTAAGTTCAAATATCTAATGTAAAATGATACCATATGGGTAAACACATTAATTGTGTAAAGCTATATAATTTGCATTTAAGTATCTAATTGACTAAATTGGTAATCTTTCCAAAACTAGAATTTGGTATTAAATAACGTAAAATTATAAGCCACATGTGCATAGATTTATGATTAAAGTTTCTATAAATGAAGGTTTTCAGAAAGCTAGGCATCGGGAATGAGACGGGAGATGTTTGGGAGTTTCAGGTTGCCCAGCAAATACTATATAAATTGTGATTTATACAAAAAAAGTATTTTGCATAACAAACTAGAAATATAAAATTCTGCTCAGATTTAAGGCTTGAATATATCAATAGAAAAGGTGACCCCCATTGGTAGACTGGGAATTACAACCATAAAGATGACTGATGAAAAACAGTTCAGAATCAATTCTCGGTACCTTAGAGATGCAGGGGCACGTTTACTAAACTTTCACGCGATGCAGGGCAGCAAGCAAAGTTGTTACACTGCATTGCCTGAAAGAGAGAGCACAGAAATGCTCCTTATTTACCAAGATATGAAGCATTTCTGTTTTCTACTTGAACTGGCACACTGAGTGCTGCTTAGCGCCAACACAGGCACTCTTGCACCATAGTGCAAGGGTGCCTGCATTCAGATAGGATTGTTTTTGTGCAGGAAGGCACACCTTCCTGCACAAAAACTATCCTTACTGGAAAGAGGAAATAACAAGTAGAAATAAAGATATTTATGCTTGTTATGACTCAACTTGGAAGTCATAGCATTTTGACGCATTCACATGTTTACAAGTCTTTGTACATCTGAGAATGCAGCAAAATCCACTGGTGGATGCATGCAAATGCTTCACCAATGGAATGCCTCCCAAGTTGAAATGTAACGTAACACATTGCAAGCAGCTACCTTATGTTACATTTCTTCACAAAGCCCCGCAAGGCCACGAAAATTAGGCCTTGCATGACCTTATAAATATTACCAAAGCCTTTGTGTTTTCTTTTGGTCACCTCGCAAGATACAAGGACAATGCAAAGGCATAAATATGGGCCTGAGTATGCGTTCCATTCATGCTGATAGATAAGACAGCCATTTGATGGAAACGTTTTGCATGTGTAATAAAGTATGTAAGACAGAGGCACCAGCCTGTTACTAGTCACAGAAAAAAGGTGAGACGTTAGGAAAGTGGTCATCTTTTAAAGTGGTATTTCTTGTATATTTATTGATGGATTAATTATCAGATAATTATTTGTCATTACAGGGTGGTGCTCTATAAGAAAATAAGATGACTAGGGGCCTGATTTACAAAACAACACACTTTTGAGTAATTTAAACATTTGAGCAAGTTTACATCTTTCTTGCTACTTAAAAAATCAGAGAGTAAATTTACTCCAAAAGTGTAACCCACGTGTGAAGGGCCTGGAGCGATACACATTTGAGTAAATAGCACTTTAAGTTAAGTTCACTGGTTTTTCACTATTCATAAAAGAGTGCAAATTTATTCCAAAAGAGTAAGATCGTCAAAGGTAGATTTTCCCTTTTTTAAGATTTTCCACACTACGGGCAACGCAGCTAAAAAAGGGTTGATTTTGAGGGATTCGGCACTGGTTGTCATCTTATTCTCTATGTAAGGGGATTGTTTAGAAGGCACCACATGAAAGTCTAAGATGAATTTGATTTTTAAATCTCAACAATTGTAAGGTGTACGGAGAGGGTCAAATATTTAAAATAGGATGGTAATGTACATCTGCCATCTCAGCGATATATTGGCTGATAAGTAAATAATCAATTCTAGAATAGTGTAAACACACAGGAGAAAAAAAAAGATGCAAGCCTGTCCTTTGTATTGTCACTGCTCCATGGATCTTTCAGGAATTCACAGGCCCATCTTTTGGGCACAATTGCTCCCGCAGTGTACATTTATGGAGAGCTTTATAAACATATGAAATGGGGACCCATCTGTGGGCAAAAACATGTTATCAGAAACTGTAAATTCTGGTAGAGTTGCAAAGGGACGATTGCTGCCTCGCACTACACAAATGCTTCCTGGTTTTGCCTTGTTTGCAGGAAAACGTCAAGACTTGCAAGGTCTGTTTAAACCTCACCGACCATTTTGAAAAGTCTGACTATTTAAGGAGCCCACACACAAACTGATTTGCCAGGTGAGCAATTGCTAGTGGATGTCACTATTGATGTTCTTCCTTCAAAGTTTAGTGGTTGAGGTCATACACCCAGGGACCCAGTTTACAAATGCAGAAGAGATTTATTGTTTTCGAGTTGTGAGAAATTGGGTTGTTGTTTGAAACCTGATCAAGTAGCAGCCTCAATCCCTTGTAGGGTGAGCCACAGAAAGTCACTAAATTAACCTGTGCTTTTCCCTGGGTAGCTTGGCACACAAGCAGTCAGGCTGAACTCAGAGAGAATGTGTAAAGTATGTATGCAGCACACAAACATTAATAAAGTGGAAACACAACACAAGAATGGTCCCAAAACAATTTAGAAAAACAGATTACGTTTTTAATAAATTATTTGACAATAAAATGACAAACATCCAATAAGTAAAACAGGAGATTTTGATTTTTAAAGAATTCAGTGAAAAAATCACCCAAAAAAGCGCTAAGCACCAACTAGGGATGTCTGGTAGTGCTGGACCAGGACAAAGTCAAAGCTTCAAGCCGACGACAGGACCAGACTTGGCCTACTGAGCAAAAGTGCCCTAGTCCGGATTTCGTCAATTTTGAGGAAACTGTTGATAATGAGGATACATAGCGCAAATGAGGCTGATTCTGGTCCATGCAACAAGGGGGATGCTCCGGTTCCGATCCAAACAGTGGCAGTGATGTGTTGGTGATGGCCCAAGCAGTGATGACGATGCTCCGGTTCTGTTCTCTGCAGCGGCAGTGATGCATTGGTTCTGCTGCAGCAAGCACCTTAGTCTCACTTCCAAGACTGTGGTCACACCAGTTGGCAGGGCAGACTCACAGACGGCAGAGTCCAGGTTCAGCAGCAGGATAGTTAGAAGTATGTTATGTCCGTGGTACTTTAGATCAGGAGTCCAGCCAACTAGCCTTTTTAGTCACTCTAGGTTCTAGGGACAAGTGAAGCAGGGCCAGTACTTCTCACCCAGGCAAGGAGGACAGCAGGCAGCTGGTCAGCACAGCAAGGCAGCAGTTCTTCCAGAGCAGCAGGCCAGCAGAGGGGCAATCCTTCTTCTTGGCAGAGTATCTACAGGTCCAGGAGTACACTGAAGTGGTGGGGTCCGCGGTCCAGTTCCTTATATCCAGTGGAGCCTTTGAAATGCAGAGAGATCCTCCCTTTCTGCCCTGGCTCCTGACTCACTACAGGACGGTATGCAGTCCTTTGTGTGGGGGGAGGAAATAGCCTATTCAGGTGTAAGTGAGGCAGTGTCCAGCTCCTCCCTCCCATCCTGCCAGGATGGCCCATCATGTCACACCTAAGCTCCTTTTGTTTGTGGCTGTGTCGACAAGATACACAAAGCCCAGCTTCCACCCAACTCAGACATGCAATCAGAGACTGGCTGCAGGCACACAGAGCTAGGAGCAGGAAAATGGCAACTTAATCAAAGTGGAATTTTTAATATTGTAATGATAAATTTGACTGTGCCATTAAAGAGGATTTATCATTACAATTCCATAGGTACCAAACGTGACAGATCTAACTCTTCTCATTAGGAATCTCAGCCTATTAAATGTAATACGGAATCCCCAATGTTATCCTATTCACATCAATGAAAAACGAATTTGGGAGTTTTTCACTACCATGACATGTAAAAATTAAACATACATGTCGTACCTTTTAATACCACAGCACCTTGCCCTATGGGCTACCTCGGGCCTTCTCCAGGGTTGACTTATATGTAATAAAAGGGGAGTTTAAGGCTTGGCAAGGGATTTTAAATGCCAAGTCGACTTGGTATTGTAACACTGCTTTCATGCTGCAATGGCAGGCTTGGGACATGTTTTAGAGTGATACTTAGATATGTGGCATAATAAGTGCTGCAGGCCCTGGGTAGATGGTATATCACTCTACAAGGGACTTACAATTAAATTATAATGCCAATTAGGCATATGCCAACCAAACCATGTTTAGGAGAGTGAGCACAAGCACTTTAGCACTGGTTAGCAGTGGTAAATTTTCGCAGTGTCCTAAAGCCAACAAAAACAAATTCAGCAAAAAGAGGAGGGGGAAGGCAAAAAGTTTGGGGATGACACTGCAAAATTGGCCATTTTATAACAGGTGTTTTAAGACGTTTTCAGTACAGGTGAATTTGTACATCAGCAGCTAGGGTGTGGCTATTTGCATCTCTTTTGGATTTCTTTGACATTATGGTCATTCCAGCACATATAGGGTAAAGAGGTGGAAGTGACAAATTCTTTGCATGAGGAACAGAAAAGTAGAGTGAGTAACATTGGAGTTCTAGCGAGACATTGAAAACAAGGATTTAGTAATTGGATAGAATCAGGACAATAGAGAATACTGCAAGGTTCAGCATGTTCAGTTTTCCTTAGTAATCATTTACTTTCAAGAGTGAGGTGACAATTGGTTAGCATATTGGCTGTTACTATTATTAATAGTGGCCTCTTTTTATAAATGTTATTGAGTTCTCTTTTGTTTAATAATGAACAGTGACCATTACTCTTTCACTGAACATCAAAGAATAACTGAATAATAGCATTTATCAATGAATATGTACTGTAACATGGTAATTTTATGTATATTTTCAGAACAGATTAAGATTGAGTTTATCCTTTTCTTGTTTCAGATCTCCTTCCCTGCTGCATTCTCCCGAAAATGTTGTCTCTTCATTTGGCCACTCGAAAGCTCTGTTGCATTGTGCAGAGTTGGTGACATCGAATGGTGGACCTCTGGAGGTCCACTGCTCCAGAAGTTAGGATATTGGATGGCTAAGGCCTATATCATCACATAAAGCAATTGCATTTCATACCACCATTTTTTGTTGGTGAGATCTTTCTTGGGACAGATAATGCAATTAAAGTCTCTAGCCACAATATAGGGAATGTTTAGAACATTTAGTTTACATAATAGGCATTGATAGATAGAATGTGAACCGAATCATATGTGGAACATGAATAAAATTGAAAGGAACCCGCTGTAACATCCAGTTGGATCCATAATAGACGATACTACCTTCAGATATGAATTAAGATAGGAAATTCTACACATTTAAGAGAGGATACCTGTGTTACAGCAAAACATGATTTTGCCTTAAATAAGAACAGATATTGCAATCTGAATAGTACATTTTGGTCTTTCATAGACCATCTATATTAGGCTTGGAATGTAAAAGTTCTGATTTTATTCCTGCTAGTTTAGAGAGAGCATTAAGTGATTTTATATTATGGGTTATTATTTTTTAAACCTTAGATATCGGGGTACAGGAAAAGGAGAAGCCTGTTTAGGGGCACTACATGCTATTTATTGTAAGATCGCCCACTCCTCCCGCAACCTATGACTCTTCCCTCCCACCACTTCTTAGTAATTCCCTACTTTCTTCCCCCACACTCCTGTCTCCTGCCCATCACACAGCCATCTAGGTCTGAAAGGCAAGTCCTACCATATCAACCTGGATGCAACAAGGGGAATCCTGGGAATGTGGTGGAAGCTTTTTGACTCAGTGCTTCCATACCTGGTCCTCTCAACTCGAAACCTACTTAACCATATCAATTGTGAATATTAACTTAGGTCCAGGACTATAATAAAAACCACCAAGTAAAAGAATTCTAAAGATTGTCTGCATTGTGAGAGACTGTAAACAAAGAGAGCCTATCCGTCTTTTTGGTACTTCCTTTCCACTCTGGTGTTATTTGGAAAACGGAACGTTTTCTTTTGTCTATGTACTTTACCTCTCCCTTCTTGTTTTTTGAGTACATTGCGAGAGAAACATCTTGGCTTGTGTGATGTCTGGGAAGATCTGAAAGGGGCCTTACTTATCAACGAGGACCCAGAGACTAACATAGTAGGGATGGAAAGGTCTTGAAATTCTTGTTGATGCGCTGCAGTTTACCAGGTTAAATCAGGAAATATGGCAAAAGGAAATCCTTCTTTGGAAGAAAATCACAGGTTTTTCCTGGCAATGAAGGGGAATCTTTCCTCTGTGGAAAATCCCAGAAATAAACAATAATGGTGAGATTTGGTGCATCATTTGAGAACTCTACGTCGGAGACACCCTGCACACTTGAAAGCTGGGTCTTTATTCAGTACTGTTGGATCAGAAAAGTCCTCCACATGGTAACGGTCATACACCCCTGCTCTGAGTGCCTCAACTGTACTGATGCCTGGATTCCTAATGCTGATTTTTATTGTCACAGAACATGGATCATGCATGTGCGACATGACATTGGCCTGTCTCACAGATTGTGCTCTTGTTGGATCAGGATAAGTGCCCAGAATGATACCGTCATAGTGGTGAAAGGCTACTGCATTTACCAGGAGTTAAGCAGCACAAACACAGTTGTGGAAGCATACAGTGTGGTGAGCAGTAGGAGTGAATGGGTCCTTTTAAACCTGGGTCAATGAAGTGAGGCCTACCGGCTCACTCATTTGAAGATCCACTGCTGTGTGCTTAACTCAACCTTGGAGAGCTGCACAGCGCATGATTGGTGTACCTGCGCTGGGTGTATGTGTGCCTGGGAAGGGTACAATACAGGGATTATGCAGTAATGTACAGTGCGTGCATGTTGAATGCATGTCCTGTGTGTTACAATACACTAAGGATGTAGTGCTGTGCAGTACAGACATGTTAAACGTATGTTCTGGGTGTATGTTTGTCGATGAGTGCTACAATACCTGAAGGGTGCAGTGCTGTGCAGTGTGTGTTTGTTGAATATATTGTAATTGTATTTACATAGCACTTACTATCCCGACGAGGTGTCGAAGGGCTTTTCTGCCAGTAGCACACTACTCCAGAACCCAAAAAGGATTAGTGGCAGATTAGTATAGTGGAATTTGAGTTAATTTGAGTGGTGAACATATAAGTGTGTTAGTTGGATTGAAAGGAATAATGGGGGTAGAAAATGGAAGAATCTAGAAAGTGTTTATTGGGAGATCATAGTAGTAAAATGAGGTTTGGGATCAGTATCAGGAGAGATGGAGGTGGGAAGAATTTAGAAGGGTTGTTTGGGAGATCATGGTATTAAAATGAGGTTTAGGATGCTCCAAGGAGGGATACAGAATGGGGATAGTCCAGAAAGGAGTATTTTGGAGATCATAGTAGTAGACTGAGGTTTGGGATTGCTAAGAGATTGGAGGTAGAGTATATAATGAGAGAGGTATCGGCTGTAATATGGGGTAGTGCATTGGAGAGAGTCAAAGATTTGTTTTTCAGTAGAAGTAAAGTAATAAATATATAGATACATAAGAATATATTATTATACATATTTATATCAAGAAATACACATATCTAGATACATACATATGATCCAATTAAATGTTTATACACAGAGGGATATGCTGTACATTTCTGTTTGAGTATAGTGGTTATGTAGGAAAGAACCAACTCTTGACTATTCTTGTGAAGATAAGATAGTTATCTGTGGATCTTATGTTTAGCTTAATGAATTCCATAGTTTGGCTGCTTGTACAGAGAAAGATGTGCCACCTATGTTTTTTTTCGTGTATTGTGGAATTTTGAGGCAAGGTGCCAATCTGGAGTGGAGGTTCCTTTGTTGAATGTATTTGGTGAGTTTATTCCTGATGAAAGCGGCCCGGCTCCATGTATTGCTATGTAGGTGACACAAAGCAGCTTGAATGTGGATCTTCTGGCAACCGGTAACAAATGTAGGTCCCTCAAGGCAGGGGAGATTTGGGCTTGTGACTTTATATGTAAGAGTAGCCTGGAAGCTGTTGTAGTCTTATTATAGTTGAAAAAGATGATCCGTGGTAGAGGACATTGGCTCAATAAAGGTGAGAAAGTTGGAGAATGGATGACATTTGTTCGGTTTTGAAGTTAGGATGTGATCCAGTCAATGGCAGTCCCCTCTATGCCAGCTTTGTAGAGTCTTTGAATTAGAGTGTCATAGTCAACTGTATTGAAGGGAGCTGAGAAGTCCAAGAGAAGTAGTGCAGCAACCCTTTGCGGTCTACTGTGTTTTTAAGGTCATCCCAGATGGTGATGAGGGCATATTCTGTGCCTCTTCCTGGATGGAATCCTATTTGGAAGTTGGAAAGTAGGGAGTTATCTTCAATGATTTGTGGTATCTGGGCAAATGTTGCTCTTTCTAAACGATTCCCCAGGAAAGGTCCATTTGTTATCGGTCTGTGGTTGTTGGGGTCAGGCAGGTCCAGGTCAGTTTTCTTTAATAATGGGAGCATGTATGTCTTTTTTTAGGTCTTCAGGAAACATTACCGTAGTTGAGGAATTATTGATGATTCTTCTTATTGGTTGGCAGCAGAGGTAGTTAGAAAAATGTCATTGATTATTTGTGGTTGTCAAGGGTCAGAAGGGCTTCCGGCAGGCCTGCTTGCTTTGACCTGATACATAAATTGACTTTGTGATATTTGTTTGAAGGAATGGAGAGGCTGGATCAGCCTACTCTTGGAGAGTATTTTTGGAAATGGGTTGGTGCTGGTGGGTTTCCTTTGTTTTAAATAAGAGTCCAACATGTCTGCTTTGGTTGTGTAATGATTGGCCAGTCTGTCCAAGAATTATTGAGTAATGGGATGATTTATGTGTAAGCATTTAGGTTTATGAAATTCTGTGCGAATTTTGTCATGTCTTTATTTGCATATTTAGCATTTTGAATTTTGTCTAAATAGTATCTTTTTTAGCTTTTTGCATAGCTGACTCGTATGGCCTGTTAAGTTTATGTGGGTGAAGTTTCTCTTAATATAACAGCTAGTCCAGCTCCTCTTTTGCCTATATGATTTTCTGTGATAATTTGATAGCCTAGAGGAACAGCTTCATGCAACACTGGAGCCATGTTATCTCCCAACCATGATTCAGTTATGAAGAGTAAGTCAGGTACTGTGTCAGTGAGTAGGTTGTAGATGTTTTACTTGTTTTTAGAGTGATTGAGCAATTATCAGTAGGCAGTTTAGAGATTGTGTTTTGGTGACGGTTTGACCTTGTTTTGAAGAAGAGTGAGCAATATTTTTTGACGTTGTAGTAGATGTGTCATTAGTGCTGGTATGAGCTGTATGAGGATAGCAATTGTGTTGCTTTTCTATAACGTATCCCTCATCCAGCAGGCTTGGGAGGGCATTTTGATTAGTCTGCAAGTGTAGATGGTGTTTGAGAGTGAGTTGGTGAGCTGTGTTGTTACTGTAGAGTAGCCTTGTGTAATAGACATGGAGATGTGAAGTTGTAAAGAGTGGTTTGCTATTTATTTTGTTTGTGTCTGTTTAGGGTGGAAGGTGTATGAGTTGGGGTGGCGGTGCAGCATGTGGGTCATGTTGTAAAGCTCTGAATTATGCAATGGTTGAGAGGTGTTTGAATGACAATTATTGTGTTGGCGTATTTGTGTTAAGTGTGGGGAAGAGAAAAATGCAATAGTGTGTTTGTGTTATTTTGTTGTGCTGGCATGTGTGTGTGTGTGTTATGTATTGTTTTGGTGGAGTAGTGAAAGGAGATGGTGAAGTAGTGGATTTCTGAGAAGGATTTGTATGTGAAGTATTGTTGGTGAGTGGAAGTTAAATGTAAAGAAGGTGGTGATGTGTTTTGGAAAAGAGTGTATGTTATGAGTGTTTTTGTTAGATTTGATAGCTACAAGATGTAATGTGTGTGGTGGAGTGGGTCGTGAGGATTGTTTTGTTGTGTGTTTCTGAAAAAAAGAGGCGGATGGTGTTGGTGGATGAAATTCTGTAGGACTGAGTATAGGTTTGTGGTGACAGACAGGGGTCAGTTAGGACCAAATAGAGTGTAGAGCTGGTGTGTTTGTATAGATTAAAGGTACGTATATTGCGGCTTTGTGTTGTGTTGGTGATGTGTGGATTTGTTAGTGGTGCAGGACAGAGTGGGAATTTGTGGGAGAGTGAAGGTACCATTGTGTGGCAGGTGAGGTAGATGGGTGTATATTTATGGGTTGTGGGGATTTATAGTAGTTTGCTTGTAGTAAATGAGTTGAGTGAATTTGCTAGGAGTGTGTTAATATGTTTGTGGAAGATTTTTGTTTGCAGCACTTCTTGGAATTCCTTCTGCAGCATCCCCTCAAAGACTCTCCTTGCATCCTTGTAATTATTCAACCTCTCCCAGAACTATCCTCCAAGGCATCAAGTTAGTGCAAGCTAGGGACAATTAGATATTAATTTTTGGATTGTTGGACTCCTGTTAGACCCCCTTAGTCTCCCCTTCACTTATGCACTGGAATATTGTCACACCCTTAAAGTTGTGCTGTAACAACTGTCTCTTATGCCAATGTAGTGGTATATCCAGATCCTGGGATCCCCAGGAGGGGAAGAGTGGGCAAGCAACATGACAGCAGTGGGAGTAGGCAAGCAACATGACGTACAGCCAGTGGAGGGCAGGAGGAGGTTAACAACACTATGAACAGTGGGAGGAGGGCTGGTGGGGCAAACAACATAATGGATAATGGGAGGAAGGCGGAAGGGTGAAAGCAACATGAAAGATAGTACAAAGACATGCACTCTTATGGTGTGCTGCTGTAGCAAGAAAAAAGTAGCTAGGAGAGCATGAGCACTGAAAGAACACTGGGCAAGGAGGCAGTACCTGGGCATTCTCCAGGGGAAGGCCACAAAAAACAAGAAGTAAAGCTTGCACTAGGACACCAAAGAGAAGCAAGCCAATGAGAGTGATGATTAAGCCAACCAAAGGTTAGCAATGGGCAGGATGTAAGCCCCCTGAAAGTAAACAAAACATCTTACCAGTGACAGGGCATGCGCTGTCTCAGATGAGACCTCAAAACCATGCTCCTGTATAGTCTTCTGTAACCAGAGGAGCTAAGCCTATGCCTTTGGCTGAAAAAGATACAAAAACCTTTGGATTCATTCCATTAAAAGATAATTGGCCTCCAGAGCCATTTTGGATGAAACAAGGTTAGAGGGCATTCTTGCATCTGCTGATCGGCCCAAAGTATCAACATTTAGGACATTTTATTGCAAACTAGTGGCTCATGCCTATTTCATAGTATTAGAAAATGGGCTTTCAACAAGCATAATAAGAGGCCACAATCTTGTACAAAATGTAGAGTGTCCTTGCTAGAATAGTAAAGAAAAGTCCTAATTTCATTAAAGACACAGTGGTGAATAGTACTACTCGACTGTCTACATGGTGTCAGATTTTTTGTTCCCTTCCCATCAGCCGTAAACAACTCCCTTTGGAAGACACTAGAGATACATTGTTTCAAGTTCAATCACCCAATCAAAAGACTTTCATACTGCCAGTCTCAAGTGAGTTTAGAGGTTGCAAATACAATTCAGTCTAAATTTAAAAAAAAATAAAAAACATTATTTTTAATAACAAAAATTCAATCAATTTATCACTCAATCATAAACATATATAAAGTTCATGCAAATTAAAACCCAAATAATCTAAAAAACAACATATATACAGTGATAAAAAGAGAGACACAAACAAGCAATCACATTTGTCATTGATCCAAACTAATTTGCAGGAATCAATAAAAACAACACAAAGAGGAGACCATGTCCTAGTCAAACCTTCCGTTCGCTTTGAGAAAGCTGCCCTTCGAGTAGAAAATCTGCTCGAGCAGCAGAAAGGAAGCTGTGTCCTCGTGTGCTGCGTCCTTTTGCACTGCGCATGGTTCCATTCCCAATTATTTTACAGTGCGGGAAAAACACCCAGCGGTCAAAATCACTGAAAACGGCATGACCCTAATGCACTCTGCAGCTCCCAAAAATCTGCATTGCGTGGCGGAGTTAATTTGTCACTTTGTGGTGTTTCACATTGCGGAACTCCACGAACTCCGCCCAGGCTTACATAGAACCCCTCTCAATGATCCTGAAACAAGCCAAAATTGCCTACCATATCTATGCAGATTACAGTCAACTCTGCATGAGAATCTCATCAACCAAGGACATACAGCACTTAAATAGCACTCTCTCCACTATTTAATCCTGGCTTACCAACAACCACCTGAAGCCCAACGCCAACAAAACTGAACTTCTTCTCATCCAACCCAAAGATAAATCCTTTCCTATAAATACCTAGCTTGAAAACCTCGCCACTCTAAACTGCAATCTAACCATAACCAATTCTGTCAAATCACTAGGAATCACACTGGACAGTCACTTGAGCATGAAAGAGCATATGCCTCTGCCAAAAGTGACTTCTACACACTGAATGCTGAAACACCTAAAAAACGTCAAAGACTTCATCCTCATTGAAGACCTAAAATCTGTACTGCAATCACTAATCCTCCCTAAGCTAGACTACAGCAATGCAATGATTGTAGGTGCTCCAATCAAGCAATGAATCAATCAATCAATCAGGGGTTTGTATAACGTGGCTACTGACCCATAAGGTTCTCAGGGCGCTGGGTGGGAGGAGGCTGCTGATGCATCTGGGAAAGGGGTTGATTTGAAAAGCCAGGTCTTAAGATCCTTTCTGAATTTGGTCCGCGACAGGGCTTGCCTGAGGTGGAGTGGCAGGGTGTTCTAGGTCTTGGTGGAAAGGTGGGAGAAGGATCTTCCTCTGGTTCTGGTCTTGTGGTTCCATGGGACGGTAGACAGGGCCAGTTGGGCAAAGAGAATGTGTCTGGTGGGTACGTGGAATGACAGGCGGTGGTTCAGATATGCTGGTCCTGCATCGTGGAGAGCTTGGCAGGTGTGTGTGAGGAGCTTGAAAGTTATTCTTTTGTTGGCTGGAAGCCAGTGAAGTTCTCAAAGGTGTTCTGTGATGTGGCTGCTGGCGGGGATGATGAGGACCAGTCTGGCTGCAGCGATTTGAACGTACTGTAGTCTCCTGAGGTGTTTCTGGGTGATGTTGGCGTCAAGTGTGTTGTCGTAGTTGATTCTGCTGGTAATGAGTGCATGGGTGATTGTCTTTTTGGATTTTGTGGGTAAGTAAGTAAGTAATTTATTGACTGTTTGATCATTTAAAATCTTTACAGTAAAACCAACTAAAGTCTACAACCTCCCGCCTTACCTCTCCCCTCCCGCAAACCCTCCGACTGCTTGGCTGCTTCGTCCCATAAATCAAGATGTTGACCTTTTTATTTGTAGTCCCTATTTGGCATCGAGCAGGAGGTTAATTTCATATTACACAAGCGTTTCATTAAAGCCTGTTAGAATGTCTGTGGGTTTCTTCTTTGCCTTTGAGAAGATGATTACCATTTCCTTGCAGCCCATTAGAAGGTCTATGAATTCTGAGAGCCAGTGATTGGACACAACAGTTCTGAAAGGTGATGCATTGATGGTTGTCTTGCTGATTTATGGGAGCTCTGCTCTGCTTCGTGGTCTTCTGGCAGGCTGTAAAATATTTGACTTTGAAGATCTGGGCTAAGGTGCTACAGCCTCATGCCAAGTAGTTGAAATATTAGCAAAACTGACTCTTATAATGGGTTTACAGGCGCAGATAAGGAGGCATGCACTTTCTGCAACTAGGTGCAAGGTTGCTGCTTATGGTGGGGGCTTTACCTTGACGGAATCTGTGTAACCATTTTCACAGAGGGTCTGCGGGAGGACTAGGCTTTTTTGTTTCAGTTTTTTGCCTGCCCTTGACTCAGGAAGCCATAGCAGGGCCTCTAGTGCCTGTTTGATTGAGAGTGTGAACTTTGCCACTCTTGCGAGGATGCAGGTTTTTGTTTCCGAGAAATATTAGTCCAAAACCTCCTTTCAGGACCTAGTGCCATTAACCATGAAAATGGGGCAAAGCAATCGTTGTTGTTTGCTGGCCAATTTAGGGCAGCAGCATAATAGATGAAGCCAAGATTCTCTTTGATAGTTGCATAACCAACAAGAGACTGCTCCATCTTTTAGAGCCAATGTTGAGTTGAAGTCCAAAATTGTGCGGGCAATGAGCCTCATAAAAAGAATTTTCCCGCGAGCCTGGGGTTATAGTGCTTCCCGTAGGTACTGTTGGACTTTCCATGGAGTGTAGGACACATCCATTGCCATTGTGTTGGTGTTGTAGAGGAGTAAGGTCCGATCCTTTCTTTTCAAATGAGATGGAGCAGAACTGCCACATCATGGTGTTTGATCAGGCAGCTTGCGGGATGTCAAGTAGGGGCAAACTTTTTCCTTCCATTTTCAAGGTCCCTATTGCTTGGTCCAGGTTGATGTGCCAGGGGGAGTCCGGTTCTTTAAAGATCGTTTCCAAATGATGTTTAAGGGTGTTGTTCAAGACTTTGAGGGCCCTGATGTAGTACTTGATTAAGTACCCCTAAAATACCAAATCTGGTCTGCGGAGCCCTAATTCAAGTCATAGCCTGGTGTTCCTTGTTTGTCTGTGAGCCTGCAGAACTGCCTTGTATGCTTTCACTTGAGCTGCTTCTATAACTTTTTCTAAAGCTCCTGGAAGGCCAAGTGACCGTAGTTAAACGCAGGTATTAGTTTTGCCTTGAGGACCGACAGCATAGGCTCTGCTGTAGGGCTTGTCAGACGTTGGCTTAAGCGCCTTAGTTAGAGGATTACGCAGTTGTTTTTGGCGTTTGCATGTTTTATGTGTGTCGCTGGAGTGGCCCTCTCAGATAGCCAAATCCCAAGATAATTGTATGCAGCTGTTGTCCCTATTTGATCATCTCCTTGTTTCCAAGTAGTTTGCTTTTTGTGGGGATATTTGCTGAATACCATTATCTTTGTCTTGCTCTGATTAACTATTGGGCAGTTTTCCTTATTGTACTTTCCAAGTTCCTTTAAGGCTCTTTGGAGGTCTACCCTTGTGTGGCCCATTACTACTGTATCATCAGTGTACTGGAGGATTGCGAGTCTCGCCTTGTTCAGTCTCGGAGGCACAAAACTGGCTTCTTTCAGGGCATTCCCCATGTCTGCAGTGTAAAGATTGAATAGTAGAGGGGTCAGAATGCATCCCTGTTTCAGTGTTTTGATGGTTTCGACTCTTGATGATAAGTCTGTGGGGCTTATTTTGACCTGGACCCAAGTCCCTTCATAGAGAGTTATAATTGCTTTCAGAAGCTTCAGTGGGATCCCCCAGGCTGTCAATTTTCCCCAAAGTCTGCCTCTATCAATTTTATCAATTGCTGTGCTGTAGTCTATAAAGCAGCAGAACAGTGGCAGATGCATTTATTTGACCAGTTGTTTAGAGAGGTTGGCCATGGAATGATGTTGTCCATTGTTGAGCTATTTAGCCTGAATCCAGTTTGGTGGAATGGGAGAATCCTGTTTTTGTTTGCCCATTCCTCCAATTCTTTCAGTAATATTCTCGCATAGGCCTTGGCTTCTAGGTCGAGCAGGGCAACTAGCCTATAATTGGTAGGATTAGAGTGATCCCCTTTTTTATGGATGGGTAAAAGAACTGATCCTTTGCATGATTGCGGTATTGTTGCCGTTATGTATGTGTGTTTGTATAATGGAGTCAGAATTAAGGCAAAGAATCCTTGAGCTAATTTAAATGCCAGAGCGGGAATACCATTGGGTCCTGGAGCCCCGTTGTTTCTCATTGTCCTGATCATCCTTGTTATTGCCCCTTCCGTTAAACTGGCTCCTTCGATGATCTCTGGCCCTGCATCCAGTACACTCATGTCATGGCCTGCTTCCAGGCTCTTTTTGGAGGTAAAAGACATGGCAGCTGGGGAGTCTCTTGTGTATAGTCCTTATACATATGCTTCCCACTCATTGCTTACGATACTATTCTCCTTTCTCGGGCTTTAGGAGTTCAGGCAATCTTCATAGTTTGGCGCTGTTCATTTTCTTTAACAAGGAGAATACATTGAGTCATTTCTGTTTAGTGATCTTTCTCTTGTGCTCACCTACTTTCTTCCAGTATGCTGTCCTCAGTTTGGCTATGGGGAGCGCTACTGGCGGTGTTCCTTTTCTTTTTTCTTTGAGTGCGTAACTGAGGGTGCATTTGCATTGAATGAACTTTGGTGCTCCTCTGGTTACAGGGGAGATGACTCCGTGCTGGGACTCTTTTCTGCATAAATTATCTGTCAGGGCTTCCTAGTGTCCTGTTACCCTTGATGGGGAACCCATCATCAGTTGTGCTTCCCATGTTGTTGCTCACTCCTGCAATTTGGGACAGAGACTGGTGGTATTCTTTTGAGATGTCTGAAGCACTCTTCTCCCATGGGTTCACTAATTCTTTTCTGAAGGTCGGCAGATTGCATAGCCAGATGAAAGGTTGCACAAAGAGGGCTATGGTCGCTTTCCCCTCTATCATCGACCATGAAACTTCTCAGCTTATTCACCAGCTTCTCATTAGTTAGGAGATAGTCAATTGCAGATATGTCCCTAAACTGCAGTTTAGGGTACCACGAGGGGAAGCGTGATTTCTTTTTGAAGTGAGTATAGTGTAGTTTGAGATTTTTGAGGAAGAGAGAGCAAAGCGCCAGCCTTGTGCCCGATCCAAGCCTCTCATGTTAAAATCACCGGCAATGATCACATTGAGATGTTCATATTGGATTAGTACTTCTTCCAGTGTGGTTGATGAAGGATTCCATACGAGATTGTATCTGTGCTTAATTGATATAACAGTTTATTAGCAGCAGGTGAAATGGCTGGTGCCTCGCACTGAGCTCCTCAATTATCATGGCTTGCAGGTCTGAAGAATTTACTCTTATTTCCATGGTTTTGAGTTTACTGGCATGGCTTAAGAAAACCGACAGTCCTCCTGAAGGACGTCGGAAGATGTTCTTTTTTGTGGCAGCTATATGATGTTTATGAAAGCCAGCTAAAGGAGTTGTTGTCATTGCCCAGGTTTCTTGAAAGCATAGAATGTCCCCTTTTGCAAGGGAGTCCAGTGTTTCCTTGCTCCTGATGCTTTAGCTTAGCCCTGCAATATTCCATGAGATAAGGGTTAGTCGTTGGTGGTGGTCAATGATTAGTGGTTGATGGTGATCAGCCTGCTCCCCCGTTTCCTTCCTATGCTGCGGATGTTTTGTCTGTAGTTAGGAATGCTGCTGCCAGAATTCCTCCGTTGAGGCCAAAGTAAGTATTTTTATTTTTGCAGATTAATTCAAATCGTTGCAATTTTAAACCATACAAAATATTGAATAAAAAGTCTTCATGGTTAAAATTTCATTACAGTGCAGGACCAACAGTCTAAAAACAAAGGTCCATCAAGTGCTCTGTGCGTGGGTGCTCCCATGGGAATTGACAGCAAGGATTTTTAAGAGATGATGGAAAGTAAGCACACAGTTCAGCTGACGAGTGGCAAAATCTTTGCCTCAAGATTCCCTGCCCCGCAGCTGCCATTGTTCATCTGGACTGGTCGAGTTGACGTTAATAGTTTGTTCACTTGTAGAAGGAACTTAGCGGCCCTGCAAGAGAGCTGAATTGATTTGCTGTTTAATGATGTCAGCACTGCAGTGAGGCATGATCTTATCTTGAGAGCCCAAAAGGCGGGGCAGAGTAGTTTCTGTCTGGAATGGTTTACAACAGGGCGGATGCACAGGAAGTGTAGTACACTTTCATCAAATTGACCGCAGAGTCGACAAAGGAATATCAATCATCTTTGTTCCCAGGGAGGCACCTGATCTTTTGAAGGAAAGGCTCCCATTCATATTATTAAATAAAAATGCTGGATGGTGAGACAAATGTGACACGTAAGATATGGTTGAAGACCCTAGGCAAACTGGTGCAGGAGCCCAACTTCGAGGCACACTTAAGCTTGGCAGGTATGTTGTGGTATGCGGTAGATGCTTTTGAACAGGACGGGCTGTAGAATGTTAAGAGTCATTACGTCTTTGCTCTGAAGGAGTTCTGAGCCATTGGTCAATAATGGTAAAAATTTGGCTCCAATGATTTGCAGTAAATATGACTGAGACAAACGCCCTATTTTTTTTATTTATTAATTGAGGGCAAAGAACAGTTTATTTGCTAAGGCCCTTCGTTGAGCAAGATACTTTTCGAAGTTTAATCTTGAGGCCAGTTCCAACCCTAGATATATTTTAAGGTGCTGACCTGGTTGATCTTATTCCCTGCAACTTTATATTTAAATTTGAAATGTTGCTCTTTGTTCTTTGGCCTAGAAGCAGATGACTTTGGTTTTGCTATAGTTTTGCTTCAGGCCTAAAGTTTCAGTTATACTGTGTAGGGTGGATATTTAGTGCCGCAGGCCGATTGAAGTCTGGCTGCATAAGACAATGTCATCTGCATATTGTAAACTACGCACTGGCCATTGTGCAAGTTTTGGTGGATAGCTCGAGAAGATAGCAGGGTTTCCAGGTCTGCTGTGTAAATATTAAAAAGGCAAGGGGCAAGGACACATCCCTGTTTGAGATTAATGGATATGGGGGTCTTTCTGGTCATTCTATCGCCCTTGCCTATTTTAATTTGAACCCAGGTGTCAGAGTATAGATTAATGATGACATTGAGAAGGTTTGGGGGCACTCTCCATCTGGCAATTTTGGCCCATAAGAGGCCTCACGGGACCGTGTTGAATGCTAATTTTAAATCGACGAAGCAGATGTATAAATTGGAGGCCTTATGGGTGGCGTTTTTTAATCATGAGAGTGAGGGCAAGGAGATTAGTGGTTGTACACATGCCTGCCCTAAACCCTGTTTAGGTAGACGGAATTATTTTTGCAACTGATGCCCATGCTTCCAGGTCGTTAGAAGATTGGCAGCGTAGAGTTTTGCTGCAACGTCAATCAAGGTGATTAATCTATAGTTTACGGGATTTGTCTGTGAGCCTGATTTAAAGATGGGATGAAGAACATTGCCTCTCCATGACGGTGGGATTGTATTGGTGGTAAATGTCAAATTGAATAGGGAGGTAGTATACAATGCCCAAAACGCCTGGTCGTATTTGAATACAGCGTTGGAGAGACTGTTCAGTCCCAGTGTCTCGTCTGATCTGAGGTTCTTCATGGATTGCTCAAACTGCAATTGTTCCAGCCAATTAGCCTCCAATGAACTTACTGTAGGCAATAAGCCCTTGGTGGTTGCACCTTTTGATGCGGCACTATAGATTGATTGCTCTGGCCGGGCTGCCTCAATGAACTCTATCAAATCCGATCCTGAAATGCCAGCATTATAATGACAATAGCTACCATTTGCAAGTGTGTTAATTTCTGCCCAGAACTGTTACTATTTTTTGTTTTGCTTCTGTGTAGCAGTTTTATCCATACGTTTTCCTAACAAGTTCTTTTTGCTGCCCAGAGTGCCTTGTTATAGGTGCGCCTTAGGGCCGCGATTTGCTCTGTGATGGAGTGGCTAGGCAATGAGTTGTTTTTACGTAGCTGCCTGATTTCCTTGTTGATGGCTCTTTTTTCTCTTGAAGGGCTGCAGTAAAACAAGGGGCCCCTTTAGTTGTTAGTTTAAGGGTATGTGGAGTATTGGCTGGACAGTTGGTGACTAGTCCCGCTGAGAGGATTTCTCAGTTAGTCCACGTCACCTGTTGTACAGTGTTTGTTTGAGAAGTAAACGTGATAATGAAGTTCATTATGACGTCTGCCATCCTTCTGTTCCAGGACAGGTGTTTTCGATTGTAGGCACAAAGGTGGGACATTAGGTCGTTGCTTTCTGGGGCTCTTGGTGGATATATAAGAAGTTCGACCAGCTGGAGAAAATAGTAGCTTTCTAGTCTTGGTTGTATGGAGAAAGACCAAATTTTATCGAAGGACTCTGAGTCCACGAATGTGTAGTCTAATTGGAGGCGGTTTTATTAGACCTCCTTGTGAACGCAGCTGGTTTGTCTTGTGGAAGACAGCCATAAAGAGCACCCAGGCCATTTGTTTTTAAATCAGTGATGCTACTACCAAAATCATGGAATGAGGCCACAGTAACCCTTATTTTGAAACCGGGTAAAGATTCACCATTATGTGAGTCGTATAGACCAATTTCCCTTTTAAACTCAGATTATACATTTTTCACCAAAATCTTAGCCAACAGGCTAGCAAAAATTGCAGGCAGTACAGTCCATGAAGATCAGAGGGGTTTTGTGAAAGGGAGATATCTACACGAGCTCACGTATGAGCTTACAGAGGCTATCGATTTTGCTACGGCCTTTGACACCCCATTGGCTGTGACAACATTGGATGCCTCTAAAGCATTTGATAAGGTGAGATGGTCTTATCTATTTTTAGTTCTTAAAAGATACAATTTGGTAGATAACTTTTGCAGAGCTATAAGGTTAATATATAAAGAGCCGGTAGCAAGAGTCCTGGTAAATGGAAAACTAACATATTTTTTCCAAATTCAGAGGACAGGGCTGCCCTCTATAACCCCTTTTGTTTAATTTTTATATGGAGCCCTTGGCCTTTAAAATTAGACATACAACCTTTACACTTCGATAAAACCCTGATACATAAAATACAGCAGGCAATAAATTCATTCATTTGGTCTAACAAAGGGGTTAGGATCTCATGGAAAAAACTCAGGAGGAGGAGGGAGAAGGGAGGCTTAACCTTGCCAGACATTCAATGCATGGGCCTTCCAATTAAAGAATTCCAGAATGCTTACAAAGACACTGGACGGATCCAAGATATGTCTAATGCACACAGCAATGTTAACAAAGATAGATATAGATGCATTCCTCTTTGAATTTGGTGATCCCAATTTTTTTTAAGAAAATCAGACTGAAGGTGCTACAGTCAACGGCGACAATGTGGTATCACATTAGGCACCTTTCAAAATTGGACTATTACTACCACTATGCCCCACTTTGGGACTCACCAGGGACCTCTGAATGTCTTAAGTATAAGTTGGAGTTACCGATTAGAGAAGCTGACTGTAAGGCCTGGGGAGACCTGACAAGAGAAGGTAATCTATTACCCTGGTATGATCTAAACGGGTTGTGGAAAGGGACTCTTTCAAAGTTTAAATATCTACAATTAAAAAGTTGGGAGCAAAGCAGAAGATCAACACTGGGCATAGGTATTGTCCTAGAAGATCAACTGGCAACAAAACCATTAGGAAGTAAGGAAGTAGCTCTCTGGTATTGGCACCTTCAAGACACCATGGATGGAGAGTTCACCTTGGCTGAGGAGCTGTGGGGGAATTTCTTGCAGAGGGAGCAGCTGCAGAATATTTGGCAAGTACCTATGCGCACTCTTTACCATGTTGTTAAACCTGCTTTTTTAAGAAGGAACCACCATTTTTCACTTCATAAGGCATTTATATCTCCTGAGAAACTATCCAAGATGGGGAAAGGAAGTCAAATCAGCTGTGCCAAATGTGGGTTAGAAAAAGCAACGGAGGTACATATGTTTTATCAATGCCCCACAATCAGTGATTTCGGGAACAAGGTGGAAACGACAATCTCAGGTATTTTG
This sequence comes from Triturus cristatus, assembly GCF_964204655.1. Classification (NCBI taxonomy): domain Eukaryota; kingdom Metazoa; phylum Chordata; class Amphibia; order Caudata; family Salamandridae; genus Triturus; species Triturus cristatus. Next base: position 1,426,429,368 of record NC_140589.1, read on the forward strand.
GGTCAGCGTATAAAGGTAAGCCTTTCTGTGGTTATCTTTGGCGTGATCGATGAACTTGTGAACAATATCAGAGATATGCTGTTCTATGCAGTGCTACTTGCCAGAAGAGAAATATGCCGGAAATGGGTTAGTTATATACCACTACAGCATTCAGAGTGGTTGGAGTCCCTTGTATATATGTGTAAGATGGATCTGTCAGGGAAAAAGTCTAAGAAGAAAGCTTTTTGGAATTTGTTATCTGTATGGTTGGAAAACCCGGAAGGGTTGCCATAAAGTTCTTTTTAGCTTAAGCATCATCCTCTTCTTCTCCCCCAGCGTTCTGTGGGAGGAAAGCCTCACCTCACCTCGCAGTCTGCTCGAGGTCCAGTGTGAGGTCTCGACGGATAGAGCGGTGCCTCCTATACCGAGCAATCTGCCGGGTGAGGTGAGGCTTTCCTCCCACAGAACGCTGGGGGAGAAGAAGAGGTGACCACACAAATTCTAAAGCGCAATTATGCTAGTCTGGTAGGGTGGCTTCGGCCACACCATATCTCTCTTTATAAGTTTCTTATTTTGATTCACATCACTGTTTACCAAATTTATCCTGCAGTAGCTCTTTTTAAATCAACGAACTGGTCCTGAAGAAAGCCGGGTGAAATAACCAGATCGGCTGAAACATGTCGACCGAGACAGACCAAGACAGGGAATAGTCATACATAGATTTTTTGACTTATTTGGTTTTTAGACATGACACCTGGTCAATTCATATTAAACATTTTTTTGACCACGTAGTCATTTTTAGTACACTACCACATTATTGCACTGCACTCTTTTTGTATTCTTTTGAACTATTTGGATGCACACCAGTGGCATGAGATTTCTTCTGTCAGGGATCACTGTGACGGGCACCCAGTAGGGCCTGGTGGCTCACGAGTGTAGGGGCCCTGCCTCTGATCCCTAAGGGTCATACATGACGAAGCTCCGCCATTAAGGGTGGCCCGATAGACCCTTTAATCTTCCTGCCTGGTGATGCAATAATGCTTTAAGTTTTGATGTAAGGGATTGCACATACAGCATCATGCGGCATTGTGTTTATGTTTTGACTTAGGACCTTCGCGTTGTGTTTGTAGTCTTACTTTGGGGACTGAAGGTAGTATAGTCGTTAAACTGGTCCCTATTAGACCCTTTTGTAGAGATTTTGCCTATTGTAGTATGCCCGTCTGTGGTCAGTACCTCTCCCGTTAAAAAAGGGCTGAAGAAATTGACACTTTCTTATTTTTCTGAGGTGAATGAGGACACAATTTTTGTTTTTAAAGGCAGTGATGCATGATTTCCTAATATGATCTTTTTTTTTATGTTTTGTTATTACCGTGGGTAATCGTTTCATTGTTGTCCCAAGGAACTGTTGGGGAGCTTGTTGAGGGTCTGTTTGTAGTAAGTGCATGTTAAAACCTCCAGACAATTTAATTTGTATTATGGAAATGTCTTCTTAAGTGATTTTAGAATTGATACTAATGAAGGGATCTGGTCCTGTTTGCTCTTCCGAGAGGGATGAATGTAAACATTGTAAAGTAGTAGGTTAGCATCGGCGGTGTGGATTTGTGATCCTAGGTCTTGGTAAGGAGAGAGTTTGAGGCATTGTGCCCATGCCAGCCCAAGGTCTAGACTGTCTGAACTCAGCTGGAGGTCGGTTGCTATATAGATTGAGCGGCCACCTGCAGCTCTACCCTCTTTAGGTTTGTTTGTTGCTTTGTTGATGCTCTTTGGAACCTATGATTGGTGTAGGTTCCTCGGCCTAAGTTTCTTGGAGGAGGAGGATGTCAAACTCTTGTAGAAACAAGATGAAGTCTGGCTCCCCCACCTTGTTTTGGAGGCTGTTCACATTCCAAGAGCAGAGTTTCAACAATTGATTAGAAGGGGTCTTTGTTATGCCCAGTGGTATACATGCTATTCATCTTGATTGAGTGCGGACTTGTGTGCTTTTCGCGAAGACCTGTCTCATATAACTTTGAGGCCCGGGCACTGCTGTATGAGTGATAAACAGATTTTCGGTGTTAATTGGATGCTTTTGTGCCCTGAGAGTGCTGGCTGATGTTGTGCCAGATTTCGGGTGGAAATTCTGCTGTGGCTATTATGGGGTGGGGTACCTCTTTGGCTCGTTTCTTTTTAATTCGATGCCCCAGTTTAAAAAGGACTCTTTTTTTTTGCCAAACCATCATAGCTGTTTTAAAGTTGGTCCAGGTGACTACTGTGTTTTCATGATCTGCCCTCTTGCGATTGGGTTTGAACTCAATGCCTTCTATGTCATGCATTGTCACATGACTCAATACTTCTATTCTCTTAGTAAGTTTCAAGATTGCGCTTCTGTTCAGTGTGTCATGGCGTCCTCTAGACCAGTAGAGAGGGATCATAACTAGTCTCCGTGAGGTGTCTCCATGAATTTCTAAGTGAGATGAGCGCTGGTTGCAATCAAAAGAAAGGGACTCAAGAAGGAAATTAGCCTTTGGCTTTCCCCAGGAAGCGTGCATGTTATATGCTCTGTCATTTGGGGGAAGGGTAGTGGTTGCTCTGGTTGATTGCAGGGGCTGTGAGAGATTGGGTTGTAGGGCAAGCTAGGATGAGTGGCATTGCCTTTGGTTCAAGTATATGGAGGTCCATTGTAGTCTGTTGATAAAACTGAGCCTCTGTCTGGTCTGGTGCTTGCTTCATATACCATAGAACAAATTGATCACGGGTGGGATATGTGTGCTGTGGGGATTGATTGCCTGTGGGGATTCCCGATGGGTAATGTTGTAGACTTTTGAGTTCATACACTGGGGCCTAGGTTCTCCATTGGGTGGGCCGCCGTGACCTGTTGGTGTGTTATGATTGTCTGAACAAACTTTCGGTAGGTGCAAAGGGAGTTCTGTTTGAGTCACGGGTTTAATATCGCAATCACCTTTGCTGTTTTGTTTTGTCGTTTGGTTGGGCTATGCTTAGCACTTTTGAAAAATTGGGTACACGTCTGGCCCATTGTGAAAGTCACTGAGGATTGATTGGTCCGTATGATATTGAGTTGTTTGAAGATCTGGTTGGGTTGGTTGGGTGGGTTGGTCCGTGGAATGATTAGTTGAGGCCTGCGCAGTCTGGCTCATTGGCACTTGCTGCTTGTTGTCTCTGTGGGAAATGATGATGTTTAATGGAGTGCTTGTTTGTTCAATGGTATTTCTCCATCACTTTCTATAGAAGTTTGTGCATTTCAGAATTGATGAAGCCACCCACCTCTTGTGTTGAGGCATAAGAACGTGCAGGTATTTCGGCAGGCTGGGAGCTTTAATGCCAATGCCCCAGCAAGCTAGTTGTTGGCTCTACCAAGAACAGCCTGTTGATGATTCTGTTGGCTAAATCCCAGTAAGGAGGAATTGCTGTGGGTATCTCCATGTGTCCTTCTAAACTTTACCAACTTCAGGTTTTCCAATGTGATCTGAGTAAAGGTTGAGGTGTGTCCAAATAGTCGGAGAATGTTGGACCTGTTTAGGATGTCATAAGGGCCTTTAACCCCTTCGATGCTCATGACGGAATGGTTCCGTCATGAGAATCGGTCCCCCTGTGCTCATGACGGAACCATTCCGTCATGAGGCCAGGGGCACGAAATCCCTCTGCTCCAGACAGCAGAGGGATTTCTATAGAATCCCTTTGACCTTGGGAGCTGGGGAAGAGCTTCCACAACTCCCGAGGTTCCCTCCCTGGTTTCTGTGCAATGAAGAACAGCGCGCAAGTCGCGCTGTCTTCATTGCACAGAAACCGAAACTAAAATGAGCCTTCAGGCTCATTTCAGTTTCACTTTCTATGTGCTCAGGGGGCTATCTCAGCACCCCCTGGCACGTAGAAAGACGGGAGCGGTATCATTGGAAAGGGGAAAATCTCCCCTTTCCAATGGTACCCCTCCCCAGTGGATCCCTGCTTGGGGATCGCCCCAGGAGGGCAATCCCCAAGCAGGGATCCACCCACTAGACACCAGGGAGGGGGGAGCGGCCCCTTGGGCAAGGGCTTTTGCTCCCCCCAAATGTAATGGGTGTGATTTAGTCTTTTTGCACCCCCTGGGGGGCAGATGGGGGCAGTAGCCCCCAATCTGCCCCCTGGGGGGGGGGCAAAAAGCCCACTAGACACCAGGGATATTTACTTTTGGGCGCATAATTTATTAGGGTGGGGGGCTGCCCATAAAGGGCATGTCCATGCACCTACCCCTGCACAATTTACAGCCTTCCTGCCCCCTTAGATGTCCCTAATCTGCCCCCCGGGGGGGCAGAAAGCCCACAATATGCCAGGGATTTTGTTTTCTTATAAGTTGTGATGGGGCATGCCCATGCCCCCACCCACCCCCCGCAGAAATGACAGCCTTTCTGCCCCCGGGGGGCAGATGGGGGCATTAGCCCCAAATCTGCCCCCCGGGGGGGCAAAAAGCCCAGTAGATGCCAGCGATTTTTTAGGCAAATTTTAATTAGGGTGGGGGCATTGGCATGCCTGTTTTGGGCAGTTCCCACCCTTAAATTTGCCCAAAAAACTCCCTGGCATCTTGTGGACTTTCTGCCCCCCCTGACGGGCAGATAGGGTCATTAGCACCCAATCTGCCCCGCCGGGGGGGGCAAAAAGCTGCACAAGACACCAGGGATTTTTTGGGGACAAATTTGAATTAGGGTGGTGGCTCTCAAAATGGGTATGCTCATGCCCCCACCCCCCGCCCACAAAAATAACAGCTTACCTGCCCCCCCCCAGGGGCAGATGGGGCAGTAGCCCCCAATCTGCCCCCCGGGGGGGCAAAAAGCCCCCTAGATGCAGGGTTTTTTTGTGCTAATTTTAATTAGGGTGGGGGCATTGGCATGCCCATTTTGGGCAGCCCCCACCCTAATTAAAATGTTCCCAAAAACTGCTTGGCATCTAGTGGACTTTCTGCCCCCCCCGGGGGGCAAAAAGCCCACTAGATGCCAGGGATTTTTTGGGGCAAATTTAAATTAGGGTGGGGGCTTCTAAAACGGGCATGCCTAGGTGCCGGCAGAGCTAGGGTTCACAAGCTACAGCTTGGCACTTTGCCAAAAAAGGGTAATTTTTCACTGCAAAATTGAGGTGTGACCACATTGCGTTTTGCGCCGTTTCCTGTTGCGGGCACTAGGCCAACCCGCACAAGTGAGGTACCATTTTTCTCGTAGGACTTTGGGGAACGCAGGGTGGGTGGAAATTTGTGGATCCATGCAGATTCCAGAACTTTCCATCACAGAAATGTGGGGAAAATGTGTTTTTTTTGTCGATTTTTTACGTTTGCAAGGGATTCTGGGTAACAGAACCTAGTGGGAGGCAGCTAAGTCACCCCATCCTGGATTCCCCGGGGTGTCTAGTTTTCGAAAATGTATAGGTTTGCTAGGTTTGCCTAGGTGCCGGCAGACCTATGGTTAAAAAAGCTACAGCTAGGTACTTTGCCAAAAAAGGGTAATTTTTCACTGCAAAATTGAGGTGTGACCACGTTGCGTTTTGCACTGTTTCCTGTCGCGGGCACTAGGCCGACCCACACAAGTGAGGTACCATTTTTCTCAGAAGACTTTGGGGAATGTGGGGTGGGTGGAAATTAGTGGATCCACGCAGATTCCAGAACTTTCCACCACAGAAATGTGGGGAAAATGTGTTTTTTTGACAATGTTTTAGGTTTGCAAGGGATTCTGGGTAACAGACCCTGGTGGGAGGAAGTCAAGTCACCCCATCCTGGATTCCCCTGGATGCCTAGTTTACAAAAATGTATAGGTTTGCTAGGTTCCCCAAGGTGCCAGCAGAGCTAGGGTTCAAAAACTACAGCTTGGCACCTTTCCAAAAAAGGGTCATTTTTCACTGCGAAATTGAGGTGTGACCACGTTGCGTTTTGCGCCGTTTCCTGCTGCGGGCACTAGGCCGACCCACACAAGTGAGGTACCATTTTTCTCTGAAGACTTTGAGAAACGCGGGGTGGGTGAAAATTTGTGGATCCATGCAGATTCCAGAACTTTCCACCACAGAAATGTGGGGAAAATATGTTTTTTTTAAACAATTTTTTAGGATTGCAAGGGATTCTGGGTAACAGAACCTGGTGGGAGGCAGCTAAGTCACCCCATCCTAGATTCACCTGGGTGTCTATTTTTCCAAAATGTATAGGTTTGCTAGGTTTGCCTAGGTGCCGGCAGACCCATGGTTAAAAAAGCTACAGCTAGGTACTTTGCCAAAAAAGGGTCATGTTTCCCTGCGAAATTGAGTTGTGACCACGTTGCGTTTTGCACCGTTTCCTGTCACGGGCACTAGGCAGACCCAGACAACTGAGGTACAATTTTTCTCGTAAGACTTTGGGGAATGCGGGGTGGGTGGACATTTGTGGGTCCATGCAGATTCCAGAACTTTCCACCACAGAAATGTAGGGAAAATGTGTTTTTTTGACAATTTATTAGGTTTGCAAGGGATTCTGGGTAACAGACCCTGGTGGGAGGAAGTCAAGTCACCCCATCCTGGATTCCCCTGGGTGCCTAGTTTACAAAAATGTATAGGTTTGCTAGGTTGCCCAAGGTGCCAGCAGAGCTAGGGTTCAAAAACTACAGCTTGGCACCTTTCCAAAAAAGGGTCATTTTTCACTGCGAAATTGAGGTGTGACCACGTTGCGTTTTGCGCCATTTCCTGTTGCGGGCACTAGGCCGACCCACACAAGTGAGGTACCATTTTTCTCTGAAGACTTTGAGAAATGCGGGGTGGGTGAAAATTTGTGGATCCACGCAGATTCCAGAACTTTCCACCACAGAAATGTGGGGAAAATATGTTTTTTTCACAAATTTTTAGGTTTGCAAGGGATTCTGGGTAACAAAACCTGGTGGGAGGCAGTCAAGTCTCCCCATCCTGGATTCCCCTGGGTGTCTAGTTTTCAAAAATGCATAGGTTTGTTAGGTTTCCTTAGGTGCCGGCAGAGCTAGTGTTCAAGAACTACAGCTAGCCACTTTGCAAAAAAAAGGTAAATTTTCATTGTGAAAATGTGGTGTGTTCACGTTGGGTTTTGAGCCATTTCCTTTCATGGGCACTATGCCTACCCACACAAGTGAGGTACCATTTTTATCAGGAGACTTTGGGTAATTCAGATTTGTAAAGCAACTGTTATTACCTATTGATTTTAGATGCATTTCTACCTTCCAAATGAAAGACATGGTGTAAAAAATAGTCATTTTGAAAAATGACTGATAATTCTCATGCTAGTATGGGTATTCCCAATTTCGAAAATGTGCAAATATGTACTGTTTCTAAACTCTATAATTTGTTCCCATTTCAGAAATACATAGGTGTCTTTCATACCGATTTTCCCATGTATACATTTTCCCATAATAATTGCTATATACCCGGAACATAATAAAAAACCATTTCAAATTGCTGCTCAGTTTTTGACTGTGGGTTCGTCGGGTTCTTGGTGAACCTACAAGTCCTATATATCCCCACAACCAGGGAGGTCCAGCGGATGTAACGGTATATTGATTTAGTAGAACTGTCATAATTAGAAGAAGTTACAGGTGAAAACATTGACACAAAAGGATTTTTTTTCAACTGATTTTCAATTTTTCCTATATTTAACTGTTAGTTTCTATAAAGAAACCTTGATGGATCTACACAAATTACACCTTGCTGAATTCAGAATTTTGTCTAATTTTCAAAACTGTATAGCTTTCCAGGATCCATTATTGCTTTCACACCCATTTCTACCATTAACTGGAAGGAGGTTGAAAGCACAAAAAATTGCAAAAATAGGCTATGTCCCTGAAAAATGCCAAAATTGTGTAAAAAAATGTTGGTTTCCTGACAAAAGTCTGTCATTCCCTAAAAGCTGGGTAAATGGTGATTTCAGCCCCACAAACCCTTTTTTGATACCATTTGCAGATAAAAACCCAGACGCTTTCATTTGCAGCCCGTTTTTTCCATTTGTCACAAAAAAACAAAATGTTGCTGTATTTTGGCTAATTTCTGAGACCCTTCCAGGGGAATCCACAAACCCTAGGTACCTTTAGAATACCCATGATGTTGGAAGAAAAGGACGCAAATTTGGCGTGGCTACCTTATGTGGTCAAAAAGTTACAGGGGCCTAAGCGCGCACTACCCCAAATAGCCCAAAAAAGGCTTAGCACGGGGGGGAAGGCCTAGCAGTGAAGGGGTTAATAGAATATCTAAGAGTGAGCACCACCTCATGGATTGTGGGCATTTCCTTAGGCCTTTGTGCGTCCAGTGGGTGCATGTTCCCCCCCCAGGCTGAGGCTATGTGGGCCCAGGCTTGGAGAGTAGTTGTTGGAAATTCTACACTGTTGTTCTACTGCTGTCCTGTTTAAGGTTCTAGCCAAGATGTCTTTTGGCTGCTGCTCCGTTAGAAAGAGTGTATGTACCCATTCGGACCTTTCTGAGTATCCTGCCTCAGTGAGTCGGTGTCCTTGTTTCTGTACAGGCGTCCTCCTTTCCCAAACTAGCCCTGGGTGCTACAGCCTAACCAGAGTCTGGTGCTAGCCCTATTGGTTGTTGGACTGCCTGATGCCTACTTTGTTGCATTGGAACTTCTGTTTCTTTGGCTTTGTCTTCTGTGATTACCCGAGACCTGATCTGCTGTTAGAAGTTGAAGATTGGGAAGAGTGGCCTTAAGTTGCTTCTTTCCTCAGGTCTACGGCTGTTCAGTATTGCCCGCATGATTGATCTTCTTTTCAATTTCGATCTCTTCAGCAGTTTTTTCACCTTTTTCTATGCCCTCCTCAATAGGGAGGCTTCTGTCCTTGCTCATGCTGCCCCCTTGGTGGTCTCCTTAAGATCTGCTCCTTCCTTTGCTTCGGTGCTATCAGTGTCTTCCATGGTTTCACTCCTGCTTGGGGTTGCTGCAATGTTTATTCCTCTTCTTCTTTCCTTGGAGTCCTTTGATTCTGGGATCATGGCTGGGCTGTGTTCTCCTTTAGATGCCAGTGGGTTCTTATTCCCTGTCATTAGCCTGAGGGATCGGAGTGTTGTCGGTAGGTCCCCCTTGCCCTTGGTTAGCACTACCATATCCCCCAATATTTCAGGCCGCTCTAGGATTCCAGTGTCAGCACAAGTCGTGACTGCACCGAAGCCGCGTAATACCGCAGCCTGTCCCGCCCTACGGAGTTCCGAGTTGGAACCCCCAAAGGTATTAACTTTCAAGAAGTTCTTGTAATTAAGACTAGAACTTCCATCTGTCATTGAATATTATTCAATCTTCACTTCACTTTCACCTGAGGTCCTGAAGAAAGCCCCCCGACCCTTCTGGGCACATTAGGGGCTGAAACATGTCGACCAACCACTCAGACCACAACTGCAGCGGTTTCATAATATGTCCTTTCTGCAACTAGCTATTTTTATCCTTTTCTTCCCTGCACCTAACGGAATAAAATTATATATAGGTAGCTGGAGGAATTTTTAATCTAATCACAACACCTGAGCACTTCTCACCCCCTTTTTTGTATTATTCCCCCCCTTTTTTTTCCTGATCACTACTGGATCGTCCAGTGGTTCCCTCCGGGTTGGAGGAAGCATGGGAAAAACCCTATGATGATGCTGTCACGTATCTAAATATCTAGGCGGAGAACCAAGATATACCGCCCACGAATTATCTTACGTGAATGAGGGTTTTTTACCAAATATCGGAAACAACTATCTGAACCCTGGTGCCAGCTACAAGTGATCCATTCCCTTTGATTATTACTATATTAGCTGGAAGCCGAATGGATCACAGCTTCTTCTATTTCCCTCCCTTTGATTGATATAATGTTGTAGATTGTAGCCTCCAGTTTTGTCAGCGTGTTGCCCTGGTTCCCTAGGCACTGGGCTATTGATTGTAGGAGATCAATTTGGTCCTCAATTTTTGTTGACTGCCAGGTCAGAGCCCTGGCTATTAACTTTGGTGCTTTCTCTAATGGCTTTCAGGTGGAAGTCATCTTCATGCTTTTCCTGGCCTGTTGGTTGTCAGCCCCCGCATGAGGGTTCTTTGCTTCTTCCTTTCTCCCAAAAGAGTTTGAGGTGAGATCCAGGGTCCTTTCTATTGTTAGTTCTTGTCTTAGTAGGAAGGAGTCGGTGAGGTCTTCTGTCACTGGCAAAGTGAGGTGTCAGCAGTTAACAGGTGAGATGGTTGTAACTGACCTCAATGTGATTGACGCTGGTTCAATTTCCTCGTTGTCTTTGGACTTGTCCTCATCCTGTCGACAGTGGATTAGGGCTTCAGTTGATAGAAGACCATTTGCATTGTCTGTTGGCTTCATGTAGTTTTCTACATTCTTTATGTGCTGGGGGAGCCTCTTGGGCATAGTCTCCCTGGCCCTTTCATTGCAGATGTTGCCGCTCCTGGCCTCATTTGCCACTTGGTGCCCACTGAAGGGGGACTGAGTCCATTCTTTCTGTTCCTGTGCTTCCTGTTCCAGGTCCCCGTCTCAGGGGAGTGGATGGATTCCTTGCCCAAGGGTAGGCTTTCCAGTGAGGGGATGGCCCACCAACTCTTGGCCAGCCTCCAGCCCTTGACGATTGTGCACTGTCACCTCCTCTATCCTTTCTGAAGAACTGTCCAGGATTATTATTGGTCTGCCCGGTGCTTGAAAATACTGGGTTATGAGCCCTTTTTGGGGAGGGTTCACTGTTGCTAGCTCCTGATTGAGCAGCTAGGCTGCACTTCTTGTGCACCTTAATGTAGGCCCTGTGAGTGCACTCTCTTCCTCCTCCATACCTTTTTGATAGTTTGGCTTCTTTTTGAGCATCATTCTTAAGTTCCTGTATGGAAAGGCTGTGGAGCTCTGCCACCCTTCTTTCTTCCTCCTTTCTTCCTTCCTTTCTTCAGCACTCCTCACACCTCCTGACTTCACTGATCCACCCCTTCAGACCTCTTCAGATGAGAGAACACACGCCAATGTTTTTGCCTGTTGGTGACACGCTTTTCTTGATACTGGTGCTGCCATAGTGTCCTGCAAGCTAATTTACAGGATGAATGCGAGGCCTAATATCACATCCCAGTTTTGCTTTAGCTTGTTCTATCTGCTGTATCAGCCCATTTTCCTGGTTGTCTTTTGTCTCTTGTGGCTCTACTGGCATGCTAGAATCAAGGTTAAAGTGCTTAAAAGAGGCTGAAGAGACTGGGTAGAAGGCTAACTGGCTACCGTGGAGCAAAACGGGGTACCCCTGGCCCCCAAAAACCACACCCAGACTGTCTGGGCCACCTCTGTAGGGCTGCCAAGGGGCACTCCCTCTCTGGTGGCTCTCTAAAGCTGCCACACACTCTTCACGGCCCAGGTGCTTTTTGCCAGCCTCAGTTCTGGCAGGTAGCGGCAGGAAGGCAGGCAGCAATATGTATCCAAAAGCTGTTAAAAAACTGAGAGGGGCGGAGAGGAGCTGAGGCTGGACCGTTGGCAGAATGCCAGCAAGCAGCAAACAGCAGACAGCCGGCTCACCACTCTGCTGCTCCACCTCCACATCCTGGCTGCCCAACACCTGGCACCCAAAACCTGCCTCTCGGCTCACCTGTGGCTGTTGTGGGAGTGGTGCGGTACAATGCGGTGCGGGTGATGCATTTGAGTGCTGGCACAGCACAGCCCACTCCTCTGCTGCTCTCAACGACCCCCTCCGCCATCCCGGTCACACTCCTGCAGGCCCGTTGCGGTCCGGAGGTTTTGACGGGCCACAGTTCCTGCAGGCTGCATGCAACCTCACTATCAGTTACTTTTTTTGGGAATCAATCACAGTTGCGGTCTGCTGTGATCTGTGATGCGGGTCCCAAGCAGTTACGAGCTCCTATCCATGATACCACGCCCCTCTGCAACAATGCTGCTCTGATTTGCCTGATCTCCATCTGAATGTGTTTCCAAGGAGGCAGAGCGTGTGGAAGCAAGATGAGGAAATAGCGTTGATTTGGCAGTTTATTGTGAGCGAGGAATCCAGTATGATGCAGAGGTTACGTGCCTGGTCCGTGGCGGTGGAAGGGTTCCCAGTGCAGCCGGGCAGCAGGAGTCATCCCAGGCTGAGGGGGTGGGTCCCAGGATGAGTACTTTGGTCTTGTCCGAGTTGAGCTTGAGGCAGCTATCTTTCATCCATTTGGCAACGGCCTTCGTCTCGCTGTGGAAGTTCATTCTGGAGGCTGTGGGTTTCTTGGTCAGGGAGGGAATCAGCTGTGTGTCATCGTCATAGGAGACAATGTTAAGTCCATGGTTCCTGATGGCAGCATGGTGGGCCATGTAGACGTTGAAGAGGGTGGGACTCAGGAGGAGTCCCGGGGCACTCGACAGCTGATCGATGTAGGTTCTGAGAGGAACAGAGGTAGTCTGACTTGCTGTGTTTGGCTGGTAAGGAAGGAGTGGATCCAGTCCAGGGCATTGTCTTGGATGCCAGCGACGTGGAGTCTCATGATTAGGGTGCGGTGGGAGACGGTAGTGAAGGTGGCCAAGAGGTCCAGTAGGAAGAGGGCTGCGTTTCGCCTTGGTTGAGGAGGGAGTGGATGTTGTGGCCCCAAAAACACACCTAGCCTCCTTGAAAGCCGCACTCCACACAGCAGCTAAACTACTATCAGGGGAGAGACGCTTCGATCACATTACCCCCACCCTTGAGAAACTCAACTGGCTACCAATCGAGGCAAAAGCTATATATTTAAAACTGCGTGCATAACCCACAAAGCTCTATACATGGAAACACCAGCCTACATCACAAATACATTATTAAAATCTAGACAAAGGAGACCTCTTTGAAGCTTTGACCGTCTTCTCCTTATTCCACCGAAATTTAAGAAAGAGAAATTTCTCACCGGCTCATTCTCTGGGAACATTCCTGGAACATGGAACTCACTACCTCACGATTTAAGGGGCAATCAATCACTCCCTCCCTTCAAGAAGGAACTGAAACTTCTCCCCCCAACAAAATATTAATCTCACACCCTTAAACCATCTGACTGGTTGGTTGTCAAAATCCCTCCACAACCTCTAAACACTTCTGAGCAGCACTACCTCTGATAAAACAGTGGAATTTCCCCTCACCATCATGACACTCTCTCTGGCTACCTCAATTATTTACCTCGTACTATTATTATGAATTTTATGTACTCCATATATAATCAGCACAAGTTTGCGGTCGAGAATAATCTGTATTTCAGGATTACCGCATCATCTGCATATAGTAATGCAGGAATTAAACGGTTGTTGATCTGGGGGAGGTCCTGGCTCCCTTCCAACATGGCTGCCTCCAGGCCGTTGGTATAGATGGTAAAAAGTAAAGGAGCCTGGACACAACCCTGCCTGACACCCCGCTCGACCCTGAATGGCGAGGATAACTGGCCCCTGTACCGAATCTCACTCTGGCGGTAGCGCCAGAGTAGAGATCTCTAATATAGTTAACTATTGTTATGTCCACCCCCATATTCACCATAATAGACCATAGTTTAGTGTGTGAAACACAGTCAAACGCTGCAGAGAGGTCGACATAAGCCATGTAAAAGTTTCCTCCCTTTGCGTTGACGTATTTCCCTCTTAATAGGACCAGGTTCAAGACCTTGTCAGTGGTACTCATACCCTCCCTGAAACCGTATTGAAGGTCGGAGATGGTGCTGTTATAATCCGTCCAACATTGCAGCCGGTCGAGTAAAATACGGCCCACCACCTTACCTAAAGAATCAAGTAAGGAGATGGGTGGATAACAGGACGGGCTGTTTCGATCCCCCTTCTTAAAAATAGGAACCAAAATGGACTCTGACCATGAGTCCAATGGTCCGGTTTCACTAGTGGCTTTCAGCACTCTAAGTAGGAGGGGGGCCCATAATTCAATATTGGATTTAAATAAGTCCACTGGAACCCCGTCCAGGCCTGGAGCCTTCTCTCCCCGGCTAGTTTTGAGTGCTAAAATAGTATCAGCCAAAGCGAAATCTATAGGGGGAACATTTGAGGGATGGGAAGAGACTGGCAGCGTCTGAGCAAGGGGGGGGGCTGGCGAAATGGAATCTGTAAAACTAAACATGTGCGAGAAATGGTTAATCCATTCATGCTCAGTTATGGTAATCTCTAGAGTACCACATTCTTTTGGGCCAGAGAGGAATGAGGAATTTATAACCTCCCAAAAAGCGGAAGAGTCCTTTAATTTAGAGCTATTTTGGAGGGCAAGCCAAAGTTCTTCTTTTAGTTCTTTTTTACGATTTTTAAGGGACTCATTATATATTTTTCTCCGTTGGGAAACCTCTGCTTTGTCTCTCGGAACTCTCTTTAGGGCCATTTTAAGTGCTTTGTGAGCCTTGGATCAAGTAAAGATGAACCAGCTAATTATTGGTTTCTTTTTGAATTTTGGAAAAGTAGTAAGAGCCTTTTTATCTCTGTAATGATGGTTTTGAAATTTGCTACAACCTCGTGCGGTGTAGAGGACTCCGCCAGGCAGATTGTGAAAGCTGCCCTATTCCCTTCAACTATCTCTTTAAGAATTTTTTCTGGGTCGATACTTGACCATTTTAAGGCGTAACCGTTTGGTCGGTTCATTGACAGATTTTCTTGAGATAAATTTTTTTTGGGGTAAGTCATACAACCGGCTAATTCCATTGTGATAGAAATAGGAAAGTGATCACTATATGCACAGTCATGGGTGGTGAAATTGGTAATTAAATTGACTGCACTGAGAGACATTAATATAAAATCTATACAAGTCGAAGCGCCTCTACCGTGATATGTGGGGCTAATCTTGGCGTTTGGGATGATTAATTCATTTGAAAAGGTTATTTGTAGAAGGGACATGGTTTCATTCAACAACTGGCCTTTAGGGGAATGAGAAAAATGAGTAAACGGAGTTTCGTTGTGTTCCATAAAACCACAAGTGATGTTGTTTTTCCCACATAAAGGTAGATTAAAATCTCCTCCCCAGATTAGGATGGGATTTTTAACTTGGGGCTGATTATAATGCTCTATAAGAAAAGAGCGAATTTCGTTCAACAATCCGATCAGATGAATGTCTTGCAAATTATTGTAAAAGTTTACAATGAGCACATAAGTAAGTTTATTAAGTATTAGGGATATTATCTGATAATTAGGGTCAGTTTTTAAAACACTGGTAGATGGAGCTGGAATAAGCGCTGGGGAAAAAAAGGTCTTGTAGCCAGTTAGATGGATAGAAGAAAGTGCCCAAGTTTCCTGCAGGCAGAGAATATCATACTGCCTGACAAATGCTAGCCAACTCTCATGATGGATTTTTGAGTGAAGACCTGCAATGTTCCAGTAGATTACATTAACTAGGTAACAGGCAGGAAGTTTTTCTAGTCTATTTAATGATGTTGAATTGTAGGTTTTTTGGACATGAGAGAGATCCTCAGGGATAGGGATCGGTTTAGGATCAAAAGGAGTTATAGTTTGCATGTTTATAAAGTTGGGAGAAAGTAATGAAATTGCTTGTGAGGATTTATTGGAAAGAGAAAATTAAGATGCGAATGAAGGTAGAGCGTTGCTCAATAAGGAGGGCTCCAGTTCTGGGATCATGGTTAGGAAGCGTGAGTTTTTTTGTTCTTAATTGCATAGAATTTGGAATATTAAAAGACTTAGTGGTCGTAGCTAGTCAATCTACCTCCTCTATTAATGACAATGTATCGAATCTGTTTTGCGTAAGAATGGAGCCATTTGAAATTTTTGATAAGTCGGGGAGTGGGCGGTAGAAAAAGCCAAGTGGTACGGAGAGAATTGCAGTTGGAACAGGCGAGGGTTCTTCCTTCTGAGCTAAGATAGAACGTGCAGCTCTGGGGGTTCTAAAGTTAACAATAATGCAGTCGCCCTGGATGGCTTTTAAAGAGGACCCGATCCAGGCGACTCTCCGTACCATGATTATTTGATTGGAATTTAACGCATTAAAGTGTTTGTGTTTGGCTAGCCAATCCACCACTTTGTTTCGCAAAGAGACCCAGGATTCTGTCACTCCTTGTGCTAGAGGGGGAACGCCCGTTAAAACTACAATGTATGGGCAGGTGGCAGGCGGCAAATTTGGGCGTTCTGAGTTAAATTGGGAACTTGTATTAGCGTTATTAGAATTACTAACTGGGCAAGCTTTCATTGGTTGGGAATGTATCGTGGGTAAGTTCTTGACTTTCGTACTCCTATCAGGTGGAGGGTAAATGGATTGTTGTGATGTTCCAATAAACAAAGAACGAGTATGGTCCTCAGGATGGCAAGAGGGTTTAGTCTGAGAAACAGAATGAATAGAGGGTTTGAGTAGGTCATCAGAACTCAGTGCACTCGATCTGGGTGAATCTTTAGTTTCTAAAATGTGCTTCAATTTTAGCTCAAGGGACTTAAATGTGTCATTTAGCTTTGAAAAAAGACTGACAGCCATGGACTCAAGTTTGCGGTCGAGAATAATCTGTATTTCATCTGTAAAATATTTAAGATTTGATTGCAAAACGTTATCAGATGAAGTTACATTGAGAGTGGGATGGGCCACAGAGAAGGGTGGTCCTTGGTCAGTTTGTGTGCCCAGAGATAGCATTTTCGGTTTGGAAGGGTTGTTACGTTGTTTAGTTGCCCTACTCTTTTTCTCAGTACACCCCAAGGCCGTAACTTGTGGATGTTTCACTTTTCCTTGGGTCTGTGGTCCCTTCGTACAAGATGTAACAGGAAGAGAGTGGGAGTCGCTAGCGCCAGATTGAATTTGTCTAATAGGGATAATAGGCATTAGGGAAGAACTGGGAGAGGACAAGGTGGAAGGGAGAAGAAGGGTACTTTGAGGTAGCAATCTGAGTGGGGACTGTTGGGAAGGGTCAATTGAGAGTCTGCGCTCTATTAAGTTTATTTATTTTCTTATAATTGAGTCGGCCCGAAGGAGATAGGCGTCCAATGTCCCCGCAGAGCTATTACGAGACTCCATATTTTTTTGCACAAGTAGTATTACAACAAAGTATCACAAATGTAACCAGAACCAGTTAAAAATGGGCAAGGTTAAAGCCAAACAGTACTCACAGGGCTTAAGCCAGGACGGAATAGATGCAATATAAGCAAGTGGGCCGTGTTCATGAAGCAGCACAAGAGGAAATAGCAGATGACAGGGACCTGGCCCAGCCCAGCCTCCGTCAGCCTACGACGGCCTTAGACGGTCCCGCCCTTGTCCCGGGCTTCTCCCGCGCGCGTCCTCGCGGGAGGAGGGACCAGTCACGCCTTTGTAGCGCCTCCTGGCGCGCTTCGAGATTGCTGTCAGCTGTGCCGCCTGGGTGAGGGCTGCGGGGCTGCTGGTAGTTGTGGTCCTGGTGAGGGAAGGTGCTAAGCCCGGCCGGCACTGGAGCGTGAAATGGATGTGCTCCTGTGCCTCAGCGGAGCTCTGGCAAATTCGCTCTGCTCCCCCACGAAAGAATGTCTCCCCAGAGAGTCGGTCCCAGACACGCCTTTGTAGTGCCTCCTGGCGCGCTTCGAGATTGCTGTCAGCTGTGCCGCCTGGGTGAGGGCTGCGGGGCTGCTGGTAGTTGTGGTCCTGGTGAGGGAAGATGCTAAGCCCGGCCGGCACTGGAGCGTTAAATGGATGTGCTCCTGTGCCTCAGCGGAGCTCTGGCAAATTCGCGCTGCTTCCCCATGAAAGAATGTCCAGGGCCTTGTCTTGGATGCTAGCGACGTGGAGTCTCGTGAATAGGGTACGGTGGGAGACAGTAGTGAAGGTGGCCAAGAGGTCCAGTAGGAAGAGGGTTGCGGTTTCACCTTGGTTGAAGAGGAAGTGGATGTTGTGGCCCCAAAAACACACCTAGCCTCCTTGAAAGCCGCACTCCACACAGCAGCTAGACTACTATCAGGGGAGAGACGCTTCGATCACATTACCCCCACCCTTGAGAAACTCAACTGGCTACCAATCGAGGCAAAAGCTATATATTTAAAACTGCGTGCATAACCCACAAAGCTCTATACATGGAAACACCAGCCTACATCACAAATACATTATTGAAATCTAGACAAAGGAGACCTCTTTGAAGCTTTGACCGTCTTCTCCTTATTCCACCGAAATTTAAGAAAGAGAAATTTCTCACCGACTCATTCTCTGGGAACATTCCTGGAACATGGAACTCACTACCTCACGATGTAAGGGGCAATCAATCACTCCCTCCCTTCAAGAAGGAACTGAAACTTCTCCCCCCAACAAAATCTTAATCTCACACCTTTAAACCATCTGACTGGTTGGTTGTCAAATCTTCCCACAACCTCTAAACACATCTGAGCAGCGCAACCTCTGATAAAACAGTGGAATTCCCCCTCACCATCTTGACACTCTCTTTGGCTACCTCAATTATCTATCTCGTACTATTATTATGCATTTTATGTACTCCATATATAATCAGCACATGTGCTGCTATACTGAGTCGGAACACTTGCTTATAAATCTTAGCAATGGGTTTATTCAACGGGCTGAAGTCTTTTCCTAACATAATTTTCCCGGCCATTGGTTAAGGAGGGAAGAATGTTAGCCCTCATGACTGCTATTAATGGGGACAGGCTTGGGGCCAGTAACTGTTTTCTAGTTTTAGTAGCATCACCTGTAGCATCAGGCGTTTTTTTCCGACCTCTTGTCATTGTTTCACGAAGGAACATTGAGTATCATTGTGTACCCCTAGGTATTTATAGGGCTGTTCCATTGTGATGCTTTTACTGCTGTAGTCCCTGCCTCCTCCTTTTTTTTTTCCCCCTGCATGTTACAACCTTGTTTTTGGTCAAATTCATCTCCAGTTTGTTGGCAGTTGTACAAATACAAAGTCGGTCAAGAAGCCATTGAAGGCCTACCCTTCTGTAGCTAAATAGGGCGCTCTACAAATGGCTATAACATAACATAACATAAAATAACATAGTCAGCATACAGCAGGTTACTAATCCTGGTGCCATCTTTTTGTGGAGAGTGACTTGATGACATTGAAGGACTGCGGTAAATCTGCAATAAATGAATTTAAAAGCAGGGGGCCCAGTGTGCACCCCTGCTGC
Source organism: Triturus cristatus (assembly GCF_964204655.1). Lineage (NCBI taxonomy): Eukaryota > Metazoa > Chordata > Amphibia > Caudata > Salamandridae > Triturus > Triturus cristatus. The sequence goes on from NC_140589.1 coordinate 1,426,448,297, forward strand.
ACTCCTCGTGATGTTATTAAATATGAGCTCTTTCGCTCAGCATAATGCAGATCCATGTGTCAGAATGGAGCTAATTTATGGCCTCCAAGAGGGGCTGAGGTATCCCCCATCTCTGTAGCTTAGCCCACAATAATCCCCTAGGCACTCGATCAAACACTGCCTTGAAGTTGACAAAACACAAGTGCATTGAAGATGTTAAGGCTGTTGCTATGTCCATCATGACTGATATTGCCGTATGATTGGGCAGAGTCTCTGATTTAACCACAAACCCAGTTTGATTAAAGGGGATTAATTGCTTTTATTTCCACCCATGATGTTAGATCTTCAAGCTGCAGACTGATGTAATATTTGGCGTCATTGTCGAGGAGGGCTATCAACCTATAATTCTTTGGATCTGAATTTGTGCCTGCTTTGTAGATCGGTTGCATTGTGGCACCTCGCCATGAGTGGGGTATCTGTGAGGTTGTCTGGCAGTAATCAAGTAGCGTTGTAAACTGTTCTGCCCAGAAAGGGATGTATTGTTTGAACGATGCCTATGGCAGCCCATTGGGCCTAGGCACTCCATCGGATCTTCCATTTGTTATGGTGCGCACTATTTCCGATGTAAAGGCAGCCTGATCAATGTTGTCATCATACGGTGGATCCCGATGTTAAAGGGAGACTTCATTATCTGTTGTGTGTATCGTTCTTGCACTACTATCCATGAGTATATCTTACTCCTCAGGGTCAGTCATGATAGGGCGGGCCAGGTCACACAGGGATCCAATCCCAGTTGGATGTGCCATTTTTACCCTGTTGAATACGAGGCTAACTTCTTCCTTCGTTGCTTCAAAATGGGTGATTAGAAAAGATGCCCTTTATGCTTCTGAAATATTGGCACAGCCCAAGCCTCTTTGACCATTTGTTTGTTTGTTCACTAAGGACCAAAAAACCCTTGAGTTAGGATTCCTACTGGCTTGAAGTAGTGTTAACCAGAAGTATTCTGAGCGTTTACGCTTCTCTGAAAGTACTACCTGCCGATAGGCTCTTTGAGCTTGCTTGAATATGATAAGGGTCGCTTGACCCTGGGAGACTTCCGGACTCGTCTCAGGGCTGTGTTGCATTTTTTCTTAGGGTCCTTGATTGTGGCTGTAATAATAGTGTTTTTTGCTTATATCAAATTGACAGATAGATTGAGGGAATTTAATGAGCAATTGCTCAGTGAAGTTTGCCCAAGCTGTAATTGGGGATACATTGTTTGTACTATTTTCACCTAAAAGCATTGCAGTATTTATGGAGGAATTTGTCAATTTAAGCCTTACAGGACTGTCCGTGTATATTGCACTGGTTGTTGGCCTTGACAGGACCTGATGTGATAAATTAAATGACAGGATGATAACCTGTGGATGATGGTCACTCTCTGTCTGTAGGGCGATATGATAATTATCACCCAAGGGAAACATTTCACCATTACAGATGGAATTTTCAAGGTAGGAGTGGGTTTGTGCATTGGACCTTGTCCAGTTTGGGGGCTTGCCCAGCGAGAAGTGACCGTTCAATATTGTGTAGCCCATGCAATTAAGTTGCAGGACCAAGTATTCACCAAGTTTGCTAGACTTACAGCCGGTGGGTTTAACCTGCTCAGTAATATTTTGGTCTCTCCCTGGATAGGATTCCTCATAATCTTCTGTAAAGTCTTGGAAAATATTTGTTTTGAAGTCCCCTGTGATCAAGCAAGCTGCACTGGGGTAATCAATGATTCGCTCACACATGGTTTGTAGTAGATGGTTCAATTTGGTCCTTTTCTCTCTGGCATGTGGACTGATGTACATGTTTATCAGTAGTAATAATTGCTGGGATTTTAAACTACTGATCTTAATACCCGAAAGTCAGTTCTCCTCAAATGCTAAGTGATCAATAGTGACTTTTAACTTAACGGAGACATAGGTTGATAACCCACCTTTTGATCTGCCAAACTTATGGGCCCTTGTGGCTGATGTCCTGTAATCTAGATAGCCTTCTATTGGCAGGCTTCTCTCCGCCCATGTTTCCTGAAGAAATATGACTTCATAGTTCTTTAAAAACTTGATCACATCTAAAAACTTGAGTTTCTGCCTGAGACCATTAATATTCCAGGAACACATGGATAGTGATGGCGCATTAACATTGGTGACTGTTTGAAGACTGGTTCAATCCAGGCTTCTGCTGGCTAATCCTGCTGACAGCCAGGCCCAGTCATCCCCCATATCTTCTGAATCTGGCACCCTTTGTGCCCTGTGGTTTGTGAAAACACAACCCTGAGCATTTTTTAGTATTGAGAACAGGTATTAATCATAGTGTCCGATGATTTTGCTAACACTGAGGGGTAGCCTGCGTCTTTCTAGCCGATTATTTTGACACCCCATGCACTGGATACAATTTGCTGTTCAATTGTTGTCAAAATTAATGTGACTAGTGTAGGTTCTGTTATTTGGTGAAATCCAATTGCTATGATGTCTCTAGATTCCAGCCCACTCAGTTCAGGGATAAACTTAAACAGCCTGAGGATGTTCACCCTGTTTAAAATGTGGTGATTACCTTGTGAGGGGTACTCCAGAAGAAACAATAGCCTGACATTTTGATTTGGCAGGGCTGTGTTGTAACAGTGATCTTGAATCGAACCCCTGGTCCTACGTGGGGCCTGCTCCCTCCTGTGTGAGTCAATTTTTGTTCCATGCCGATGATCATTATGGGGATCATCATATGGTTGTCCAATTCGGAGTACCTGGATCCTTTGTAATCATAACTCTAATGAAATCCTTAGGAAATGGTGCTGGGTCATCGCCGGCTGCTTTATAAATGTTAAGTTGCTCCATAAGTACGTTTCGAGTGAACGACAGGGTTTGTGCACTGAGGTTCTGTTAGAATCCCCAGGATCCCTGGTTGGCTGAGGTAGTTACCGTAGGCGAAACAGGGAGTCGTGAGCCCCAACGTTAGGGAAAAGACAGGTCGCCTCTAGAGATAGCCCCCGCTCCACCCCCTTGGTAGCTTGGCACGAGCAGCCAGGATTATCTTCAAGGCCAATGTGTAAAGTATTTGCAATTGCGCTCACAGCAACCCAATGATGACACCACAAATAGACTCCACACGAGTTTCATATAAAACAAGTATATGTTTATAAAAAGTGATACAATGCGACCACACAATACTAAACCAATATATGCGTCGGGGTGATGTACCCCCTGGCCTATTATTATTGAGCTGAACTAAACAATCCTACGTAATACTAATGTTGTAATATGCAGTTCGTTATGCAACAGTCAGGTACTTCACAACAAATGAATAATGCACATCGTAACACGGTTATCTGGCGATATGTACTGTCACTTTTAATGCAATGCGTAGCACAACAACGTGGTAAACTGTTATGCCCCAGTAATGCAATGTGTACAGTTCCCTTTCAGGTATTCTGTTGGGAAAAAGTAATGCAATGTGTAATACAGTTATCAAGCAGCTCGTTATGCGAAACTAATGAAATGCGAAACACATATATCCGGCAGTTCGGTATGCAACACTAATACCATGTGTAATACGACAAACCAGCAGATCGGGATGCAGGACTTAAGACACAGCGTAACACATCTATCAGGCAGTTCGTTATGAAATCCTAGTGCAATGCATAACACACCTATCAGACAGTTCGTTAGGCAAACTAATGCAATGGGCAATACGACAAAACAGGCAGTCCGTTGTGCAGAAATGAGGCAATGCATCATACAATCATCAGATGCTCCACTATGCAGGATTAATGCAATACGTAAGTTACTCTGGTGGCTTCTCCGCCACTCGCGCTGGTTTGGGGTTATTCTCAGGCCACAGTTGCTACTCCCCCACCGGTAAGATAGAACACAGTAAATGAGGCTTTGAACTCAGGCCCCGGCGCGCCACTCCCTTGGCACACACTACACCTGCACACAGAGTCAATCAGACTCACGGAACCTCTGGGAGCACGATAACCACACAACTCCTCACGATGGTCTCAGGCTGCACATGGCACAAGCACGCAGTGTCGCTGAGACACACTTGATCTTATGGGGCCCGATTCACAGAACAAACTTAAGACTAAATCCTAAACTTAGTACCATTCTGGTATTCACAGAATGCACCTAGTACTTCTGGTATTCACAGAATGAACTTACTACTTTTGCTATTCACAGAATGAACTTAGTACTTTTGCTATTCACAGAATGGATTTACGACTCCTAAACTTACGTCCGCACTCGGGCCGGAAATTCCGGCCCGGAGGCGGAGCTTCCGGCCCGGAGGCGGAGCTTCCGGCCCGGAGGCGGAGCTTCCGGCCCAGAGGTGGAGATTTCAGCCATAGCTAAATCGGCCGGAATCCCCACCTCCGGCCCGGAAGCTCCGCCTCCGGCCCGGAAGCCCCGCCTCCGGGCCGGAAGCTCCGCCTCCGGGCCGGAAGCTCCGCCTCCGGGCCGGAATTTCCGGCCCGAGTGCGGACGTAAGTTTAGGAGTCGTAAATCCATTCTGTGAATAGCAAAAGTACTAAGTTCATTCTGTGAATAGCAAAAGTAGTAAGTTCATTCTGTGAATACCAGAAGTACTAGGTGCATTCTGTGAATACCAGAATGGTACTAAGTTTAGGATTTAGTCTTAAGTTTGTTCTGTGAATCGGGCCCCTGGTGCCCACGATCACACAGCACCTCTTGCACAGATCTCAAGTCATAGAAAGGACACGCACTCTGCGTCGCTTGAGACACACTTCATCCTACGGTGCCCCCGAACACAGGGCACCTCCAGTGAGGGTCGCAGGCCGCTAACAGCACATGTACGCTGCGTTGCTGAAACACACTTGCTCTTGTGGTGTGCACGATCACAGCCACTCCACACGAAAGCATCAGTATGCCCCCAAGCACACTCACACTGCGTTGCTGAGACTAACTTGGCTCCCCGGTACACATGTTCACAGCACGTTCCTCTCGAAGGACTCAGGTTAGACAGAGCACATGCACACCACGTATCAGAGTCTCGATTGGAACTCCCGGTGCCCAAGATCACAGGGCATAACTTGCAAAGGTCTCAGGCTAGACAGAGCACACGCACCCACAGTGTATCTGAGAGTATTCTCTGGAAACTTTTGTGTTCCTGTGTTTCCAAACAGGGAGCCAGCTCACCTCGGGCCCTTGTGGATAGTTACTTCAGGACACAGCACACAGCAAAGTCCTTCAAGCAGGGGGACACAGCACACAGCAACATCCCTACATCCTTTCCTTAGTTGAAACAGCAAACTGCAGGCGAACGCCAGATCACACAGCAAGAGCAGTCCTATCCAGCAGTCTCTTCAGTTATTTCTTCCTTGGCAAAGGTTCCTCTTGATCCACAAAGTAGCTCCAGTTTTGTTCACACTTGATAAAGCCATTCACCAAAGTTCTAGGACTTCAGCTCGCATAGTTATACCCCTCAATGGCTTTGAAGTCTTTGTTTTACAGGGGGCACTGACCCCTACTCAAACCAGTTCTGGGTGCCTCTCTCCCAGTGACACCTTCTTCCTTTGATTAGTGGGAGTCTGGATTCTCAATCACTCAGCAGGAGATGGGACAACTGCTTATATTACCAGCCCAGGCCTCTTCACCTTTCAGCCGTGAAAACGAAATGGAGATTATTTCACTGCCAGGACATGGTACCCACCTTGTTACATGTCCCACATTTCAAATGCACTGCAACCTGTCCATGGGGCACTCTAGACCTACCTGATTTGTATGGAAAGGGAACGGCAGAGTCTGGTAAGTGCGTGCACTTACCAAAACAACATGGCAGTTTAGGAAACTGCGCGCACGCCCTTCAATGGCAAGCCTGCATTCCCCTTCCAAGGCTACTTGACTGGGTGGCACAATAAGTGTTGCAGGCCCACCAGTAGCATTTGCATTACTAGCCCTGGCACACATAGTGCACCTCACTAGGGACTTTACTAGTAAAGCAAATATACCAGTAATGGAAAACCAATCACCATTACACTTTCCATAGGGAGCACTTGCACTTTGATACTGTTTAGCAGTGGCAAAGTGTCCAAAGCATCTAAGTTGGCAACACATGTCAGAAAAAAAGGTCTATGGGTAAAGCAAAAAGTTTTGGGAACTTTAGCCAGAAAGGGCCACGTCCCACAGGTTCTTTTTGTCAATGTTGGTTGTTATGACTTACTCTTCGCTCAGGGTGTAGGTCCAGGGTTCTGAAATTAGGTCTACTCTGGTTGGCTTGTATATAGTTGGATTATATTGTTTTCCCCCTGGACCTACACCAGTGTCAGCTGGATGTTGCCTTAGGTCACCCTTAGTGTTGGGTTCCAGTAACTTAAAGCCCATAAGTTTGCCTGCTACCTCCAGGGTTGACATCGGAGTAGGCTGCCTCTGTGGGAGACTGCTTTCACCTCCAGCTGGGTGAGATTCTGCTTTACCCCTAGCAAAGATTGAAAACAAGTCATGTGTTGCGTGCTGGATAAGATTATTTGTCTTTTATTTTCCCTCTAGCTAAGAGGTCGTAATGAGAATGGATCACCATAGCTGTATAACCCGTTGCTGCCTCTCTGCTACCAGGTAGTGTCTTCATTGAAGTCAGGGGTGTTATCTGTGACCCTGACTGGTCCAGGTTACGCATATGGAGAAACTTGGACTTTCCACTTATGGTGCTTGCAGGAGGGCTGTCAGATATTGATGTAGTTACTTCTTCTCCTTCTACTGTAATAGCGCTAGGACAGAGAGCGTCAATGCCAGTGTTAGCAGCTGAGTTTACATCATTGTGTACTTTAAAAGCTTGCTGAGTGAACATGTCCATTTGTTGTGGACACTGTGCCAGTCCCGTAGGGAGTTTCTTGACTTCAGTCAGCACTGTGGTGAGGAACTTTGAAAGTGAGGACAAGCTGTCAATTATTGAGGAGCAGCAGCATACTGATCGAAGCAAGTTGGATTTTGATTGTGCTCTTATCATCAATTTGTTTATGCTTTCTAGTTTATTGTATACACTGCAAGTGCATTTAGAAGATCAACTTGGATGTCTAATTTGTGGGAGTGATTGTTTAGAACAGAAACTGTAGATTGTAGAATTTGCAAAAGTTGAGTCCAAATTGTATTGGGCATATCTTGTTTTCAAAGCAGGTCCTTCTTGTGTCCTCAGGTTACTGGTAGCATCTGTTTGAAAAAATGATAATTCCAGTAATGATCATTTAGCTCTCCCAGTACACTTACAGTATTTTCTAAGTTATCCAAGTGGAACAAGTTCTTTGGTGTAAGAGGCCATAGGAGGGAGTATGCCTCTTCTCTTGAGCTCTGAGTGTGTGAGTCATTTGTTTTAAGCCTTATTGTGCTGCTATTGTGCTTTTTAAAATTGATGCTGCTATTGAAATATAATTTTAATCTTTTTAAAACCAAAACAAAAAACGACGCTCCCCTACATCCACGCACCACGCAACTCAGGGAATCCCGGTGGGACAATCTAGGCCGCCATTTTGCTGAGGGCGCGCTCTAGTTGTCGGGGCATTCCTGCATAAATTATGCACGCTACGCGGACACGCTGCTGGCGCGCCAAAGGCGAGCCTAAGGCAAGCCTGTCTGCGCCCGTCAGCGTTCTGGAAGCGGCCAGCGCCAGTCATGCTGCCCATTTTTTGCCAGAATTGCCAAATAACCGCCCGACTCTGAGCCGTGCAGAAACTAGGATGATTGGCTCTCATATGAGTAAATGTGGCCAAGAATGTATGGTTTTGGGCAACATTTAAAGTGCATGCCAGTTGTGCAATTACTGTTTTAGCCACACCTTGGGTTCTATTATTCCTACCAATCGCGACCTTACTGCTACTCAGAACTTCCCGTGTATTCAAGCTGCCCTTATTAATGCACGGTCCATGGTCAAACATGCTCCAGATATCTTCGAGCTGCTGTCTGACAGTCAGTTAGATACACTATTCATATCAGAGACATGGTGTAGCGAATTCTCGGCACTGGCTATTGCTCTGGCCATCCCTGTGGGGTATAAAATAGCTAGGGTTGATTGCAAAACAGGTAGAGGAGGAGGGGTTGCAGTAGTATTTAGGGAAACCTGGATTTTTATGCAGGCAGAGGCACACGACATCGGTGAGGGGGAAGCCTTGAACTTCTCCCTTACCATCTCCACGCACTTTTCATTGGGGGCCACTTTGATATATCGCCCTCCTGGCCCCTCTGGCATCTTCTTAAAAGCCTTAGATGAAGCTATTGTGCCAAGAGCCTTGCAATATTCTAATTTCCTACTCTTAGGGGACCTCAACATCCATCTTGATTGTGTGGAGGCCACCGACACAAGAGAACTGAATGACTCTTTGGATCTTGCCCAACTGACTGAATGGGTTAATACTCCATCACACAGAAGGGGGCATACTTTAGAAGCAGTCTGCTCTAACTTTCCTCTAGTTGGAGAAGTGTGGCTCAATGATTAGAGCGGCAGACCCTAATGCAGAGGTCTAGTCCGGGACCAGGGTTCAATTCCCCGCCTCGGCGGGTCTTGGGCTCCAAAAATTCCACGGACCTGATAATTCTCGCCTCGGTGCCATTCCAATCATGGAGTCCCACTCTGCAACTCTGGGCAATAGCTTGCTTAATCTCCACAACGGCCCCCACAACGCTAAGGATGCCTGGCCTCCACCTTGGGGGTGCCCAGGAGTGGACGCCTCACAGGGAAAGCCAGGATGGGTTCCACAGCGGTATTCGTACGAGCGCCTTGAGACCCTTGCAGGTGAGTAGTGCGCTATACAAGTATCAATTTACATTTTAGTTGTTCAGGAACCTCTTCCCGTTCCCTGGTCTAATCATATTTTAATCCAGTTTTCTTGGACTATCCAGCCACCATACCCGACTACGAGGTCGCTCATGGACAGACCTCCCCAACGCATTGAGCCTGCAGCCCTGTGCAGAGTCTTGACAGACACATGCCCTCTCGTTTCTGGGGCTCTGTCGGAAGCTGTAGGGGGTTTTAATAACTGGATCTCATGGGCTGTGGAACATTTTTCCCCACCCCTGGTTAACAAGAGAGCAAGATACACCCCGTCTAAACCGTGGTTTTCTGACAAACTTAAAGAGCTAAATAAATCATGGCAAAAGCTGGAACGCAGCTGTAGACTAGGTTATTGCCTGTTGGCCAAAATAGCATTAAGGAAGTCCCAGAATGGTTAATACACCGCCATTAAGAAGGCCAAAGGTCATTTTTTCGCTGAGCGCATCGCTCAATCTAAAAATAACTCAAAGGGAATTTTCTCAATCGTCCAGAGCTTCCTGAAGCCGTGCGCGGAACGTATGGTCGTCCCCGCCTCTAACTCTTGGTGCGAGCAGTTGTACGGTTTTTTTATAGACAAAATCCAAACAATCCAGGAGAGCTTCGGGTCTGGTCTCCATGTGCAGGCGGAACACCCCTTCGGACTGCCCTAGACTCAGAACTAGCTCGCACTTTCCTGACAGTTTTTACTCCTATTCCTCTGTCGGACACTTTGGCCATCCTCAAATCCCTTAAATCAGGCTCCACAGCAAACCCCTGCCTAGCCAGGCAGTTAGCAGCGGTGGCGGAGGTATTTAACCCTGAAGTGAATAATATCATCACCGGAGTGGAAACAGGCAAAACTTCTCCCTCTGCTAAAAAAGCCTTCCTTAAACCACGCCGCACTATCTAGGTACCGACTGATCTCACTTCTCCCGGCTGTGGCGAAGGTGTGTGAGAAGGCAGTTCACAAACAGCTCTCTGAGTTTGTTGAAACTTCTGGCGCCCTCTACCCAGCCCATGTGGGTTTCAGGGCCTCATATAGTACCGAGACAGCACTGATCAAGATGTCGGAGGCTATTAGAGAATGCCTAGATTCTGGCGGCAGAGCGGCCCCAGTTTTATCGGACCTCTCTGCCGCGTTCGACACGGTGCTGCATCGCCAACTCTTGGCCCGTCTTTCCACTATCGGAATCTCAGGCTTGGTGTGGTATTGGATTAAATCCTTCTTAGTGAATAGAATGCAGCCAGTATGGCTGCCCCAATTTTCTTCAACACCAAGAAACGTGACCACGGGCGTCCCGAGGGTTCCACCTTGAGCCCCCTTCTCTTCAATGTATACGTCACGCCGCTCATTTATCTGGCATAGGAGCTGGGTGCAAAGATCATAGCTTATGCTGACGATACCCACCACCTCTTTACGTGGAAGGAAAACGATTTGTCCCCTGATTTAGCCCAAAACTGTCTTGCCGAAGTTTTTAAATGGCTAGCGCAGGTCCAACTCAAATGCAATGAGGACAAGTCTGAGGTACTTCTCTATGGGTCCATTCCTCCACATTTCAGGGACGACCTTTGGCCTGATGGCTACCCCATGCCTAAGTCAACGGGGAGCCCAGTGAAGAATCTGGGGTCTGGTTTAGTGAGGACCTCAGATTCTCACCGCAGATAAAAAACTGGCCGGAGTGTGCTTCGGCACACTCAAATTACTGAGGAAATTCCTGCCATTGCTGCCCAGATCAGCAAAGGAAATGGTCACCCGTGCTTTCATTCTATCGCGCCTAGACTACGCCAATGCCTTATACATCGGCCTTCCTGGTTATCAGCTGAAAAAGCTACAGACTGTCAAGAATGCGGCAACTAGAATGCTACTGGGCATCTCTGGTAGGTCAAGTACAAAGCAACATCTCCGGGACCTGCATTGGCTTCCAGTGGGTCAGCGTGTCCTGTTTAAGGCTCTCACCATGGCCCGTGGTGTCTTATACAAATCGGGGCCCATGTATCTCCGGAGATGCTTTGACTTCTATGTGCCTTACAGACATCTACGCTCCACAGGTCAATGCCTCGCTGTTATTCCTCGCTACCGCCTTGTTAGAACAGGAGGCAGCTCCCTCTCGTTCAAGGCGGCTAAAGCCTGGAATGCCCTGCCTTATGAGCTACGAAACACCCGCTCTCCATCGTGGTTATCCTAAACTTGTGATTTTTGTCCCAGTCCATCACCACCGGATAAAAAGAGTTGGCCCTTTATGCATCTAGGCACTATTTTTATTTAAAAGTTTGAAATTGCATATCTCTGGTTCCACTAATTGACTATGTTTAATTTTAGTCTCAAATAATTTATTACATTTTAATTTTTTTTTTAATTGATGTGGGATTTTATGTGTGTTGTGTTTTCTTTTTATCACTCTTTGTGTGCTGCTGAAATACTCTACAGATAAGTTCAGCCAGACATCTTTGTGACAAACAACCAGAGGGTTAAGCAGAGATTAATTTGGGGTATGCTTTAGTTTCACCCCAACATAGATAGTGGTTTCGGCTTGAGTAGGGTTTTACCCCCCTCAACCAGTAATCCAATTTCCTACATTTTCTGTATATTTCAATTTTACTTCCTTAAAGTTATTGGCCAATAACCCACAAACTGTGTTTTGACTGGCAGGGGGAGAGATGTTGATAATATCATATGGATTCTACCCCCTTCCTTCTTCTGTGTGGCTACAATACAGGAGGGATATATAGGGTGGTTTTGCTAATTGCTCATAGGTATTGGGGAGTGGGAGATGGGATGTATTTTTTCATTGTTGGTGAGATTGATGACTGACATTTTCCATTAGTTAGACCATTATTTGGAGACAACAACTTGGGATTTCTCCTGCTCTTACCCTCACGTGACACACATGGTCCCAGTTGGCAATTGACATTTCTTACTGCAAATGTCTTTCCACAATTAATAACTTTAGTAAATATTCTTTCTTAACTTGTAATGTTAGGTGCCTGGGGGCTATGGGTAAATGGAATAAAAAAATACAACATCTTAAATACAGGGGAGCGGACAGACCAGACATTATATATCTGAAATGACGCATCCGACTTCCTTAGAAGTCTCATGCTTAAGACCAAGATGAATGGGATAACTGTTTGCTACGCATTACACAGCATTTTCCTGGGGTCTTTGATACATTTATATATATGCATATTACCTACTGGTGATAGCTATAGTTAGGACCAAAGTTTTCATAGGAAAAGTGTTTTTTTGTTTTGCCAATAACTTAGGTGCCGCTTGACGAATCTTCATGACTTTTTTTAAGTCCCCTTTTTGTTTCAGTTGCTGTGTTGAAAGTTTTGTGGTGATTCATCAAGCGGGGGCTGAGAAAAAAGGGGTCCCCAAAACGTGTTTTCCCCATGTTATGTCTATTGGGATTTTTCATTGTTTTAACACAACTACAGCCCAAACTGCTGAACGGAATTACATCAAATTTGGCAGAAAGCTAGATGTTGGTCCAAAAAGTGTGCTTTTTGTGATTTGGTGTAAATCCATTCAGTAGTTTCAGAGATTTTTAAGTGTTAAAAATTTAGATTTCCCTGGGCATGAGTCCTTGCAGTGAACTCGCGGATCCTACTGAAATTTGATTGGCTGCCTACACTTCAAAGTAATATATCAATGGGGGGAGGGAAAAAGAAGCAGAGGTCCATTCGGCTTCCAGAAGTTAGTACGAAGATATCAAGGTGGGGGAATGGACCACTTGTCCTGTGTACCAGGGTCTTTCAATTTGCGCGGTTGGGCATCCTTAAAAAACCCTCATATACGTACACTGGCGTTGGGCGGTATATCTTGATTCTCCGCCGTAGTGTATCGTGATAGCATGATCATTGGGCTTTTTATTGTCCAAATGCTAACCTCCCCATGGAGGAAGACCTACTGGTGGTACAGTAGTGGTCAGGAATAATGGAACGAGGGCGTGCTCGTGCTCTGTGAACTGTGATGTTAAAATTCCTAAAGCCAAGTCCCGTGTCCTTTATTCTTGGGGTTCTTGACAAAGGGAAATTAAAAATGGTGTCCGTGCATATGAATAAACTTGATTATTAGTTTGATGCACTGGTATGTATCTAGTGTTATCTGGTCAACATGTTTCAGCCCCATGCAAGGTCTAGAGGCTTTCGTCAGGACCGGAAGGTGAAATGGAGGGCTTAATTGGGCTCTCCACTATTTTCTGTGGGTGGGGAGTAGTACTCACCACCATCGATTGAAGGAAAACAGACCGTTTCTATCCGTTCCTGTAAAGACAATCAAGGATTAAATGACAGCCTAGCGTGATATTTTACAATGCTAAAACGATATTCTCGTGCTTTATGCCCTGTTAACATCAATATTTCTAATTAAAGGACTGCGTTGCTGTCGCGCCTTCTTTCATTACAGGGTGCATGCTTTATTAAAAAGGGACTAACTACAAAAAGGTTTTAGTGAATGCTATCTCGGTTCTCTTACTAGTGTGATTCTTAATTAGATTAGAAAAAGGGTCGCTTGGGTGATGCGATTATTCTATCCTTGTTGTTATCATAGCTACTCGTTTCCCTATGAGGGAGCGAGCCGTCGTTGTGAATTAATAAGTTTAGTGTATAGAGTGTATGTCTGGTTATGGTAACAAACAGGAGGTTCATTGCATGGTGAGCGTAAAGTTATGTGAACTGACGGCGTTTCCGTCTGTTGATTCAGCGTTACGGAGCCAAAGGTCAGAAGCAAACTGTCTGAGTCAAGTACCTTTCAAAGCAAGTTGGACATCTTCATTCAGGGTGTCAGTCAGTTAGGTGAGCGCCAATTGCTGCATGAAATGAGAAAATATAAGGTTACTTATCTCACAGGTTGACGCGGTGTAGAGAGCTCGCCTCGCCGTCGCTTACCGGCTACTCTGGCAGAATAGCTTGTTCTGACTCTGACGTTCCCCTGGATTAACGTGCTCCCGGTTGGGCTCGTTTTTCAAAGACCGGTTCTATTGAAATTAAAGTAGGACTAGTCGGTCTTGGTTGGCCTCTGGAGGGCACCGATGGTTGGCATAACGGTTTTTGCCGTGTTAGTGTGATACGGTGTGTGAAGAAGAAAATCTCAATCGTATTCTCGCATCTTGAATTGCGCCCAAAAGGACAGAGATATAGGTGGCAGATGGTTTCGTTTGTGATACATCCCTTTCGCCGGATATATTCCGCCGTGTGCACAGTTATCTCAATGAGCATTTTTTAGTCTCTTGTATACCGTGGTTGCTCAGCGTGCGCAGTTATTATAATGAGCATTTTTTAGTCTCTTGTATACCGTGGTTGCTCAGGTTAGTGTTTGGGGGTTGCCGAGAGACTTATTCGTATAGAGAACATAACAGAGTGTACTCTGGGTGATGGTAATGTCTGAGATTCATGATGACTCTCACCTTGGAATTTCCAGTATATGGGGATCACTTTTACAGTATTTCATCTTTTTAGGGCGTGCCATGGTATGGTATCGTTCAGGCCCTCTTTATCTGTCTTAAGGCGGTGCACCCAGCGTTGTTCTTTTTCAAAGAGGGTGCGTTCCACATTATGGCCTTTAAAGAGTTGGGTTTCCAAAACAACCCATTGTAGATCTTCTGCAGTGTGTTTGGCTTCAATATAGTGTCTGCTCATTTGTGTTGTTGCTCTCTTACATGTGATATTACTTCGATGTTCTATGATCCTTTGTTTAATTTTCCTACAAGTCATTCCAATGTATTTCAATCCACACGGGCAAACAATCATGTACACCACATGGGTGGTGTTGCAGTTTGTGTGGTGACGTAGTTCCCATTTTAGGTTTGGCAGTAGTTGTAGGGTCTTGGTCACTTTCGTGAGTTTGCAGACCGAGCAGGTTCCACAAGGATAGTGTCCCACTATAGGATTCAGATTCCAAACTGTAGTCTGAGTTTCTCTTGGAATAATATCTCTTGGTCTGGTGTGGACCAGAATGTCTTTGATGTTTTTGGTTCTCCTGTGGGCAAATCTCGGTTTGGGCCATTTCAATGTGTTTGAGGTCAAGATTCCCCAGTTTTTATTGATAATTTTCTTTACTGCGTTCGATTCGGTGTTGTAGGTTGTTACGCATGTGAGGAGATCTTCTGGTTCTTCTCTCTGTATCGTGGAGAGTAGGATCTCTCTGGGCTGGTTACGGGCTCTTTTCTGGCATCTTTTTATGATCTTTACGAGCACGCCCTCGTTCCATTATTCCTGACCACTACTGTACCACCAGTAGGTCTTCCTCCATGGGGAGGTTAGCATTTGGACAATAAAAAGCCCAATGATCATGCTATCACGATACACTACGGCGGAGAATCAAGATATACCGCCCAACGCCAGTGTACGTATATGAGGGTTTTTTAAGGATGCCCAACCGCGCAAATTGAAAGACCCTGGTACACAGGACAAGTGGTCCATTCCCCCACCTTGATATCTTCGTGCCTACACTTCAACCAGTAAGTGTTGGCAGCCATCTTGGGGCTCACTTTAAAGCAGTGTCACACAAAAAAGTTAAAAATAAAGAAAAGGGGGCAGGGTGAGAATACCCTGACACCTCAGATATGGTGGGGGGTCCTACAGGACCCCTGTCCAGGGTTAAAAGTGCTTTTTTATATTTAATTTTGCCACAAACTTGCATGTGGGCCCGCGTATCGGAGGCCATTTTTTTTATAGATATACGTACTCCAGGGCATCTTTTAAATGAAGCCCCCGGGTAGGCCAAATCCCAGGGGAAAAGGAAAATAAAGAAGGGGGTGCATGAGGCCCCCCTCCTAGGGTTTAATTAAACCCTGGATATCCACAACTCCCTGGGATTTTTGTTTTAAATTATGCGGCAGGTGCCCTCATGGCACTCCTGTGACCCAGGGACCGCCTCCCCATTTACTAATTAAATGGGGGCCTCTTGAACTCCCTCCCAGCCAAGGGGACCGCCAGCTCCCTGGGGCTTTAAAATTAAAAATGTTGGGTGCCAGACAGTCGCCCCTGAATCCCTGGGCAGCGCCACCTCTATGGGTCTTTTTAATTTAATGGGGGTCTTGCAGACCCCCCACCTCCACAGGGCAAATTCTAAGAAAAGGAGGGGGATCATGTGGCCCCCCTCCAGGAGCCAAAGATGGCCCTGGGGACCAGCACTCCCCAGGGCTGGCTCATTCTATGTCCCACAATGTCCACCCCTGGGACATAGCTGTTTGCTATGGCTTGGTGGGAGAACCTCTGCTCCCGCCAAGCCAAATCAAACGCTGCTCTGTTTTCAACAAGCGAGAGCATTAAAAATGTTCTCACTTGCTGAAATCATAGCATAATTGCTTTTGGACAGAGGGAGCTGCATGTTCACCACTCTGCAAATGCGACTACTATTTATTTTATTTATTTATTTGTAAGTTTTGTATAGCGCGAACAAGACCCTTACGGGTATCAGAGCACTTTACAGGATCAATGTCAGTAAACCAATACACGCATAGAAAAAAATGTAGGTAAGACTGATACAAAAATATTACTAAACCATACTAGCAGGTAAATTATAGGTAACATGTACATGTAAATGGATCAGGTAAATTTAGCCATGAGAATAGCTTTCACTTCTTTTTTGAAGAATGCAGTGGAGGGATTCAGTCTCGTTTTTTGGGGCAAAACATTCCAAATCCTGGGAACCATTCCTAAGAAGGACCGGTTGTATGTTTTGAGAAATCGTTGTGGTTTCAGTAGAAGATTGCTGGAGCTCTGGTGGATCTATTACCACATGATAGCACTAATTTCTTTTTTTTGCGACATAGTGCCTCGTGTGTCATACAAGCAATTTTCAAGTGAATTCTAGCCTCGAACGGTAGCCAGTTGAGGGCTCAAAGGTCGGGTGAGATGTGATTGTTTCTTTTAGAGCCAGTGATGAGTCTAGCAGCAGAGTTGATTGAAGCTCTTAAAGGGGCTGTCGTTGCTCTGGGAAGTCCGCAGAGAGTTACACTCCCATATTCCACTCTGGGGATTACCAGAACTTGAACTGCATTTCATTTTTCTCAAGGTGTTCATCTGAAAATGTGCTCTTTTTGTTGAGGTGCTGATGTGTTTCCGCATGTTTAGGTTGCTATCTAGGATCACTCCCAGTGATTTCGCTGAGTCGATAATGCGAGGTTGACCTTTGAGTGCTGTTAGGTGGTTCATCCAATCGAGGATGGTGGTCGATTGGTTGGGGGGAGCGATTAAGAGGAATTCAGTTTTGAGAGTGTTCAGTTTCAGATGGTTTTCTGCCAGCCAGGTCTGGGTTTTTAGAAGCGTTGTATTGAGAGATTTGATGTCCTCAAGTGAGTGGATCTTTATGTAGAGTTGAGTGTCATCCACGTACATGTGGTAATGTACATTCGATGAACTTAGAAGTTCGGTAAAAAAAACCATAGAAATTCACTTAAAAAACAGGGACGTGGGCGCGTCAGTGATTCTGTTGATGATGTTATCAGTGATGTCACTTCAGTTGGCATCAGTGAAGTTATCATTGATGTCATGGACCATGTCATGAGAGATGTAATATATGCGGTCATAAGTAGTGCATTAGGGGTGCAAGTTATATTTAGTTCAGCTAACTATAAATGCTGAATTTCACTGGTTTTGTATGAGTACAAACTGAGCCTAACTATAACGTCCCTGTAACCTTTGTTTTTTTAAAGTGAATACACGCATATGTCTTTGCCTTACATGCCTTAGCAATGTGTATTTCATCGTAAAGACGTGCTTGGTAAAGGGGGTGTGGCCAGCTGGGGCAGCATGGTGGGAGCGTTTTAGTGGTGCCCCCTCTTCTGTTGCCGTAATCCGACATACTTCTCCTGCACTGCCGCATCTGGCGGGAACGGACGGTGGGCGATGCCCAAGCAACACCTGAGGGAGCCTGTGGAAGTCGTTGCGGGGTCCAGAGGGCGTGCTGTCTGCGACAGTTTGAGGTGCAGACATGCAGCTGTGGACCTGCAGCCTGGAGAGGCCGGATGGTGCATCGCTGACTGGGCCTTGCCTCTTTCCAGACCCGATCAGCGGTACGAGCTGTGCCCCCACAGAGGGAAAGTGTGGGTTAGCGGGGGAACGTGCCGGCCTCGGGACACATGGTACCATTGCTGGACTGGCCATTGCAGCCGGAGGACTTAGTGGCATCAGGAGGATCGACAGAAAATTGCGGACGGGCCGCGGCCATGGTCGGCCGAACGAGGCGCCTGTGTTTGGCCCTTGACATTTGCCCATCGCGTCCCCATACGAAGGTGTAGCTGTGCGATGTGTGAGGCTGCCAGTCCTTAGGACAGGGAGAGCAGTAAGGAGCCCGTCCCGGGTGTGACTGCAGGAAGTGCGCACTTACGCCGCGTCCTGGATACGAGATGTGCAGATCCCTGAACGTTGTCAACAGAGGTGAGGAGGTGCTCACAGGCAACCGGACGCTGCATTTAAAGAGTGCATCCCATGCAAGTGTGTCACAGAGACAGTGAGATGGAGCCGGTGTAGTGGAGGGAGGACCTGGTAGGCCTGCACCGGTCTATATGGAAGAAGGGGACTCCTGCTGTTAATCCAGCCGGTCGGCGACCTGCATTCGGATGGCCGGTGTGTGCTAGGGACATGGGTGTGTGACTCTCCAGATAATCATGTTCCGGTAGCCACGTACAGAAGCAGTGGATCTGTGGCAGAGTGTGTTACCGGTGGGAACCCATGTGTGATGCACTTAGCCAAGGACACTACTGCACGGCAGGGCGAGTTGAAACCCCGGGGCCCTGATCATAGCAGAACAAGCGATAGAGTCCCCTGGCACCAGTCAGGATGAACGAACAGCGAGGGACCGGCAAGAGATCGACGCTTGTGGTCTCAGGTGGTGCGGACTGGCATTGGGTCAGGTGATGCTACAGAGTGACCCTGTGAGGAGCTCTGGTGGTGCAGTGGGTGTGTCTTGGTGTGCACGGGACAATGGGATGCACCAGGGGGGCCGGGTCGAGGGCCTCCTCACAAGCGGCGGGGGCCTGTGACGCAGACCCACCAAAATTGGTGGGGGAATGAATGGCTCCTGATGATCGCCTAGATGCTATACTACAGGCCATTGAGCATTTGTAGCGCATCCATGGAAGCCAAACTGGAGAAAGTGGCCCTGGATCTCAACTTACTGTATGCGTACCATTGGAATCTGATGGA
This sequence comes from Triturus cristatus, assembly GCF_964204655.1. Taxonomy (NCBI): domain Eukaryota; kingdom Metazoa; phylum Chordata; class Amphibia; order Caudata; family Salamandridae; genus Triturus; species Triturus cristatus. The sequence continues at coordinate 1,426,467,200 of NC_140589.1, forward strand.
CCGGGTTGTAGCCGTGGAGCAGGAGATTGCTGAACTGAAGCCCGCCATGAAGTTACAAGATAAACAGCAGAACGCCCCCGAGGTCCAGTTCCGGTATCTCAAGGACCACATTGAAGATGCAGAGGGCTGTTCCCGGCGAACAATGTCCGATTGATTGGGATGCCGGAAGGTGCGGAGGGCCAAGATGAGGTCACCTTTCTGGAATCTTGGCTCAAAACCATTTTGCCAACCACTGTATTATCCCCCTTCTTTACCATTGAGCGGGCATATTGTGTTCCGGGTAGAAACCAGCTACCGATGGCAGAGCGCGTCCACTCATCTTCAAACGCTCCTGAATTTTAGGGATCGGGATCCGGGTGTCCCTACATGAAGGCTGCAACTGGCCATGCTAGAAGACTCGATGTTTCAGGAGGCGATTGGTGAGGCGATCGGGGAATACTTTGAACTTAATACGGTGACTGCTTCCTCTGCACTAGTGGAGTGGGTAGGTGGCTATAAAGTCACCCTGAGAGGGAAGTGGCTGGGGCTGGGCTGTGGGTTGCAACAACAAGTAGCGACAGACCTGCTTGAGGTGGAAACAAGCTTGTTGTCGCTGGAAGCTAGGGCTGTGGGGGAGGCTGGGGGAAGCGCAAAAGAAGCACGCGGAGCTCCTTGAATGACGGCGGTGCCTTAACTTTGAAGTGCACTCCACGTCAGTACATGCCAAAGCAGATCACTCTGGGCCCCTTCACGCTTGGCTGGTAGGCTAATTACGGCTCTCCGTTCTTCGGGTGGAGAGCTTCGGTTCACACAGCTAGAAATCCATGGGGAGCTGTTGGCACATTTCACGAAGCTGTATACAGCTGGTCCGCACGCCTGGTCAGCAATTTCTAGAGGAACTCCCACTCCCTGTCCTGTCACCAGAGCAGCAGATGGACCTAGATGCCCCACTAATGGTTGATGAGGTGCGAGGTACAATGAGGGCTCTGCCTTCTGGAAAGGTTCCAGGCCCAGACGGTCTTCCCCACCAAGTTTATAAGGCATAAGTAGACCCCCTGAGCCCCCAGCTGCTCCAGGTCTACACGGAGGAGCTCGAATCCCTTGCCCTCCCTGCCTCGATGGCAGAGTCCACGTTGATTACGCTTCCAAAACCGGGTAGGGACCCTACTTCTGTGGGGGAGTATTTTTTCTGTGCCTATTTTAATAGGATGGGGGACTCACCAGGGCTGTCCCCTCTCTCCCACGATGGCACTACGCATCTTGGCACCGGAATGGGGGATACGCCTGGGAATGGCATACATGCCACTTCGCTTTATGCAGACGGCATTTTGATGTACTTGCAGGAAGTCCGGGCGATCCTGCAAGTCATCCCCACTACATTGAAACCTTTTGCATCATTGTCTTGGCTAGGGGTGCACTGGGGAAAATCTTGTTTATATCCTTTTAATTCTACTACAGAGAACCCGGGTTGGAGGGTGGACGGAACAGTAGTGCAATGGCAACCGGTGGTGTTCAGATATTTGGGTGTCCGTATCTACCATAACACTCAAGACTAGGCCTGGGCAAAAATTTTGTTCCGTTCGCGGAAATTGCGATAATTTGACATTTTCGCGTTCCGCGGAGAGCGCGAAAATGTCAAAATTTCCGCATTCCGCAGCTTGGCGATAATTTGTTTCTTGCTCGCGCTGTAAAATAATACATTCTCGCACGCGCGCGATCGCCTTACCTGAATCCCTGCGTTCGCCGACAAGTTTTCTTGATCCGGTCGCATTCTCCATGAGATGTTGTATTGTTTTTAGCCATTTGCGCTGTCTCGCGACAGTTCGCGCCCACAGTGACATCATGCGTCGCGCGATCACGTCTTTCTTCTCGCGATCATGCACCGCGAGACAACTGAAAACAAGATGGCCGCGCCCGCGAGCAACCACATGGGTAAGTTGGCGAGCCGCAACCATGCAGAAAATCTCGCGAACATGCGGGAAAAAAACTTCCGTATCTTCGCGATATTTCCGCATGTTTGCGATAATTTTTAACATTTTCGCGATAATTTGCGAAAGTGGATTTCGCAAATTCCGCCCACCCCTACTCAAGACCTTATGGATGGCAATATCACGAGGGCGGTTACAGCGCTCAAGTCTCAAATTGAAATTTTGGAAGACGCTTAACCTTTCGTTTATAGGTAGGGTGGAGTTAATCAAAATGGTCATGTTGCCATGTCTCCTTTATTATTTTGCTAATTTACCGCTCTACCTACCCGTGTCCTTCTTCCGCTCTCTGGAGAGGATTGTTCAGGATTTTTTTGGAACAACTCGCGGTGCCAGGTGGCATTGACGAAGTTATAGTGTTACAGTACTCAAATTAGTTCTGTCACGGGCACCTTGTTGGTGTAGTCATGAAGCCCTCACCCACCTGGCTGGCTGTAATGTCCAGAGATTTTAGGCAGGCCCCACGCATTTAGGATAGTGTTGGGTTCTCTATTGGTCAGGGGTCTAGGGCAGGTGCTCACGAGTTGGTCTTTCATGTTGTTGCACCTTTTGTAGGCAAACCTAGGGGTTTCCCATTGTCGTTGTCCAGAGTTTAGGATTTTCCAGTTTCTGCGTATGAGCTTCGCCACCTCATTGGAGGCTGTGTTGAATGTGGTGACACACGTGATGGGTTGGTCACTCTTGTCCTTGGGTACAGTTTCCAGGAGGGCCTCCCTATTTTGGTTCCTGGCTCTTTTCTTGGTTTTGTTAATGATGGCCCGGGGGTAGCCTCGTTCCTCCAGTTTCTTAGACAGGTCTGCCGACTGATTTTTGTAGTCGGTTGCTTGAGTGCAGTTTCTGCGTATACGCAGAAATTGCCCAAATGGTAAGTTTTCCCTTAAAGGGCGGGGATGGAAACTTGTGTAGTGGAGGAGTGAGTTCCTTGAGGTAGGCTTGTAATAGGTGGTAGTGATCAGTTGGCCATCTTTGGCCCATATGTTCAGATCAAGGAATGCCAAGTGGCTTGCACTCGAGGTGCTTGTGAATTTCAGGTAGGGGTCTCTTTCATTGAGCCAAGTGAGGAAGAGTTGTAGAGTTATTTCTGATCCCTGCCAGATCATAAGGATGTCGTCTATATATCGACGCCATGTGAGAATATTCCTGGTATAGGGATTGGTGTTGTGGGTGATGTGGGTCTGCTCAAAGAGGTGGACATAGAGTCCTGCCACGCTGGGGGCGAAGACGCTGCCCATTGAAGTTCCGTTGGTTTGGAGGTACAGGCTTCCCTTATACTCGAAATAGTTTTCCTTTAGTGCTATTGTGGCACATTGGAGGATGAAGTCTCTGGGTGTGCGGTGAGGCCATGGGGACTCCATAAGTACCTGTCTCAGGACTTGGATGGTGGCGTCCTGGGGGATACTGGTGTAAAGGCTTTCAATATCCAGGCCCACCAGGAGTTGGGTTTCTGGGTTGAATTCAGTGTTGTTGATGACTTGTAGTAAGTGTTTGGTGTCCTTGATGTAACTGGGTGTTTGCTGGACCAGTGGGTTAAGAAAGAAATCGCAATAGCGAGAGAGGGGTTCCAGAAGGGAGTTGATGCCAGACACTATAGGTCTGCCCGGGGCGGGGAGAATACCTTTATGTATTTTCGGTACTGTGTAAAAGTATGGTACTTTTATCTTTTGGGGGCAGAGGTACTCTGCTTCTTGTTTGGAGATGTGTTCCGCCTGATGGGCGGTCTTCACTAGTGCCTGAATAGTGCTTTGTAGTGAGTTGGTTGGGTCATGTTCCAGTTTCTTATAGTTTCTTTGGTCGCTTAGTAGTCGGCGGCATTCGGTGTCATAGTCCTGTTTATCTAAGAGCACAATGCCTCCTCCCTTGTCGGCAGGTTTTATTATGATAGAGGGATTGTTTTTGAGTTCCTGGATGGTTTCTCTGTCTTCCTTCGACAGGTTGTTGAAGTAGTTGGTTGGTTCTAGGTTCTCGACATCATTGTAAACAGCCAATTCAAAAGTGGTGATCTCTGGGGGCACTGTGGAGGGTGGCGGGGTGAAGGTGGATTTGGTCCTCAGGCCTGTGATGTTAGGGTTTTCAGAGGGAGTTGAGTCGTCCCTCGAGGGTTTCTCGAAGAAGGCCTTGAGTTTTAGTTTCCTCATGAACTCCGCCAGTTCCACGTGCAGTTTAAATTTGTCCAATCTAGTCGTTGGCACGAAGGATAGTCCCTTTTCTAGTACTGAGACCTGTTTGGGTGTCAGTGAAATGCTAGAAAGGTTAAACACCATGGACTCATGGGTTGCTTGGTTTATGGTTTGCTGGTTCCCGGTTGGCTGGGTGCCTTCTGGCGAGTGTTCGCGCTCACTGGGTTTCCGTCTTCGGCCCAGTGTACTTGTGCTTGCGGGTTGTGTCTTCTCCTTCCGCGTGTTCTTCTGCCCTGTCCTAAAAAAGGAGGCATGTGGGGTCCATGGTTTCCTGGGAATAGGGGCATGGGGCCAGGTGTATACGTTTGCTGGTATCCGAAGTAGGGGTTTTGCACTGGGCCAAAGTTCGTTGGAGGCCCAAAGTAATATCCAGGTGGTCCTCCCTGCCAGGTGTTTGGCCAGCGTTGTCCGCGGCGGCCTCTGCCACCCCGTTTGTGTGAGCTATTGCTAGAGTCACTGGATGCGGAACTGTCATCTGCTGAGGAGTCTGAGGCATTTGAGTTATTGGCTGGTGGGGTAAAGTCTTCTTCAGAGTATGGAAAGACTTTGGCATAGCTAAATTTTTTGAGGTCTTTCTCAAATTTCTTGATTTTAGCTTGGGTCAGGTACTCCTTGTACTCGTTAATTTCTTTATTTTGGTCGTCTAATTTCTTTTTGTAGGCTGTCAGGGTTGTTTTGAAGTGGCTTTCTGATAATTGGATTTCAATTACGATGGCTTCTGAAAGGCGTTTGGCAGTTTTTATAATTAGTATCATCCAGTCCCTGGTGCAATGCCAGGCGATCTGGGCCCAGTCCTTCCTGAAAGTGGGGTCATCTAGGAAGATCCTGGGTGTGTTGGTGACAATCAGTCCTCTTGGGGCCGTGTTGGTTTTGACATATTGGGCTAGGATCACTCCATGGAGGATGGTGCGGATCCTGTTTCTCTTTTTCTCAGTGAGGGTCTCCCAATCAGTTGTTTGGGCTATGGAATTAGCGATGTTGAAATCAACTTGAAAAGAGGGGTCTGCGAGAATATCGTTGACCTCCTCCTCCGTAAAGGTAAGGCCATGGTTCTCGGCCATGGTGATGTTGTCAAACTCTCGCAGCTGTGCGCTGCCTATATATGCGTGTAACAAGAGGGAGAGAGAGGACTAGTTAGCTAGTCCGAGTCCCCGAGTGTTTATATGTGATTAAACAAAGAGGACTAGCTTAAGTTGACCAAAGTGTTACAGTACTCAAATTAGTTCTGTCACGGGCACCTTGTTGGTGTTTTCATGAAGCCCTCACCCACCAACCTAGTTGGTGGCATGCTTCATCATCGGGCCCACCCAGTGACACCTAGTATGTCCCGGGTGTGCTACGACGCCTGATTACAGCGGAGCTGGTATATTGCTGAGAGTGCAGTGAGGTTGGGTGAGTTGTGATTTAAAACGGCTTGGTGGTGGTCCCAGTACCCGAGGGTAAATTAAATTTTAATAACTGGGCCGTCACCAGCGGTTAAAAGTAAGGCTACAGGACGCGTGAGGGTGGCGAGTTACTGCCCCCTGCGTCCTTCAGATGGTCGACATGTTTCAGCCAGTGCCTTAGAGTGTTCTGGCTTTCCTCAGGACCGTTTTTTTAAAAAGGTGTGGTGAAATAAAACAGACTTAGTGTTGTGGTACAGACTATGTGATACACTCACTAAGGCGTTTTTCTATATGTGAGAGGGGGATTCCCTTCTCATGCATACCTGTACAAACAAACATTAAGAACAAGGACAAAACATTTACAGAGAGAGTCAGTAGTCAATTTAGACATATGGTCAACAATGCTTAGGTGGCCGGATCTATAGTGCAAGGTGAGAGGACTATAGTCGGCTAGGTGTGATGGTACTGGTGGTGCCATCAGAGTGAAAATACTGGATGATCATTTCTCCCAGCAGTCTGATTGTGCACCCATAGGTTAGTCGACAGGACCTTGTTTTATGACGCTGGGGACCTTTGTTTCCCTCCCTCTCATACTGCGGCTCTTGCTTCCCTTCCCACCCCCCTTTCCCGATAGTTTTTTTCCATGTTTGGTGTTCTCATAAAAATGTTTGGCTCTACACACAGATTCATGTGATATGGCGGAGTGAAGCCATAAGAAACGTGATTATGTAATTTGTTGCATAGTCACAGTTGTGATGCACCATAACATGATTGTACAGCTTTTTTGACGGAGGAAGGAGATGCTGTGGCCAAAAGGATATGCTAAAAGTTATTAGTGGTCTTGTTTATGTTCACTAATGTAACCATGCCGCTACGTTGCTGATTTATTATCTGGACTTTATGACTACCTATTGGCGCTGTATGGTGTTTTTACTGATGATGTACTGCTCTGTACTCATGTTCACAAAACAAAAAATCTTTAATAAACAGATGAAACAAAAAAAAGACATGCTTGATAAAGGCATATGCATGGTTATGACCATGTTGAACTGGCATGTATGGTAATGGCATGCATGGTTCCTTCATACAACCAGTTAATCTGGATTCAAACATATTCTAGAATGACTTACCAGCAAAAGAGATACAATGAAAAAAAGACTTGCTACTGAATCATAAATGCATGTCATATCTTAGTAGCAATACATTTCCTATAGACAAAACAACTTTCTGAATTTAGCAGCACTGCCTCTGCAAAATGGAAGCACAATAAATCATCTGCCAACAGATCCCTGCCACACTCAGACAAATTTTAAATTAAAGAAATGATTTGATATTCTGTGAAGCTCTCATTTGTCTAGAAGGCAGTCTCTTCCTTTGTGAGATATTTTCTTTTCATTATTCCTGATATCTCTGTAACGGAAATTCATTACAGTGCCCGGCATCTTCTTTGTCAACTGGCTTACTAATGGTCCAATACTTTGCATAGCAATAAATTGTGTTATTAGTCAGTGAAGAGTGGCATCACTTGAGAAATCAGACAGGAGGGAGAAAGCTGATTGGAAAAATGTGATTTCCTTTTTCACATGCAGACATTCAATTATCAGCATAGTGAGTAAATAACAATTTCAAAACGTCAAATGGAGCTGAATTATACTGAGTATATCCCCTATTTACAAAGTCATAATGTGCCAACTATTTGTTGTTGATGGTTTGGCACAGTGCCGCTCTGTCACTGAAAACTATTACAGTAGCAGTGTCATAGGGCGTTCAAAGGCCCAAGGCAACAGGATATATTAGAAATTCTTTCTACATTTAAAGAGTTCATTATTAGGTAGTGTCTTGGGTGAAAACAAGGTTCACTGGTGCTCGTGAAAGCAGATTGATGTTGCACCACGTGATAGGCTTGATTTCTACTTTCAACAAAATACACCTCTCAGAAGGTGACTTTCCTTATACACTGCAGCAACAGACATTCATTTACCAGGAAATTGCTACATTTTCACAAAAACTGCAATGGAAATATCGTTGTTCATTATTTGTGTAAACGGTATTGAGCAATAAACATCAGAATGATAGATATATAAATATGCGGCATGCATGTTTATTAACATTTTTGTTACTGGATTGTGCTATTCATACTTAAAATAGAGTCATATATTGTGATAGAAAATACAAATGGTCTCTTTGAGAGTCCGGTAGAAAATGTTTAAATGTATGGTTAAATGATTACTACACATGTAACAGCTTCTGTACCACTTAAAGGAAATGTGATAATGCATTGTACTACTACTACTGAAGAATTGCCATTGTCCCTAAAAGTAAATCAAAAGTTTTATTTATTATAATTTTATTTGAGTTAAAATCCAAAATCTCTTTCAGGGAGAGGGGCACACACACACACGCGTGCGCGCACGCACACACACACACACACACACACACACACACAAGCGCGCACACACGCACACACTCTCTTTCTAAATATATCTCTCTCTCCTTATTTCTTTCTCTCTCTCTCTGTCTCCCTCTCTCCCTGATCCTGATGAGGTTGCCAATTTCTGGCCCATAACTCACCTTCCCTCCATCGGCAAGATCATGAAGTAGTCTACACTCAACTCCAAGATTACATCTGTGCTACCCACCTCCTACATGAATTCCATCTGGCTTCAGACCACATTGCAGCACAAAAAAGCTACCTTATGCTTTGTTTACAGCACTCTCCTGACCAAAGATGATGATGACCTCTGCCTCCTGACATTGCTGAACATCTAAGCTGCCTTCGACAAAGTTGACCATCCAATCCTCACCCGCACCATGAATGGAATTAACTGTCAATGTCCTTCACTGGTTATGGTCCCATATTTCCAATCAACATCAGTTTGTTCATATGACACCTCCAGTTCCCAAAAGATTCCTATCACCATCAGAGTGCCCCAGAGTTCCAAACCATCTTTTTCATCTTCAGCCTATAAATGGAGTCCCATTATATTCTACTTACAGATAACAGCAACAAGATTCATCAGTATGCCAAAAATAAACAACTCTACCTCAAAGTTCCTCTGCTCCAGACTTCTTTCAATGGCTCAAAAACTGCCAGTGCCTCATCCAGACCTGGATGTACAATGCCACCTACATTTCAAGTCAACCAAGATATAATTCATTTTATTTGCTAAGAAAAACAAGCAGAAAATAGTACAAACTTGACTCAATGACATAAACCTTGCTGGCTTCAAAAACAACTTTCACTGAAAGCTAAGTCATTTGGATTCACCTTATACACCAACCTGACCCTCAAGGAACATATTGCCACGCAAAGGCAGCCTGGTACCCGATCTGCATCATATAAAAAGTCATCATGACCAGCACCCTGCTTATCTTGCCAACAACCTCAATAACTCTGGTGGCTCTCAGCTCATCCAAAGTCAGGCCATTATCAGACCTAAGAAGTGTGAGAAATAAAAAAAAGGCAGCAGACTTTTTCCATCTATGCATTGAGGCTCTTGAACAACATCCCGGTATCCATAAGGACTGCCACAATGCTGTTCCAACTGAGGAAAGAGTTGAAGACACAGTTTTTACAGAACACTACATCACAATGCAGCAATAATCCAATAACTAGCTGCCTTTCCTATCACTCATTTATTTGCTTTCGACCCAATAAAGTGCTCCGCTGCCTTTGTGGCTATGTTTACACTATACAAAAATCACATACATACATAGCTACATCTTTAACAGTCACTTTTAGTCTGAATGGAAAAAATGGATGGACAAATGGATCAGTAGCTCTCTGCTCCAATAACCCAAACTCTTTTTGTGGGGTCAATCTTAACGTTTTTACTTTTACACATATCATTAACTAAAGAATACAAGATCGGAAAACATTTATATATTTTCTATGTTTCTTTAGCTAAGAAACCCCAGGACATGGGTCTTTACTTCTGTTTATGGTGTGACCCTGCCTGGGAAGATTTTTTTTAATGCAATTTATTAATCACAACTATTACCTGTAAGGTCTATTGGTGCTAGCAAAACCTGTCCCACTTATAAACTGACTCCTTCATAACCTAACCATTTTTATTTAATTTTCTAAGTGCAGCTGTTACCTTGAAGGCCTTTTGGTACTAGCAAATCCTGTTCTACTGGTAAACTGACTCCTGAACTACTAAAGGCCGTAGATGTTGTCATAACACTGGTAGCATCTTGCGCAAGGTTGTCAATAACGCAAAGCAAATGGAGGTCAATTTAATGACCTGAGAAGACAGCTTCACATCAGTATTAAATTGAAAACCCTGGTTTCTCTCTGGTGAAACTGTCACGGGAGAGTTGTATGTCAGCTGCATAATTCATTTACAGAATCCCCAAACTCTGGAATAACGTCCCCTGACTATGGATCAACCTAGCCCATGGTCTAAGATGAATGCTGAACACTTTGTGACTTAGAAATAAGCCCTGAGGATCCCCCCTGATGGCCCTGAAATCTGAGCAGAATGGAGGTAAGTGTATTGCTTGAGAGTGATTTTCTAAATAGGAACTACTGTTACCTTTAGGGATTAGATGACGTTCTTCAGGCCTCTGTGTTCATTTGGACCTGAACCTCCAGCTCTTCACAGTTCTTGTCTGCCAGTGATAAGGGTGACCCCTTCCAGTAGGCATGTTGCCGCCCAACATGCGGTATAGCCTAAGTGGAAAAGTTCCCTCCAGAAAAGGCCCCAGGAATAGGAGGAAAAAGCCCTAAAGTAAAAACCTTTTGGAGAAAAAAGCCTGGACCAGGATGGAGGATGGCCAGGACCAGGAGAAGGAGTATGATGGAAATGAAAACAGAGTAAGAACTATGGCAGGGCAAAATAAGCAGGAAAGGACCACAGCACTGGAGAAGGAGCGAGAATACTACGACTGGAATACTCAAAATGCTGCGACACAATTGAAGGAAGTGGCCCGATTTGGGTCACCCAGGTCACTCACGACCACTTCTCAGCCTTCCATACCAAATGAAGAGTCGGTCAGACAGTAGAGAATACAAACCAATATCTGTTTATTCAGTTACACTCAGAGTGGAATTCAGTCTGCCCAGTCGCTTAGGATTGCTGCAGAGGGACTGACATCAGGAAGCGTAAAGATACATTATGTACATTTCAGAACCAATGGAGGCATGCCTTTAATGGAATTTTCTAAGCAGATGCAGCAAAACAGTGAAAAACAAAGAATTAAGGTTCGATTCTGAGGCTGGGCACACACTATCTACTAGAAACGTGGGAGAAGGGCTATATCTAAAGGGAAAGGTATGCGCTAATAAGAACAGTGCATTCATTAGTGAAGCAAAACTTTACCTTGGAGAAACATAACCTAACAGAGGCCTTTTCTCCGAAATAGTGAAGTACAAGTTTTGATTATAACACAAAATGGCGCCGGCATAGAAAATGGCACTGCGAATGCTAACATACATAGAACAATGCGCAAACATGAATTTTCTATTCTAACAGACCCTCCTTTTAGCATGAGTTAAACATTTTCTAATAATAGCAAACAACATATAAATCAATAAAATCATAAGTGAACTTTTTAGGAACACTCCATACTTTCAGCATCAGGAAGGGAGACCGTAAGGAGGGAAGAAGTCCCAAAAATGCCCTCACCTATTTGCATGAGGTCATCTATTTCTTTCTGGATCATAATTGTAGCATTGGTGTCATGAATCGAAATTCTCTTCTTAGGAATGAGAAAAGTGGTGCAATAAGAATAACAGAAGGGAAGGCATTGAACAAGGACACAGCAAGAGACCAAAATCACGATGAAAAAATCAACTTTTCAAGGATCCAACCCTAGCTGCCAAAAAGAGACCAACTCCAGTTCCCACTTTCCATTCCTTTAACATTTTCTAAGATGTCTAAAATGTGTTGGGTAATATTCCTTTCCATATTTGTGATCCAGACTACACACTGGTCTCCTACTACCGCGCACACACCACCCCTCTTAACTAGGATGAAATCAACTGCATATCTATTCTGCTCGGAATATATTCGTATACTTTCCAATTGGGTGGTGATGTCACGCAAAGCTGCAACTGTAGAGTTAGACCATATTTGTAGCTTACATCCAAAATATACTCTAGCTCTCTCACCCATGGCATAGCAGCACCACCAAATGTAATTTTGGAGCAGAGAATGTATCCAAAAGTAATAACATTAGTATAATTATTGACTTCAAGATCTGTCACTCCTTCACAGAATTCCCAGTTCAATATCCTTTTAACCCATCTTACTTTAGGCTTCGGATGTTTACAAGGCACACCCAAACGCAGCACCATCCCAAGTGCCACATCATGTGTACCATTATGGACATTCGAGTAAGTCCCATTAGACAAAAAGAAAAATCTAGGGTGCGCATAAATCAGTCTATCATAGTCCACAGCAGAATACCTAGAATTCCTCCCAAAGGTACTGGGGTCCTTTGGATCTACCAAAGAATATGTGCCCTTTTTCAAGACTATCCCTGAACAATTAACATACAAGATGAGGTCAGTAAAATCGACAATTGGACAACATGCGGGGCAATAACCAGCTTCTCGGGAACTGTCAACTCCTTGTAAATGCCAACCCACCACAGTTACATTCTGTTTTTCCATATAGACGTTGTCGCAATAAGTGTTGTTGTCACACCCTGGATAACCCATGACTCGTGGCTTTCTATGACATAGACAAGGACCTGGATAGCTAAACCCAAATACTCCTTGTCCTTCTACGAAGTCAGGGGGCAGAGTATAAGTATAATTGACAATTGACAAGTGACAGATTCAGTAGGAAAACAAGTAGTACCTCTCCAAAGAATCTCTTGTGTGTATCTAAAAATATATTACTCAGGGTCATTCTTTTCTGCTCACCCTGAGGAATAGCCTTACTCTTGGTACATGATGGTGCATCTTGATCACGTTCCAAAACCCATGACACCCCACCTAAGATCAATAGCAACAAAACCACAAGAACAGCACATATAACCTTTTTCTTTGTGGACCAAAATACACATGTGTAAACAGGGGAAATAACTGGCTGCTCTTCCTCAGCAACCATTCTGCCAAATGGATACATAGTGCATGATGGAAAAATAAGGAGGTGACAAGGTGCAAAGAAATACACAAGTTCCCAGTGTCTGTCAGAGCCTCACTGGTGCAGGCTCCTATTGTTCATCAATATGTTGGCACTCTTGAGCACCGGCGGTGGAGCTTGCTCTGTCCTAAGCTTGTGTTCCCACGTCGACTAGGATAATATATCCCCCAAGGGATACTTTGATCTATCCTGTCCAATGTTCAAACAGTGCACAAAACTCTCATCAACCTAAACTAGCTCCATTGGTACTATAGCAAAGTACACCCTGACTTACACAGTCCATCCCTGTCTAATCTTTCTTCCCTTTTGGTGCACCGTCCCCCAACCGAGTGCACACATTGTACCTAGTGGCTCCAGGCACAGAGGGATAAATGAAAAGAGGCTCCTGGATAGCTCATATTTCCGGAGGAACTGCTGCATTCAGCACATTATCATTTTCCTGTTCTGTTTGCGTCCAGTTCAGCTTGGCATCGCTAAAGGGGACAAACCGAGGCACAGTCTTGCACTCAGAGTCCCCTATTCCATCCTTCATCCACTGGTCGTAGGGCAGGGGCAAAGGAATCATGAGACAATGAGTCTCATGAATCCAGTTCTTGCAGCCAGCGACCTTCACTGCTGTATGAGTTGCTAGCAAGACCTGCTCCGCCCCCCTCCAACGCGGCTCCAAACTTTTCTTCCGCTGAAAGTTTCTGAGGAAAATGTAGTCACCAGGCTGAATCTCATGGCCAGGTCTCTCTGGTGTAGGAGACAGGGAATGCTGGACCTGTTGGTGAATAGAACGTAAACTTTAGGTTAACTGGCCAAGATAGTCAATCAACAACGTATACTCAATATCAGAAAACCGGCGAGGTCGCGGGACGCCCCAGACATTTGCCGGGCGTCCAAACATGACCTCATAAGGTGACTATCCTGTCCTAGAATGTGCTGTTGTTCTGGTTGACAAAAGAGCTAATTGTAAAGCATCTGGCCATTTTAACCCTGTGGTCTCCTGAATTTTTGCCAGTTTGAGCTTGAGAGTACCATTGTACTTCTCAACTAAACCTGCTGACTGTGGATGATTGGCAGCATAGAACTTTTGCTTTATGTGTAAACCATCACAAATCAATTGAATCACATTAAAATGACTTCCGTTATCACTCCAGATCAAACGGGGCAAGCCAAAACGAGGTAAGAACTCCTTCAGGAGTACCTTTGCTGTCATAATGGCTGTATTGTCTTTAGTGGGTTAAGCCTCAACCCACTTACTGAATGCACAGACAACCACCAAAACATACTTCAAATTTTTGCATCTTTCTAACTCAATATAATCCATTTGAAGGACTTCAAAAGGAAAAGTGGGTGGTGCAAAATTACCAGACGGTGTAGGGGTACCTTTTTCAGGACTGTCCATCATGCACACCATACAGTACTTCACTAAATGTGCACCTGTCTTCAGAATATCGTCATTCTGCCATACAGGGTCTAACAACTTGCTAATACCCTTAGCACTAATATGGGCTGGGCCATGGGCTATTGTAACTACAGGAAGAACATATGCATTGGGCAACATCCATCTCTCCTTCCTGACTTATCAATCCAACATCCCCCATCATTCAACCGTGCTGTACTTTCCTGCCACACTGCTAACTCTTCTATTGTGGCTTCACTTTGTATCTCTTTTACATTCTCAAGTGTATCCTCAAACATGGGAACTTCAAGCACCCACCTAGCCGGGCCTGCTACAAACATTCTTTTCATCTCTGTCCGAGCGGTTTCCTAGATATCTGATCAGCAAAAGCAATTCCTCTACCGACATCGTCAGGGACCTTCCGGTTGGCGCTACACTTCACTATTGCCAATTTTATGGTTGTGTCAAAGCAGACAAAAGCCTCAATATAACATGCCCATGCTGGATTTTGGTGCCATGAGAAGTAAGGAACCCTCTCTCAGCCCAGAGTCACCCAAAATTATGTGCGACCCCAAAGGCATACTGGCTGTCAGAATAACTATTGACAACCAGTCCCTAATTTAATTCACAAGCTTAAATAAGGGCAGCAAGCTCAGCAACTTGAGCCGACTGATAAGGGACTTGTGATGTCTCTACTACTGTATGCAGTGTGGTAATAGCATAAGCAGCAGTTGTAGTGCCATCTGGTAATTTGAAACAAGAGCCATCAACATATAGTTCCCCTTGTGGGTCGGATAAGGAAACATCAGTCAAGTCTGGTTGTCCTTTCATCTCTTCTTCCGTCCGGAAGATACAGTCATGTTTGTCGACTTCATCACTCTTAGAAGGGAGGGGCAGTAACATGGCTGAATTCAGAGTAGCACATCTTTTGATTGTGATATGTTTAGCAAACAATGTCAATTCATAGCCAGTAAGACATGCACTGGTGAGGTTCTGTGTCTTTGTCTTATTCAAAAATGTATCCACAGCATGGGCTACCATGACTGTGAGATCAGTATCCAGTACAAGTCCAGCCGATTGTCTGATTGAAGTTGCCATGGCCGTGACCACTCCTAGACAACTCGGAAGGGCTCGCGCGACTTGATCAAGGACAACAGAGAAATAAGCACATGGCCGTTGCTTATCTCAAAATGTTTGTGTTAGAACAGAAAGCATGCAACCAGCCTTCTCATAGACGTACAACACAAATGGTTTGTTATAATTAGGGGTGCCAAGTACTGGAGCCGAACAAAGCGCAGTTTTCAATTGCTCAATAGACTACTGACATTCAGGCGTCCAAGGCAAAGGTTCATGCACATCTTTCGTTAGTGCAAGCAAGAGTTTGATTAGTAAGGAATAATTAGGTATCCACTGCCGACAGTAGGAAGTGATACCTATAAAAGCGCGCATATCTTTCGGAGTCTGTGGGATGGGCATTTTAACAATGGTACTAATGCGCTCTGGGGTCAATCTCTTACCCTCCTTCGACAGTAAGTGACCTAAATCAGTAACCTCCTGTTGACAATACTGAAATTTAGCACACGCGGGCTATACTTCAGGCTCCCGGGTAGTGGGAATAATGGTAAAGAATGAGATCCCGCTGGTGGTGGATAAAGTGAGACATGATCCCTTGGGTAGGTTTGTGGCTCTGGCAGGGAGTTGGGAGGGACAAGCCCTTAATCTGGTTTCCTGCTACATCCCCCAGCAGCACGAGTGGATGCATTCATGGCATTGGGCCCTTTACTGGTAGTGGGGGGGACATGAACTCTACTATGGACTCGGGGCAGGACAGAGACACTGCGGCAGCAAGAATGGGAGGGGTGGAGGCACTTTCTGCATTTAGGGAGGCAGTTGGCCTGATTGATCTTTGGAGGTTACACAACCTGTGGGTAAGACAGTACACCTTTTACTCAGCCGCACATGCTAATTACTCACAATTAGATTATATAATGACACATCGAGGAGGTGAGGGGTGGTTCAATAACGCTAGAATTGGACCGCAGGGTAAATCAGATCACTCGCGGGGGAAATTAAATTGAGAGGCCCGCCCATCAATATACACAGACACCCAAACTGAATGCCTGGTTCTTTCAAAATAAAGAGAACGCCCTGAAGGTTCACAGAGCACAACTCTACTTTCAGGAGAATGAAGGGTCAGTAGAGGAGGCAGGTACTCTCTGGGAAGCATTTAAGCCTGTAATGAGGGGATACGTCCAAACATGCATATGTGCAGAAAAAAAGAAAAGAAGTTGCGCTGGGACAAGTTAGAGTTGGCATTACTTGAGCTGGGAGCACTCTATTTAGAGGGGGGGGAGATAGGGAACTGGCGCACCAAATTGATCTTCGAAAAAAGGACTTACAGAATATGTCAATGAACGCAGCAAGGTCGGCTGCTCTGGCAACTCAGAAAAGGATATATGATTTGGGGGACAAAGCCAATAAAATGATTGCATTGTTAGAAAAACGGGACAGAGAGAGGAACTGGGTGGCGGAAATTCAAGACAGTGACGGGAATGCACATTCGGCGGGAGAGGACATAGCACAAGTATTTGCCGACTATTACAAGAGGCTTTATGAATCGATTACGGTGACGTCGGCTCAAGACTGTGGTGAATTGCTGGAAAGGATATCGTTGTATGCCGACGACGTCCTTCTGTACGCGAAGAGACCGTGATTCACCATTAATAGGTTGCTAAAGATCTTCAAGCTTTTTGAGGGCTATGCGGGGTATCAGATTAATTGGGATAAGTCCCTCTTGTAAATGCTATCGGATGGGACGCCGCCACATTTGAGTGCCGACTCTGACATCTAGATTAAAACAAGTTTTAGATATCTGTGAATACAGATTGAGAAAACAGACGCAAGGAACCTAAAGCCACAGCTGGATCGGTTGAAAAATGATGTCATGCATTGGAGGAAACTGCCAATCTCCTTGATGGGAAGGGCGGTTCTCTTCAAGATGATGTCCCTGCCTCGGATATACATACAGAACACCCCCTGTCACATACCAGAAAAATTCTTCAGGGACATAGACAGCGAGTTAAGGTCGTTGCTGTGGGACGGGGTGGGGTGCGTGGATCGCACTGGCCAAATTGCAGAAAGGGGTGTACGAGGGAGGGTTAGCTATCCCAGATCTTCAAAAGTACTATTGGGCTTCACAACTCATGGTCATTAATGACTGGGCCTTTGGAGACAGGAATGACCCGGCATACAGGGTTGATCACTGGGCGATGGGGGCTGGAGGTTACTTGCGGGTCTTATACCACAGGGAGTGTCAGGACGGAATGCCCCTGCATCCCCGAATAGTACAGATGGCATGGACTAAGGCTAATTGATTCCTGGGATGGGCTGGAAGGCTGATGGAGCAGACTCCTCTATGGACCAGTGACATGCTTCGGGAGGTGGATCGACTGCAGGGTTTCGCAAAATGAAAACTGATAGACATTGTACGTTTAGGGGATGTGAGACGACGATAGGCGTTGATGTCGTTTTCAGAGCTACAGACAGAATTTCAGTTGCCACCCACAGAGCACTCTAAATATTTGCAATTGAAAGAGGCGCTGGGCAGCCATCTTAAAGATGGGGATCAGGTCCCCGAGTATAGTCCTTTAGCAGATAGATTATAATTGGATCCGATCCCGCCGAAGGCATTGTCCTGTACATATAAAAATAATTAACTCACCAGATCTACTAATCGAGGTCAGAGAAGCATGGTAATACGAGGTGGTATTGTTGGATGATGATGACTGGGTAGAGGCTGTACAGAGTCCCCGAGAGGTAGCAATCAGGGCACGATTCAGATTAGTCCAATTGCAGATATTGCATAGGTCCTATTACACCAGCACACTTATGTATACGTTAGGGCGCATCTCAACGGAGTGTCAGAGGAGGTGTACTCAGAGGGGGACTTTTTTTCACATCCTGTAGGACTGCCTGATCATACAGAAATATTGGAGGAAAGTGGTCAGAATTATGTCAGGGGTGGCATATATTGTGTGTGTCGGGTGAACTGAACTGGCATAAATATTAGAGAATATGGCTACAGGTGGCCGCAATGGTGGCCAAAAGGAACATTGCCGGGGCAAGGGGGGAGCCATCCAGCCACCTAGAGTCTCCCAGTGGGAAAAAGATATGGACTGGTGCTGCACGGCTGAAAAAACTATCTACGAAAGCTGGGGATGCCCCAAGAAATGGTAGAAAATTTGGCAACAGTGGGAAGACTATATGGGGTTCGGGGGGAGGTACAGACTAGTTAGACGGGGAGAGGCGGGGAGGAGGGAAATCTGACAGCTGGAGTCAAGAGGAACTACTAGTATCATGACATATTTTTATAAAGCAGAATTTGTATGCCATTGAAATTGTATGTAACCCAAGTTAAGAACAAGATCATGATTATGCAAGCTGACTATAGTTTAATAAAAAGAAGTTAAAAAAAAAAATACTGAAATTTAGAGTGAGAAATCTTATGTCTATGATGAGCCAAATGCAGCAACAATTTAACAGTGCTATCTTTACAACCCTGCTCAGTATCAGAAGCAATAAGGAGATCGTCATCATACTGCACCAATACATTACCTGTGGGAAGCGAAAGGAAATCCAACTGACTCTTTAAAGCCTGACTATAAATATTTGGACTCTCATTATAGCCCTGAGGAGCTTGACAGAACCTAAAGCTTCTTCCAGCTAGTGCAAACCCAAACAAGTACCTACTATCCGGATGTATAGGAATACTAAAGAATGCATTTTTCAAATCAATGACAGAAAAGAATTTAGCAGTGGAAGGAATCATCGTCAAAAGTGTAGTAATGACTGGGACCACTGAAAACTGGGGAACCACTGTTTTGTTAACTTCGCGCAAATCAATCACAAAACGATAAACATCTTCATGATCATCAGGGGACCCTGAGGGTGTCCGTTTAAGAGTTGGAAGAATGGGACCATTACAAATATTTGCAGACGTCTCCTCAACCACTCCTTTCTTAATCAAATCCTGGATAATTTGCAATAAAGCTCATTCTCCTGCCTGTGGGATTTTATACTGAGGAATACGAGGCAGAATAGCATTGTCTTTGGCATGTATTGAAACCGATAGTATGTGCAACAGCCCTACATCTGTATCATCTGTCGCCCACAAAGTGGGTGGCACATCAGCAAATTCAACAGCAAGAGGCGCATCCTTGGACAAACACTGTTTAACGCCAACTACGTCTGGGCCCATTGTCATATAGACACCTGCCAGGGAACAATAAATTGTCGCATGCAATTTCTTCAATAAATCCAAACCCATTAAGTTCTCACCACAATTAGATGTCAGCAAAAATAGCGAATCCACAGTGAAAGGACCAGTAGTCAATACAAGGGGTCTTGAAATGGAGCTTACAACCAGTACACCAGAGAAACCTACCGAAACATTATTATGGCCAGACAGAGCGGCCCCAGGGACCATATTTCGAGAAACAGAACTTTTTATCACACCTGTGTCCACCAAAAATTCCTTAGTCGAAACTTGCAGTGCTGCTGTTACATAAGGACCACACTGTTCTACAGGTGTTGGAACTGGTCCCCCAATCTGTCCCTGGCTGTCCTAGCTGTAAGTCATTCCTGTCACTTCTTCCATATCATAATCATCATAGTAGTACTGTCCAGCATGACGGTCATCAATGTAAGTATTATCAGAATGACCTTGAGAAGGTGGAGTGTTTTGAGCCCTATTAGCTCTACCAGCTCCATGACCCCATCCACGAGAACTTTGTCCTCTATGGACCACAACCTTCTGCAAAAGCACGGGACACTCGCTACACCAGTGACCCTCCTCCTTACAATATGCACACTGATTCGGCCCCATAGGCTTCGTGTTTGGCTGCCTACTAGTGCGTGGAAGCTGTGGGACAGGACCACCGTGTCCTCTACCATTCCTTCTAAATACCTGTTACAACAACACCTTTGTCTTTAAATCCTTATGCTTTTTCTCTTACCACTCTATCTCCTCATTGTCCTGATGTTCATAATATTGAGTCATATTCAAGATAACAGCATGGGAAGAGGTGGACCAGGTACTTTCAGAAGCCTGTAAATGAGTCACAATTTCATGGAAGTAAATTAGAAACAAATCTCTTGACAAACAACCGAACACCTCCCTCAACAGACAGATTCTACCCCCTGTAATCCAAAAATGTATCCTCGAACCGAGTGAAGAAATCAGACACACTCATCTTTCTTTTGTCAACAAGCCGTCAACTTATCCCAATCTACTTTCCTCGGCGGAATAAGAGAATGCATATATGTAATAATGCGGCCTGGCAACACTAGAATCTCCGCTCCGGCCTTGTCACCTGGCTTTCATTCCTGATCCCATGCTTTAATTTGATCCCAAGTACCACCCAACTCCGGAACATGATCTTGAGTATGGACCTGCCTCCAAATATCAACCGGAACAAGAAGACCAAAAAACATTTCAATATCAGCAAGTGTCATTATCGTCAAAGAAGCGGCTTCAGTCAATTCTTTATAATAAGCAGTAGGACTTTTCCTCGGATCAGGCAAATGAGTCTTAAGGGAGAAAACCTCACTTCTTTTCCACAGAGTATGAACCCATTGTTCTTTAAACCGGGCCACTTCACTCGCTCGAGTAACATTACCACGCTGATCTGTAAACTCCGGTATCTCTGGGTCATATGTGGGATGAACCTCTCACATCGGAAACCGAGACACTGTAGTAGGACTCTTATCATGCAACCTGCCCCTATAGGCAACCAATGTGGTAATGTTTCCAAAAACTTGACCTGGGTCCATACCATTAGTATACACACAGTCTTTAATATCAAATAAAATTTGTGGAGCAGCATCCCCAAAGTGCTGCTGCCAGAGGGCAATTAATGTAGAGGACATGTGATTAAGAGCATGCTGCTGTATAAAAGGCTCATAATCTTTCATCACATCCCAAGCATCCTCCACATTGTAAATGAGATTACGACCCCACTGCGCAGCCTGATTAGCTTCTACCTCCTTCTCCTCATCCCCCACCATAGACCGTACAAAAGGGCCCATACGCTCATTAAAATTTGTCAAATCTCTATCCTTAAATCCATGAACTGGCATCTCAATACTTGCAAATGTCGGGGGAAGAAGAACCATAGAGGGAGAAGCAACAGAAGTAACAGGCACAATCATTGCTGACAGTTGCGCCGCAGGAGAAAGAGCTAAAACAGGGATGCCGAGACAATAGGTGTGGCAGGAGTACTAACAGCAAACGTTGCCACATATGGTGAGGAAACAGAAGGTGGAGTAGGAGCTGAAGCTGAAGCCACAGCCATTAAAATGACAGCAGTAGATACAGGCACAGTGAGAACAGCTGTAACAGGCACCTGTGATGGCACAGGAACAGTGGGATATATCCTTTGCGGGGCATATGGGGGCGGGGGTCGGGTGTCTAACAATTCTTCCACAAAAGTATCAGTTTCCTCCTGGGTCAAATACGATTTATCAACATGCAATTGAAACCTCCTTTCTTCACATTCAACTCCCTTTACCTGTTTTTCTCTATCATATGCTACAGCTTTCTGGGTCAATGTTTGCATTCTCCCCTTCTGTGCCTCTTTCTCCGTCTTCAATCGTCTCTACCTAGCTGCTTTCTGCCACGTATTGAGGGAATCAAACATAGACTGTCTCCTTTGTCTCTTGAACAACTTTTCCTGTAAATACTCAAACTTGTGTTCATCGAAAGTGCCTTCTGGAGGCACCGGCTGAGCTTCTTCCAATTGAGCATTTGCAGAACAACAGCGACAGCACAAAGAAAACAATTTACTGATCCCAGGCATTCTCAAAAGAAAACAAGTTCACTATTTATGCCTGGCACAGCAATTGCAAATTCTTTTATCCCAAAGACGGTCCTCAGACCATACCAAATGCAAACCAAAATGGTACCATATCCACAAAGAACCAAAATAAACTCACCTAATATATGCAGGTCAAGCAAACTAGTTCTCCACTACTGACTCTTCAGATCCAAGGGTTTTGCCGTTTAGGACACCAGTCGGGATGACCGCTGAGCGAGGCACTGTCCGGCAGGATGGAAGAGGCAGCGAGCAGTCAATGCTCCTCATACAGGGATCCCTTAACCAGCAGTCCGACCCGATGATTGCCTCGACCCCCCGTCCGCTTAAGGGGATGGGTCATTCACCTGAAGGAGTCCCTGTTCAGTCATCAACTGAAGGAAGTGGCCCGATTTGGGTGACCCGGTTCACTCACGACCACCTCTCAGCCTTCCATACCAAAGAAAGAGTCAGTCAGGCAGTAGAGAATACAAACCAATATCTGTTTATTCAGTTACACTCAGAGTGGAGCCCAGTCTGCCCAGTCGCTTAGTAGTTCTGCAGAGGGACTGACATCAGCAAGCGTAAAGATACATTAGAACCAAAGGCACACTCATGATGGAATTTTCTAAGCAGATGCAGCAAAACATTGAAATGCAAAAAATTAAGTTTCATTTCTGAGGTTGGGCACACACTATCTACTATTCAAGGTCGTTCTGCCCATGCCCGCCACTAGACAAGTGGGAGAAGGCCTATATCTAAAGGGAAAGGTATGCACTAATAAGAACAGTGTGTTCATTAGTGAAGCAAAACTTAGCCTTGGAGAAACATAACCTAACAGATGCCTTTTCTCAAAAATAGCAACGTATAAGTTTTGATTATAACACAAAATGGCGCCGGCATAGAAAATGGCTCTGCGAATGCTAACATACATAGAACAATGCGCAAGATTGAATTTTCTGTTCTAACACAATGAGTAACCAGTGTTTGCTCCTTATATAGGGAAATGGCAGAACGCACTTAATGCACCATCTAGTTTGGACAGCTTCCCTCAAACCTCTATCTAACACCGCCATCTTGGAATGGGAAGTACAAAATCTTTCCAGAGGCACTCTGGAAAGAGGAAGCTCTGATGAAGGAAACATGACCCCAGGGAGAAGAACACCGAGCTAGATGGCAACACCGGTGGGCCCGCTGCCTTAAGGTAAGTCTAATGGAGGGAGGCGGCAGCCCACTGGCATGCTTGCTTACCCTATGTTCCCCATGCCCCAGAGTCAGCCACGCACCTCACAAGCAGAGGGCTTTGTTTGCTCACCGCAATGGGTGAGACACAATGCGCCTCTGTGAAACCCCTCGCCTGAGGCCAGCGCTCACTGCTAGTGCCGGTGGGTTGGCAATAAAGCGTCTCAGTGGCACAACAGTATCCCCCCTCGCCAAAGCTCTGGGTTTGTCAGGAAACAATCTCCCAGGACTGTTCACTAAGTGGATAGCCTTTCCATTGAATTAAAAACTGCAACCTTTATCTGTAGTACCTGGAATCACAAATCTCCTGTATCTCATACTCAGGGACATTATCCACTAGAACAGGAGAAGGCCAAGAAAAGCTCTAATGTTAAGGGAAAAATAAATTAAATGACTTTAACTGAGAAGAGTGAAAAAAGGATGGATCTTCCAGTGTAGCAGTAACTGGAATCAAAAGGCCACAGGATTGATCACATAGACAATCTTAAAGGGGCAATTCAATTTGGCTGGAAATTGTTTTGAGGTAAATGACAAGGAAAAAATCTGGAAGACAGCTGCACTTTGTCCCCTATTTTATTTGTAGGGTCAGAAACCAGGTGGGAATCAGAAAAAAAGTTTCATAATTTTTTGGACTCTTGAAAATTGATTAAAACCTTGCATTTGATGGTGTATAAATGTCAGGAAAAACTGGCAGCCACCGGAACAATGGTGGAAGGCAGCAACCCAGATGGGAAAGAACAAGGATGAAGGCCAGAGAGACAAAAAAATGGTGAAGTGTTGGTAGCACTGTGAATGGAATTATTGTTACAGAATTCAGCCAATGCTAAATACGATGATTGATCGCTCTGAGTACAGTTGCAAAAACAGTGAAGATATTGTTCCAGCCCTTGGTAAGACGTTCAGTCTAACCATTTGCCTGAGGGTGGAAACCAGAAGACAAGGTCACATCAATGTGAGGTGTGTACAAAAGGACTTCCAAAAGCGAGAGACCTGCTGGGACCCTCTGTTAGAAATAGCAACACAAGGTAGCCCATGTAATTGAAAAATCTCTTTCAAGAAGATTTGGCTCAACTAAGCCATCATGCAAAAAGAATCAACATTTATCATAGTTATCGTGTAACCTTCAGAGGGGGGTAAGGCCACTATACAGTCATTGGAAACAGAATGCTGGGGGAACTGGCAAGGGTCGCAGATAACCAGCAGATGGGAAGACTTATTTTGAGCACAAGTTGGATAAGAGATTACATATTTCTCAGTAGCCTTCTGAACGGTGAGCCACCAGAAAGAGCTAAGAAATAGTGTCAGAGTTGATTGTATGCCTCTGTAGCCAGTGACAGGGGAGCCGTGGCACATTCTTAGGACTTCATTTCTAAGTGCTTGGGATGGAATGAATAAAGATTTATGTTTAAAGAAAAGATTTCTGCATTTCTGGACTAGGCCTCTTAAAGAATCCCATTCTTTGTCATTCTAGGATAACTGACCTGCACCTTATTAATAGAAGATTGTACAACCCCAATTATTTTCTGAGACAGAAATGTGTTGTATTCATAAATGAGGGCTGTTCCAGGGTATGTTCGGGAAAGACCATCTGCTAGGACATTTCCAGAACCAGGAATCTAGATGATAGAAGTCATACTGATTAAAGAAATGGCCCACCTAGCATGACGGCTATCCATACATGGCATATTCCTCAAACATTGTAGATTATGGTGGTCAGTTCATATTTCAAATTGATTCTTCAACCCCATCAGCAGATGCCTCTACTCAGTGCAGGCTAGCTTCATTGCCAGAAGCTCCCTTTCTATGACTGAATAGTTTCGTATGGCTCAAAATGGGTACTTGAGTGAAGGCCTGTTTGAGTTTAGTGAAGGCTTCATCTGCCAGTTTGTCCCAGTTTAAACCATGACTAAGAGGCCGATTAAAAGTTTGGTGGTCTTACCACCATACAGTCGGTGTCCCAAGAAGACAGTGGAGTGGGCTCTTCTGCCCACCCTATTACGATGCATGCAACCTGAACCGCCGACCGCGTCGATGGAGTTCATCCCGCATGCAACGTGGCGGACTGCAATGTTTGTGATGGGTACTCCATTGCCGTCAGGGCCATGGGTTCTCGCAGAGCCTATTACAAAAACACAGTTGTACTGGCGGTCTCCTTGCAGCGGTTCCCCGATGGCAGTAGTCCGTTTTGGTATGCGCTCAGCAACGCAGCATAACTGTTGCCATTTGATGGACACTAATACAGCACACCTGATGTCCATTGACCAAGTGGATACACCTCCAAATCACACACACTATAAAGCACACCCCATTTCAGACCATGATCCTTTGCCACTCCACTGCAAGTCAGAGCCCAGTTTTTGGTGAGATAAGGCAGCCCTTTTTTCCCCATCCCTCTTACCACTCTTGCATATTTTTCTGACAACCAGCGGTGGTTTCTTTTTTTCATTGTCACTGACTTTAATTTGGGGAAGTGTCACAGCCAAAAACTCCACGTTTTACAGGGGCAGTTGTCAGTCATGGTGGATAAAGTCATAAGAGTAGAGCCACAATTGTTTTGAGCCCAAGTCCAACATACTGCTCTCAGTCAGAAAAGGGAAATGTGGTCCAGAATAGTTGACAGAGTGAATGCTGTAGGTACCACCCTGTGCACAGAGGAAGAAATTAGGAAGAGGTGGAATGACCTTAGGGGGAGGTGTGTTCCCTGGACTCTGAGTAACACCTGGAGGCCCAGAGGACTGGTGGTCGTCCTCCAAACACCATAATGTAAACATTCCCCTAGAAGAAGAAGGTCGAGCAGATCCTATCATTTAAGGGCTTGACAGGAATACTTGGGGGAGTGGAGTATGATAAAGTTACACCTCACTAACTGTCACACTACTTCAATATCCTGTTTGCTCTCATCTTGTGTTTTGTGTCTACTTTCCTAACATGCAATACTCAAGATATCAGGGGTGTTGGATTGTCTGTGTTAATGTGTATTGTTGAATATAAGATCACATGTATCAATCTCCATTCCATGCCACATGTTGTAATGGTATCTATGAGTGTATTTCAATATGAAATGTCATTCCAGGACCCATGATATGAGTTACTATATAAATGTATGGTCCATCCCAATTGCAGTTTGACAACAGGTTTGTTACAATAACCATTGTGCAAATGATGGCAAGTATAGATTGAAATTACTACAACTACCATGAGGCCCTGTTTCTATAACTCAAACCAAGATGAAATTGTGATTTTGCCTATTCTCACTCATCAGACATGTTACAACTGATGTTCACTTCTCATGGCTTGAGTGATCTACATACAATGCTCTGCTCAGAGACATTCTGCCTACTTAGCTTTATATTGTCCTGGTTTCCTCAACTGAAACTATTGATGGCATGAGTGACACCATTCCAAGTATGTAGGTCAAATATTTGTAAGACATGAAGGTAACTCAGCTGTTTAGAAGGTAGGTGACCCATTGACTCTGCACTGCTCACATGATGACTAATGCTAAATATACTGACAAGTTGTGTGATCGCCTGTTTTGTATACAACTAAGTCAAATGCACGGTTGCTCTCCACTGTGTCGGCCTAACTGTTTTGGAGAAGTCATGTTTTTCCTTAATCCAAAATGCAACTTCTCAGGCCATCTAATGAGCAGCTCAATTCAAGTACATGTATTTAACGTCTTCAAATGTCTTGTTAGCAAGTACAATGCAACTGAAATATATCACTTAGTAATCTCTACCTATTTTGTTTTTCCTCGGTTTCTACTTACTGTGTCACAAAACATTTGGATGTAGATACCACACTTCCACCAATAACAACGTTCTCTATTTCACAACAGGTCAATCTGACAGAGCACCTGCCCAGAGCTTGGCCACCGAATATGCACCCACTCCACCCCAGGATCAAGCCCTCAGTGATGACAACATTCTTGGAGATCTGGACGTAGATGACAGTGCTGGTCCATCTGGTCAGCCTGAGTCTCACTGGGCCCACAACAACACCTCCCAACCCAGCTGCAACACCGCAGCCAACCTCAGTCCCCACAACCTGTGTATCTAGCACAGTTTCAACCATTGTGTGCCCCGCTGTTCTGGATCCTGATGTGACAATCACCACCTCTGCTAGATATGAGCCAGGACTTAGTGGGAGAGGGCACCTTGAACCAAGGGCACAGGCTCATGGGGGGAGGGGTCATTGGAGGATAACTGTGGGCCTGCTCAGTGAGGCCACTGAGGCCATTCGCACACAGGCCACCATCAACCAAGTCTTGGGAGCCTATCAGGAGTCCCAAGGCGTGATGAGCCAGGTACTCACCGAATTCCAGGAGATGAAGCAGCTGCAGAGGAACAAGCACCATGAGATGCAGGCCCATAACACCAACATGGGCTGCCTAATTGAGGTGCTGCAGGACAGTCACACACACCTGTGAAGGGCTTTTCCAGCACCATCTATCTTGTTGTGGTTCAACAACATCAGGCCCATCAATATCTGCGACGTCGTGGGAAGGGAGGCCCTTTCATAGGAAGACATACCTGCAGACACCCCTGTCCTGCAGCTGAAAATCCACCTCGCACTGCCAAGCTGTGACGTCCACACACATTTCCAGGAGGTGCAAATGGCAAGACCTCCACTACCGCCAGCAAGAAACCTCAAACCAAATTTCCTCCAGTGTGTGGAACACATTCACTCTGTTGACTATTTCTGGACATGTTTATCTTTCCAATGGTAGTAGTATTTTGGACTTCAAACTATTTGGCATCTACAGCTATGATTACATTCACCATGACTGACTTCTTCACTTTTCAATTTTCCTGTTTAGTTTTGCACAATGTTTATTTTCTGCTTGATCACTTAAATAAATCCACTAGTCTGAAACTCATTACCTGCTGAAATATATATCATATATAGGAATGTATATATGTACTCCCACATGAACTTTACAATGCCAAACATATCAACTTGTGTAAGCATGGATATGTTGCATGTACACAATGTGTAGCCCCAGGATCACAAACATGTCTCACCAACACATACATACAAGTGTATTCTCATATACCATCTTTATTCCAATAGGCTGGCATTATGTCAAAAACATAGCAAATCATAAGTGACTTAGATATTCTTTGCCAGTGATCACATTTTCACTTATAGACCGTAACAACATTAACCCCTTCAGCGCGGCGCGGATTTCTGTGCCATGCTGAAGGTTCTGTGCACGGGCGGGGCCATGACGGAGCGGTTCCGTCATGCGCACAGCGCAACCGACGTGCATGACGGAACCGCTCCGTCATGCGCGTCGAAGGGGTTAAAGGAGGGGAAAGATCAGACAATATCCTATTGAATAGGCAAATAAAATAGGTAAATGTCATCAGCTGGAGCCATATTGCCTAGCTCACAAAAGGAATCTCACATCAATAGCACCAAAAGACAATAACTATGCAGTACTACATATTCTGATCACAGGATCATTCCAATACATTGTTGCAGTGTCTGGTGGAATGTCACAACCACATTTCAGCGGTGTGCCACAAACACTTTGGCCCACAATGAGGAGAAACATCAACAGCTACATACACTTTACACAAAAGAAGGATTTAGCCAATGAAAGGGAGAACAACGTGATTTGGCACAACAACATTTTGCACATGATGGTACACATATTGCATTAGGACCGCCACACGACAAGGAACAAGTCTAATGGATTCCTCATAACTTCCATGCTATCACTGTGCAAGACGTTTTGCTACAGAATTTGTATACCCGAAGTCTGTGGCAGTAATTCCCAGGAGGAAACCATGTCCCCTTTGTACTTCCACACAGCATCATATATCCGCAAATGTCACAACTCTGAAATGTCCAAATGAAGATGCCACGGTGAAGGTCCCTAATACAAAACAAAACAAAGAAATTAGCTATCAAACCATTTATATAAGACAATTCAAATAGTCAACTTCAAAAGCACACAGTCCATGACAAAAATCAAAGCAAGACAAAGCAACACCAACAAAATGATCATGTGTCTAAACCTTACTGAACAAACACCTTATACATGGATTTCCCAGCACTTGACCTTCCCAGTATTTTACCCTAATATACTACTCTCATCATCACCTTAAGAGTTGCTGCAACAGTCAAAGTCATGACATTTCACGAAAAACTTACACTCATGGAAGACGTTTTTGATGAGATCTTGACGCAAGTCAACTCCTTCCTCTTCACCACTATCATTTTCATTTGGCATTTCAGGATCCTCACCTGGTTGCACTTCATGTCTCTATCCTCTGCAATATAAGGAATGTTCTGTCGCAAGGCAATGTTGTGGAGCATGCAGCAGGCCATGGTGATTTGACACACCTTCCCTGGTAAATAGAGGAGGGCTCCCCAGTCGTGTCCAGACATCTACATCTGGACTTCAGGAGACCACAGGCCCATTCCACTGTCCGCCTTGTCCTTCCATGGGCCTCATTGAAGTGGACTTCCCCTGGCATTGTTGGATTCTTTGGTGGTGGCAACAACAATGGTTGGGATACGCTAAGTCTCCTACATGGAAAACAGACATAGGTGCACTAATAAGTTACACACTTTCTGATTCCACTACCTGACATTACCCACAAAAAGTTAGGAAGATCATACTTACCAACGAGCCAGACCATCTCCAGTAGCAGTTGTGACATTAGCTGGGACTCATGGGCTGATCCTGGAAACCGGGCACAGACATATGAGATGTACAAATCCAGTAAGCAAACAACTTGCACTTTGATAGAATGGTGCTTCCTGTTAGAGTAAACTTGTTCCCTGGCTTGCTGTGGTACTAAGGCAATTTGACTGCTATCAATTGCTCCAACTTCATTTGGGAGGCAGCTAAATCCATAGAAGTTAACCTTCACATTTGCTAAATGCTCACGTCTGGAGAACTGGATGTAGCTATCCAGGTGTCTCATCATTGCTGAAAAGCACTTCTTGTAGTACACCACGGAACATTGGTTGTGACATACCACCTGATATTGCCACAGTTTATTGAAATGTACGAGTGGCCAGAAAGTGCAGTACTGCCATAAGTTTAACAATTGGTGAAATACATGTTGGATTAGTGTTTTGAGAAAGGAGATCATGCTCCAACTGATGACATAAATCCACTAAATCCAGTATGGTTTGCCTATTCAAACAAAACTTCTTGATGATATCCCTTTCTTCCATAGTCTGAAGGTCTGGAAATGGGCGGAACATTGAAGGCTGTCATCTCCTCCCTTGCCCTGGGTATCTATGTGTGAATTGAAAATAGTTTTTGAACGTTGGTCACAATGTCCACAGTAACATATACGAAGATTAAGCCAAAACTCATATGACAGTACATGAATGTTTCAGATTGCAATAACACATATTCATTTCAAATAATTTATTGTATAACATCCATCACAAATCCCCATTGTGGCCTTGGCATGTGGATTGACCATTATTATGTAAATATTACATCTCAGATGTATTATTTGCACGTTTATTTATTTATTTATTTTTTGCATAAAATACCAATACCTGTTGTGTATACTGCACCGCGCTAATATAGCCTTAATGTACAGTAACGCACTACACAAATGAAAAGCGTATAAAAATATTTTGTTTTTAAATTGTCTTTATTGGATTTCCAAATTAACAACAAGCAAAAGATGTTTGTATATCATCCAAGAGGGGAAAGAAAAAAGAGACATGAGTACATCACTAAGATATGTTAGGTAGACAGCATTTCCATATCAATTAGTCATCCAAGGTATAAGCAAATGTAAGGGCCCTAAAAATATATCCCCCAGAAACGTATGTGAACATGACCCATAGTATACAAAATATTCCAGGCCATCTTCTAGGGATTTTTATTCAAATGCTTTGATCAGGCTACTTCCCCAAAAACGGGAAAGTTGCGTCCATTCTCCCTCTTTGAAAAAAGGTTAATTTGGACACTGACAACCCTAACAACTATAGACCAATATCTAGACTCCCCTTTCCGGCCAAACTGATAGAGAAAGCGATAAACACCTAGCTCTCTCTCCACATCCAGGAACACGATCTACTGTACTCTTCCCAGTCTGGCTTTAGAGGCCAACATACCACTCAGACAGCTTAGATCACAGCCACAGAATATGTCAGAGCAACCTTAGACAAAGACCAAGATCTATCGTCAGCGTTCGATACTGTAAACCATCAACTCCTGATCAACCGGTTGGTCAAGATAGGTGTAGGAGATATTGCACTTAGTCTCCTCAGCTCTTTTCTCTTTGACAGAACACAGTATGTGTGACGGTCACAGATCTACTTTGTTCACCCTTCCCTGTGGTGTTCCACAAAGGTCTTCACTGAGTCCTACTCTTTTTAATATGTACTTTACACCTCTGGCCTCATTGATCAAAGTCCTTGGCATTTCGGTTGTCTCCTATGCTGACAACACCCAGATTGTAGTGTCAATCACAGAAAATGCCAACAACACAGCTACTGTATGCTGCAGATTGGGAAATGGATGTCTACCAACGGTTTGAAACTAAACTCCGACAAAACTGAGGTGCTATTGTTTGGCAACAATCCATCATTTTGGGGTCCCAGTTGGTGGCCTCAGGAAATGGGTCCACTCCCTATTCCTGTGCCAAAGGTGAAAAATCTGGGAATTCAGTTTGATGAAAAACTTTCTTTTGTGGGACATGCTAATGCTATCACCTCATCTTGTTTTTTCATCTTCAAATCTCTCAGGAAGATCTTCCCTTGCATCCCAGGCCAATCTGGTTGTCCCCAAGTTTAGGAGGGTTACCTGGGGAGGAAAGAGTTTTGCCGTCACGACAGCTAAACTTTGGAACACTATGCCACTTACCCTCCAAACCTCAAACAATCTGCTCACCTTTCGCAAAGCGCTAAAAACCTGGCTTTTTAATAATTAGGTCAAACACGTTCCTCCATTACTCAGCAGCCTCACTGCTGTCGGGGGTTTGCTTCCTTGTTTTTCTTCCTCATGGAGCATCAGCACATAGACACCTGTGGGTATTAGTGCGCTTTAGAAATCCTATTTTCATTTCATTTCATTATATATTGGGGGTGGGTATCACTGAGAAGTATCCTGTACAGTGGGTTGAAGGTAGGTGCGAAAGGGTAGCTGAATATCCTTAGGGCGTGAGGTGAGGGGTTGAAGGCGGGCATAGTTTTCGCCCACTTGTTCACATGGGCTCATGCTCCCGAGCCAGTCCGAGGAGTCGGTGGGCAGGCGCTTCCCCAACATAGTGCTATTTCCTGCTTACCCAACAGTAATTACAAACAAGGGGTATCTCTACCTATGGATTTCAAAACGTACAATGTATCGTCTTTTTAGAGTGTCAACACTAGGACTAAGACAACAGAAGGACAAATACATACTATTAAATTCAAAGACATAATCGAAATACAAATTTATAAAAAAAGAAATTAATTTTTATATTGGATTGATATTGAAAAGATGAATTCAGTACATTTGCTGATTCGCTATTGATACAAAGAAAACTATCAAATAAAATAAAACAAACTTATCAGGGTCCCAGATGTACTCATTCACATGCTGACTCACACATTCAAACCAAGATCATACCACACCATAGACATTAAATTCACACATTCACATATACAAAGAAATCAATATGGACATAAAGATATATTAATGTTCAAGGTTGAGGAATTAGGGCTTGGGTGGGCCACATGTATGCGCCGACGCGCGTTTCGGTGAATGCACCGAAATGTTGGTGCCACCTTCCTCAGGGTGAACGGAGACCATAAAGTCTTAGTATGGGTTAAAGCTGGGACCTATCAAAGATAATAACAATATGTTGAGATAGCAACACAACATGATGGCATCGTTCATATAAATCAAAAAACATATAGTACAACGGTGTTTAGTCACAAGTGTTGAACAGAGCAACCAAAAATGATAAGAAATATTTTTCTCTACACAAAAAATAAGTTAAAATGCGGGTACACTAGAGAAACCAGGGGGTAACCGTGGTTCAAGAGGGATAAACATATGCAGAAATAAGTGCAGAAACAAATCAATTAGGAAATATGTACATAATGAGAACAAATGCTTTTTTACTTTTTTCTTCTTTTTTTCTTCTTCTTCCCCACTTTTTTTAAAATTCCACACAAGGGGGACACATAATCACAAGAAATAAATCTTATGCCAGGGAAGGGCGGGAAAGGGAAAAAGAGGAGGGGGGGGGAAAGGAAAAAGGGATAGTAGGCGCTCACCTGTGGAGTCACATAGAAGGCATAAGCAGGATAGCTCAGAAAAAACGCTGAATCGATGCGTTTGCTAGAAATAAATCTGCCGGGAAAGACAAGAATACACAGAGTGAACTAATCAAAATGAAAAAGAAAAAGAAAAAGGAAAACGCCCTACAAGGACGCACAGACCATGAAATATTAAGGCTTCCACAATCGATCTTGTAGGCGAGAATTCAAGCTATCAAACAGGCTTTTAGGCCGAAGCTATGCCTCTAGATTGTTAAATAGGTGAAGCAATACGGTTTTAGAGCGTATTAACGGCAGAAAGCCCCTGCTGAATCACTTCCTAATGAAAAAAGAAGATAAAGCGGAGAAACACAACAAAAATTATACAGAGCAATGTTAGATGCATGTATCTATACTTCGTGGGGAGTGCCAGGGGTACAGGAGCACAAGTAAACAGAAGGCTTAAGAAGCACTTGGTGAAATAAATATACATATGTATACGCATTCAAAGTGACGATGGTAAGGAAAATTCACCTGAATGGAGAGAACGCTCTCGGGATCCGGAACGGATCTCTTAACAATAAAATACCGGAAAAGATATAATTTGACTGCCGATCCTAAAAGGTAAATTAAGGGATTGAGTAAAAGTGACACGGGTAAGTTCAGACAAGCAAAGGAAAATGAAAAAGGATTCATAATAACAAACTCTACCTGAATGGACCGGGTGCTTTAGAGGGCCATGGAAAAATAATGCGGATGCATCTTTGTGAAAGCCAACAGAAATGCTCGTGGTGAACAGAACTATAAGGGTATATAAAAAGTAATGTGTAAAGAAAATATAGCAATCAAAACCTATCATGCGCTAAGTTAAAGAAAAAGATAGAAAGAAAGGTCGCGTCTGATGGGAGTACCTGATAAGGCGCGAGTTTAAGCGGTGTGCGTTCAATCCAGAGGGCTCCAAGGGGATAGAAAAAGCCTCAGGTGAAAAGGATCGGTCCGGGGAGCACACGCGGTGTTCAAAAGGCGTTTAAATAGGCCAATGGACTACCCAACAGTAATGCCAAGGAGACTAGGTGGTGGAGTACTGGGCACGTCCAGATGAGGTGTGCAAAGTCCGCTCCCGCGGTCTGGCACTTCAAGCATTTAACGGATCTAGGGCCTCATGTAGGTAGCCAAATACCGGTCGGTAATGGCCGATTTTCGGTAATTATACCGTTACCGACCGGTATTTTGGCTATTGGTATGTAGGGGGTCAATTTCTGAAATCGGAATTTACCGATTCGGTAAAACTACCGAATCGGTAAAATTACCGAATCGGTAACGTTACCGATGTGGTAATTTTACCGATTCGGTAATTTTACCGAATCGGTAAATTCCGATTTCAGAAATGATATGTAGGGGGAGTGTGTGTGTGTGTTTAGGAGTCGGTATTTACCACCAACTTATAGTTGGTGGTAAATAATTAATGTATGTGTGTATGCATTTTGAAGCGCGTAGCAGTGTGCAATGTGGCATACATACATGCCCTTAGGGCATGTATGTGTGCCACATGTGCACACATGGCCGAATCAGGGGTGCAACAGGGTGTCAATGTGACACCCTGCCACCCTTGCATTTTCTCCACCATTACCGAATCGGTATTTATCGATTCGGTAATGAGGCATACCTTCCCCTCAATGGGAAGGTATGCCTCATTACCGAATCGGTAAATACCGATTCGGTAATTACCGAATTGTAACGAATCGGTAAAAAATACCGACTCATTACCTACATACGAGTTACCACTTCTAAAATACCGATTCGGTAACGTTCGGTATTTTAGAAGTGGTAACTGGTATGCTACCTACATGAGGCCCCTGGTGTGGTAAAATGTGGCAATATCAAATGGCAAGAGGTAATAGCGTGTAGGAATTTATAATGCAAATGTTTATGCCGGTGGATAATATATACAAGCTGAGTTTGTGTACAACTGTATGCCCAAATCTTGTCTGTGATTGTCATCTCCAATTCCATCACCTAGATCTCTCGCAGCCGGTGTTGTCAGGTTTCAAAGCAATACAGAGAAGTGTAGCTCACTGGTTAGAGGAGGCATACCCTGAAGCAGAGATCAGGCCCGGGACCTGGGTTCAATTCCCGACGCGGCAGGGTCCAGAACCCAATTGTCCACGGACTCGATAATTCTCGCTTCGGTGCCCACTCTAAGCACGAGTTCACACTATGCAGCTCTGGGCAACAAGCCTGCTTAATCTCCACAACGCCCCCCGCGGCGGGATGCCTGGCTTTCACCTTGGGGATGCCCAGTACGGGTTATCTTACAGGGAAAAACCAGGACGGGTTCCCAATGCAAGCGCCAAGATGCCCGTAGGGTGATAGTTGCGCTCTATAAGTACCCCAATCATACATGCTCGGTACAGTCTGGAGGTCATGTGGTCTCCCCCTGCAACCTCAATTGTCAGCAATAAAGGAAAGAAATCCTTTGGAGGAGTGTATAGGAAGGTATATGCGATCTCAACGTGTTCCAGAGCCACCGGGAAATGAAAAGGCCCATATACAATATGTCCCCGGACCACAGTGTCTCGACCAGAGGCGTGATATGCCCACGCAGCAGCCAGATCCAACGATTTGCCTGTGCGTTAAGATCAGCCATCGCTGGGCCGTAGCTACATTGTAGGACCTGGTCTTTGTCTCTGTGGAGATGAATACCAAGGTATTTTGTGCAATCCACAGCCCACTTGAGGGGAAATTCTGCATGTGACGGGTGGGTCATGTCTGTCAGCAGAAAAAGTTTAGATTTAGCCCCGTTTATGCGGAGGCCAGGAAGCTTGCTAAATCATGCAAGTTCCTGCATAAGTGGAGGGAGATTGAGGTGGGGATGTCTGATAAATAGCAGAATTGTAATCCGCATATAGGTATAGTAAGAGAGGCCCATGGGTGAGCTGCAGCCCACGGTGAAGATGGCATTCCGGAGAGTCCATTGCAATCATAAATAGAAACGGGGAAATGGCCAGGACCGCTTTGCAGAGCGTGGGGGGCAGTACGCCATTTGTCATTGACTCATACAGTGCCAAAAGGAGCGGGCGAGCTGCTGCTTAAAGGCTTTATAGAAAGCACCAGTTAAACCATTGAGGCCCGGCGCCTTAGCTCCCTCCAGAGTGTCAATGGCCTGCGTCACCTGCTCCAGTGTTAATGGTTCACTCACAAATTGCCACTGGCCATCTGTAAGCCACACCATCTCAATGTCTGCAAGATATGAAGATATGGCACTGGGAGCATGAGAAGCATGAGAGGCATACAGCTCCTGATTATAATTCTGAAATTCAGCCATTTGTGTGCAGATTTAGATTCCGTATATAGGTTTCCCGATTTATGTCCTTATATAGGTACAATTCACATTGCCCTTATTTGGACATAGAAATCCGGCCCTTATTTAGACATTGTCCGTACAAACCAAATACAGGCATGGCCACCTACATCCGTCCATCCACGTCACAACGAATTCATGGAAAACCAGACCCTTAAGCCTTTAGGAATATCCCTCAGCTTGAATATTGATTTCTCCAAGAACTCATTAAGTATGCATGAACATCTATTCCTTAGGGGCTCATTCATGACGTTCCTCTGCCCGACTTGTATGTCAATACTGGCATTCCTAGACACCTTCAAGGAATAAATATACAAGCACTTGCCGTGGCAAATTGCGGTTCCCAGAGGATTCGATCCAACTCAGACTACGCGGTTCGCCACGGCAAGTTCGGAAGGAGATCTAGTTCCAGCCTGATGCACTGACCTGACGCTGCCATCCTCCTCGCAAAGAATCCAGCTCCAGTGCTCTCCGACTTCCCTTGCGGGGGGTTAGACTATCGAGTCCAGAAAAGAGATTCCAACCTCTCTCGTTCTAAGGTATGAAGCTGACTAGAACTTGGAGAAACTTTTGGCAACTCTTGGCTAAACTAAAATATAGCTAGCTATACTTTAGAAATGGCACCTACTTCAAACCTCGTACTGCATTTAGGTTAGGTACACTGGGGTAGAACAATTTAGAAGCATCAGATGAGTATCACATTTTAGCTTATGTTATTTATGTATGTATTTTGATTAATATATGTCATAGCTACAAACCATGCTATTGCAGTATTATTTTATCTTACTGCTAACCTTGTACATATTGTACTTTGCAGTCTGTCTTACGATTGTAGCAATTCATATCTCTTGCATGAGAAATAAGACTGTTCAATAAACCCTTTTATTGAAACGCCCATCTCTCTATTTCCGTGCAACTGTTATCTATTGTTTCCACGATTCTGAGACTGTTCCGATTCTAAGAGGAAACAAAGTTGTCATGTTTATGCGGTTGTCAGAGACTAATCCCTTCTTGTATATTCGAGAAGCTTCTAGTGACCTCTGAGTTAGCTGGCACACACAAGTAATTAAGTTTAATATACTCGATAGAGACATACTGACCTTAGTCCTATGTAATATCTATACTGTATGTTATTCCAATGCACAGAGCCTATCAGGGATATAGGAACTACACTACATGGTGCCCAACGGTTTGGTAAGGCACTAATTTAACGCTAGATACTGAAGTAACTCAGTCGTGCTTTTCTCAGAGACCCTCTACTCATAAAACTCCATAAGACGTCTGGAATGGGTAGGGATAAAATCAGCCATAGCTGAGTAGGACGAAAGGCCTATGTATTAGCTGTTTGGTTTTGTTCATCGTTGAAGGATACAGTGTTCCAAAATATTGTGCACATTATCTTTGTTTCCTTGAAACTTGCTCTGCAACTTTCATTAAACAATGTCAAAAAACGACGATCCTATCGTCAACAATGGTCAAGCTGCGGCTGACCCTACAGGTCTTAATGAAGATGAGATGGGTCACATCCCACCAAATTTAAGGAGAGCCATTACTCTAAAACTTATAAAACATGGTCTGACACCAAGAGGTGGTAGAGCAGTTTTCGCGATAGAGGCACATGAATCTCACCAGACAGAGGTATTCTATTCATGGATAGTATTCCCAGAATCAAATCCAGTAACACATATGTTTCACTTCTACAAAGAAGATGAACCACCTGAGGAATATATTCCTTTAGAGAATATTGAAATTCCACTCACATACCAGGAGCAGGAGCTCTGGTTTAAAGGCGCCCTAAAACATTACAATCACATTACCAGACTTGGTCCGCTAGGTAGACCAGGAGCCCCATGGCCGATTTTAGCCGGCTATACACCTGACCCTGACATTGAATCAATGTCGGACAAGGAATTACTTAATGACATACAAAAGTCGAATCAGTTTTTCGCGTTGCACTGCCACGTTGCAGTAATTTTGCATTATTTTTAATTACTTCCTTTGTTTCAGTAGTTGAATGGCCATTCTCGTACTATACATCACACAGGGTTCAATTTACCCGCAGACGATACAGCGTTGCCACTCCACTTTTTGAGAACTAGGTAAGCTTAGATTTTCATCATGTTTCGCATTTCTTCGCAGCTTCCTTAGCGCTGCTTTAGCGGTTGACATATGTATAAAACCACTAATCTTTATGTTACAGATTCTAATTATTCCTTGGTTGCTACATTCGTTTGAGTAATCACACTGGTCAGTTTTGCTTTCAGGTGAGCGTTATCCATGTTCACGCAACACCATCGGTCCACATCTTCAGTTCACTCTAACTGTTTAAATCGGTTCAGTAGCACTCGTCCTTACAGCTTCTTTTTTCACTTCACATTCGACCTGAATGTTTTCTCACGAGTGTACCCCACACAAAGTCAATATACCATTAACATCCAGCTCACCCAAGTGTGGTCATCATTTTCTCACGAAGGAATTTTCAAACAGATTTTGTCACCTTTGATTTTAACATGGCTTGAATTGTCAAGCATGCTGCGAGTTATTACTAACCTCCACTTGAGCTTCACGTCACTAGGACTTGTTGAACCAGGTCTTTAACATGAATATTCATAATGCGTATATCTGTTTCAGGTCAGCCCCTGACGAAGGGATTTGTATAATCCCGAAATGCATTGCGCATTCTCCACCAACGAACTGAAAGAAATGTTTATGTACAAAACTGTTACGTTTGTTTAATTATGAACCAGTGTAATTGTACGCACAGTTAAGAAATCATTAACCTGTTGTACTATAGAGAATTTCCCAAAAGTTTTTTCTGGAAACCAAATGGTTTATTACTAAAGATGTTTTGTTCAAATTTTCCTGTGTAAAGTTTTTTCAAATTTTGAATATGCCACTTGAAAGATTTATGTTATAAAATGCATTCTTGGGGGGATTCCCCAAGCTGGTGAACAGTGCAAGGTACTTGGTGGGTTTTCCCACTTTCCCCTTTTTCTCTACTTTTTATCCCGCAGTGACAGCGGGACTAGTTCCTTAGCACCCTATAAACTTATGTTAAAAACAAACTAAATAGACGTCAATATAAAATGTCAATATAAGGTGTGCTCCTTCCATCCGTTTCTACTTCAATGATATATATATGCCAGACGTTGACCTGGATAGGCACTTGAACAGGGTGAGGAGCATAATATTGGGCTTTGCCTCAGAGGGTTGCAAATTCAACTTTAAAAAGTTAAGAATTGCCCACCTCAACGTCCTTTTCCTAGGATATGAACTATCAAGTGAAGGCAAAAGCCTGGCAGCCACCATTTTAGAAAAGTGTGTGCTGCTCCAACTGCCAAAAACGCTGAAAAATTTACAGTCGATTCTAGGTTTCCTGAATTTTGGAGGAACTTACATTTTAAATTACGCAGAATGGGTTAAACCTCTCTACGAATTAATCAAACCTGATTATAAAATAACACATTGGACAAAAAACACACAGAAATTTTGCGTTCACTCCAAACAGACATGTTAGCAACTAAATACTTGCAAACACGTGTAAACGTGCGCAACTTAGTGATCCGAATAATTCCGGGTCAATGCGGATTCACCTACTTAACTTTTAACGAAGGTGAAAAAGTACCAATTGCATACAAATTCTATTTGTATACACAAGCAGAAATGAAATTCACTTCTACAGAAAAAACTGACAGCAGTTCAAACCGCTGTAGCAAAAGAAAGAGCCCTAGCACAGGGGAAACGCATTATGGTTGTGACTCCTGTACCAGCCCTAGAGGCAGTTACAAAGGCTAGCATTCCAAATGCAAAAGCTTTACATCCGAGATGGATACAATGGGTTAATTCTCTTGCTGCAACTCATGTTGAATACGTTTTTGATCCATATTTAAAAACACAAGCATTCCTGCAAAATGAACACGAATGTCCTCTGCCTACTGAAATTCTCCCTCTTGACCAGTACGAATTTATAATTTATACTGATGGATCTGCACAGCTCGCTATGAGGAGTAAACAAGCTTACAGTGCAACGTGTGCTATCGTTAAAGGTCGCATGCGAGATGGCAAATTCAGACCAATGGTCACAAAAACGCAATCTCTAGGAGATGGTACAGCTCAGCGAGCTGAACTACAAGCATTTAAGATGGCACTTGAAAATACAGATCGCGAATTCCCCACACTGATAGTGTGCGATTCTTTTTACTGTTTTCAATCTTACAATGAATATTTACAGAATTGAATTGAAAATGGTTTCAAAGATGCAAAAGGTGGCACAATCAAACACAAATTGCTTTGGGAACAAGTAGTTCAGTTGCGAAACGGACTACAAAACACTCACATGATACACACGCTGAGTCACCAACGTGATGGCGTTCACGTTGAAGGGAATTCATTAGCTGATAAAGCCGCAAAAGGGTCTGTGCAAATGGCTTCCGTAGCTGCAATCACTCGTTCAAAAACTAAAATAGACAGCGCAATAATGCTGGCTGTCAATGCATCAAGCAAAGGCAGCGGTGCGGAATTACCTAAAACGTTTCCACTCAAATACTCATATAAAATTGATGCGAATGGGGTTCCGTTTGCTCGAATCCCTGGAGTGGGGGATAGAGTAATTCCAAACAGGGAACGTAGAGCAGCTTTGATTTACGAAGCACATCTGGGAGAGGGTCTGATACATCAGGGGATCTCAAAGACAATTTTAGAGTTAAAAGAGATGTACTGGTGGCCAGGGATTAATACTCTCATTCACAACTTCATTAATTGCTGTATAGCATGCAATAGAGATCGCAGTACAGAACGCCACCAGACACCTGACTACAATGTAGCCAGCCCAGTTCAGACACCATTGTTAGATAGCATCAGACTAATGATATACATGTGTTCTCATGGACGAATGCAATCCCAGAAACACTAAGTCTAGGTTCCTATGGATGTGGCCTCAGCTGACGCTCGAACTGTTATGAAAGATTTGCGAGTCTTAATCGGCATATACGCAATAGGCACACTACATTCTGACCAGGGTCTGTTGTGGAAAGAAAAAACCGGGACATAAAGCAGTCTATAACAGCTAGGGTATTAGGTTCGGGTGATGGGTGGGTCAAACGTTTATATGGGGTCCAGCGCGCAATAAACAACTTGCCAAGAAGTTCTCTAGGGGGTGTCACTCTATATAAGGTCCTGTTTGGGACTAGAATGTTGGTTCCAGACTTAGATAGGAAAGGCACAGTGGTGGAAAACAAACAATTTGATATCAAAGATCGTTTGGCTGTTTTACAGGACTTAAATGAACTAAGAACGCAACAAAGCAACGTGGTCCTGAAGCCAACCACCACTGAGAAAAATCTGGCCGTCCCAGCAAGGCCTGTCTGGATCCCAAAGCTTTGGGATCTAGTCAGAGAAAAGATTGCGGATAAGAAGGAATTTGGGCCTTCATACAGACAACCAGTACCTGTCCTAGCAATCCACAGATTGAGAACAGTACTTTTGCCGCCCCTTGCTTGTAAAAAGGAGAAAAGATTTGTGTCCATCGACTATGTGGCAGATACTGAACAGTAGTCCAAGTGGACTCTGCCAATGTAGCAGACACACTCCTCTAGCTACAATCCAAGAGGTTCAAACTGAGAGACTCATCACCTTTGAAGATTTGACTGTAAGAAATAGAGGACTAAGCAACAATGCTATGGACCTTGTACCTCTTGAGACCCAAATAACAGTTCGTCCAGATACACCTGTTTACAACGAAGTAACAAGTTATCAACTGGTTCCAGCAATTTCATCAAATACGGATGCAATTCCAACCATTGACAGAACTGCTTCTGGCTATTTCATGAATTTTGATATGTTTTCTGAGTATCCCAGCGAGCCTGAAACAACGCCAGTACAAAGAACTTTCAAAGAACAAGCAACAGACTTTTTTCATCTACTGGGAAAAACTTATCTGGTTTCACCATGGATTGAAGTATCGATTGTTTTGGGAATATTCTTCTTTCTACTTTGGTTAGATCTGGTAATAACTCTGTGTATGCTGATTAATGGAAGATATATTCAAATGGACACAGAAAGTAAAAGAGTGAAATTACTTCTCCAGCCACGCAAATCATCCCATCGTGAAGCAAGAGACTTGTCAGCAGTGAACATCACAGCGATTCCTATACCTGATGGTATAGTTTGGGGCAAAACCGAATATGAAATTTTTGGCCCATCGGAGCGTTTGAAGATTCCACATTTATTTAAAATTGCATCAAGTGGCTTTATTACCTCCAGTACCTTTTCTGATGATTGGGACTTCGAGACTGTTAATAATAGGATGTCTGATCTAGAGATGTCAACTGCATTCACTAATAATGAATATTTACAAGGTTCATCAGACTATGAACAACTGTATTGTTATAACCCCTATGGTCATCATTTCTTGCATAAATCTGCAACACCTAGAAATGTATTTATGTGTAACCAATGGGAATATTGTCCTACGTTACCAAAGGGTAGCTCGAAAACATTTGCAATTAAATTTCCATATATTTCAGGGTTTAATATCTCGAATGCAGAGACATTTTACTTTAAGAATGTCAACAAGACAGGAATGAAAAATATGTTAACGAATACCAAACAGATTTATTCTACAGCCTTTACTGCCCAACTGTCTAGACAGGGTTACGACTTTTGGAAAGACAACATT
The DNA here is from genome assembly GCF_964204655.1 of Triturus cristatus. NCBI lineage: Eukaryota > Metazoa > Chordata > Amphibia > Caudata > Salamandridae > Triturus > Triturus cristatus. Next base: position 1,426,510,569 of record NC_140589.1, read on the forward strand.
GAGACGAAAACTGTCTGGGGTACTAAAGATTGGCAAGTACAGGGAATAGAAGCTTTGTTTAGAGCAGGGGTCTCCAACCTTTTCTGCAATAAGAGCTACTTATGTTCAATAGAAATCATCCTGAGCTACTAATATTAGTGCTGTAACAGTGACCACTCCATCCAAGATTGTTAGCAGTGATAACATCAGTGCATGAGGCAGTGTTTCCAGCACTAATGTAAAACAAGCATTAGCAAAGCAATAGGTCTCGCATTTGTGAGAGTTTAAGCTGTTGGCATTATAAATGACAATGCCTTTTGTTTATTTGTTTAGAAAACAAACATCTAAATAAAAGGCATTGTCATTTACTATGCCAATAGCTTAAACTTTCGACCTCGGAGGCGTGGTGGGGCAGGCAAGGGGGAGGGGTGAGTTGGTGTTAGGCAAGGCACTGCAGTTCCTGGAGTACAGAGTATTAGCAACGACAGCTGCACGCCTTTATGTGCAAAATGCGCGCCTCCTTACTCCAGGAGTGCTGCCGCTATTGGCTACTACTCCGATAAATAAAAAAGATGGCGACCGCTATAGTTAGAGCGGACCACTGAGGCAAAGTAAATAAAGAAAGGAGCATGCCGCTGTAGTCAAAGCAGACAGTAAATGGCAAAGTAAACAAACAAAGGAGCATGACCGAAATAGTTAAATCGGACCGTGCTGCCAAAAAATGTTAATATCGATTAAAAGGTGCAAGCTAGTTTTGTAAATATGATGTGTCCGCCAATACTAAATAAATATAAAAGCGGGCGCCGTGCTGTGTTACAGGAAAACACGTAGTTGGTGGAACAGGAGAAATCAATCAAGAAAATAGTTCTCACAGACCGAGTAACACAAGTAAAATGGAGGAACTGCTAAGCTTATTCATGAAGAAAAAGCAACGATTTAGAAAGGACAGTACCAGCAGCCAATTGAAAAGATGGGCAGAAAAGAAGCGGAGCTTCAAGTCCATACCTGAATACAGCATGCCTCGCAGAGCAGCGCATGGGCTGCCCAGGTTCGACGTAATAAACCTTTGACAATTTGAAATGACTGTACATGGGTAATAAATAAAGGCCTTAGATGCAATACTCCTGGCACTAAGGTAATAATATGAGTAATAAATTTCCCCAACTCAATAACAGCTTTAATAACATTTTGAAAGCGCAACTATTTTTTGCCAAATATCAGCTTATGAGTTCTGAAAATAGACAAAGTTTCATCTTGAGTGTACACTTTTACATTTGAGTATACATTTAATAATTCAAACAAGCAAAAGCTTTTATATTAGTAGACTGGGCTGCACACAAGAGAGCTACTCCCAGGTAGGTGGAGAGCTACTGGTAGCTCACAAGCTACTTGTTGGAGACACCTGGTTTAGAGTCTGTATCATCCCTGAGCAAATTATGTTTTTGAACAACACTGTCCAACAAACATCATGCCTTGGAATAGCCCAGATAAAAGACCTGAACACTCTGTCTATACCTGCACCTACAAGTGAAAGCACTACACAGGGGGAGGTCGACGTACATAATATTTTGAATAATAACAGATCAGATCCTGAATGGAAAAAATGGTTGCTCTGGCCCGTAGACACAAACAACTGTCAAGATAGATTCCTGAACAAAACACAAGGATTTACCTTTCATAGGCCAGACCCCACTATGTCCAAAGACAGCTTCCGGGGTAGTAACAACTTACAGTGTACGGAAACTTTGCCTTGATTGGCTACAGAAAGCTACACTAGAGGATGTAAAACAACACTTTACTTTACTTCAAGAAGGCGCAGACCTTAGGGAATTCTTGCTAGGACCAAGAAAACTGTGTCAAAAATGTTTCATATATGTCGGATTCTACGCTGCTTATAATGAAGCATGGAAGGACACCCAAGCAGAGACTGCGGAACAACTACGAGAAATTGATCGTATTAATTTAGAGAAATCTCTCTCTGTAGTAGACAATGGGTTAACAACTCTGTCGTCCAGGATATATTCTTTGGACAGCATTGTATCCTCTGTCATAGACATCATGGAACAAGACTTGGTCATGTTGCAAAATGGTCAGTCACAGCTATGTTCTATCATGCTAATCAATACTATGTCACTGTTTGCAGAATTCAATCTCACTGATAGACAGATCAAACTGGCACAAAGGGGAGCAGACTATACGGTGCTGAGCATTGAAAAACTGGAGAAATTACCATTCACAGTGGCAGAAAAACCAGCTACTGAGTGGATCATACATGGTAAGATTACTCTGCCTGTTACGACTTTCCATTTTCAGTATTGCCTAAAAAATATACCAGCAGGCAAATATGAAAGGTTGGATAAAGAATACATCAAGACATCCTGGGATTTACCTTATACACACAGATGTTGGAGTGGGGGACGTGAAGTGTTTCTTAGCGGTGTAAACTGTGAACACGCACTAAGCGGTTCTCTCCTTTGTCAGGGTATTCATTTACACGGGGCCTGTGACGGTTCCACTACAAACTTACCCTGCCACCTGCACGGTTCACCGGCAGCAGTGATTAATCCAATCTTTGGTCAACTTTCAAATGGGAGTTACATTATGTTGAATGATCACAGCTGCTGCGGCATGCTGCCAGGTATCCCATATCTAGAAACGGTTACATCAAGGGTCACTTGCTGTATGCAGGTCTTGTTTCCCCAAATAGACATAGTCAGGGAGTCGCCTTTATGGCCTTCACTGAATATCTCTTCTATACCAGTTGATACTCTAAGCAGAATGAAAGCCATTCTTTTACAAAAAACTGTGCCTTTGACCTCTGCCAAAGAAACCTATGATCTCCAAGTCGCAAGGACTTCTGCAGAGTCCCTTTTATATACAAACTGCCCTGTGCATTTCTCAGAAATGTTAGGTCGTATATTAAACATGTCTGATACGAGCGGTATTGTACATGTATTTAAGAACGTGTGTGCAGGACTGTTAGCACCTTTTCAAGCAGTCCTCAGAATTTTTCCAAACTTCGTGCACTCTGTGTTTGGCGGACAGCTGCTCCTTTTAGCACTTGTTGCAGGGATACTATTTTTGCTCCTACTGCTACAATATGGCAAGCCAAATCAGCAGCGACACCCAGTTCACCATGGAAAGAACTCTATTGAAGATGAAGTGTCGTGAGCGCATCGTCCAAATTCTGGGTTTACCTCGTCTACGAGAATTAAACACCACTTGGTTTCTGTCATTCAGACCAATCTGGCAAGATCGCATCTTACCTGTTCTACACTGCCTGCTATGCAGTGAAGAATGCGTGCTGGACATTTGTCTGACACTCCCATCAGTCATGCCTACGGATATTGATACTCTGCTGGACCCGATAACGACCCATGCTATGTGTTGTCCCCAGCGGCTACCAATCCTGATGGCGGCATTCATTGAGATCTCACAGACGCAACATGCTACTGCTAAGGTACGAGAGGAAACACCAGGCACACAGGTAACATCCAATCCGGACATTGCTGATGCTTCCCATGCTGAAGGCGATAGTTCACATCTATGTGCTGTTGATCTTCTATACGAGGTATTCCAACTCTCACCTACAACGGTAGACGACTTGTTGTCTACAGGATTAGAAAATGTTATGTTTCCTCCATCCCCACACACTGACTTGTGATTCAAGCACAGAGTGTTCCGGAGAGACTCTGAATTTGGCCTTCATTCTTTCTCAAACGTGAGACTGACTATGATTATATTTCTTTTTTCTTCCCGTCTTAAAATCGTATTTTTCATTTTTTGGCACAGTAATCTGCTTAAAGTAGAACTATTCATAGAGAACAGAATTCTTTGATAACACTTCCAGGGACAGTATGCGACCTAGTCATGAATAACAAATTGACTTGTGTAACCTGATATGAAATGGTTTTGGCCCCTTTTATCTTCTGTATTTACGAGCCATTTCATCACATGTATATATTTTGGTTCATTCATTTAGCATTCCAATGTGATCCTATGCTTAGAATGGAACATTGCCTTTATTATGTACAATACTTTATGCATAGCAATGGTTTTGTAATGTATTTTTAGGACATATGTTTTAGATATGTTTTTAGCTTATTTTAGCAAACCCATGCGATACTCTGTTTTTAGGATTAAGTAACGTCGTTCATACGAAACTGGAGTGGGTGTTGTGTGCAGATTTACATTCCGTATATAGGTTTCCCAATTTATGCCCTTATATAGGTACAATTCACATTGCCCTTATTTGGACATAGAAATCTGGCCCTTATTTAGACATTGTCCATACAAATCAAATACAGGCATGGTCACCTACATCCGTCCATCCACGTCACAACAAATTCTTGGAAAACCAGATCCTTAAGCCTTTAGGAATTTTCCTCAGCTTGAATATTGATTTCTCCAACAACTCATTAAGTATGCATGAACATCTATTCCTTAGGGGATCATTCATGACGTGCCTCTGCCCGACTTTTATGTCAATACTGGCATTCCTAGACACCTTCGAGGTATAAATATACCAGCACTTGCCCTGGCAAATTGCGGTTCCCGGAGGATTCGATCCAACCCGGACTACGCGGTTAACCGCGGCAAGTTCGGAAGGAGATCGAGTTCCAACCTGATGTACTGACTTGACGCTGCCATCCTCCTCACAGAGAATCCAGCTCCAGTGCTCTCTGACTTCCCTTGCGGGGGGTTAGACTATCGAGTCCAGAAAAGAGATTCCAACCTCTCTCATTCTAAGGTATGGAGCTGACTAGAACTTAGAGAAACTTTTGGCAACTCTTGGCTAAACTAAAATATAGCTAGCTATACTTTAGAAATGGCACCTACTTCAAACCTGGTAATGCACTTAGGTTAGGTACACTGGGGTAGAACTATTTAGAAGCATCAGATGAGTATCACATTTTAGCTTATGTTATTTATGTATGTATTTTGATTAATATATGTCATAGCTACAAACCATGCTATTGCAGTGTTATTTTATCTTACTGCTAACCTCGTACATATTGTACTTTGCAGTCTGTCTTACGATTGTAGCAATTCATATCTCTTGCATGAGAAATAAGACTGTTCAATAAACCCTTTTATTGAAACGCCCATCTCTCTATTTCTGTGCAACTCTGTAGAAACGAAGCATGCACGATTGACTGAGTGAAACTGTTATCTATTGTTTCCACGATTCTGAGACTGTTACGATTCTAAAAGGAAACAAAGTTGTCATGTTTATGCGGTTGTCAGAAACTAATCTCTTTTTGTATATTCGAGAAGTTTCTAATGACCTCTGAGTTAGTTGGCGTAATTAAGTTTAATATACTCAATAGAGACATACTGACCATAGTCCTATGTCAAATCTATAGTGTATGTTGTTCCAATGCGCAGAGCCTATCAGGGATATATTAACTACACTACAAGCCATGATGCGATCTCCAACCGTAATAGTCCCTCCACCATCTGTTCGGAGTTCCGCCACATAGTTATGTACCTATTTGGGTATAACAGACATGCAAGAGTGCAGCCCGGTCGCTCCCCCTTCCCATAGCGGCGGGCCTGGAAGTGTTTACCCATGTATGAAATGTCTCTTTCCTCGAGGTCCAGAACTCAGCCGAGAGTACTGATCGTTGATGCAACCGGGCATCCCATCGGCCTATGCCCCGAGCTCTAAGTCCCGCAGTCCATCCTCAACTCACTGTAACTGTGCACGGTCATCGCAGAGGATACCCACATGCTTGGAAATCCAGACCCCCGTATGTATGCTTTGAACGCCTCCCACAGGGTGGCCTGCATGGAGACAGCTCCAGTGTTTAGTGTGAAGTTCTCAATGATAGAGCTTTGCAATTCGCTACAAAACACTTGGTCCTAGAGCGCATCTCCATGGAAGCACCAGGTGCATTCAAGGCTGCAGCCATACAGGACCTGAAGTTTCAAAAGGGGAGGACTATGGTCCGAGAGTGTCCTTGGGAGGACAGCAATCTTGGAGATCCATGAGTGGGCAGTGGCTGAGATGAACCCGTAGTCCATCTGCAACCAAATAGATTGTGGTGCCGAATAAAATGCAAAGCCAGGGGTGGAGGGATGGTGAGTCTGCCATGCATCATGTAGTGCATATGTGTTGAAATATTTCCCTAACGCAGGGTTTATCAGCCAGTTGCGCGATCGTGGATTTGGACCGCAAGCAGTGTGGCACGTTAAGATCGCCATCCAATATTAGGTGGTCTTCCTCTAAATCATCCAAGCAGGTATATACATCTCAGAAAAAGTCAGGGTTGTTTGGGCCATATATGTTTACTAACAGGACACTTTTGATCGCAAGCGTGCTGTATAGGAGCAAATACCGGCCCTCTGCGTCTGAACAGTAGGAGTGACAAAGAAATGGCACAGTTCTATGGATTCAAATACAAGTGGCAAAAGAGTATGAACTGTAGCATGTAAAATAGCGGTGTGTGCCCCAATTCTTAGCGAAGCCATGTGCAGTGAGCGGTATGTGATGTGTTTCCTGGAGGAATTGTAACAATGTTGCCAAAGTGCACTCAGATTTGTAGCTGATTAAATTTCATTAGTGTGCGTCTCTGCCAGTGCGCCGTGTCTAAAGGCGCCAAAATAGACAATGCAACAAGGGTGCTGGGAGGGAGGATCCCTACAAGCTGGCAAGAGCACTTATCAGGAAACAGAAATGTTTCTTATCACAATTTAGGCAAAATCATTCAGATAAAATGCTTGATGCGTAGCTGAAGCTTAATTTTTAGATTTATTCAATCAAATAGTTTTGTGATACCAATATTTCCTTGGTAGCCATATATTATTGTAATAGGTGTCAGAAGTAATCAAACATCCCAATGCATTTCCAGTCGATTGTGGCCCTTCATTAGGGGGTCGCATAAACTACGCATCAAGCATTTTATTTGAATGATTTTGCTTAAATTGTGATGCACCATTGTTGCATTTCCTGGAGGAAGGCACGCTTGATGGAGTGCCTATTGAAATAATAGAGGACCTGCTGAAGAAAGGGCCAATATCATTGGGGACGCAGCTGGTCACAGTGGTTAGACAGTACTGACACAGAGGGACCTAGTGACCAAGACGGTGTGGGGAGTGCCAAGGAGTACACAAGCTCTACTTTGTCATCTTCAGAGTCATCCTCTAGTGGACACTCCAGAGTGGTGGCAGACCGCACAGGATTTGTTCCAACTTCATCCTTGTCTGCCGCCCCCAGTTCCATTGCCATCCTCCCTGTTGCTCCCCAAACAGTTTGCTGGCCTGCTCCCCTAAGAGAGGAGCTGTCTCCTTAGCTTCAGGCACCTCAGCCCCTGCTCCTGTCCCCTCACTGCTTAGAATGAGGAGGCTAAGGACCTCCTGAGAAACATTTCTGTGGGTCAGATTACGCAACTGCATGCACTCTAGGGGCAAGGCAGCCATCTGCAGCAGATGGTGGCCTACCTGGAAGGCCTTCACAGTGCAGTGTCTGGCCTACAGAGATCTTTTCAGGCTCTGGCCTCCTCCCAAAGTGCATTCTTCCATCCCCCCACTGTTGTGTCCCTTACCCATTCCAATACCATGTTCCAAAACCTATCCAAAGCACATGCAAACACTTGCACACACACACTCAAGCAACACATCCACACATAAGCAAAACCCTCACAAAAAGGCAGACACACATCCAAACAGACAGAGACTACACCCACTGCCACAACCACTGGCACTCCCACCACAATCACATCCACAACCACCACTGATCACACCACACCCACATACTCACACCACTGCCCATCACATCCCCACACAGCACATATGACAGCACACATGCATGCACAAACCATACCCCCACCACAACATCCACTGCCAGCACAGAAAATACCACACCCTCCCCAGCTACCACCACTTCTATACACACAACCACACTCACTGTCACCATCACATCATCATCCACAACACCCAAACACAGCACTTCAATTGCCATAACATCCACAGATACACCAGTCACATTCTACACACCTCAGAAATACAGACACACACAATCAAGCACACAACAGATACCACAAAAACAAGACACACGCCTACTTGCAGCACATGCACCTGACACGCATGCATCCGCAACAGACCCAAGCACATCGCTCATAGTTACTCCCTCTACCTCCAAGACCCCACTCATTACCATTCCCACTACTAAGTACCCTATCGAAGATCCCTTATTTTCCCTTGCCATCACTACTCCCAAACCTCCAACCACCAATTCCAAGGACCTTACTACTCCAAACCCAAGACTGTTGCAGGGATTCTGCAGAATCACAGAACTATGCTAGGGACTTTAGAACCTTAGTAGGCAGGGAATTAGTCATCCTACCTCCTTAGTAACCATGAGCCTGGGATCGACTAGCTATAGTATCTCACTTGCCCTCCTGCTCACTCACAAAGGAACAGTGATTAGACACCCCAGAACACAACACTCCTGACCCTCTCAGGAATCGTGGTGGCAGGACACACCCTTTTGCTCTCACACTCGCACTTGTCCACAATAAAGTCTGATACGAGAAAGGTTTAAAATATTTATTTTAACTATTGATGTCTAGTATGTAGTATACGTGCCACAAGAAGTAAGTAGATGCCAAACACAAATACAGTCAGCATAGTAAGTAATCCAAAAATCATAAAAGGAGCTGTCATGTAATTGGACAGGGTAGACTTATTCCCTTCCCCTTCTGCAGAAGCAAAGTGATTATATAACAAAAGATGTCTGGGTGTTTGCAGCGGATCCCGTACCTTAGCAGGTACAGATGAACATTCTTCATCTCAGGTGTAGTTGCAATCTCTTCTCTGAAAATCTTTTCCAAGTGTGTATTTGCGTCTCTGTACACACCTATTTGACAAAGAGTATTTGTTCCCAAACAACAGCTGCATTTGGGTGTTTTGTCTAGGTGCTAGACTAACAAGACTAACAAACAGACTAACAAGGGGCATTGTTATTTGACCTTGTCTACGGTGTTCAGACTAAATCCTAGGAAAGAACAGAATGCAAAAACAACGACAGGTTCTGTGTGAAAGTACAACATGACACAGAGCAAAATACATTTGTATAGTAACCTACGTAAAGCAGAGTGCAGACTGCAGCGTACTCATGCTAACATAGGAAAATCGACAATGGGTCCTCACAGGACTTATGACAAGACCAACTCTTCCACCGACCCATCCACCCCCACCACTGTCCAAGACACCCCTGCCAAACGTTTCTCAAATTCACATTTCCAACCCCCCCTCCTAAACGTAAGTCCACCCTTTCCTCTTCCAAAACCACCACTCCTCAACTCAAGGACATCCCTCCCACGACCAAATGTCCCCATCCCAAATAACATCTTTGTGGTGCTTGTCCCACCCGACGGATGCCCCTTTGTGAGGAGGGTATCCTAGCAGTGTCAATCATGGCAGGTTTTGTGGCACTGCAGTGTGCTAAACCATACCATTTGACTATGGACTGGCCATTGGCCTTTTGTTATGTTTTGTCCCTGTTGTTTATTTGGACTAATTAAAATATGCTTTGATTTTTTTAACACATTAGTTCTGACATTAATTTTCCCTAGATTAATTTGGGAACCTAGCAATGTTGCAGAGGTGAAATTGTGGTGCGATGTTATTGTGTTTACACATTTTGGCAGGTTATACTACAAATAGTTTTAGAGTGCACTTTATTATGTAAATGCACAATGATATGGTATGTGATGTGATTACTTTGTATGGGCAGGCCTTCAGCATAGAGTTGATCACTTGCACCACCTAACTGATGTGATTTGATACATTGGCATATGTGACTACAGGTGTTTGTTTCACCCTGATTAGTGACCAATATGAACAGGTATATATATTTACTGCTTGGAACCAGTGCAGGAGTCACACAGGAAAAGGGAAAATGTTACATGGATGGATATGTGGAATGATTTCAAATTGAACCAGACATTGATTGGAGTGGTATTCCACACAATAAAGGTTTCAGATTGTCTTGAGCAATGTCTACATCATTTTGCTTGCACTTCTCCCAATGATGTATTTGGATATGTGTTTGATGTGTGCAAGTAAGTTATTTGCTTATCCACACTTGGAGGCTGGTTAGTTGTCATACCTTTTTGGACATATGTCCATTATAACTTGTGTACCTTATGCCTACTTTAGTTATATGAGAAGAATGTTGTTACTGATGTGTTTGTTTTTATATGTTGTACTTACACATTACACAAATACGCATGTCACTAGGTGATGCTATTGGTTATCCAATATATACTTGAAGCCAGGCAGCCTGTTCACAGAGACATGTAGAGGCATGGGCAAAGTGGGCTCTGGCCCAGGGAGCCAGACTTTCAGGGTGCCCCCTGATTGAGCCAACTCTGTTCTACAGAGAGTCTTGTTACATAATAGTTGATAAAATGCACACCTGCTTGTGGTGTACGTTCATCAAATATTTTAACACGATTGTGAAATGCTGGTGTGCTGACTTGTTGCCATGCTCCGTCCCTTTAGCACAGTAGTAGAACTCCAATAGACTGGCTGGTTTATTAAATGTGTCTATTTGTTTTGGGTAAGTGACTGTGTTTATTGATGGGCCTCCTTTACATTACAGACCCCTGACGAAGGGTTTATTTTTAGCCCGAAATTCATTGGGTGGATACTTAGAAATAACGTGTATTCTGACGGGCTGAAAACTAAGGCCTGGATGGGCATTGCTGTTGCAGTTAAAGTATGTAATCACACAGCCTCTGCATAAAACTTGGTAACCATGTGAACATTGGAATAAAATGGAATATAAAGGAAGAATTGGAGCAAATTGTTTGAATTATTGCAACTTTTGCGAGTATGGCTGTTGCGGCTTGTGTCTGCTACAGAGAGTCTTGCCATGATGACCTTTAAATACTTCTTCAACAGATTGGATTCATTACCATTTTCCAAAAACTACCTTTCAATGTGATGTGTGAGAGTCTATTACAGATATTTTGCAGAGAAGGTGTGTTTCTGTTTCATGAAACATCCATACTTAATTTTATTTCATGTCAAAACAGGACCTAGCATGTGAAAAGTGGGATGGTGTCACAAAGCTTATTTGATATAATGTTAGTGAGGTTCTAACATTAAAAACACACATCACTATCCATGGATACTAGATGTGGACGCTATTGGAATTTGGAAGGGTGTTCCTGCGCTGCGTCAATGGCCTGGCCTAAGAGAGCATCAAAGAGGTGAATTTAGATCATACATTCAAAGCCATTCCCAATAGGTACCCAAAAAGGTTTGGGCCAGTGCACCCAAACACCTTAAGATGTCCTGCCTGTGCATCTGTTAACTGTGCAGTCAATGGAAATGGGTTTGATTGTAACTTATCGTCGGTTGCGTCCATGACGGTGCCGGTTTTGGATGTCATCAAGCAGCAGTGTCAGGACGTATACAATTGGCTCCATGGTGGCACAGGACCTGTGAAGCTGAGTACAGGTGAGTTTCAGCCTTATATCCATCCCTTTCCGGCAGCTCAAGTGTGGCGGTTGGACCACCACAGTCACTTCAGCGGGAAGGCACATCATGATTGAACCGGCGGAAACACTGGCGGTCTGCCCTCCATTTGACATATGCATTGGCCTATCCCTACACCGTCGATATTTCCAGGCAGTGGTGCTGTGGCGGTCTTTCGTCTATGGAAATATATCGTGACAGGGCAGGTGAACCGCCAACTGGGCGGTGGGGAATACGAAGCCGTTTCGACGGCGGTACCCTTACCAACAAACTCATAATCAGGCCTAAAAGATTTTCATTCTTGAGAACTTGAGTTATATTGATGGTAAGAAGTGCAAAATCAGATATAATTTGATGGTAAGAGTTGGCAAATACAAGGAAGCATTGAGTTTGTTTGACAGTAGTGGGGGCTGACGAATCCAATATTGCAGCAACCTTTTTAGGATCCATGGATACCCCTTGGCTCGTCAGCCAAAAGCCCAGGTATTCAACTTTGGATTGGTCAAACTAACACTTTCCAACTTACAGTGTAGATGGCTTTGCTGTAATCTTCCCATACTTCGCCAACATGAGATTGGTGTTCCGTTGGTTTCTTGGAAAAGACAAGGACATCATCTAGATAGATCACAATGGATTGATTCAAGATGTCATGAAATAGGGCATCCATGAATTGTTGGTAAATTGCCAGGGCATAGCAGAACCCAAAGGGCATGACACGATTCTGGTAATGACCCAAAGGAGTTCTAAAGGCAATCTTCCACTTAGCATCCTCTTTTATACACAAAAGATGGTAAGCACCACAAAGATTCAGCTTGGTGAACATTGTTGCTTCTCTAATGGACTCCAGAATGTCCTTTATCAAGGGTAGTGGGTAATGGTCACCTTATTCGCACACCCTGTAATCTATACATAGTCTCAATTCATTCATATTCAGGTACAAAGATCATGGAAGCCCCAGCTGGGGGCTTCGACTGAGTGATGAGTCCATTATGGAGATTCTCTGCTAAATACATTCTAAACATCTCTTTTTCAGACACTGAAAGCAAATATACCCTTCCAAGTGGAATCATTACTCCTATTTCAATTGGAATGGCACAGGCATACGCTCAGTGAGGTGGTAGGACAAACTCTTTGGGTTTTTCAAATAGTTCAGAAAAATGGGAATATTGCTCTGAAACACTGTTGATAGCATGTATGCTTCTGGAATCTAACTGACCGCTGGAATCTTGAAATATCTGAGACCAATATTCATCTGAGGAATAACAGTGGTGATGACAATATTGTGAGAATAAAAAGACTGTTTGGGTCTCCCAATTGATGAATGGATTGTGTACAGAATATATATATAGTATCACACATACACCCAAGATAGAGGTGTAACCCCAACATTTGAAGTAAATCCTTTTGGGAATAAAGTATCCATCTCCACCTCACAGCAAAAGTAAATCCTTTTGGGAATAAAGTATCCATTATGGTGTCAGTCAACAATACAAAATGTATATAGTATCACACATACGCCCAAGATAGAGGTGTAACCCCAACATTTAAAGTAGTAAATCATTTTGGGGATAAAGTATCCATCTCCACCTCACAACAAAAGTAAATCCTTTTGGGAATAAAGTATCCATCTCCACCTCAAACAGAATAGCTCATCGGTAACCAAGGATGTTGTTGGACAACAAGTTGGTTCATATTTAACTAGATACACTGGATATGAATTGGGCACATATTTATAGCGTATTGAGATGCACAAGACAACAGATTAGTTCAGACTCATGGTCAGATAGGTATGATAAATATTAAGCACACATTTATGATATGTTAAAGTGCACGGTGCATGTTTCCTGTCAAATACAGACATGACTACTAGTTCCCTGATCATACATCTGCATATTTACGGAAAGAAATGAAGTTTCAAGGTGCAAATAACTGCTCATAAAGTGACTCTTGCTAACATAGACATTAATTTCTGAACAAAGTGCATTGTGCAAAGTTCTTATAACGCATAGACAAACCGGGGAAGAAAATTACTATTGGTTCTGTTTTTAAAATCATTATTTAAAAACATTCAGTCTGCATATAAAGTGCTCGGTATAGTTGTCATCCTGAGAGGACAAGGGAAGGAGGCCAACAAATCAAACAACAATGCATCAATACCCATGACCTATCAGTTGGCTTTTGGTTTCTACCATCTCATCCTTTCCTTCAGGAATGATAAAGTGCGTAGTGCAATAATACTCTGTTAAAGAGAAAGTGACTTTTGCAATCATGAGACACCAATAAGATACATTCTTTATTCTAATGGAAATTCCTCTAGAAGCCGAATCATAAAATTAACTATAATACAATTAAGAAAACATGTGCAAGGAAGAGAGACACGAAAAAAACCTGCTGTTATGGGTTCTGATCCAACATTAAGAGTTCTTTCAAACATGATCTTACAGAAAGGTATATCGTTCAGCGTCTGTGTTCAGGCCCCACGGATTCTCTGTGCCCAGTGTCACTATCCATCTTGATTCAGTATGTCTCAGGGCTAATTCTCTATCCCCTCCTCTGATCTTTATTGGGATATGTTCAATGCCAAAGTAAAAAAGGTGGTTTGTGTCTAAGATGCCTTCATGTTCTTTCCAAATGTGCTTGGCCATCACATACGTAAAGTTATTGTTGGTTACAGCCCACAAGTGCTGGAGGATGCGAAGTTTAAGTTTGTTCACAGTACTTCCAACATATCGTTGACCGCATCCACACTCCAGCAGGTAAACCACATGTGTGGTTTCACATGTGATCCTCTCTTTGATGGGTTTTTTGAATTCTTGGATAGTTGTTATTTCCGCCATATTGCGCCCATAATTGCAGGCTTTACATTTGTGACATTTAACAAACCCCTTATGAGATAGCCAAGTGCTTTTTTGGGGCATTTTTGTTGGTAAAATAACTCTGTGTCAGCAAGTCGCCCAACGATGGTACCTTTCTGTAAGTGATGTTTGCATGTTGTGTAATAAACAGTTTAAGATATTGATCTTTCTTTAAAATATTCCAATGTGTGTTTATTACTTGCTTGACGTTGGTGTGGGATCTGTTAAAATCTCTAATGAACTTTGTTGTTTCCGCAGTATATTCAGTTGGAATCACAGTGCTTTTAGGCAACAATAAATCCTCTCTCTTCACGTTGGTGGCCCTTAATCGTGCATTTTCCAGAACCATGATCAGATATCCTCTCCTCAAGAATAGGTCAAACATCATATCTACTTGTCTCGTGTACTCCCCCTCCTCAAAGCAACTCCTGCAAGCCTGCAGGAACTCTCTGTATGGAATGTTCCACTTTAGGGCCTTTGGGGGTGCTCTGTTTGATGATAGAATGCTGTTACAAGCTTTAGTCTTACGGAAGAGCGTGGTGCATATTCGTTCATCCTTAATGTAGATCCACATGTCTAGATAATCGACAGATTTCCTACTATATGTGTATGTAAACTGTGGGTTAAGGGAATTGTCATTAAGTGATGATAGAAAGTCCTTCAGATCATCCTCCTCTCCCTCCCATATGAGGAAGAGGCCATCAATATAGCAGACCCACAGCACCACCTTCTCCAAGTTGATGTTATTACTTTATGACCACAAGCATTCTGCCTCCCAAAAGCCCACAGTCAGATTTGCGTAGGTCGGAGCAAATGATGTTCCCATGGCAGTCCCTTGATTCTGCCTATAGCACTTGTCATCGAAGATAAAAACATTGTTGGTAAGGAAAAAAGGACATCATTTCGAGGAGCATTTTAGTATGATTCAACAGGTTGAAGGAACTTGATCTCATAAAGTATTTGCATGCTTTTAGACCATCCTCATAGATTATGGAGGTGTACAAGGAGACTACATCGACCGTGGCCATGATGTAAATAGTTTCCAAGGGGTATTGTTAATCCGGTTCAGAAAATCCATAGAGTCGCGTATGTAAGATGGTAGATCTGCGACATAAGGGAAGATAAAAATGTTTATGAATCTAGAGGTGTTTTCAAGAAGAGATCCACACGAACTGACAATTGGGTGGCCAGGGGATTTTCAAGACTCTTATGTACCTTGGGCAGTACATAAAGGGTCCGCATGATCGGATGGTCTATCTTTAAATATTGTAATTCACCATCATCAATGAGACCCTCTCCATGCCAATGGTTCAACTTCGCATGGAAGGTGGACTTAATATCGTGGATCGGGTTGTTGTTTAATTTCTCATAGTTGGTCGGATCCCCCAACTGTCTTTTGACCTCCTGATGGTATTTGTTGCGGTCCATCACCATGATATTACCGCCCCTATCGGACTGTGAATGGGTATGTAAGTGGTTGTGTTGGTGTGGGAGTGAGTATGTGAGTGAGTGCTTGTATGGGTGAGTGAGTGGCTGTGTTGGGAGGCTGTGTGGGTGAATGAATGGTGTGTGACTGACTGTGTGGGTAAATAAGTGGGTATGTGAGTAGCTGTAGTGGTGAGCATGTAACAATGTGAGTGGCTGTACAGGTGAGTGACTGGTTGTATGAGTGGTTGTATGAGAATGTGAATGGTTGTGAGAGTGGATGTATGAGTGAGTGGGTGTGTGAGTGATTCTATGAAGGAGTGAGTGGGTGTGTGATTACTGGTATGGGTTTGTGAATAGGTATGGGAGTGGTTGTTTGGGAGTGGGAATGGGGCATATGAGAGGTTGTATGGGGGTGTGAGTGGGTGTGTGAGTGGGTGTGTGAGTGGTTCTGTGGATAATGTCATCAGTGATGTTATTTGAGATGTCATCAGTGATGTCTCTGACCATGTTATGAGTGATGTAATATGTGAGATCATAAGCAGTGCATTGCAGGGACAGAACTAATAGCTAGATCAGGTAACTACACCTGCTGAATTTCACTGGTTATGTACAAGTGAAATCTGAGCCTAACTATAACTTTGTTTTTTCAGTTAATTTCTAATGTTTTTTTAATTCTATTTTCTAACTATAACAACACTGCAAACTTTGTTTTTTTAAGTGAATTAATATGTTTTTTCAAATGATATTACCTAACTATAACGTTACTGTAGCCTTTGGCTCTTTAGGTGAATGTCTATGGTTTTTTAACTAGTAGTTGTGTCTGCAGAGTGGTGGGGAAAGGGGGTGGGCGTTTAGCCCCCTTCCTGCTATGTTGGACTTACTGGAGGTAACAGGAGGGCTTCTGAGCCTCCAAGAACCCTTATCATGCAAGAAGACTACATTCTCCAACCAGCAATGCACCAGGAGGTCCATGTGCTGAGTGTTGGCAAAAGGGGGCATGGCCTCTAAACACCTCTCAGCAATTCTGCTGCGTGGGACTTACTGTTGGTAACAGGAGAGTTTGTTGGCCCCCAAGAACACGCTAGAGCCAAGGGAATTTCATTCCCCAACCAGCAGTGCACAAGCAAGGAGGTGCATTTGCACAGTGGTGGAGAAAGGGGAATGGCTTCCAAAGTCCTTTTAGCAATCACACTCTGTGGGACTTACTGGAGATAACAGGAGGGCTTGTTGGCCCCCAAGGGCCATCAGGAGCTAACAACACTTCACCTCCCCAACCAGCAGTGCACCAGGAGGTGTATTTGCAGAGTGGTGGTAAAAGAGGACGGGCCTCAGGTGACTTGCCGTCTTTTTAAAAAATGTATTCAGGGAGGGGGCCACGTGCCCCCCTTCCCTAGGTCAATTTGGGATGCGGGTAATCCATCCACCGGGACCAGCTTTTTTGAATTTGGACAGGGGGACCACATGACCCCCCTCCCATGCCAAGTCTGGCCTTGGGGAACCCCATCCACCATGGCACAGCCTTTAAAAAAATGTTTTATGAATTGAAGGGAGGAGGGATGAGTGGGGTGCCTCCTGGGCTGATTTTGGAACCAGGGACCCCATTCCCCGGGACCTGGTCTTTTCTTCTTTTTCTAAATAAATAAATAATGGGAGAGGGGCTGCGTAGCCACCCTCCCAGGAAGACTTTGGCCCCAGGGACCCCAGCCCCAGGACCCAGCCTCTAGTGTGCATGCACTGGTCCCAACCAGGGCACCCACTTAAAAGTGCTGGGGCCACTGGGGGAACCTCAAGTCCCCCGTGATCTCTGCCAGCTCCTTGAGGGAGCTGACATTACTTTGACAGAGAGGGAGCTGCTCAACATGCAGCTCCCTTTCTTTTGTAACAATTGTGCTCTGCTTTGAGCAAGCAAGAGTATTGTTAATGCTCTTGCTTGCTAGTAGCGGAGCACAGTTTATTATGGCTTGGCTGGGGTGATAAACCCTGAGACATTGTAGGAGCTGGCCCTGGGGGGGTGGCAGTCCCCAGAGCCATCTATGGCTACACCCCCACAACCCCCTGATTTGTTTGATTTTGCCCCAGGGCTGAGGGGGGCGGACACTTGGTCCCTATTTATATTAACTAAAGCCCCGTTTTTTTTAAAGAACCCCCAGGGAGGTGGTAATCCCCGGAGCATTAGTAAGCCTCAGGAGGGGGGGCCAGTGCCCCCCTCCTATAATATCCAGATGCCCCAGAATTTGGTTCACCCGGGGGCCGATTAGAAACAAAGCACGGGAGCCCATGCTTCTTTTTTTAATTTTGGTGGGATTTGCGGATCCAGCGCAACCCCTTCCATAAATGTTTTAAAAAATGTTTTTTTGGCCCTGCAGGGTCCCTGTGGGACCCTCCCCCCCCAAGAGCCCTAGGGGGCCAGGGATTTCTAACCTGCCCCCTTTTCCTTTTTTTAGCGTTTTTTTCGGTGTCACAAGATAGCTGCCAACCCTTCCTGGTTTGAAGTGATGGCAGCCAATCAGATCTCAGCACGAGATCAGGAGGGGTCAAGGATCCTCTGCGTACCTAGATATACAACTGGAAATTTCTTTAAATACCTTCGCAACTACTGAAAAGATTTACACCAAATCACAAAAAGGCACTTCCCTGTACCAACATCTACCTTCCTGACAAATATGGTGTAATTCCTTTCAGCATTTCTGTCTGTAGCCGTGTCTAAAGGTCATACGGAAATTAACATGGGGAAAATGTGTTTTGGGACCCCCCATTTTTGTCAGCCCCTGCTTGACGGATCACTCTGAAACTATCAAGACAGCATCAGAATTGAGCGTTGAACTAGTTTTAAGAATTTTGTGAGGATTTGTTAAACGACGCCAAAGTTATCGGCAAAGCAAAAACACTCTTCCTATGGAAACTAGGTCCTAAATATAACTACCTACTGACGACCGCCAGTAGGTTATATATATATAGATATATATATATATGTAATCCAAGGTGCCCTGAAGCAATTTAGGAGGTCACTCGACAGAGCCTCGCCATGCGGCTCCTTAATGCAGTCTGCCTTCCTGCTCCTCAATTATTCCAAATGCCAACGTGTTTCGAGGAAAAACCCCTTCTTCTCGGGCTGCCAGCAATGAAATACTGAACCTCGCACTCCTTTCACTTTGCAGATTTATTAGATAACATCACCGCCCCCCCAGTGGGCGTATGCTCAGTGCAGCTTTTGATGTGTGCTGGGACATGAAGTCCTGAATGCGAGCGTCATTATTTTCTTGCAGTAAGTTCAATTGTTTCATTAAATGTAAAGGCACATTTTAGTCCTATAGTAGGTGTGGAGCATTTGGCAGGCTTAATTTAGCATATTTAGGCACTGTGCTGATACTGTCTTGGTTCGTGCAAAACAGCAGCCTCACCCTGCTGGTGTGTGGATTTCTCCTCCAGCTTTATCGGCGATGGTGCTCCTCCTCACGGCCAGGCTGCCGTGTTAATTTATGTAATCCAAGGTGCCCTGAAGCAATTTAGGAGGTCACTCGACAGAGCCTCGCCATACGGCTCCTTAATGCAGTCTGCCTTCCTGCTCCTCAATTATTCCAAATGCCAACGCGTTTCGAGGAAAAACCCCTTCTTCTCGGGCTGCCAGCAATGAAACACTGAACCACGCACTCCTTTCACTTTGCAGCTTTAATAGATAACATCGCGGCCCCCCCAGTGGGCGTATGCTCAGTGCAGCTTTTGATGTGTGCTGGGACATGAAGTCCTGAATGCGAGCGTCATTATTTTCTTGCAGTAAGTTCAATTGTTTCATTAAATGTAAAGGCACATTTTAATCCTATAGTAGGTGTGGAGCATTTGGCAGGCTTAATTTAGCATATTTAGGCACTGTGCTGATACTGTCTTGGTTCGTGCAAAACAGCAGCCTCACCCTGCTGGTGTGTGGATTTCTCCTCCAGCTTTATCGGCGATGGTGCTCCTCCTCACGGCCAGGCTGCCGTGTTAATTTATGTAATCCAAGGTGCCCTGAAGCAATTTAGGAGGTCACTCGACAGAGCCTCGCCATACGGCTCCTTAATGCAGTCTGCCTTCCTGCTCCTCAATTATTCCAAATGCCAACGCGTTTTGAGGAAAAACCCCTTCTTCTCGGGCTGCCAGCAATGAAACACTGAACCTCGCACTCCTTTCACTTTGCAGCTTTAATAGATAACATCACCGCCCCCCCAGTGGGCGTATGCTCAGTGCAGCTTTTGATGTGTGCTGGGACATGAAGTCCTGAATGCGATCGTCATTATTTTCTTGCAGTAATTTCAATTGTTTCATTAAATGTAAAGGCACATTTTAATCCTATAGTAGGTGTGGAGCATTTGGCAGGCTTAATTTAGCATATTTAGGCACTGTGCTGATACTGTCTTGGTTCGTGAAAAACAGCAGCCTCACCCTGCTGGTGTGTGGATTTCTCCTCCAGCTTTATCGGCGATGGTGCTCCTCCTCACGGCCAGGCTGCCGTGTTAATTTATGTAATCCAAGGTGCCCTGAAGCAATTTAGGAGGTCACTCGACAGAGCCTCGCCATACGGCTCCTTAATGCAGTCTGCCTTCCTGCTCCTCAATTATTCCAAATGCCAACGCGTTTTGAGGAAAAACCCCTTCTTCTCGGGCTGCCAGCAATGAAACACTGAACCTCGCACTCCTTTCACTTTGCAGCTTTAATAGATAACATCACCGCCCCCCCAGTGGGCGTATGCTCAGTGCAGCTTTTGATGTGTGCTGGGACATGAAGTCCTGAATGCGATCGTCATTATTTTCTTGCAGTAATTTCAATTGTTTCATTAAATGTAAAGGCACATTTTAATCCTATAGTAGGTGTGGAGCATTTGGCAGGCTTAATTTAGCATATTTAGGCACTGTGCTGATACTGTCTTGGTTCGTGCAAAACAGCAGCCTCACCCTGCTGGTGTGTGGATTTCTCCTCCAGCTTTATCGGCGATGGTGCTCCTCCTCACGGCCAGGCTGCCATGTTAATTTATGTAATGTTATATATGTATATCTATCTATCTATCTATCTATCTATCTATCTATCTATCTATCTATCTATCTATCTATCTATCTATCTATATTTACTGAAACAACGTTTTACAGACGTTATAGTTAGGAATTAGCATTTAAAAAACCTTTGAAATTCACTGAAAAAACCACAGGTTTCAGAGACGTTATAGTTAGTTGGACATTTGACTCATATGAAAGCAGAGAAATTCGCCCGTTATAGTTAGTTGAGCTAACTATAACTCTCGTGCCCGCAATGCACTGGTGATGACGTCGCATATTACATCACTGATGACATGGTCAGTGACATCACTCATGAAATCACTGATTACATCTCAAATGTTTTTTTTAAATATTGAACTACTATTGTGCTATTTGTCATTAGTATTGTTTTTTCTAACTTTTGAACTACATAAAATAAACTGCAAAACTGCTATGTAATGTAATATATTTCACAAATTACAGTGAGTTTTTATATAATTCAAAATAATTAAACATTCACAACAAAAAATTCTCCCTTTTTTTGCTGTCATCAGCTTCTACTTAACTTCACTATTCACAGTGATGTCAGTGTAGTTTCATCATGAACAGCAGGGACAAAAAAACAATCAACTAGATTGTTAAAAAAAAAACAAATGCCTAATTCTCACAAATATAATACAAAATCAACACAAATAACACATCCAATACTATTTCCATTCTTCAAATCTTACCTTTACTTTGTAGTTTCTGTTCACATTTTCCAATACGCCAAATAATATATCAAAAGTTTCACTTTGAAATCATCCAGTATGAATTCCTTAAAGTATCTTTACACCTTCCACTAGGCCGAATGATGTATCTAAAATCTTTGTTTCAGAAATATCAAGTATGAGTTTGGTAATTAATAAGGCAATCTCGGTTTCATTTCCAAGTGTGTATCATTGCAGTGACTCCAACCATTATTACACTTTAAATAAACTGTATAATGTTCACTTGTGGTAGTACTTCCAGCATGGAAGACAATAGAAACTGTTGCAAAAGTTCTTCTAGAAAAAGATACTTGACTAGCAACAAACTTTTTTATTTTGGTTTCCACTTTTCTTCCATTTGGTCTACAGCGTTGCAGCATTATAATCAAATATTTTCTATATCTTTGTAGGCATAATGTAGATATCATTGTTGATTTACAAGAGCAGATCCTCTTGTGATCAGCTTCTTTTACTTATTTGGAAAATGGTACAGATTTGCAGTCAGGTATTGTCAAATATAGAAATCGTTCTCTGTCAACTATAGTGCTTGAAGTTAATAAACACTGTTCACATTTATGTTCCCATTTATAACTGAGTCCAAATAAACTCTCAATCTGAATTCCTTCATCTTCTAGTACTCCAAGCATAACCATCAGAAATTCTTGTGCATCTTGTTGTATATTAGCACTGAACGTTAAAGATCCAGTACATATATCCAACAGTTGGCTAATACCAGAATCAGAATGGATCTTACTTTTATCAGTTCTCAATTCTTGAAATAAAGTATAAAGTGCCGAACATAATCTTTTTTCCTGACTTTCCATAATTTCACCATAAACATCTTCAAGATAAAATATAACGTTTAGAATAACATTACCATAGCAGTTGACACCAGAAGCATTTTCTAATTGGTATCCGACAACATCATCACTTGGTTGTATTTTCTGTTTCTTTACATCTTTTTTTTCTCTTGATTTTGTTTCTGCTTTCCAACCATAGTTGATTCTTCAACATGATTGTGTTTTCAACACACAACACATTTCTCATAAATAGGATATTCATCTAAACTTGGAGCATAAAGCCTTCTCAAATGATTATATTCTCTTACACAATTAACATCAGCACTTACCTTGTGCTCATCAAAATCAATTAAATACAAACCAGACAACGTTCTAACTCAAGATAATGCAACATATACCATTCCCTCTTTAAACCCAGTTCTTCCTACATTTACCAAAGCATTATCTACTCTTAAACCTTGAGATTTATGAATAGTTATTGCATATGCTAAACAGAAGGGAAACTGTTTTCTACGAACATACAAGTCTTTTATACAAGCAAAAAACGTGCAGCACAACGTAATCTGATCAAATTTAACTTTCAAGAATTCAATTCCATTTCTATTTTGATATTTCACAAAATCAACAACTTTCCCCATTGCTCCATTCACTAAACCTTCTTCTACATTCAGATTACGCCTCAAAATTATCCAACAGTTTAAACATACATCTAAAAAAAATTCTAAGCCAGCAGTTTTTGACACAGACTTTTCCAGAGAATCCAATTTAGTCTGTAGATCTTCTGAAAGAAGAATTGTTATTCCTTGATGTTTGATTTTATCAATAGCTTCAATGTGAACTATTTATTGATTTTCTAATTTCATAAGCTCCATATTAAATGTATAATACTCTTCCACTGTAGGCATTAAGCAAACTATAGACTTTTTTCTTTAATTTCTTGTACATTACTTCTGCTGGTGTGTTTTCATTTGTAAACAAGTTCTTTAATAGACGACTTTGAAAAGCTTGTTTACCATGTTTGCTTAGAACACCAATTCTTACATCTTTTAGAATATTTGCATAATCTTCATCTCTTGCTTGTCGCATATTCTGAGTGAGTTCTTTATATTCAAAATTTAACCACAGATTCGCATTTCCAATACTTCCCAAAGATTTCTTTGTGTCTTCATGTAAAAGAGTTTTAAACACTGGTTCTCCTTTTACAGGAGTTAGTTGTAGCAGATCTTCAAATACAATTAAATGTTTTCCTCCAAAGAGAACGTCGTAATCTGTTTTTAATACCTGTTGCAATCTTAAGTGTACAAAAGCAAGCATTAAGTTTGAGACCATGCTCACCTCATCAATAGTTAATAGTTTCATTTTCTTCAGCACTCTTGACACTTCATGAGAAGCTTCTCCAGACAACTTCTGATATTGTAATTTATTATCATGCTCAACTGGTAACATCAGTAATCTATGCAAAGTAACTCCTTTAACATTGTGTGCAGCTAATCCAGTTGGAGCTGTTACCGCAGAACATAAATGTGAACCAGTAGTTTTTTTAAGATAACTGGTCAAAGCTTTAATTAAAAAACGTTTACCTGTCCCAGCTTGACCACTGATGTACATCAGAAGAGGTTTAAAAGATGAACACACACATTCTTTTTTTTTCATGCAACAAACCATGTTCTATCTGTTCTCTCACTTGTACATAAATTTCTTTCTGTTCAACATTTAGTTGTTCTTCTAACTTTTCCAATGTAATATTCTCCTCGTGTGCTTGTTGCATTGCAATTTCGACTTCATGCATAGCAATCGCTGCTTCATTTCCCAGTATTGGTTGTCCAAGAGGATCTTGACTACATTGACCACTACTTTGACTATCTTGAGAAGTTTCATTAGCTATTTCAGCTGTAATAGTCTTTTCCTGTTCAACTTCATCATTCAACATTTTTAAATATGTAGGGAAAATTGTACATGCAATGCTATCTTTACATGCATTAAAAGAATCTTCATAGCAGTCAAAGTCTCCAAGTAATTCACTTTCGCTACGCCATGATTTAAAGAGTTGGAGAAGTGCTAAATAGTAAAATTCTCGCTTATCTGGAGTTTCACAACTGAGTTTCTAGTGGTTCATAAGATTACCCTTTGCATGTTTTACTAAACAACCATGACATCCAACTACTGAATATTTTCCTTCTTTTAAATTCTGTTTAACATTTCTTTTGAAGCTGTAATGTTGAAGTACTTCATACAGACATAGCTGTTCCAGATGTTGACTCCTTTTCGGATAGTATGTGTCCAACATATTAGATATAAGAATGTCTGTACTGTCTGGTTCATTTGCTGCTAAGTATTCAATTTCTTCTAATGATTTCAACACTCTATTCCGTGATCAGGCAAGACCTTTACTTACCCAAATGATTTCTCATGACTTTGAATATAAACTTGAAGAGCACTAGCGGTCTGAACATTCATAGGATCCAATTTCTCGGTGGGAAAGCATTTTCAAAGTAAAGCTGTACAATTTTTTGCTAAGGCTTTTCTCTTGTGCAATTTCTTCCTACATTTGTTTCATCTCTGTTTTTTCTGATTTTGTTATGTACGATGTAACATAACGTGCAACAGCAATTGGGTTATCTGCAACATACTGGATGTCCATGTTCGCATTCCACATTTTTAAAATGACTGGATTGTAGTCATTGATATACTTTGACAGTTCTGTTCTTTTTAAGTTGTAGGTATTCTTTGGAGATTTCTGGAGTTATTGTGTGCCTTACAGAAGAAAACAAAGAATTTACTCTTCCTTAACCAATGACTGGACGTGGAAACCCAAACCGACATTTGGTGTAAAATTTTCCTTTAGACTTGTATTTTCTTCTGCAGTACTTTCCACAACGGTGACTTTGGAAAGGTAAAACTTGCTGTCTCAAGCTTCTATCTCCTTCTTCTCTCGGAATCTCACATGTCACATACTGTTCGAGGAAAGACAATACTGTTTCATCAGAATCAGTTCCAAATTTAGGTATATCCTTGACCCATAGTAGCATATGTATATGAGGTGCACCTCTTGCTTGGTACTCCTTTCTCCAAAAGAAATCGGTAACTTCTCCATGAGGTGGATTCTTTTTATTGCAGATAAAAGACATCATTGCTTGAAACCTATGATTAAAATATCTGCACACATTTACAGGATCCAATGAACACAGTTCACCAGGAGTCTGTATTTCAACATTTTTTATATTGGAATTCACTTCTCTTACAAACTCAAGCAAATCTTCCCATGCATACTCTGCACAGCTAAGTGTGACAAACCATGTTGGTGTACCTAAGTTCCGTAACATACACTTGAGTTCTCCATGACGACGATACTAATACTCATTTGTTCCACGTTGACATTCCATCAAATTGATTAACTGTGCTTCTAAAAATGTTAATCTATTTCTAAAACTTTCTCCACAAATTCTTTCGCAGAAAGAAGTGATTGATGAACTCCAGTTTTAAGTATGTGGTTCACTGCATACGACAGAGAAGATAGGTCACTTTCAAACAAAAGGTGAAATATGTATGGAATGCACTGTCGAAATCTAGGATCTTCAAAATATAATCTTGTTGACCGATATTCAGAAGCTGGAATCCGTACAGGTCGGTCATCATATCGTCCACCTTCTCCAGTAGAAAACAGCTGTGGAAAACAATGAGTTTCCAAGCTCTTCTCCCATACACTCATTGGAGTTCCCCGTGCTTTTTTCATTTGAAATAACTCAATGCTGCTTCATATTACTTCTTTTGAATGCAAAGGACATATTGTGTAATGTTCTTAAATCTCTTCAGTCCTTGACTTGTCCACTTTCTCAATTTTGCCACTTGAAATTTCAGATTCATCTTCTAAACTTATCACCTGTTCATCCACATTTACAGTTTTGTAATAAATATTGTTCTCTATAAGATATAAGGTAGCCTTTTCAACTTTATTAACATCCACAAACTCTTGCCAAATTTTTCGACTCTTTGTTGGTACACCATTTACTAGAATGACTACTGCTTCATTTTTCTCTTTCTCTCCAGCAATAGTTTCAATATTGTTCTTAAAATCCAAAGGTAAGTACACCACTCTTCATTTCAGCCCTCTTTGCAAGTCTGTTGGTGGCAGTTTACCTGTTTTAGGCTCCATCCAAATTATAGTTTGAAAAGGATGAATAGATTGAAATAGAACCGACTCATATGTATTCAATTCTGCTAGTTCCTCCGGAATAGCTACTAATTCTAAGTTATTATGTACTGCTCTAGCAGGCATTTTGTTCTCTTCTAATTTGTTTTAACAATATTTACATATAAGTTGATCACTACCTAACTCAAATCGACCAACAAATAAGTTGCAAATTCTTCCCACTAACTATTGTTCTCCTTTTCACTTTTCAAATACAAATCAACATTCCTAGTTTGACTTTTATAATGAGTACGTCGACAACAAACACAAACATAGTTTGGTATTTCAGAGCACACTACATTAAACTTTCCAATTTCTTCTTCAAACTGATCAGTGCTAATCACTTTCCCATCTCCTTCATCATCTGTAATTACAAACTTTCACTTTCTATGGACTGCTCTTCTGAACCAAAATATCGCATTTCAATATCATCACACTTTTTTTGAACATCTGATAAAGAACCATGTAAAAGACCTGTATTCAGTTCACTTAAACATAATGCAGGACTTTTTACATAGTACAGTTTCCTTACAAACGTCCGCATTTCTGAATGGTGTACTGCTAACATCCTCAAGTGATGAAAAACACTTTTACACACTTTTTTTGAAAGACAAGCCAGAGAATGCCCATGCTTCTCAGTATATGTTCTTACATTACATGGATCTAGTCCTTGTAACAACTTAATCTTCTGTTTAATACTTTTCTGTGTATATTCTCGTAGCAAATTTCGCATTATATCAATAGATTCCTGTTGAATACCACAAATACTGCTACAACTCCACTTATACACAGGAGCTTGTGTACGTTTCCCTTGCACTTCTTCAGCTATTAACTCTTCTGCACTTTTACCAACCAATTCCTCTTTTGGAAGGGGACAACCATCCTGAACTTCATAGCAACGACCTACAGTATCAACTGCAAATGGTAAACTATTTTCCTGGAAGTAACTTACCTCATTAAAAAAGGCTCACTAGTAGAAGTATGTTTCCAATGTCCACTGAAGATTTTGCAAAACTTGGTTCTATTCACAAGTCTTTTTCTTCTACTTTTCTCTTTCAACACTTTGATTATTTTATCCAACACTTTGATCCTCTTCAAAATCACAATGAATAACTTCTGTTTTAAAGTGAAAGCAGTATCCACTATACTTTCAATACACTGCTTCTGTTTGAATTGCAGCACTTTCTTTTTATATTTGCAGCATGTTTTCATTAAATTCTGAATCACTCTACTCCGAAAAAGTCTCTGACGAATTTCTTGAAATTGTTTTTGTCTCCGGGTAACAGATACTGTTTCTTTATCATGTTTTCTTCTCCTGGTATTTGAAATTGAAGTCTGCTTCTCCTTACTTGAAAAATTCTTCTTTTTCCTTTGTGTGATGTTATTTTCATTAAATGTTCGTAATATTTTCTTCAGAAATTGTCAAGTGTTTTTACCAGAAGAAACTGTTTGTGTAGTACTCTCATTTTTTTCTAATTGAAAATCTTTCCTTTTCTTCAAATATATATTATTTTTCAATGTCCTTTTCTTTTCAGTTCTTCTTGGCATTTTCAAATTTTAATCCAAACGAACTAATTTTCTAAAAAGAAGAAATTGATTCAATTATTTTTTACATCTGTTCAATATATTAAAATAATAACATACAATTACATAAGTTCCACTGACGGCTTCCAGAGGCAGTGCTGCAACGTGATGGAGCAGGGCAGGGGAGCACTAGGATGACGGGTACTGCCATAGAACATACAGCAAGTATTTATTTAATTATTTACATACACCGTTACAATTTATATGTAACTACACTACCTCCTACTTTTCCCCTCTCCGCCGCACCCCACAGCACTCCCTCTGCAACCCACCGCAGACAACTTTATAGATAGTATTTTTAAAAATTGTTATCTATGTATTTAAGATGATATTATCAACCAAATGGCACACAGAAAAATTACCATTATTAGCCTAACAATTTTATCTACAACTTTGCAAACATAACACTGCACCCAAAGCTTTAAGTGGGGGGCGGTCTGTGGGGGTCTGAGCACCGGCAATTTATTTTTGGGGGCCTCGAAACGGATCTCTATGTGGCTCTATTTTCACGCCTCACAAAGGTAGTCCGTTGTTTTTCCTATTTTTTTATTGGACTGCCGTGAGACAGTGAGAGCATGCACATTGATCACTACTGAGTAGTGGACACATCATGCCAGGTGAGTCGCGTTGTTGGAGAAAAGAAATCCTTTAAGGAGAGCCATTTTCTCTCCTCTTTTTGCAGCGCAAGAGCAACATCATCATGGCGTGATTAGCAGAGAGACCACCAGGCATGCAACGCCCATTGTCCCGGACTTCCTGAGACAGCTTCCCAGGCACACACACAGAACCGCACCCGAGTACTTCACAGGTCTTCAAAAGACCATTTGCTTGTAAATGAGGCTCTGTTCTTTTTCACCCCTTTTTAGAGCCCCTACATCCCCACTCTGCCTATTGCTGAAACAATTAGCATCCCCCGAAATTTCGCTCCAGTTGCGCATTTGGAGATGACCACACGCAGCCAACTCCAGCACGACCTTGCTCTCACCTTTCACAGTGTCTTGTTTTAGTGCTACAAAAACACACGCTTTGCCTGGCTCACTTAGGGGCACTTTATCAAGAACGGCATTAAAATTATCGCCGCTTTAGCGGCAGGAAACTGCCGCCAAAGCGGCGATAATGAGCTTGATAATATGGCCTTGTGAATTCCCATAGAAGCCCAGGTCCACACCAGAACCCGGGCTGCTATGGGAATTCACAAGGGCATAATATCAAGCCCATTATCATGCCCAGTTTCCTACCGCTAAAGCGGTGATAATTTTAACACCATTCTTGATAATATCCCCCTTTGTTCTCACAACCCCTCTTAAATATGAAGATAGTAGCTTTAGAATTACCTTTTTATTTCTATACTGTGCTTCACATGGAAATATAGAAGAGCAGGTTCTCACCACCCCAAATTAGCTGTCTGGTATACTCTCTCAAATGTAACAACCACAGGTATTCATTATCTGTCAGTCACGGCCAGTTTAAAGCAGTGTTCCTATATATAAATGGTCAAAACGTTATGTTTCTAAAGGAACGTCTTACACTAAAAAGCTGCTTTACATTTCTTTCGCTGGATCAACCTTTGTTGAAAACACCACCAGAGAAGGGTGGTGAACTATGGTCCACAAACAGAAACTCAAAGTTTTCTTGTTCTTTATCAGAAATATCTGCCTGTCAATGCTTATCGCCAGCCTTTACGGCCCCTGGGTGGATGAGTATAATACGCAGTATTTAGGATCGGGGGCGGAGGTAATAAAATAAGGATGGATAGTTGAATAAAGTGCGAGTGGATGGATGGCCAGATGGATGAATGGATAGCTAGATGGATGGATGTATGAATGGATGGAAGGATGAATGGATGCATGGACCAGTACTTAGGATAGGCGGGTGGGCTGATAGATGCTTAGGATTGGTTCTGGGACAGATGTCTATATGGATATATCGGCGTATGCCTGAATGGATGGCACAATGCTTCCCATAGGCGAGTGGGCTTGTAGATGCTTAGGAGAAGTGTAGGGACAGATGTATGTATGTATTTAGGTAGGAATGTATGTATGAATTGAAAGATGGTTGGATGGTGCAGTGCTTAGGATGGATGGATGCAGGGCTTTAAGTGGGCCGAGTCTGAGCACCGGCAGTTATTTTCAGGAGGCCTCGAAACGGGTCTCTATCGGGCTCTATTTTCGGGCCTCGCAAAGGTAGTCAGTTTTCTTTTTTTTTTTTATTGGATGCAGTGAGAGCATGCACATCGATGTGCGCATGCTCATTTTGCTCACTACTGAGAACTGGAGACATCATGCTAGGTGAGCCACGTTGGAGGAAGGGAAATCCTTTAAAGAGTGTGTTTTCCGAACGTCGGATAATTGGAGGGGATTTTCTTAAGCACACAATGCTAGTTATCTTGATTTAGACCACGCCCCTACTTGCATAGCCCACACCCCTTTAAGAGGTTTGTCCAGCCCCTTTTAAAGCACCCCCAATTTTTTCACACTTAAAGCCCTGACTGCACCACAGTAACACATTACACAGATTTAAATCTACAATGCCACCAAGTTTCATAATTTGCCATGAATGCTAGCAGCCTTCTACCACAGTGCAAGCGTGTCTATCAGCACGAAGATTTGTTATCCACAGAAATGTTGTGTGATTTGCGTAGCCGTCTGCTGGAACACTCATCACCAAAAAGTATTAAAACATGCAAATTTGCGAGTAAAACATATACCATACCATAAAGCGGTTCATAAATGGGCCCAGTGACACTACACCACCCTCACCTCCATCCTTACTTAACCTTATGAAATCAAAGAAAGAGCCCCAGCAAACCTGGTAGAGCCACTATAGCAATACAGGGACTTAATTCAACAAGTGTCTGCCGAAACGCTCAGCAAAAAAAGGTATTAAAACATGCAAATTTCCAGATAAAACATATACCATGCCATAGAGTGCTTTATAAATGGACCCAGTGGCACTACATCACCTTTACTAGCTACACATGTGCACGTTACAAATGTCAGTGTTATAATCAGCAACATACCCACCTCTCCCACCCCCACCCCTGCCCTTGCTTAACCTTACGAAATCAACCAACGAGCCCCAGCACTCCCGTTAGCACCACTATAGCCATAGATAGACTTAATTTCAACAGATGTCTGCCGGAACGCTTATTAGACCTGGCACATTGGCGTGATTCTCCCTTCCATTTTTCACTGTGCCTCATGTATGTTTTTGCTGGTGTTAGCTGCTCAGGGCACTGTGCCACTGCTGTCCAGTGCCACAGTGCAAGTGCTCCCTATTATAAATTAATGTATGATTTGTGATTCCATGATTGGTTGGTTTGGTTTACCTGTCAGACCCTAGTACAGTGCACCAGGAGTGCCCAGGGCTTGTAATCCAACTACTGCTAGTGGGCTTGCAGCACTGGTTGTGCCACCCACAGAAGCAGCCTGTAAACATGTGTCTAAGGTCTGCCATTGCAGAGCCTGCGTGCAGTCTGGTACTGTCATGCTGACTGGGCAAGTGCACCCACTTGCCAGTCCCTAAACCTTCCCTTTTCTTCATATCAGACACCCCTATGGTAGGCCCAAGGGCAGGGTGCATTGGAAGGATAAGGTAGTACATGCCCTGGTATGTGTTGCATGTTCTAATAGTGAATTACAGACATTTTCGTTTTTCACTATTGCAAGGCTACCTGTTCTCCATAGGCCAGAATGGGCAGTTTGGTTATTACATTTTATAATCCTAACTGACTCAGAGAACATGGTAGAAATTCGAATTTAGTGTGCCTGAACTCAGGATAATAGAATACATCTTTTAGTGAAGTTGGTTTTAACATTCTGTGTTTTGAAATGCCTCTTTTAGAAAGTAGCCATTTTCTTGTCTAACCATTCAAACCTGCCTCTGCTAGGCTGTGTGTATCCCTTTGTCTGGAGTTTGAGTGACAGGGCTGGGGAATTCCAGGAGACAGGTGAGGTGTTCCAGTGGTGAAAAGAGAGATCTGCATCCAGATGGGTGGGAGGAGTTGCATCTGGGATCTGAATAGGGCTGTGCCTGCC
Organism: Triturus cristatus; assembly: GCF_964204655.1. Taxonomy (NCBI): domain Eukaryota; kingdom Metazoa; phylum Chordata; class Amphibia; order Caudata; family Salamandridae; genus Triturus; species Triturus cristatus. Next base: position 1,426,542,686 of record NC_140589.1, read on the forward strand.
TTCCACAATGCTGGCTCCACCTCCTGGGGAGCGGCTGATGTCTCTGCCCTGCACAGTGAATGAAGAGAAGGAATCCTGTCAACAAAGTGCTCCAGTGCTGTACTTGCCTTCCACAATGCTGGCTCCACCTCCTGTGGGGAGTCTAATGTTTCTGCCCTGCACTGTGAAAGGAAAGGAGAATTCTGGTAAACAGAGTGCTCAGGAACTGGTTTGGACTGGGCAAAGGCCCCTCTGCCTTCAGAGGACAAAGGATTTCTGGGTATAAATATTGGGACCCTGATCCCAAGAATTTAGATCACTTTGGGAAAACAAGAAGAGCCTCTGCTGAGGGAGGAACCAGAAGAAGCTGAGGAGGAAACTATCCCTGAAACTGGGGGATTGGCCTGCAGTGGTTGCCTTACTGCCAAAGAGAGGAGAAAGGAACTTTGTGTGTACTTTTGCTCAACTTGTGAAGGATCTCCAAGGGCTTGGAAAAGAGCTTGCCTCCTGATGAAGTCTCAGGAACAACAGACTTCACCCCCCAGCTCCCCAGAGTTCTTTGGAAGTGCCTACTGCTGTTGTTGGGCCTTCTGAGGGACTGAGTGTCGCAAGGAGCTGGAAGCGCGACTCAAGAAGGAGAAGCGTGCCGCCGTCGGAGCTGTTGTCGTCGCATCTCGTAAAGTGTGTCGCCGCTGCAACATCGTATTGAGCGGAAGCGTCTCGCATCATCCAGGAAGTGTCTCGCAACGCCGAAGAAGCGTGTCGCCATCGCAGCCATCGTAGCTGACGCATTGCACCGCATCAAGAGAAGAGTCTTGCATCGAGGAAGAAGCGTGTCGCCATCGCAGCCATCGTAGTTGTCGCATTGCACCGCATCATCCAAGAAAAGCGCCTCGCCTCCACGGAGAAGCGTGCCGCCGTCGGAGCTGCTGTCGTCGCATCGCGTAAAGGGGTGTCGCCGCTGTAACATCGCATCGAGCGGAAGCGTCTCGCAAACGTCGGAGAAGAGTGCCGCTGCCAAAGCCTCTGTCGTCACATCGCGTAAAGGGTGTCGCCGCTGCAGCTGACGCATCGAGTCGAGTCTTCTCACAACATCGGAGAAGCATACCGCATCTTGAAGATCTTCACGTCTTTATTTCTTTGCACCAAAATCTTCATCGCATCCACATCGTTGCAACACTTTTGTTGCCCTGCGTGTTGCATCTAAAAGGTACATTGACCTAAAGTGTCGCATTTAAGAACTAAAGAGAACTAAGCAAAATTCTACCATCTAGAGTAACAGTATTGTGTGTTTTTGTCGTTTAATGGTCTTGTGGTAAATCTATATAAAGAATACTTATTTTTTATATAAAAACCTGTGTGGTGTCCATTTGTAGTGTTGTCACTTGGTTACTGTATGTGTTCACAAATGCTTTACACACTGCCTCTGAGATAAGCCTGTCTGCTCGTGCCAAGCTACCAAGGGGGTGAGCAGGGGTTATTTTAGGAGTGTACGCCCTACCCTGATTAGAGGTGAGGGTCCCTATTTGTTGCAAGTGCATACCTGTGCCAACTAGAGACCCCCAAGTCTAACAACGCTCATCAGCAAAAGGTATTGAAACCTGCAATTTTGCAAGTAAAACATACACCATACCATAAGGCGGTTTATAAATAGTCCCAGTACCACTACACCACCTCCACACCTGCCCTTGCTTAACTTTACGCAATAAAACATAGAGCCCCAGCAAACCTGGAAGCGCCCCTATAGCCATACAGAGGCTTAATTTCAACAGATGTCTCCCGAAATGCTCATCAGCAAAACGTATTAAAACATGCAAATCTGTGGGTAAAACATATACCATCCCATAGGGCGCTTTATAAATGGTCCCAGTGGAACTACATCACCTTTAGTAGCTAGACATCTGCACGTTACTAAAGTCTGTGTTTTAATCACCAACATACCCACCTCCCCCACCCCCACCTTTGCTTAACTGTACGAAATCAAACAGAAACCCCCACCATTCCTAGCAGCGCCACTATACCCATACAGGGGGTTAACTTTAACAGGTGTCTGCCGGAACGCTTATCACCAAAATTATTCAAACATGCAAATTGGGGGGTAAAACATAAAGCATCCCATAGCACGTTTTATAAATGGGCCCAGTGGCACTACACCACCTTTACTAGCTAGACATCTGCATTTTTAATAAGTCGTTTAAACACTCTCTAGAGTGGGGAGTAGAGGATGGGGAGAGTTCTAATTCCCAAACTTTTGATATACCGTCCCTTTACTGTATGTATATTAAGGACATTAAACAGAATGAAAAAATTGACGAGTGTCTCAAAAGGGATAGTGAAGCTGAGCACCGGTAAAACCCAGACCACTTAAACACCTACGTATATTCAGCACAGGGACACAGCCTGACAATTATTTTCACTTATAATCACATGTAGTTTACTAATGTCAAGAAAGTCATACAGAAAATATACCGAACATTTTAATTTCTTTTTTATCTCTCACACATTTATAAAACATCTCTTCTATAGAAATACTCCCCAACCACTTATATTTCATAAGAACAGACAATCATTAATACGTTTACTACCATATATTTTAGTATATCTACCTTTTTATTATTCACTAGTCAGAAACTACTAAAACTATTAACTGTACCCAAATGCAAACCAAAAACCATCTTCATATTATATCTCAACCTATGATCAAATGATTCAAACTATGCGTACATATAAAAGGAATGAATCACTTTTACTATCTCAAATCTCCTCTCCATGTAATCTCCAAACACTGTAGACGGCCTCTCAGTACAACAACCTACCTAGACTTATATTCAAATCTACCTCTCAGTGTCAAAAATGAGACCGCAACCTGTCCTTATAACATTTCTGGGTTTGGTTTTATCGCATTTAACGTAATAACACATTCATCTCCTACCCCCCATCCCCAGTATTTCCACAAAAAGTTTAATTTGCAAACGTGCGACATTTTTTTTATCTCGACTGAATACATTAGCAAACCCAAATTAACGCTGTACCTCATTTTCAAAACCATACAGTCCTTTAAAGATGACAAACTACACTTCTTTGTGAAAAAATCCTAAACATATATAAATTACTTATTTAACAACAGGTCAAACTTTATGCATATTTTATAATCAAAATAAAACACCACACTTTACTAACAGTATATTATTTTGAAATAAAAAATACTTTCAAACTTAAAAATATCACCTCAAATACTTAATCACTACTACAGAACACATAACACACCTTGTTCATTTCTACCTCACCTTTGCAGATGGTATTCAGATTTCAAATGTCACACACGCATGCAATTCTTTCTTTGTCACAAGGTACATGTAATGCACTGCTTTCATCAAGAATGGAACCAGTAATGGCACAATTTCTCTGCCGCTCCACATATAAATACATGTAAAGAACAAATCAGAATACTTCATTCCTTCATCGACATTCCAAAACGTATCTCCATTGGGTATTTTTGAATTTTCCATATGAAAAGCTACTTATTATTCCGTGCCACATACAGGTCAGAAGTTCAACCTATTTTATCACCACACTTTCTGGAACATTCTACGACACGTACAGGTTAAAAGTTCATGTTTTTTTTTTAACGTTACTTTTTTTTTCCCAGCATATTCTCGAACATTTAACAGCACCTGCGGGTTAAAAGTTCACCATTCTTTTAAGTTCCTAATATACCTTCCAAATGCAAGTAGCACGTCTGGTTGAGCTGAGCACATTTCATCCCATCGTATGGACTCCACGTTTAGACTTCTCTCTATTAACCAATGACAAACATGCCTTTTCACTCAACTAATATGCACCCTAGTTTTTAGTACCCAATGCTTCTTATCTTCCAATCAATTCTCGTTTTCCCAACTTTAACTATATCTCTTACTCTACGAAGGAACTGCATGAGCTAGAGACATCTTTCTATACCTCCCAGCCATACCTTCAAAATGCTAGTGTGGATCGTAGGACAGAGCTATGTTTTCTGGTGCAAGAGGTATGCAGAACAGAGACGTATTGACTTAGACCTAGGTTTACAAAATGTGGACATTAAATGGTTTGCACAGAGAGGATTGAAGTGGCACCAATTGTTGCCTTTGGTTAAAACCTGTTTGCATCTCCAACACTCTCACCTCATGATTGTGCATTGTGGTGGAAACGACCTAGGCACATTGACTGGGGTAGGTTTGGAAATGCTAATGAAGGACACCTTTCGACAATTGATGCTGCTTTTGCCTCAAACTGTCTTTGTATATTCCAATATATGCCAAAGACAGAAGTGGAAATGGTCAAACCAATTGTGTCCTCAGTTTGAAAAATCTAGGAAGAATGTCAACAAAGCTGTGTCTGCATACCTCAGAGACCATAGAATGGGGTTGATCTACAACAACAACATACGTTTTGATATGGCTGATATCTACAGAAGTGATGGAGTACACTTCACAGATCAGGGAAATCGTGTTTTTCTGAATAACCTGAAACTGTGCATCCGCACTTATATGTAGCTCCAACTAATAAACTTAGGCCCGCTATTTTAGGGCCAGGTAACGGCCACTCCTGCACCCTCGCAAAAAATGTATTCTCCACACAGCTGTGGCGCAGCGACCAGACCTTCTGATTTTGGAGCACAGAGCTCTCACTTTGATCACCCACTCTAGCGACAGCTCAGGATAGCACCATCTGACTCTGAGCAATAGCTCACTTAATTTCCACGCCGGCCCCCAGCGTCTGCAGACCCATACGAGTGAGTAGTTTGCACTTTACAAATACCGGATTGATTGGAAACGACAGAATTGAACTTCATACTCCCTCTGTAGCACCACCCAATCACCCTACAGATGTCACACTGTTTAAAATAAAACCTCCTCCTAGTATGTATGCACACATGCTGACACTACTTGGACAGGTGTGCCGCAGAGGCCAGAAAACATGAATTCAGAGCACAGGGCTCACGGTTTAATCCCCTGCTCCGGCAGCAGCTCAGCTCAGCACCATGTGAGGCAATAGCTCACTTAATAACTCACATAATTTTCACGCCGGCCTCCAGGGCCTTCAGACCCATAGCGGTGAGTAGTTTGCGCTTTACAAATACCGTATTGAGTTACCTTCGCACTCCCTGTATAACACCACCTAAGCACCATATAAACATTACCGTGTTCCAAACAAAACTTCCTCCTAATACGTATAAAATATTACTGACACTACTTGCATAGGTGTGGCACAGCACCCAGAGCACATGACTTCACAGCAAAGGACGCACAGTTTGGACTCACGGTTTCATCCCCGGGTCCACCAGCAGCTCAATTTAGCAGCATGACACTCTAGGCAATACCTCACTTAATTTCCGTACCGGTAGGGGTCTGTAGTTCAGTGGCTTTATCACCGAGTCCGGCAGCAGCTCAGCTTACGCCCCCAGCTCCATCAGACCCATACGAGTGAGTAGTTTGCACTTTATAAATACCAAATTCATTTGATACGTGCAAATTTACCTTCGCACTCCCTGTATAACACCCCTAAGCACCCTACACAAGTTACAATGTTCGAAACAAAAGTTCCTCCGAGTAGGTATAACTACATGCTGACACTACTTGCACAGATGTGGCACAGTGGCCAGAGCGCATTACTTCACAGCATATGACACACAGTTTGGACTCACGCTTTCATCCCCGAGTCGGGCAGCAGCTCAGCTTAGCAGCATGAGACTCTAGACAATACCTCACATATTTTCTGTACCCCAGCACTTTCAGACCAGTAGGGGTCAGTAGTTCGTCCTAGTAGGTACAAACACATGCTGACACTACTTCCACAGGTGTGATGCAACGGAGATGGCACCTGACTTCACAACATAAGACACACAGTTTGGGCTCATGCTTTAATCCCCGAGTCCCGCAGCAGCTCACCTTAGCAGCATCAGGCTCTAGGCAATACCTCACTGAATTTCCGTAGCCCAGCACTTTCAGCCCGGTAAGGATGAGTAGTTCTCTGCGCACCCCTGTATAGCACATCCTAAACACCCCACAGAGGTTACAGTGTTCCTACCCTCCTCTTTCCTCCATTTTTTGCCCATCTTTCCCCTTACTCGCTTCAACAGAATCACAAAATGGCTGCCAACACTTCCTAGTTGCAACCGCTCGCAACGCTCGCAGACAATAAGCAGCAAGCTCGTGCTCGTAACGCCTCAGCCAATCAGATGGCAGAATTCCCAAATATCGATATCTGTAAATTTCGATATTTCTCCAAAACTACTGAACGGATTTACACCAAATAAACAAAAGTGTGCTTTCTAGACCAAGACCCTTCTCCCTGCCAAATTTGGGGTAATTCCGTTCACCCGTTCGACCTGTAGCCTGGTCTAAAGTTTACTATGGAAATTAACATGGGACCCCCTTTTTTCTGGCCCCCCCTTGACGAATCACCCCTAAACTTTCAACATAGGAGCTGATATGAACAAAGGATTAGTTTGGAATATTTCATAAAAATTCATCAAACGACGCCAAAGTTATAAACAAAATAAAAAATGCTCTACCTATGGAAACTTGGTCCTAACTATAACTAGGTAATATAAATATATTACCTACTGGCGGTCGCCAGTAGGTAGTTATAGTTAGGACCCCTTTTCCATAGGAAATCCGCAACATTCTATTTTGAATAACTTTGGCGCCGGTCGACGAATCCTCGCGAATTTCTCAAAATAGGTGGGGCGCTACGCTCCGCTCCTACCCTGAAAGTCTCGGGGGGATTCGTCAAGCGGGGGCTGAGATAAAAGGGGGGTCCCAAAACGCGTTTTTCCCATGCATTTTTCCATAGGACCTTTAGACAGGGCTACAGCCCGAACGGCTGAACAGAATTACTAGAAATTTGGCAGAGAGGTAGTCCTCAGGTCAAGGAAGTGCCTTTTGTAGGTTTGGTGTAAATCTGTTCAGTAGATTCTGAGAAAATAGCCTTTAAATCAATATATATATCTGAGCCAGCTTACGGTACGCTTACCGTAAGCTTACCGTACGCGTACGGTGGCGTGCGCGAGCGCGATTCTGATTGGCTGTTACATCTAAGTAAACATTCGAATCGGTCGAAACCAGGAAGCGGCGGCCGCCATTTTCTCTCTCGCACTCTGAGGGGGGGGCTGTAAATAAAGGCAAAAAACATATAAAGGGGCTGTTTAGACAGCGCCCATGCACATAGCCATGTTAGTTGAGTCCTCAAAGGCCAAAAACGGTAAATTTTTATTTTTTGAAAATTTCGCCGATTACGCTTACCGTACGCGTACGGTGCGCTTACGCTAAAAATTTTAATAAAAAAAAAAACACTCTCTGTGCATGGCATATTATTGTCATCACTTACAAATTAAATTTAACAGATTACCTATCACAAGGAAGCGCATAATATGTCCTCCATGTGCGCACGGTGCGTAACGTGGGCACGCGGTGCGCGTAGCGCACTGCGTGCGTGCCCACCTTGCGTGTATGGCACTAACTGCGTAAAGTGGGCGCGCGGTGCGCGAAGCGCACCGCGTGCTCACCGTGCGCGCACGGAACGAACTGCGTTAAGTGGGCGTGCACGCCACGAATGGCGTAAAGTAACTTAGCATTTAAAAAAACGTACAAATTCACTAAAAAAACCATAGGTTTCACACACGTTATAGTTAGGAATTAGCATTTAAAAAACCTTGCAAATTCACTGAAAAAACCATAGGTTTCAGACATGTTATAGTTAGCGGAAATTTTACTGATAAAAAACCAATGAAATTCCCCCGTTATAGTTAGTGCAGGCAACTATAACTCACGCGACCGCAATCTTCTGCTGATGACATATGTGTCTTTATGAAAAAAAAATATTTCTAATATATGTATAGCTAAAAATTTATGGAAGAAGACATGGGCAAATAAGTGTCTAAATACAGTATTAGCATCAGCAGAAGATTGCGGTCGCGTGAGTTATAGTTGCCTGCACTAACTATAACGGGGGAATTTCATTGGTTTTTTATCAGTAAAATTTCCGCTAACTATAACATGTCTGAAACCTATGGTTTTTTCAGTGAATATATATATATATATATGTGCAAAGGACTTCATCTTTAACTTGCTTTAATCCTCATGCAAAGATGAACACGGACCCATCGATTAGTGCAATATTTTAGACAGTCCAACAGTAACGCACCTCTGCCATGACGCGTTTCGGCCCTCTAGAGGCCTTGATCACATGACGCTGTTGGTGGAAGCCTGATTTTTTAAAGTGCCAGTGCGATATCACATGCCTGGAAAGGCAAACAGACATAGAAAAAATCCCAAAACATTATGTTTTACCACACATGTAACTGCATAATGCAGAAAATACTGAACATTTGTGAACTAATGATGGCCCATATTCGTAGCATATTTACGTAAATGACTGTAAACAATTTGCTTGTGAGAAATACATCCTGGTTAAAAGGAGCATACCAATAAAATATCTAACAAATATATAAATACATAAAAATATAAATATATAGGTCTATATATTTACGGCCTCTGCCCTAAAAAATGCAATCAAATCTGGTAAAAACATCATTAAGCTAAAATCGTACGTGTTATGTATACACAAATTATGAGCACCAATGCGTTTAGTGTATAATTGACTTCGGACAAAGAGCAGCAACTCTACGTACAACTGTATAATCAATATGAGTTATACAGAATTGGCAGACATTAATTGAACCTACTAACCTGTGTAACATGAAGGTAAATCACTATCTTAAAAAGACATGTAGTGTCTAGATTTCGTCCATTTTGCCTATGGTACCTGTGTACAGAGATACCTAATGAAAACCCTGATGGGTATATGTTACCATAAGAAATGAATCATACTGGACCGGGTTAGGGTTTGCCTGTGTCACTGTATGTTGTACCTAAAACATTTACCATGGTATTCCTTATTCGATTGATTGTCCCAATAGTGCCTAGATGTAAACGTATATATATATTCACTGAAAAAAACATAGGTTTCAGGGCCGTTATAGTTAGCTGGACCTTTCCCTCGAACAAAACCCTATAAATTCCCCTGTTATAGATAGTTCAGCTAACTATAACTTGCGCCCCCGCAATGCACTGCTGATGACGTCACATAGTACATCACTCATGACATGGTCAGTGACATCACTGATGACATCACTGATGACATCTCAAATGACATCACTGATGACGTCATCCATTGAGTATGTGTTTCTGAACAGTTTTAATATGTTTAATATATATAGGGAAAGGCCTGTTGAAGAATAAGTGGGTGTACAAGTGTGTGAATGGGTGATTTTCTAGGTGCGTAAGTGACTCTATAAGTGAGTCATTAAATGTATCTTACTGCAGACTAGTGACTAAACTGTGTGAATGTCTGTATCTGTCTATCTGTTGGTGTATAAACGGCTGCATGGTTTTGTGAATAGCAATATGAGTGTCTCTATGGGTTATTGATTGGTTGTCTGAGTATCTGTATGGGTGCCTGAGCGTATGTGTGGGTGGGGTGTGTGTGACTCTGTGCATAGATGTGTGAGTGGGTGATTCTATGGGTGCATGGTTTAAGAGTGCAACTGTGATGGACTGTATGGTTGGGTGAGTGTATGTTTGGGTGTGTTAGTGATTGAATGTATATCTCAGTTGTACATGTGACAGTAACTACATATGTGAAACACAGTGTATATGTGTATAAGAGTAAATAACTATCTATATGTGAGAGTGTGTGATTGTGGGACTAGCTGTATGGATGAGTGTGTGCTTGTACTAGTAATTGAATAAGAGTGTCAAAATGTTTTAGTATTTTCATGAGTAAGTGAACTTGAGTGTGTTTAACTGTATAGGTGAGTCAATTGGACTGTGTTTTATTATTTGCACAACTGACTAGGTGTGTCAGTACCTCAATGGATGATTCGCAGTGTGTGAGTGTCTATATATCTGTATGAATGCATATGATAGTCTTGTATGGAGTGACTGTAAGTATAAGTGACTGTACAGGTGAGTGAGTGGAGGTGCATGTAGACCTAAGAGTCAATGAGTGGGTATGTAGTTATTGGTATTGGAGTATCTATGGTCTCCAAAATGGCCATCTGAAATTTTGAGTTGGTGTATCAAAAGTTATATTAGGGTGTGAGAAGGTGTACTAATTTATCACATAGATGACGTCATCAGTGATGTCATCAGTGATGTCTTTTGAGATGTTATCAGTGATGTCATCAGTGATGTCACTGACCATGTCATGAGTGATGTAATATGTGACGTCATCAGCAGTGCATTGCGGGGGCGCGAGTTATAGTTAGCTGAACTAACTATAACAGGGGAATTTCTAGGGTTTTGTACGAGGGAAATGTCCAGCTAACTATAACGCCCCTGAAACCTATGGTTTTTCAGTGAATTTCTAAGGTTTTTTAAATGCCAATTCCTAACTATAACATGCATGAAACCTATGGTTTTTCAGTGAATTTCAAAGGTTTTTAAAATGCCAATTCCTAACTATAACGCCCCTGAAACCTTTGGTTTTTTCAGTGAATTTCAAAGGTTTTTTAAATGCCTATTCCTAACTATAACGTGCATGAAACCTATGGTTTTTTCAGTGAATTTCAAAGGTTTTTTTAAATGCTAATTCCTATCTATAACTTATCTCTAAAGATATCATGTTTAATGATTTTGATTGGATTTCTATATTTTTCAAATTCAGTGTGTCAATTTCATTAATTTTTTTTTTTTAAATACTTTTTTATCACCATTTTTTAAACATATTTATTCAATTAATTATTTTAAAAATTCAAAAATATTATTTGAACTTAATGGGGTTTTCAAACATATTTTTTTATATTTTTAAAAATATTTTTTTAACTGTAAGTGCAAAACTTTATTTTAGATATTTTTTTTTTCAATGTTTTTGGATCCGCGCACCCTAAGCGCACCGTTCACGATCCGTACGCGATAGCATCTGCGCATGGTATGCGATGGGTACGTGTTTAGTGCGCGATCGCTATGGGACTGGTACGCGACTCCCAGCCTATACGCGATACGTTCGATGTACGTAACGCGACATCTACACGCTTCTGCGATGCATCATATGCGTCCGTGACATGGTAGGTCCGCGGATCCCGCGAAGTATTTAACCTTTAAAAAAACATATTTATGTATTGCATGTGAATATTAATTGAAGACAAACTCTAAACTAGTCCTAAAACTAATATATTTTGACATCTAATCCTATATTTCTTTTTAATTCAATTTCGCAGATGCGCGCTGGGTGCGTGCTGCGTAAGCGCACGGTGCACGGATCCCATGTGACCTGCAAAAAAAGAGATTTGATTGGTTCATTACACTTCCTCTTCTAACTATTGAACGACCCCACCCATTTCAATCATTCTTCTTTGAGATTCTTTGGAGAACCATCTCTTTGGAGAGAGGAAGATTTTTTTAGACTAAGTATACACTTAGTTCTAACTTTTTGCAACCAAAAATGGCTTCAGGGCAGCAGGCATCACCTGCATCACCTCAAACCTCTGAGGATGAATTTTTGCCGGAGGAACCACACAAAAAACGTTTTGCTTCAGTGGTGTGGAAATGTTTTACTTTTCCCGAAGGACAGAATAAGACCAATGCCACCTTGGTCACATGTAAGATTTGCAAAAGAGTCTTATCGAGAGGGGATCCTACCAAGAAATACTCTTGCGGCACGGCAAGTATTGTGGTAAATATTTCTCCTTTACCGGGACTGAATTTGATACAGAAACATTATAAAATAGCTCAGTAAAATGAGAGGCAGAATCCGTGATATTAGAGTTTCGGAATGGGCTTTATTCCGGTGATCGATTATAATCGGATGCTTCAAGTTCCATCACCACGGGGGTTCAGGAAGTGAAGTACACACTTTATTGACAAGAAGTAACTTTTATAGTACATACATTATAATGAAGTGAATACAGTAGGCGTAACAATTGATAAGGACATTGACGTTTGGTCTGCGTAACCGAAAATGGGTGTAATAATGAGTAAAAAGGAACATGATTGGTTATGATGTAATACATAGGTGGATCTATAAGATAATACTGGGCCTAAATGCGCGCGCAGCAGTATGACGTGCAATTGACGTGTAACTAGGGGGTGAAGGGGATTTGACATTTAGCTCTATATGTGGAGACGAGAAGTCTGGGGGGTCAAGTCAACCTAATCCCAAATCATATCTAACATCCTATGTTTAAAGAACTATGTTATCCACAAAAGAAGGACTCTCGGACAGAATCTATTCTATACTGACTGTGCGTGCGTGTACAAGCGTCTAAGTGTCTACACTGAATGCGAGGGGGTAGGAATATTCCATGGTAACAGGGCTATGAATTACTTGCATGAGGACAGAGAAGATGGGCCTTTTTGCTTGGTAACTGGAAGAATGTTTACTTAAACTACTAGGCAGGAATGCATCGGCTGAGGGGGAGGCAGATAATTCGAAGGTGAAATACAGTTCTTGGCAGAGAGTAGGCTGATGTCAGGCTTCGTGAGCCGCGCAGAGAATGAGACAAAGTTCATGGTCACAGATGCAGGCTCGGACTGGAGCTTTCAGAGGCAGAAGGCAAGAGGAGTTTTGGTGACAGAATCAGGGCCTACTTGCCTGGACTGCAAAGTGGCATAAGTGAACCATATAAAGCCGGTGGCCTTTCATATTTAGGAATGGAATATCCGGCCTATTCATGGCGGATCTGTCAAAGGACATGTTGACGATGGACGCACATGTATTTGCGTCTTCATAACTGGAACTGGAGGGAACATATATGTACTTGTGATATGCACATGGAACCGTTGGGGTCCAAGATAGGGGACATAACTGACCAGGAAAATCCATATTTCCACATTCCCTCCTTGTCCCCTACTTGCCCTTCAAGAGATATCAATCTTCATCAATCCATTGATCTGTTCATATAGCATCATTTGTTCTTCTTTCTTCTTCCGGGATCTTGAATGAAAATCTTGATGTGGAATGCACGATGTGGCACACAGACCACAAATCGCTGGTCCACATTGTAGACATAGACAGCAACTGAATAGTATGAGAAGGCCAATACCTAGGAAGGATAAAATTCTCCATCCCCAGGCTGATACCGCATTCCAAAACCAACTGGACCAAGTCCAAGTGCCTGGGTTCTGGTGTATCTGGCTTACAATCTTATGAAGGCGAGTGATGGCTTTATATACAGATGGCGAATTTTCTGGTATGAATACGCAGCAGCTTGATCCGATGACCCTACAAGCTCCGCCCCTATCAGCCAGGATGACGTCAAGGACAAGACGATTTTGAAGCACAACAATCCGCATAGCAGACTGCTCTTCCGTTAAATTGCCTAAGGCGGAAATAGTCTCATTCACTACTGCTTCAAGGGTTCTAGTTAATCTACGTATCAGCTTACTATTAGTAACAGTACCTATATAGGGAAAGATGCCTTTATTAAAATCTACATACTTGTCCCATGCCGTCTCAGTGTAATCGACAATGGGGAGATCTCTCCGTTCTCTGTTGTGTACTAAATGAATATTTCTGTAATAATCAGGAGGAGCTAGGAAAACAGGTGGCAAAAGGAATGCTATGTAGCAGGTACCATCCCAATCTAGAGGTAGACGCATATATGCAGTCTGACCACATATAAAGTAGGAGTGGCGAGAAGCTCTAAATGAAGATTTTCCTTGATCACTGAATTCTACTATAGTAGTGCATTTACTATGGCCCATATGTATGGAACCAACCTTTCTTACACACAATTTACCCCTCGTTGGGAATACTGACATGGTGGGTAAGACTAGTTCAATTTCAGATACGACATTTAGAATCATGAGATTAGGTGTAAAATTACCTAATCCATATACTTCATTTTCTAGATCAGTTCCTGTTCTTTTGGGGCGACCCTCCTTGTCAGGGTAACAGACCTTGAGTAAAGCTAGGTTCAGATTTCCCCATACCCAATGATCTTGGTAAACTGCTGTGTCTGAGTCTATGGAATTAATTAAACTAAACCATGCTCCACAGGAGCCATTATGTGTAAATGGATGTGGAAAGAAAGGCAGGACTCCTTCATAATTCTGATAGGGAGGGAGTCGGCCACACACCCAACAATTGGTGGCATTACTAGTCTGATGGGAATGATGTAACATACTAATGAAAGTGTTATTGCGCAGCGCAAGTCTATAAGACAATTCATGCGGAGGTAAGTCACTAAAAGAATGTTCAGCAGCAACATTATAAACATGTCTAGAAATAGGGTAATATATGTGCAACAACATACTTGTAATGATTATTAAAAGACTTAAGGAAAACAAAATTAATAATGTCCCTATACAATGGCTACGCAGTGATTTACAATACGCCTGTCGTTTCATCATTTTTCGCGACTGTTCATGATTCAGGTCTAGAGGATACATGTCAGAGACAGATTCAACCGCTTCACCTAGGAGAGGACTTAAACAATCAAACCGTCTGACGTCCTAGGCCTTAACTTAACTTTGTAAAGTTCGCTTTCAGTTTTTTCCACCAAAGGAAGTTTTGAATCAGTCTGTGAGGGAGTGCAGGGCACAATGTCTATATCCGAGGATTGTCCATGAAATTTCTTGATGTGGCTTGAATGAATCCAGCCCTTGCGGCCCTCGATCTTCACGGCTGTTCTTGTGGTCAGCAGAACCAACTTGGGTGCTTTCCACCTGGGCTCCAGCTGAGTCTTTCGGTCGAAATTCCTCACAAAGACAAGATTACCCGGAACAACGTCATGGGGTTTCACCTCAGTATTGTCGGGAAAGGCTGCAGCTACCTGTGAACGAGAAGATTGTAGTGCAGACATCAAGGAAGCCAAGTAATCTGTCAGCATATTACAGTCAATATCAGTTATTTTGCGTGGTATAGGCGTCCCCCACATATTCGGTGGTCTACCGAAGATCACCTCATACGGGGATAGCCCTGTTCGAGAGTGTGCTACCATTCTCATGTAAAAGAGTGCAACTGGTAACGCTACTACCCAGTCGACACCTTTCTCTCTGCATATTTTGGACATTCTAATTTTCAGTATCTGGTTATGTCTTTCTACGAGACCTGCTGCCTCGGGATGTCGGACACAGTGAAATTTCCACTGATATCCTAGCAGAAGTGAAACGTGTTTCATTAATTCGGATGAGAACGGCTGGCCGTTATCTGAGTAGACAACACGTGGTAAACCGTAGCGTGGGAAGAATTCTCGAACCAACTGTTTGGCAGTAGGCGGGGCAGTGTAATCTGAAACCGGGTACGCTTCTGTCCAACGGGACAGAGCACAAACAACTACGAGAACATATTTGAATCCTCTGCATCGTTCCATCTGGATATAATCCATCTGGAGTACTTCAAAAGGATGATTAGGGGTATGAAATCCACCCTGTTCTACGGGAATGCTTTTACCTGGGTTAAACTGACAACAGATCATACAGGTACGGACCTTTTGTTTTGCTGCTGCTCGTAAATGTTTATTGAACCAAATGTGTTGAATGCTGTCCAGCATAGCTTTTTCTCCTAGATGTGCTGGACTATGTATAGTGTTAATTATAACTTGGACCATTGAATCAGGAAGGAACCATACAGACTTTTCCTTCATCATCCATCCTTGGTCCGTTTGGACCCCTCCTAATTCAGTCCATTTCTTTATTTCGTCTGGTGTAGCATGTGTCTGTATGTCAATTACGTCAAGAGTAGGATCTTTAACTGTCATACAATGTGTCGGCATCGGGACTATTGTCTTTGTCATATCGGGGGTTTGAGTTTGAGCAGTCAGTTTAGCTGTTCTGTCGGCTAGATCATTGCCTTGGGAAATGATATCAGTAACCTTTGTATGGGCCTTACATTTCATAATTGATATTTCAGTGGGTAGATGTATTGCATCTAATAATGCATGAATGAGGGGTCCGTGCTGAATGTGGGCACCGTGGGAAGTTAAATAACCTCTCTCTCGCCACAGCACGCCGAAGTCATGTACGACTCCGAATGCATAACGTGAATCAGTGTATATGTTGACTTTCTTACTTGTGGCCTGAATACAGGCTTGTGTCAGAGCGATGAGCTCTGCGGCTTGAGCTGACAAAGTATTTATACGATTAGTTTCAATGACTTCAGTATCTGTTGTGACTGCATAAGCAGCCACTAATTCTCCTGTACTTGTTCTCTTGCATGAACCATCTACATACAATGTCAGGTCTGGATCTAACAATGGAACATCTGTTAAGTCTTGTCTGGGTTTTGTCGTTACAGTAATAACTTCAATACAGTCATGGGCTAGTGGGTCTGTTCCGGTTACTGGCAAAAGTGTGGCAGGATTCAATGTGTTACAGCGTCTGATTTCTATATGTGGCTGAAACAATGTAAGCTCGTATCCTGTAAGTCACGCTATAGTCAAGTGTTGTGTTTGCGTTCTATTTACAAGAACCTCTACTGCGTGTGGTACTTGAACTGTCAATGGATGTCCTAACACTATGGCGTCGCTTTGTCTGATTGCTAAAGCTGTTGCTGCCACTGATTTCAGACATGCAGGCAAAGCCTGAGCTACGGGATCTAATGTACTAGAGAAATAGGCACATGGTTTGTGTGCTCCTGCTTGATCCTGTGTGAGTACTGACAAAGCAGTACCTTCGCGTTCTGTAACAAAGAGTGTAAACTGTTTTCTGTAACATGGCGTTGCTAAAACAGGTGCTTGACATAAAGCTTTCTTTAGGCTTTCAAAAGCTTGTGTATGTTCTTGAGTCCAAGGGAGAACAGTCGGTGTGGCTGCCTCCTGTGTTGTCAATTGAATGAGTGGTTTTGCTAGAAATGCGTATTGAGGGATCCACTGTCTACGATATGAAGTGAGGCCTATGAAAGCCCGCACCTCCTTTTGTGTCTTGGGTATTGACATGTTAGCTATCAACTGAATGCGGTCGGGTGTAAGCTGCCTTCCCTCCTTGTCCAGCGAGTGTCCAAGATAAACAACTCGCTGGACACAGAATTGCAGCTTAGAAGGGGACACCTTGTGCCCTTTTTCGGCTAGAAATTGTAAAACTGTCAGTGATGCTTTTTCACATTCGGGTTCGCTTCGGGCGGTGATCAGCAGATCATCGACGTATTGAAGCAAGGCGGTGTTAACTGGCATGTGGATACTGTCAAGTTCTCGTTTCAGTGCTTGGCTATAGATGCTGGGGCTTTCTGTAAATCCTTGAGGTGCGCGGGTGAATTTAAAGCTACGCCCATTTAAACTAAATCCGAACAAATATTGGCTTTCCGGATCTATTGGGACGCTGAAAAAGGCATTTTTGAGATCAATTACAGTAAAGAATGTTGCTTCGGAATCAATAGCTGTCAATAATGACGAGATATCTGGGACCACAGGAAATTGTGGCACAATGCATTTGTTTAACTCGCGCAGATCAATAACCAATCGATATACTGGCGGGGCCTTCGGATCTGTTCGTTTAAGAATCGGAATTATCGGGGAATTACATACATTGGAGTCAGTTTCTACAACCACTCCTTGGGCAATGAGTTCGTCAATGATTTGCATTAAAGCCATTACAGCATCTGGGGGTAACTTGTATTGTCGCATTCGTGGTAGCACCACTCCTGCCTTTAATGTGACTCGATATGGTGTAATATTCATGCAACCAACATCAGTAGGGCCTTGTGCCCATAGATGTGTAGGTAAAGTCTGCAGTCGGGGATCCATGTCTCTAGACACGTAGTGACCTTTAAAATCACGTAAAAACAACCTTACTCCTTCCGGAGAACAACATATTATGGCTCCTAGGGCTTTCAACGTTTTTATTCCTAACAAGTTTTCTGGACATGATTTGGTAAGCAATAAATCTGTAGTTCGGGTCAGAGGTCCTATCGTAAGTGGAAGAGGCTGTGACACTTCATTAACAATAGGTTTTCCTGAAAAACCAAGGGAAATATTCTGTGAGCCTGAGAGGGGTGCCCCTGGGACTTCACTTCGTTTTATAGTTGTTCGACTTGCCCCTGTATCGAGTAAAAATTTTCTATCTTGACCTAATAATTCACTATGTACATAAGGTCCTTCTTGATCTACAGGAATCTCGATAAGGGGTAAGTCAACTTCCCTCTCTAGGCTAGTTCATGCGTAACGTTGATACTCCGGATATTCATACTGTGCAGTCTGATACATTTGTCGTGTTGTTGTCTGTGTGGCAGCAGCAGGCAACGGTGGTGCAGCTGGCACAAACTGTATTGGCTGTTGTGCGGCTGGCATGGCCTGGGCATGCTGCATAGCTCCTTGTTCATTCTGATCTTGTCTTAGTGGCCGTGATCTTTCTTGTGTTTTACCTATGGCGATATTATGTTTTAAAACTGGACAATCGTGTACGTAATGGCCTGGCTTTTTACAATAATTGCATGTCCCTTTTACAGGTCCTGCTGAATCGGAATGTGTCATACCCCTTTTATGCCCTTCAGCTGGAACTGTCTGGGAAACTAACATTTTCATTTTCGTGTCTTTCATGCGTCTGTGTTCATGTTCTTGTTCCTCTCTAATTCTATTGTGATGGTACTGTAACATTTGTAACATTTGTGTTGGAGTATTACCTTGCCAGGTACTCTCGAATTTTAATACTCTATTCTTTACTGGGGGCAGGGCATTTTCCACTAATTTTGTTACAAACAGATGCGGGTATGATTCGCTACTTGCTCTTATGCCACTATTTATACCAAAACATTTCTCGAATCGGGCATAGTAATCACTAGTGTCTTCATCTTGCTTCTGTTTACAGGCTGAAATTGTACCCCAATCTTCCTTTTTCGTAGTTAATAAACGTGGCAGTACCTGTACTAGTAGACCTGGTAGTGCTTTAGTTTTGTCCCCAAGCCCCGAACCTGGACCTCGGGCCCTTTCTTCTGCTTCTAATGCTGACCATTCTATCTTTTGATCACCTACCTCCCACTCTTTTTCCTTGAGTTTCTCATAAATGCCAGCAGGCATCAACACCTTTAATATTGTCATGATGTCGGGGTAGGTATACTCTCCCATGAGTAACATGTCTTTAATTTCTCGGTGAAAACCCGCTGGGTCCTTGTCATGACTGGGTACTACTTTCTTCATTTCTAACAATTCTATTTTCGATATAGGCGTATATACAAATACACGTTTAAACTGATTGTCCTCGCCTTTTATTGGGTGTACTTCTCGTAAGGGATTCTGTCTATCCAGGTGATACGTTGTTCTTTCCTTGACAGGCAATGAGACATGCTCTGAGCATACAAAAAGAATATACTGTTTTCTAGATACTAGAATTTCTTTAATTAATTTGGTACCTGGACCTCTCCATTTATTCATAAGCAATTCAGTCAATATGTCAGGTAAGGGACCAGGGTCCGAATGCTGACTCTGATATAGTATAATGAGTTGTTGAATCATATAAATCCCAGCTAACCTTTGTTCATCTGGGGTAAGATTCAAAAATGTGCGTACTACTGTATCATCACTATATTTTCCGGGACTGTCCACCCAATGGACAGCTGCCCTCGCTAAATCTTGTTCATCCATAGAATCGAGAAAATGATAACCCCTTCGTTCTCGGAGTAGTTTGTCGGCGGTTTGGAACGAATGCTCGTTAGACCTTATGTTAATTATAGGTATTTGGAAATTCCTGTCATTATCTGGACATATTGGACGTATTGGGTCAGTATGCCATCTAGTCTGATTCCTATTACAAGATCTTCCTCTACCTACATAGGCTATGGTGTCTGACTGTCCGGCGGGCAGTCCTGACCCTTCTTCCTCGCTTTGCTCGAACTCGTCTACCTCTAATCGCTCTTCGTGTAGGCGTTCTATTTCTTTACGGATCTTTCGGCACATGGCTATTATACAATTTTGCTTATCGTGTCTCCCTTCTGATATATTCTGGCTCCATTTTGTAAGAATTTTCATTGCTTCCGGATCTACCCCCGGTCGGTCTTGATTTCTGATCACACAGTTTATGAGGAAGCGCAACAGTTCCCCCTGTATCTCTACTTTCTGGTATTCCATAGCTCTGTTAATACATTCTGGATCTCGCCCTGTTTGAACAAAATGATATATTTTATCTAGATGCGCAGTCATTCCTGGTAGCTTCGCTAAATACCCTGCGGCTCGTCTGATACGTAATGATGCCAGGATCATTTCGTCCTCTTTACCGAGCACCGGGTCATATCTACAATCTATAAGAAGTTCCTTAAGCGTACGATCACTTACGAATTTGGGTGTACGTGAATGCGCTGATTCTTGAAAAATAAGTTTATTTATTCTAGGTGGCGTAGAAAAAATATTGGTAGCACCTCCCGTGGCCCCGTCTGGGGCGTCGGGTGTGAAAGGATTCGTCGAACGTGACACAGCAACTATAGGCGTGGACTCAGCTATAGAAGTACCTGTAGGAACAGATGCAGAAACAGATGTGCTTGCCGGAACTTGTGACTCGATTTGTTGCTGTAGGGATACGGGTGCTGGATCTTGGCGTTGGACCTCCCTGGTGTGCGGCCTACGTGGGATGGAATTAGCATACTCGGGAGCTGCGTCATCTAAATATGAGGAAAGAAAAACATCTTCTGCGGTTCTAGGATGCCCCTTAGGATGTACCTTTATTGGGAACAATGGGGTTGGCAAGTCTTTTGGTGTTTCTGGAGTAGCCTTAGGTAATCCTTCGGCCAGAAGGGGATACATACCATTCATAAGGGCATTTCTTTGTCTGTCTACTTGTTCTGATTTCACTCGGATACCTTCCTCAATTAATAGATTCTCTCGAACTTTATTGGAATTCTCTTTACTCTTCTCTTCCTGTCTACGTGCTTTTTCTGTTCGTCTATGTGATTCTTTACGCCACAATTCAACGGCGTCTTTCTGTGACTGTCTGACTTTCCTTTTCCATAACTCTTCCTCGACTTTCATGATGCACTCTGCATCCCAGGTCCCCGCTGTGGGCCACCTCTGACTTTCTGGTAATCCCTTGGTATAGTCTACCCATAAATCAAGAAATAATATAGCGTCTAAGCCATGTTTGTGATACATAAAGTGCCCTGGAGTGTCCCTAGGAGGAATAGGGACGGCTTCTTCGAGAACCCCTTTTCTGGTAGTGATCTGTCTTAATTTCGAAAAGAGCGGCATCTTGAGAACTGACCTTATACTTGATTTTGACCTGATACTTGAATTTGAACAGACTTAATACAATAAACACGATAATGAACAGTCATTCATACCACGATATACTTAAACACTTTAAACATTAAACATTAAACCTTTAACTGAAACAACAATGATGATCGTCTGCATAACTAATCACCAAGCTTAATTCTCGACAATAACTGGACAATAACTAGACACTTCGGAATACTTCGGAATACTTGATATACTGCTAAACAGTACAGATACACTGCTAAAACAGTGCAGACCGGATTTGTGTACCCAAACCCGTCTTGACCGGCACAACCTATGTGCACGTCAGAAATGCCTCCCCAGCAATGGTACTCACCGGGTAGCTTCGGAAACGGAAGGCCTCAGTAACTTGAACTTGAACCGGACTGGACTCGACTCGACTCGACTCGTCGGACACTGGGCTTGACTTTGGACTGGTGGGTCTCTGTATACCTCGGATCTTGCTCTCTCAGCTAGGCTCTGGTCGGGATACTTCGCACTTCTCACCGCCTCGTCTGGGTGTTGATCGCAGTCTCAGTCGCCCCCGCTTGACCGGAGGGAGATACAGGAAATCCTGCTGGTACGCGTTATTGTCCGTCCAGCTGTGGCAGGAGACCGGGCCTGCAACGCACCGCCGGCGCGTGAGATGAGAAAGTGTCCCTATTCGGGCGCCATCATGTGGTAAATATTTCTCCTTTACCGGGACTGAATTTGATACAGAAACATTATAAAATAGCTCAGTAAAATGAGAGGCAGAATCCGTGATATTAGAGTTTCGGAATGGGCTTTATTCCGGTGATCGATTATAATCGGATGCTTCAAGTTCCATCACCACGGGGGTTCAGGAAGTGAAGTACACACTTTATTGACAAGAAGTAACTTTTATAGTACATACATTATAATGAAGTGAATACAGTAGGCGTAACAATTGATAAGGACATTGACGTTTGGTCTGCGTAACCGAAAATGGGTGTAATAATGAGTAAAAAGGAACATGATTGGTTATGATGTAATACATAGGTGGATCTATAAGATAATACTGGGCCTAAATGCGCGCGCAGCAGTATGACGTGCAATTGACGTGTAACTAGGGGGTGAAGGGGATTTGACATTTAGCTCTATATGTGGAGACGAGAAGTCTGGGGGGTCAAGTCAACCTAATCCCAAATCATATCTAACATCCTATGTTTAAAGAACTATGTTATCCACAAAAGAAGGACTCTCGGACAGAATCTATTCTATACTGACTGTGCGTGCGTGTACAAGCGTCTAAGTGTCTACACTGAATGCGAGGGGGTAGGAATATTCCATGGTAACAGGGCTATGAATTACTTGCATGAGGACAGAGAAGATGGGCCTTTTTGCTTGGTAACTGGAAGAATGTTTACTTAAACTACTAGGCAGGAATGCATCGGCTGAGGGGGAGGCAGATAATTCGAAGGTGAAATACAGTTCTTGGCAGAGAGTAGGCTGATGTCAGGCTTCGTGAGCCGCGCAGAGAATGAGACAAAGTTCATGGTCACAGATGCAGGCTCGGACTGGAGCTTTCAGAGGCAGAAGGCAAGAGGAGTTTTGGTGACAGAATCAGGGCCTACTTGCCTGGACTGCAAAGTGGCATAAGTGAACCATATAAAGCCGGTGGCCTTTCATATTTAGGAATGGAATATCCGGCCTATTCATGGCGGATCTGTCAAAGGACATGTTGACGATGGACGCACATGTATTTGCGTCTTCATAACTGGAACTGGAGGGAACATATATGTACTTGTGATATGCACATGGAACCGTTGGGGTCCAAGATAGGGGACATAACTGACCAGGAAAATCCATATTTCCACAGTATGATGAAGCACATGAGGAGCCTTCATCCAAACAATCTTGCACGTGAAGAGTGCTGACGGATGAGAGCCACTCCTGCTCCTGTGCCATCCACCTCATCGCAGCCGAGCACGTCAAGAGTGCATCCCTCAGACCAAATCTTGGACATCCGTCCTCAATTTCAATTTTTAAAAGTGCTCTGCACCAAGTGCAATAAGACTTTGTGCTATGGCGATCAGTCAATCGACCTCATCTGCCGCCGGCAGGAAAGTCATATTTGCTAGGTTTTTTTTTTTTTTTTTTACTGGTCCCTGAAGTTTGTTGTTTGGTTTCTCCTGTTTTGTTTTTTGTTTTTTTTTCAGAAAAACCATAAAAATCACAAAATTGTTCAGAAAACCCCCAAAAAAAACATAAAAGAAGAAAGAAGAAAAAAAAAGTTCTTGTAAGAACTAACTTTCCTGGTTTAAAAAAAGAGCAAAATTTATTTGTTAGTGTGTGAAAGTTTAGATGAATGTATGTGTAGTACGTAATTGACTGAATGAATGCATTAGTAGCGTATGGTGAATGTATAAGTGCAGAACTATAAGGAAGTGCTGCAGCATCACACAGTAACCTCTTTAATTGTAGTGTGCTGTAGTACTTCCAAAGCACAGGGATGCAACATATGTACATAAATATGTTGCAAATCTATGCTTCTCTCTGCACGGCTGCATAAACTGCAGCCATGTGGTGACACAGGAACCCTTGCACAATAGTGCAAGGATATCTGTGTCATGTGCTGTTTGTTTTTCTACAGGAAGACACACCTTCCTGTACAAAAACAATGAGAAAATGGATTTTTCTCCTTCAACGTATGCTGAACATTTTAGCATGCATTGAAGATATAAAAATGTGGAGAAATGAAAACAACTCTCTTTGTTGTGCTTTCCTACACCAATTGTAGAATGGTGCACCATTCACACACATATCGAGATTTACAATTTCTAATAAATCTAGACATGTGTCTTGTTCTATGAGTATTAAGTGGAATCATACACAACAACACTTATAGAACACCCTTTCAACCAAAAGTGGTCTGCATGTTGAGGTTATATTTTCATGGAGTATAAAAAGTGCACAGAGTGCCTTTTCCTCTCTTTGGAAATATGAAAGAGTATCTTACACAATAACTATGTTGCAAAAAGTGACATATTTCCGTTTTTAAATTTCCTTGCGAATGATAGAAGGTAAGCACAGAATTTTGACTGCAAAGATGTTCAAAGAAGAATGACTGAAATGATTGCGGTCCTTCAACAGCTTAAAGGATGAAATATTATGAACCCCTCAAATCTCTTTTTTTGCAGGTCACTTGATATCTGATTATTTTCAGATTTCAAAACTACATAAACAAAGTGTTTTAAGAAACGTGTTTCAACTTTGTAGATTCTTGCAGGCCTCTTCATTCTGCATATTGAGGCTTAGTTAAACTTACCTTCACAGTAATAGGAATAAAAAAATTTATTCATTTTTGCCTATTTTTCATTAAAATATAAATTCTTAAAAATTGCTCATTTTAAAATTTGGATCTGTGAAAGAAAATAAATTAAAAATTATAACATATAATAATACATTTTTTACAACACAACATAATTTCCACAAAGTAATTTTTTTGCCTTTTTTGCTGTTCTCAGAATATATTGAATTTCACTCGAAATAGTGATTTCAATGGTACTCATCACTTAACAGCGGGCAAAAAAAAAAAACAATCAGAAAGATTGTTAAAAAAAACCAACATACTATTCTCAGTAAAATACCAGAAAATACAAATCATACATATATGAAATGCTTACAGATTACAAAATTTTATAACTTTAACTTATAAAAACTGTAAATGTTGCCACATTAAAATAATCACCGAATAAATGACCACCAAAAAGTCGATAATTCAAAAATATACCTTTCCTTGAGGCCAAATGGTATTTTTGCACTTCTTCTTTATGTAAACTGTCCAATGGTAGTTCTGTTAAATTATAATAATAAATTCCTCAGAGAGTGAATTAGCTTTCTAAAACTTTGGCTTCAAAAATATTAGGTAGGAATTTTGTAATTCCCTAGGCAAACGTTGTTTGAAAACCAACTGGGCATCATTACAAAGTGTCCAGCCTTTGTCACATTTTAGATAGGCAGTGTAATGTCCAGATGTGGTGGAAGGACCATCATGGAAAATAATTGCAATTGCTACAAAGTCCTTCCTGATATTGATATTTGTGCTGCTACAAATTGTTTTATTAAAGTATCCAATTTTCTTCCATCAGCTGTACAACGTTGCATCATTAAAATGATGTATTTTCCATATTTTGTTAACAATAATGTGGATAACATTTCTGATTTACATTGGCTACACTCCATGTTTTGAATTGCACCTTTCACTAATTTATTGAAAGCCACTGATTTACAGTCTGGTAATGTTAAATACAGAAATCTCTCAGTGTCTACATTGGTGCTACATGTATGCGTGCAATTTTCACAATGATGTTCTCATTTGTAAGAAAGGCCAAAAATATTTTCTATTTTTACACCTTCATTTTCAAAAATGGTAAGCATATACATTAAAAATTCCTGAGCATCTTGTTGGATATTTTGTGTAAACTGTGTAGAATCAGAACACACATCCAAAAGAATACGAACATCTGAAACAGATTGTATTTTAACTCTATCTGTTGTCAATTTTTCATAAACAGAGTGCAACAGAGAGCAAAATCTTTTTTGCCGATTCTCCATAATTTGCTCTTGCAAATCTTCAAGATAAAAAACAACATTGACCACTACATTAGCATAGCAGTTGACACCAGAACTATTTTCAAACTGATAACCAACAATCTCTTCAACAGTGTCCAATTTCTTTTCACCTGCAATCCCAACATTATCTTGTTCTTTTCTTTTCTTGATGCCTTCAGAACAGATATTCTCTAACCTTCATTTTCGACCAACCACACGCTTTTCAAATACAGGATATTGACCTAAATTTGGAGCATACACCCTTCTTAACCTATTATACTCTTTTACACAGTTTGCATCTGCAGTAACCTTTGTCTCATCAAAATCAATCAAAAAAAAACCAGATAATGTTCTGACTCGCGACAAAGCAACATATGCCATACCCTCTTTAAATACAGTAGATCCAATGTTCACCAATGCACTGTCTACACTTAATCCTTGAGATTTATGAATAGTCACTGCATATGCCAGAGAAAATGGAAATTGTTTCCTACGGACAGATAAATCTTTAACAAGCAAAAAACGAACTGAACAACGACCAATTTCTTTAACTTCATCAATCTGATCAAATTTAATTTTTAAAAATTCAATTCCTTCTTTTTTCTGATAATTCACAAAATCCACCACTTTGCCCATTGCACCATTAACTAAACCTTTCTCTACATCCAAATTACGCCTTAAAATTACCCGACAGTTTACACACACATACAGTGTCTTTTCCAAACCAGCAGTTTTAGATATTTATTTTTCTAAACAATCTAGTTTTGATCTCAACTTACCCGTTAAAATAATAGTGATTCCTTCATGTAGTATTTTATCGATGGCTTCCATTTTGACAATTTCTTCATTTTCAAATTTTAATAATTCTTCGTTGAATATTGAACACTCACGCAGTGTTGGCATTAAGCAAATCACTGACTTATTTTTAGCAATTTCCACGTACACTTTTGCAGCAACTGCATTTTAATTTGGAAAGACATTGCAAAGTAATCGACTCTCCAAAGCTTCTTTCCCTTTTTTTTTAAAGAATTCCAATTCTTATATCTTGAAGAATACTTCCATATTCAGCATCATTTGCCTGTCGCATATTTGTTGTCAGTTCTTTGTATTGAAAATTACTCCAAATGTTCACATTACCAACACTGCCAAGAGACTTTCTAGTATCTTCATGGGCAAGTGTTTTAAATACCGGTTGTCCTTTTACCGGTGTCAGTTGCAGTGGATCTCCAAAAACTATGATGTATTTTCCTCCAAATAACACGTCATACTCTGTTTTAAGAATTTGCTGCATTCTTAAATGCACAAAGGCAAGGATCAAGTTTGAAACCATGCTCACCTCATCAATAATGAGAAGTTTCATTTTCTTCAGCACTCTTGAAACTTCACAACAAGCTTCTCCAGATAGCTTGTGGTATTCCAATTTGTTCTCATGCTCTACTGGCAGTATTAGTAAACGATGTAAAGTAATTCCTTTAATGTTATGTGCTGCCAACCCAGTTGGAGCAGTGACAACACAAGACAAATGTGACTCAGTTGTTGTCTGCAGATAACTTGTAATTACTTTAATTAAGAAACTCTTTCCTGTTCCAGCTTGACCACTCACATACATTCGGATACGTTGAAATGATGTACATGAGCAGTCTTTCTATTCATGAAGTAATCCATGGTCAATCTGCTCTTTCACTTGCTGATATATTTGTTTCTGTTCAACATTTAGTTGCTCTTCCAAGTTTCCTAACTGTATTGCATCTTCTTGTGCTTGATACATTGCTGTTTCCACCTCATTCATGGCAATCGCTGCTTCATTTTCAACAATTGGTTGTCCAAGTGGATCTTGACTCAGTGCAGCAGAACTTTGACTGTCTTGAGAACTGTCTCTAGCAATCTCAGCTGCAATTGTAGCTTCTTGATCAATTTCATCATTCACCATTTTCACATAATTTGCGAAAGCACTGCATTGTATGCTATCTTTACAAGCATTAAATGAATCTTCATAGCTGGGAAAATCTCCAAGTAATTCCAGTTCAGAACGCCATGGTTTGAACATTTGCAAAAGGGCTAAATAGTGAAATTCCCTTTTGTCAGCAGTTTCGTAACTCAGTTTTCTGTGATTAATTAAATTTCCTTTCCTTTGTTTCACCAGACATCTTTCAGAACCAAACACTCCATATTTTCCATCGTTGATGTTCTCTGTAATATTCCGTTTAAAAGTGTAGTTTTGCAACACTTCATAGAGACACATGTTCTTAAGATGATGACTTCTCTTTGGATAGTATGTGTCCAACATATTGGTTTTCAAAATATCTGTACTTTCAGGGTCTTTTTCTGCTAAATATTCAATTTCTTGAACAGATTTCAGTACCCGATTTCGCATTCCTGCAAGACCTAGACTCACCCAAATGATTCTTCTACTTTTGGAATATAGACTTGCAGATGATAACCAATCTGAACATTCATATGCTCCAATTTCACGATGCGCTAACATTTTCAAACTGAAACTGTATAATTTCTTACTTAGACTCTTCTCGTGAGAAATCTCTTCCCACATTTCTTTCAATTCAGTCTTTTCTGATTTAGTAATGTAAGACGTTACATATCGAGCAACAGCAATAGAATTCTCCGCAACATACTGAATATCCATGTTAGCGTTCCACATGGATAAAATAACTGGGTTGTAGTCATTTATGTATTTTGATTCTTCGCTTCTTCTTAAGTTGTAGATGTTTTTCGGAGACTTTCTTGTGATGGTATGTCATACAGCTGACATGAAACTGTTCACTCTTCCTTTGGCTAATACAGGACGTGGAAATCCAAAACGACATTTGGTATAGAACTTATCCTTTGATTTGTACTTTCGTCGACAGTATTTTCCACACCTATGGCTTTGAAATCGTAAGACTTGTTCTTTTAAGTTTTTGTCTTCTCTGCTATTTGGTACAGCACATGTAGCATAATCTTCAATGAAAGACAAAACACTTTCATCTGAATCTGTTCCAAATTTGGGGGCATCCTTGACCCATAACAACATATGTATGTGAGGAGCACCTCTTGCTTGATACTCCTTTCTCCAAAAGAAATCCACAACTTCTCCAAGAGGAGGATTCTTTTAATTGCAGATGAAAGACATCATAGCTTCAAATCTATGATTGAAATATCTGCATACATTGACAGGATCCAAAGATCACAATTCTCCAGGTGTCTTGTATTCAATATTATTTATATTGAAATTTGCCTCTCGAAGAGATTCAAGTAAATCATCCCAAGCATACTCAGCACAGCTTAGTGTAACAAACCATGTAGGAGTTCCCAAGTTCTGTAGCATGCATTTCAGTTCTCCATGTCGACGGTACCAATATTCATTAGTCCCACGCTGACATGCCATCAGATTAATCAACTGAGATTCTAAATGATCATCTCTCTGATGCATTTTATCCATAAAATCCTTTGCAGTTACGTTTCGCAGATGCATTCCAGTTTTTAAAATGTGATTTACTGCGTATGAAAGTCCAGACAAGTCACTTTCAAACAGAAGATGAAACATATAAGGGATACATTGTCGAAATCTTGGATCTTCTGCATATAATCTTGTTGTCCGATATTGTTAAAGACCACACACGAGGTGAGTGTGACTCTGTTTATTCCAGTCATCCGCTCTCCACAATCATCAGAACCTTCGTATGTCAACATTCTATTGTAAGCTCTCTCTGCCCAGCCGTACCAACAGGGCCAGCAGGGAGGTGGGCATGGGCTATACCATTATGCATAAACAATGGAGATTACAACACATCTCCTTATGTGGGGAAACAAAGGAAAACAACATTACGGTTGGGATGAGACCACCACTCTGTCCTTGCTCCAAGTCTGTCCATTATCCAGGCGAACTACATTTCGACCATACTTTTCCACACGTTGATGTGTATGGTACTTGCTACTACCTGGTTGAACATGTGTGGGCTTCTTAACCTGCACTGTGGTGCCAACCTTGTACTCCTGAGCTTTGACACCATGCATCTGGTCGTACCACCCCTTGTACTTCCGTTGGTGTTGGGAAATCTTCTCTCTGCTCTTCACCAGATCAGGGACTACCCTTTTTCCACCTCCCAGCCAACCCGGGTTCATTTTAGTACAGGGTTCCCTACCTCTCAAACAAACAAAGGGAGACACTCCTGTGATAAGATTGGGCGTGGTATGGTAAGACCAGATGCACTCTCTTAAAGAATCTTCAACATCAAACCCACTGGTGATGGCCAATTGGATGTGTTCTTTAATTAACCGATTAGCCCTTTCTACCAACCCATTGGCTCTGGGGCAATAGAGCGTAGTTTTTTCATGCTTTATGTTGAGATTCCCCAAGAATGACTTCATTGTCTCTGAGGTAAACTGCACCCAATTGTCTGTCACCAATATGGCTGGGATACCCTCATACACAAAAACACTCTTTAAAAATGAGATGAGGTTGCTCGTTGTGGTAGATGAAGTGAATTTAACATTTACCCAATGGGAGGTATAATATACAAGAACAAACATAAATCTCCTTTGTGTACCTAGGACATCCATAGGACCAATAATGTCCACAGCTAATTTTGTCCATGGAACCTCCGGAACCTCAACAGGGGATAAGGGAGCATTGCGTGTGATTTTGCTTTTGTCACTATTTGCACAGCTAATGCATTCCTTTACTTTGAGTTCAATCATGGAGTCCATTTTTGGGAACCAGAAGCAGCCCCTAACTTTGTTCTTCGTGAGGCTCCTGCCCAAGTGACCCTCATGGGCCAGGTCAATAATTTTGTTCCTCATATTCTTGGGGGGAACAGCTCTGTTCCCTCGATGTATCACATCAGACTGTATAGACAGTTCGTACCTCACCTCCCAAAAGTCTTTTACCGAATCTGGGACTTGTGAGCGAGTCTCAGGCCAGCCATTGAGGATGAATTGTTTGAGGATGCCCATCTCTTTGTCTTCGTTCACACTAGCATCCCACTCTTCTTTCGTTAATGAAGGGAGATGCATGGCTAAAATGGGAACATCGAACTGCTCCTCACTAGAATAATCCACAAGTGGAGACCTGGAGAGGTAGTCAGCAATTACATTCTCCGGACCTGGGAGGTATTCCACTTTAAAGCAGTAGTTTTCTAGGCCCAGGACCCATTTGGAAATTCTCGGAGAATTGTTATGTACACTTTTTGACGAGAACATAAATGTCAGAGGCTTGTGGTCAGTGTGTATAACAAATTGTATCCCCCACAAGAAAAATTTAAAATGGTTGACGGTCCAGAAGCACGCCAACGCCTCCCTTTCGATGACAAAATAGTTTTTTTCCGCCGAGTTGAGGGTCCGTGATGCAAATGCTATAATGGTATCTTGGCCCTGGTCCTTTTGAGAAAGCATCGCACCCAACCCTTTGTTGGATGCATCCGTCGTGAGAATGGTCTTTTTCCGTGGGTCAAACGACCCTAGTGCAGGTGATTCTAGGATACGATCTTTTATGGACTTCACCATCATGCTGTGTCTCTCCTCCCACACAAATTCTCTGTCTTTCTTTAAGAGCTCACGTAGACCATCACAAAGATCTGCAACATTTTTTACGTACTTAGACATGTACTCAACTAGGCCTAGAAATGATTTAAGCTCCTCTTTGCTTGAGGGGTTCGCAGCGTCCCTAACAGCTTGAATCAGGCTGTGCTTTGGTTTGAACCCATCCTTCGATATGGTGTGACCCAAATAATCCACCGAGGTCACTTTGATCTTGCACTTATCGAGTTTAACAGTTAATCCTGCATTAGACAATCTTTGGCACACTGTGTTGAGGATGACATCATGTTCTTCCTCCGTCGACCCATACATTAGTATGTCATCCTGAAAACAGAGAGTGTTCTTGATGCCCTCCAGCACTTGTTGCATGACTTTTTGAAAAATAGACGCCGCCGAGGCCAAGCCGAAAAGCATCCTGATGAACATGTAGGCCCCAAACGGCGATGAAAAAGCCGTAAGGGGTCTGGAATCAGGATGTAACTCGACTTGATGGTAAGCCATCGACAAGTCTATGACAGAGAAGTAGCACCCTTTACCCATAGTGCTCAACATCTCGTTTATGTTGGGCAGGGGAAACCTCTCCACCCAGATGTTGTCGTTGAGGCTGCGCAAGTCCACACAGACGCGGATACCATTACCATTTGCTTTAGACACAAGAACTAGAGGGGCCAACCATTCAGATGCCTCTCTAGGATGAATGACGCCCATGTCACACAATTTATCCAACTCACTTTTGAGGATTTCTCTCAGTCGAAAAGGAACTGGACGCGCTCTGTGAACCACAGGTTTGGCGCCCTTCTTCACTTTAATTTTGTGTTGGAAATCTTTTAACTTTCCCAATTTTTCAGTAAAAAGATCAGGAAAAGCATCTTGTATGAGCTTATTGCCATTGGGAATGTCTACTAAAATGACTTGGTTCTCGTCATTTGGGTAAAGGATAATACCCAGTTCTTTCTGGTGTTTCCACCCCAACAGGTTCGCACCCCTCTCGACTACATACACTTTGCCTACAATGGTTCTACGTTTGAAGTCTATGTGACTACTAACCATCCCCACCAAAGGAATGGGGTCTCTGGTGTACCCTTCAGGCGATATGTCAGGAGGGACCAGCATATCCTTGTCGCACCCCAGGAAATTCTCAAAGTCTGCAAGGTTTACTAATGTAAAATGAGAACACGAGTCCGCATACACCTCAAGGGGTTTGTTATCAATGAGAATGACACATTTGGGATAATTTGGCCTGTCCGCTTCTTGGCTATCTTTCACTTGAAAAATGAATCTTGCTTGTGATTCCCCACTGGTGTTGACAGCCCTAGCAGAGTTACTTGACCCATCCCTGCATACCCTGGCCAAATGGCCTCTTCTATTGCATTTTTTACACAAAACCCCATGTGCAGAACAAAAGGGGCTGTTGGCCAGATGGTTATTGCTGCCACACCTAAAACATTTCAACCCTTGGCTCTCCCTAATGGGATTACTAGTGGGTGTGCTTTTAATACCTTCTCTATTGATAACCTTAAATACTTATCCCTCAGAACCTTCACACTGAATGGATGCCACAGCCTCCTCTTTAATTTTCATTTCTCTGACACACTTAGCGGTATGCTCAACAGATTGCGCAATTGAAATGGCATCCTTTAAGGATGGGTTTTTTGCCAACAATTTCTCTTGTACCTTCCCACTATTCGTACACCTCACGAGTTGATCTCTTATAAGGGAATCATTTAAGTCACCAAAATCACATAATTGTGTAAGACCTCTAAGGGCAGCTATGTAATTATTAATCGATTCCCCCTTTCCTTGAACACGACTAAAAAACTTGTGGCATTCAAGCACCACATTGACCATGTCACCAAAATGTAACTCCAACTTCATCAGAGTGATGTCATACACATCAGCGTTATCCTCCTCTTCCAACTCAGGCTCAGGTAAAGTTTCATAAACTTTACGTCCATGAACGCCCAAATTGTGTAACAGGATATGTTGTTTGCGCAACGGAGAGAACCTTTCACCCCCCATAGCGATTAAATAAGATTTGAATAGCTTTGTCCAGTCCTTCCAATGAATTTCTGGATCACCACAGTCATTGAGGAAAGACGGAGGTTGACTCATGCCAGGAGTGCACATTTTGTATATGTTACGATCTCACAGGGTTATATGGCTCTGGACCTTCAATATCCCGACCTTAAAAGAAGAAGCGCAGACTTTGAACCCCAAATCAAACTTGTGCAGAGAACATTGCAAGATTTGACACAGGTATTAATCACCCAAACCATGCCAGATGTGACACGGTCAGATACAGCACAACCAATGTGAGCGTGTCACAGTAGACGTAGGCACTTAGAAAATGTAAGGTATGCACGCAATGTGTGCACGTCACAGTGTACATTTTAAACAAGCCACGGAAAGTATTGAAGCCCCAAAATGTGCGCGTGCCACAGTGCAGAGGTACACACTAAAACGTAAAGAAATCGAGATGCACGCCTCATGTGTGCATATCACAGTGAAGAAATATGTGTACACGTTGTATATGGACTTGTAGAAATATTAACAACACGCACCATGTGTGCGCATCACAGAAGGAACAAACGTACTCGCTGAAAGTGAACTGGGTGGATCTTACTTGCACACTCTACTGGATGCTAATCCGGAGACTGCTGACCGGCCCGAAGAGGACTGGTGCGCCGGCAGTACGATACCCCAGGGCGGAGCCAGAAGACTTCGCAGGAAGACAGCTCCACAGGAATCCGCCGCTGACAGGAAGGAGCGCCGGAGCTGACAGGAATCTGGCCGCTGTGACCACACGGCTCTCGGTAGGCGCCTGTACTCCGCTGAACACAAAGAGCACTGCGGAACCCATCAGGATGGTGCACGCACAAAGGCAGACACGAAGAACAGCTGAGCACCGGGGTTACGGGAAGTCGAAGCTGACCTGCGCACCCTTCACAGGAACGCTTGAGGCAACACTAATGTCAGCTGATCCGCGGGGTAACAGTGAAAGTCTTTTCCAAAATTCGCTTCCCCACACCGGAACAACTATTTGATGGCCGTCCCAGTGTCACTGCCTATGCCGGACAGGCTCCGTGAGGGAAACATGCTGCACACCAGGAGTGGGACAACGCAGCACAGCTGGCAGAAGCAGCACAGCCTTCGAAAATTTTGAACTTTGACCAAAGTCTGACTCGCAACTTGAGCCTGTAGCAGGAGAGATCAACACAAAAGGGGAGATGACCAGCTGCCCCCTCCGCAGACGTCGCCAGTGTTATAATAAAGTAAAGACCACACACGAGGTGAGTGTGACTCTGTTTATTCCAGTCATCCGCTCTCCACAATCATCAGAACCTTCGTATGTCAACATTCTATTGTAAGCTCTCTCTGCCCAGCCGTACCAACAGGGCCAGCAGGGAGGTGGGCATGGGCTATACCATTATGCATAAACAATGGAGATTACAACAGGATACATTGTCAAAATCTTGGATCTTCTGCATATAATCTTGTTGCCCGATATTCAGATGCAGGAATCTGCACAGGACGTTCATCATATCGTCCACCTTTTCCTGTTGGAAACAACTGCGGGAAACAACGAGCTTCCAAACTCTCTTCCCATACACTCATGGGACTTCCTGTTGCTTTTTTCATTTGAAACAACTCAATTGTATTCCCCATCACCTCTTTGGAATGAAGTGGATGTACACTGTAATGTTCATAGATCTCTTCAAATCTGGACATGGCCATTTTTTCAATTTGTCCACTTAATGTTTCACTATCTTCTGCTAAATCTATTTCTTCTTCTCCAACAAACACATTTCTATAGTACTCATTATTTTTTATCAGATACAATGATGCCTTTTGCACTTTTCTAACATCCACTAACTCTTGCCAGATTTTCTTATTCTTAGTAGGAACACCATTAACTAGAATGGCTAGTGGCTCATTTTCTGCATGATCTACACCAATAGTTTCAACATTTTTCCTTAAATCTAATGGTAAATACACAACTCTTCCTTTCAATCCTCTTTGCAACTCTGATGGAGGTAATTTACTTGTTTTGGGCTCCATACGAACAATAACCTGAAATGGGTGAACACATTGTATCAGAATAGACTCATACGTATTTAAATCTATCAGCTCTGGAGGAATAGCAACCAACTCTAGATTATTATGAACAGCTCTAGCAGGCATTTTATTCTCATCTAATTTATTATAACAATATTTGCAAATA
This sequence comes from Triturus cristatus, assembly GCF_964204655.1. Taxonomy (NCBI): domain Eukaryota; kingdom Metazoa; phylum Chordata; class Amphibia; order Caudata; family Salamandridae; genus Triturus; species Triturus cristatus. The sequence continues at coordinate 1,426,578,169 of NC_140589.1, forward strand.
CGCTGCTCACATTCCAAATCAAAACAATCCTCTACCAACAAATAAGTTGAAAATTCCATGATTGACACCCCTAGTCTGATTTTTATAGTGACTTTGCTGACAACAAATACAAGAAACATTTGGTCTTTCACCTAAAATTACCTTAAACTTTGTCATTTCATCCTCAATTTTTTCTGTAATTACAGGTTCTACATTGTCTTCAACATTTTGTTCTACTAATGTGTCAGTTTCTTCACTCTCTTGCTGAGGCCCAAAGTAACAAAACTCAATATCCTCACAGACCTGCTTCACATCTGAAACTGACCCATGCAAAAGAGCACTGTTCAACTCACTTAACTTTAGTGCTGGACTTTTTGCATAATACAACCTTCTCACTAACTTCCGCATTTGAGTATGATGTACTGCCAGCATTCTGAAATGGTGAAAAACACTTTCACAATCTTTCCTAGAAAGACAAGCCAGAGAATTACCTTGCAAACCAGTATGTTTTCTCACTCTGCAAGGGTCTAGTCCTTGCAACAGCTTAATCTTTTGTTTTACACTTTTTTTTAGTATAGACTCGTAAAAAACTACATAATTTTTCAATAGATTCCTGTCGTACACTACAAACACTACTGCAATCCCAAGTGTACACAGGGTTTTTAGCACGTCTCCCTAAAACTTCATCGGCTATCACTTCTTCTGCATTTCTTTCAACCATTTTCTCTTTCTCCATTGGACAACCATCACTAACCTCATAACCTCTACCACTGGTGTCAACTGCATACAATAATTTTTCACTTAGTGAATAACTCTCTTCATTAAAAAAAGGCTCTGAACTAGAACTGTGTTTCCATTCTCCCAAAAAAAATCACAATTTTTTTTTTTATTAATAACTCTTTTCCTCCTACTTTTGGCCTTCATTACATATATTGATTTATCTAGTGATCGAATTCTGTTTAACACTAAAATAAACAGTTTCCTTTTTACTTCAAAAACCTTTTCCACAATGCTTTCAATATGCTTCTTCTTATTATAAAATAAAGCTCTCTTTTTATATTTCTTTACATCGTTCAGCAAATTATGCACTACTCTCTTGTAAAATATTTTTTTGCGTAATTCCTTATACTGATTTTGTCTTCTTTACCATACTTTATCTCCTTTGACTGAACATTTGCTTTTTTACTTTTCCTCTTATTTTGATTTTTTTTCTTACTTAAAAAATTATTTGAAGTTGCAGCATACTCTACATTCTGTTTGCTCCTACAAACATTTTTAATAAATTGCTTCATGATCTTACCAGAAGATTTTTTCCTTTTAGCCACATTATCTTTTTCATTCAATACTTGTGGTTGATGTTTCTTCAAATAATCCTCCTGTCTCTGTTCTTTGATTTTTCTTTTTTTTTCTGGCATACTTTCTCGATTTTAACGTTGAAAAATAGTATCTGCAAAAAAGAGTCACAAACAAATGTATATTAATAACTTTCAAATTTACAATATTCTATTACTGTACAAACACATTTTATATAAAAACAGACTAAAAAACTATAGCCCTGAACCACAAGTGTGACGATGATTAAAACACTACATACATAATGCATACTACTTTGAAGCAGTTCATGCCCTAAAGCCTACCTCACTAAAACACTTCATGCTAACTAACTGAATGATTACAGTACTAAAAAGAGACACACTGGGTGAGTAACAGGGTGTTTGCTAGAAGTGTATGAATACTAACTGGGGAATTGAAGCTGCGAAAGACAACTGTGTAGCTCATTAGAGAACTGAATGCATACTGGATAGGCATTTAAAGCAGTCCATGTGCTAAGGCCCGGCTCACTGCATGAGTACTTGGGTACTGACTAAATGATTAGACTACAGCAAGGAGACTGCCTGGATGAATTTTTAACCGGTAGACTTTTCGCACAGGGAATGAATTAGTACTTGGTACTAAAAAGGTCACTAAAAGACTGCAAAGGGAGTGACAAGATGTTTGCTGGACTATATGGATATTGACTAGGGAATTGAAAGTATAAAAGACAAATCTCTAGGTGGTTAAAAGACTGCATGCATAGTGCATAGGGGTTTGAAGCAGTCCATGTGCTAAGTCCTGGCTCAGCGCATGAATACTTAGACAGTAACTGAATTATTAGAGTACTGGAAAGAGAGTGTCTTGGTGAATTTATAAATGTTTGGGTTTTGGCACAGTGAATGAATTACTACATGGTGCTGAATGGGTCACTAAAAGACTACAAAGAGAGTGATAGGGTGTTTCCTGGAAGTGTATGGAAACTGTCTAGAGCATTGAAGGTGTGAAAAACAACTGTGTAGGTGGTTAGAGAACTACATGCATACTGCATGGACATTTGAAGCAGTCTATTTGGTAATGAATGGTTCACAACATAAGTACTTAGAAACTGACTAAATCATCAGACTACTTCTAGGACAGTGCCTGGGTAAAAATATTAAATTTTCAGTTCTGGGGCAGTAAAGACAATACTACATGGTACTGTCATTTAGTGTCAAAGCATGAGTCATTTTATCAACGCATAAGCAAAGACTGGCTTCTAATGCTACTAAAACTTGACAACATGACAGCTTTCAAAACAGTTTTCTGTCAGCAAATGCACGATGTTACCAAACGCTTCTCTGACAGTGGTTCCCAAATGCACACAGACTCACAGTGTGATTCTAGACAAGCACCACTATCCCTAGGAGTTTACCAAAACTCATTCACTACAGTGGAAGAGGTAAGGGAACTGCACACAATCTACATATTTCACGACTACCCTTTAGTGTCAATGCCAGACTCATTTAATCAACACATAAGCAAAGACTGGCTTCTAATGCTACTAAAACTTGACAACATGACAGGTTTCAAAACAGTTTTCTATCAGCAAATGCACGATGTTACCAAACGCTTCTCTGACAGTGGTTCCCAAATGCACACAGACTCACAGTGTCATTCTAGACAAGCACCACTTTTCCTAGGAGTTCACCAAAACTCACTCACTACAGTGGAAGAGGTAAGGGAACTGCACACAATCTACATATTTCACGACTACCCTTTAGTGTCAATGCCTGACTCATTTATTCAACACATAAGCAAAGACTAACTTCTAATGCTACTAAAACTTGACAACATGACAGGTTTCAAAACAGTTTTCTGTCAGCAAATGCACGATGTTACCAAACGCTTCTCTGACAGTGGTTCCCAAATGCACACAGACTCACAGTTTGATTCTAGACAAGCACCACTATCCCTAGGAGTTTACCAAAACTCATTCACTACAGTGGAAGAGGTAAGAGAACTGCACACAATCTACATATTTCACGACTACACTTTAGTGTCAATGCCTGACTCATTTAATCAACACATAAGCAAACACTGGCTTCTAATACTACTAAAACTTGACAACATGACAAGTTTTAAAACAGTTATCTGTCAGTAAAGAAACGGTGTTACCAAATGCTTCTCTCACAATCCTTACCCAAATGCAAACAGACTCACAGTGTGATTTTAGACAATCAACACTATCCTAGGACTTTACCAAAACTCATTCACTACTCTGGAAGAGTTAATGGTACTGCACACAATCTACATATTTAAGTACACTACATCAGTGTCAAAGCATGACTCATTTAATCAAGGCATAAGCAAAGACTGGCTTCTAATGCTACTAAAACTTGACAACATGACACGTTTTAAAACAGTTATCTGTCAGCAAATACACGATGTTACCAAATGCTTCTCTCACAGTGGTTCCCAAATGCACACAGACTCACAGAGTGATTCTAGACAACAACCACTATCCCTAGGAGTTTACCAAAACTCATTCACTACTGTGGAAGTGGTAAGGGAACTGCACACAATCTACATATTTCAGGAGTGCACTTTTGTGTCAAAGCCTAACTCATTTAATAAACATATAAGCAAAGACTGTCTTCTAATGCTACTAAAACTTCACAACATGACAGATTTCAAAACAGTTTTCTGTCAGCAAAAGCACGATGTTACCAAACGCTTCTCTGACAGTGGTTCCCAAATGCACACAGACTCACAGTGTGATTCTAGACAAGCACCAGTATTCCTAGGAGTTTACCAAAACTCATTCACTACACTGGAAGTGATAAGGGAACTGCACACAATCTACATATTTCACGACTGCTCTTTAGTGTCAATGCCTGACTCATTTAATCAACACATAAGCAAAGACTGGCATCTAATGCTACTAAAACTTGACAACATGACAGGTTTCAAAACAGTTATCTGTCAGCAAATGCACAATGTTACCAAACACTTCTCCACAGTGGTTCCCAAATGCACACAGGCTCTCTGTGTGATTCTAGACAAACAACACTATCCCTTGCACTATACCAAAACACATTTCTTCATATACAAGGAGTACTACATTTTACTGCAGAAACATAACTCATTTCACAAATTCATGAATAATAAGTGGTTTCTAAATCTACCAAAATATAAGAACTGCATAGTTATCTGTCTACAAACACATGAAAAAACACAAATCCTTATCACAAAATGGTTTCCACATGCACACACACTGTCAATAAGATTGTAGAGAAAAGAAAATACTCCCTACACTTTAGCAGAAAAAATACATTAGTCTGATTAAAATAAAAATAGTCTACATACATCCCCTCACAATTAAATAACTCACCTTTCAAGATGTTTTGTAGATTAAGAAGTATATCTGTCACACACCAGATATCAGTCACACACCAGATTTTCTTATACAGAATCTCTGCACTGTGCACCTGTCAGCAGAACCAAAGAATGGCAAAGTTTCCCTCTCATTTTCCACACATATACATGTAAACATCAAATCACATTCCTTCCCACATAAATTCAAAAGCAAACACACATTTCTATTGGTTAAACATTTCAACCCTTTCCAAATTACATAAACTTCAACCCTTCCCCCAATCTGCCTTCTGCCCGTTACCATAGAAACAGGTCATGGAACACTGTACTGAGCACACAGGTCACAAGTTCAGCACACACAATGTTGCTAATCAAAACAGCAAGTGTGCTTGACTTCTCAACATATCAGCTTATCATATATAATGTTCCTTTCACGCACTTTTTGTTAACCAATAAGAATCATGCGTTTAAAAAACAGGAACATGCACCCTACCTTTCAGTGTAGAAGGTTGTTAAACAACCAATGTTTTCTTGTCTTTTTTCAAAATTGCATCTTAGCCACCATTTTAGAAACATCTTACTTTCCAAACTGCCATTTCATTTTGAGAGACCATCTGAGTGCATCCAGACCTCCTTACAAGATGCTTACAGTGTAGATTGTGGGACACAGCTACATATTCTGGAGCCAAAGGTATGCAGAAAACAAAGGCATTCACAAAGACCTAGGTTTGCCAAATGTAGACATTAAATGGATTGGACAGAGAGGGTTAAAGTGGCACCAATTGATGCCATTGGTGAAATCCTTCATGCAAATCCAACACCCTGACCTCATAATAGTGCACTGTGGTGGCAATGACCTAGGCACTTTGACTGGGGTAGGTCTGGAAATGCTTATGAAGGACACATTTGCAGAACTGATTTCACTTTTCCCTAAAACTGCCTTTGTGTATTCTAAACATATGCCAAAGGCAGAAATGGAACTGGTCCGATTATTTTTGTCCACAGATTGAGAAAGCTAGGAAACATGTGAATAAATCTGTTTCTGTTTTTCTCCGAGACTACAGAATGGGGTCCATTTACAATAACAATCTGCGCTTTCATATGCAAGAGATGTATAGGAGAGATGGAGTACACTTTACTGATGAAGGAAACAGTCTTCCTCAACAACTTTAGACTCTGTATAGGTACTTACTTATAAGTACCAAAAACTCTGAATGAACACAACGGCTCTTTTTAGAGCCACTCAAGAACAAAACACTTAAGCTTAATCTTTATCTCCCAACAATTTCATTTTTTTTTCCCTTGGATCCGCGAACCCACCGCGAGAGAATCCATGCATCCAACGCAATAGAATGCGCGCACCGTGCGCCCATTTCGCCGCTTTTTTTAAAAAAAGGGGGGCCACAGGGGGTCCTTCTGGGACCCCTAAGCAGATCTAGAGGGTCAGAGTATTTCCACTCTGCCCCCTTTATATCTTTTACACACTTATTCCCCTTCCATCTTCAGCCTCGCTTCTACCGAGGCAGAAAATGGCCGCCAACAGTTCCTGGTTTCGAATGTAGAGAGACACTCGACAGCCAATTAGCATTCAGCGCGCGATCGGGAGGGTGCGCGCTCCATTCGGGGAGGGTGCGCGTACGGTGCGGGTACAGTCCGCGGATCCTCCGCGGCCATAGTTATCACTAACTTTTTTACCCTAATTTTCTCAGGAACTACTGAACAGATTCACACCAAATATGCAAAAGGCACGAGTCCGAACTGAGGACTACCTCTTTGCCAAATTTGGTGTCATTCCGTTCAGCGGTTCGGGCTGTAGCTGCGACAACAGATCCTATGGGAAATTGCATTTTGGGACCCCCCTTTTTTCTCAGCCCCCGCTTCACGGATCACTGCAAAACTTTCAGGGTAGGAGCGGAGCGGAGCTGGCCAAAAGTTTGGAGAATTTCGCGAAGCTTCGTCAATCGGCGCCAAAGATATTCCCAATAGAATGTTGCGGATTTCCTATGGAAAATAGGTCCTAACTATAACTATCCACTGGCGACCGCCAGTAGATAATATCTCCGCATTTCATGACAAATAAAGTCAACTTGCCAGTAAGTCGATGTTGGGCTCTTTCCTTTTGGTAGCTGAACTGCAATTTCCAGGATCTCCATTCCTGGCCCAAGAGCCCGCCCTGCAGGATTAGGGGCCTCCGGTAAAGTGGAGTTTGTTTGGTGTCATTAAACGGAGGGGGCATGATCCGCTTGCAAAAGCACCAGCACAAAGGACTTCCGAGTTATTTGGCAGCTTTTTGTTTGAGAAAGGGAGAGGAGAGTGATTCATCATCATTTTTCTACAACTTCGCATGGCAAGTAATTATTTACAGAGGTGCGGAGGTAACGGCACTGTGCCATAATAGAACATTTCACCAGCAAGCATCTGTAAATATGAAGAAAATATGTTGGACATTGGCTGCAGAAATGTTATTTGGCAGAATTGGGTTACGTGCCATGTCTTGCAGCATATTTGAAACACTGATGCATGCTGGTGTTTGTGGCTTGAGGAGTGAACCACGTGACCACTTGAACTACATAATATAATAGCACTCACCTGTGAGCAAGGCAAGAGGCTTAAACGCGTTAGGATATAAAGAGGGCATTTCATGACGAATAAAGTCAACTTGCCAGTAAGTCGATGTTGGGCTCTTTCCTTTTGGAAGCTGAACTGCAATTTCCAGGATCCCCGGTAAAGTGGAACTCTGGGTAGTTCCTAAGTTCCCAGGTGTAATTTAGCTGGAGAGCAGCTCCTGTATATGGCGCATCCTACAACACCACCGGCACTCTGAATTTGCTCACCTCAAATGTCTTTTTCTGTAGCAGAGTTTTTAGGCATACGATAAGAACAGTGCCATCCTCGCATGGCGTGAATGATTTGGCACTTTAAAAATAGACAACGCAAAATAAATTATTTTAAAGCATGGTTCAAAACTATTTCTTTTTGCATTTTGGTGGTTCCTGTCTTCTGCAGGGGTCACCAGGAATAGCACTGCATCCGCTGTTGCTTGTCTTAGAGAGTCCAGCACATATATGATAAAGACTCTTCATGATTCAAAACAGTATATGTCTTTACAATGTGATCTTTGCGGCACATTTCATTTTAGTGTATTAAATTGTATCATTGCATTGAGTGGAAATTCTTAGAAGTGACAGATTCTAATCAGGAACCTTTTAAACATTCATGCCCCCACCACCATCCTGGCAATGACATTGCCATTATTGAATCATGAAATAGCTGCCTTTTTCCCAATTTGTGGCCTAAGGTGTTACTATAGATAGAGCAAAATTATAGTATTTTGCTTTTGTGGAGCACACACCCTGAACTAATGTATCTCAAGGTGCTCTTGTGCAATGATGAAAGAAAAGGAGGCACAGTGAAAAAGTAATTGCCTAGGATCATAAGATATGGTCAAATGGAAGCAGGGATTGCGGCGAGGTTTTTACAGCCACTAGCTGGTTTTCTTACCCTCTCTCCAATTATAGATCACAGCGTAATGCTTTCTGTTTAATTCTCGGAGGTGCTAAATTAGTGCACTGTTAAATACATCCATACAATGCAACTTTCATTATGATTGGTGTTAGCAAGGTTTGTTAAATGTGATGTTTTAATGCAGAAGCTAAAATGAAAACCAAAGCACCCACCGTTGGTCAATGTATTGAAACCATTTTCTCCACAGTGCTAGAAGTCTTTGTTCATTGTCATCTATTATTGAATTAATTCATTCACCCACTCCTCATCGGCCAGCTATTTTAATTAATTAAGCAATGCAGCCCTTTCTCCACTCTACATCTATCTATTCAAAGGTTCAATTATGGAAAATGTGTTGCAAAGCGCACTGTATATGTATTTTTTTCAAAACATTATTGGATGGAGAACTCTCCCTCAAACCCTCCTTGCAGTGGTAAAATTAACCTGCTGCACTCGCTCACTTCAGTCAGTATGTGGGCCGGTCTGACAGAATTTGCCAGGGTGGGGGGTGGCGGGGGGGGGGCTCCTCCACTAGGGCGGAGGAGCGTCTGCCCTCTGCTTTTCCGCAGTGCGACAAGCAGAAACATAAAATGGTAAAACTACCATTTTATGTTTCTGCATCTTCTCACACTGCGAGAAAGCAGAAGTGTTTGGTTGGGGGCGGGTTGGTGGGCGGTGCTGCTCTAGGGCAGGGAAGGAGTGGCTTGCAGACTGCTGAGGGTGCTGGCGTTTAGTCGGCCCTCGGGGGCCGACCAAACCCGTCATGCGCACTCTGCCTTTTCTCCATGTAGGCTGCATGCAGCCTAAATGGAGAAATGGCCTCCCAATAGGAGCCTGGCTGGTCGGCGTCCTGATTAATCACTACCCTGCAATGGCTTAGGGGAGGGAGGCTGCCAGTTTCCTGCTGGAGAGAAGCAGAGACGATGCGGGACCGGGCCAGCGAATGTAAGTTAACCATTTTTAATTTTAAATTAAACCCTAGCCCTCCCACGCGACCCAATCCCCGCGCAACCCCCCACCCGCGAGTCATGCCGGCCGTGACTGCCAGGGCCGCTTTTGGGTCCCAGTCTGGCCCTGCATAGGACAGATGTTCTGATATACACTGCCTGAGAGCTTTGTGTTGGATGCACAGTAGACAGATAGGCAAGTGGGATGAACAATATTGGGGGGTCTCTCAAAGGGGTGTGACCAATGTAGTTTAGGCATGGTTTGAAAACAAGTAAAATAAAAATCTGTGCTTATTATAGTGTGCCGCCCGATTGGCATTACAACTGCACCAAGTCATGACGATTGGCTTTGCCAGTGGTTGTTAGTTGTATAAGATAAATAAACAACAACTGTGGCTTCGTTGTATGGAATATTTAAAATACTTCCGTTCTGAAATGATGAGACTGAAAGAACTATAACCAGCCTCTTTGAAGTTAGTTACATAAAAAGCGTGAAGGGCGGCAATGCTGTAGAGTTAAGATTTTTTTTTTAACCCTGACGGTGGGGGCAAAAATGGGGAGCCTGATAGGGTCCCGTCTCAGTGCCTGCTTTGTAGAACTGCCGGTGCTGAGCACCGGCAAGACCCGGCCCACTTAAAGCCCTGCCCTTAGGGATTCTGGTTCTCAGCAGAAGTTGGTGCTTCGTCCATCTCTAAAAGGGGTGGGTGGCTGAACAGCGAATTTGGTGGACAGAGCAGCTACTGTTTTTGGGCGGTTGCCCGCATTCATCAAAATCAAAATGACCCCCTATGGTCGAGTATCAGAGGAATCATTTGTTGCTTTCTAAACTACAATGCATCCCTTTTTCAAAGTCACATTACTATTACACTATATGACGTTGCGCATGTTTTATTTTTTACCAGATAGTTTTTACACGTTCTTTGAAAGAGGTTATTTTTTTTTGCAAAGAAAAAGCCAGATCGCTCGTGCTAGGTGAATACGTTACTCATCCATGCACGGGTGGCTAGTAACAGCCGAAATCGACTGTTGACTGAGAGCGGTTTCCATTGTAAATGCCAAAGGCAATGTTTAGAGAGAATTTGGATTAAATCCAAGTCTGATATGGATTGATTTAAGATGAAAGACTCCATGAAAAGAATATCATGGTACCATTAGAAAAGGCAAGAAAGATTTATTTTCTCTCAGAATGGCCTCAGCTGCTGACACTGATAACATTTCACAATGGCTTATGAATCGCGAGCTAATAGAGCACGGCTGCCTGGAAGCCAGGATACTTGAATCAGTTTTGCATTGTAATTTATTAGAAAACGGCTTTTTTTGACAATAGCAAGATAATAAAGTACTCTGTTAACACAGATATTAGCCATGCTCCGTCTGCCGCGCCTCCTCCTGATTGTGCTTTCAAGCTGAGCAGTTTCTTGGTGCAATATATTAGCTGTCTTGATCAATGTAAATAGTAAATTGATAGCGTTTGGGTCACAGCAGGATAAAATGGCAGTATCTTGCTGTCACTTTCCAAGTAAGGCTGTTATGGAGAGCTGCCCCGGAAATGAGCTCCTTTTTCCGCACTCTGGAGTCACCGATGCCGTCGATGCCTGCTGACACGGAAACAGGGGTGGCTCCTCCATGTGGGCGGAGGAGCGTCGCCCCACTGCTTTCTCGCAGTGCGAGAAGCAGAAACATAAAATGGTGTTATAAATACCATTTTATGATTCTGCTTCTCGCACTGCAAGAAAGCAGAAGGGTTTGGTTGGGGGCGGGTGGGTGGGCGACATAGCTTTAGAGCAGGGAAGGAGTGGCTAGCCCAATGCTGCAGGCCCTGACTGTTTGGGCCGACCTAACCAGTCATGCGTGCTCTACCTTTTCTCCATGTAGGCTGCATGCAGCCTACATGGAGAAAATGGCTTCCCCATAGAAGCTTGTGTGGTCGGCGTCCCAACCAATCACAGTGCTGCCATTGCAGCGTTGTAATTGGCTTAGGGGAGGGGAGGGAGGTTTCCTGTTCCTGTGAAGGCAGGAAAGCAGGAGCAGACCCAGCAGTTAAGACGTGGGACCCGTTAAGGTGAGTTTTCAAAAAGTTTTTTTATTATGTAAATCCCCCTCCCATCATTACCCCCCATCCCACACGACCCCGCGCCCGCCCTCAACCCGTGGGCCATGCCGGCCGCGACTGCACAGAGACAGAGATAATCCAGGCAGGTGTGAGAGTTGAACACTTAGGCTCTATTAAGAAATGGAGAATTACCAGGAGGTCTGTAATTCCTAATCCAACTTCCCTAGTCATTCCTTATTTTGCCCTTGAATTTGTTTAATAGATTTTGGCTGTTGTGAATTGGCGAAATCTCCAGGGAAAGTAAAAGGATTCCCACTGCTCCTGCCAGTTTTAACATTAGGATGGGTCTGGCAACTGCTACTACCAGCCCATTGAAGTTCAGTGGTGACACCTAATGTGGGCCTCAGAGGTGATCTGATGGATTATGTAGAACGAAGCTGCAATATTTCTCCACGTCTACGTCTATGTCGTTTCAAAGCACTGTAAGCATCAGATATTATTGTTACCCCTCTCTGTCACTTAAAATCGCAGCCTCAGAAACAGGAAAGGCTGAGCCTACATTGCAAGGATTTAAACTCGTGACCTCCAGAACTGCATTTTGTCACCAGGAGCATTCCTCTGGATGAGCCACCCTGCCAGTAGAGGACCTCTGATTCAAGAGACTGTTGCTGGTAAAATTAGAAATCTTGAACGCATTCTTTCACCACTGGCTCCAGGTGTGGAAGGGGGAAATAACAGTAATGGGATTTGGGTCATAGGGAGTATCATATAGCTAAATACCTGGGCTCTCTTGCAGTTGAATACGCATGAATTACTATATATTCATGCATGTATATCAATCAAACGGTAGGGAATTCTATTTTCTGGGAGATTAGATAGCTGAGCAGCCCTTTTTTCAACATGGCCTCCAGTCAGGTATCAGAGGCTTATAATTATAGCTTGACATATTATGGTGCCTAATCTCCACTTCAGGTCTTCTGTAGATGCTGAGAATAAAAGGGCGGTATTGATTGCTGGGAATACCTGAGGATTAGAATTCAGAATACAAATTAGGATAGGAAAAATGAAACACTCTATTAGCTTTAGGCACTTGTCGTCCTTGTCCTACAGTAGAGGTCTGGAAGAAATAGGTTGTGAGTTTTTCCTTAAAGGAAACAAGATGTATTCCTTCCTAATGCCACTGGTGCAGAAAGGAGGGCACTTTAATGTCTTTTTCCAGCTGCTCATTCCTTGACCCCATAATAGGGCAGTTTGAACATGTCTGAGTCAGTAAAAGCTTATGCGAGGACCTGATATCCCTCCACGGATGCTAGTGCTGACTTTGACCTGAAGGTATCAGTGAATCTGTGCTTATATTTAAAGATGATGCACAGACACTTGGGGGCCTATTAGGATGGTGGGCGGATTGACCCCGCCGGGCCGGCGGTAGCCACTGACCCCCCACCATATTAGGATGGCTGGGGGGTCCGTGGCGGATGGGAATACCGTCCGCCGCTTTTCCGCACATCGACGACTCGACCGGGTGGAAAAGGGGCTTAATATGGTGGCGATGTCTGCAAGACACCGCCATCCATTTTAACATGCAGGCGGAGATTGACCTTTCCATGGAGGCATTATGGAAAGGCATGCGATCTTTGCTGTTGAGGGCCCGTAGCGGGCCCCCAGGATGTTGGGGGGCGGTGGGGGCTGCACATGGGGGGGTACCACATTTGCAGGCACAAGGTGGCAGGCAAATGCACTTCATTCATTTTTTACATTGCAGCGGGTGCTGCTTACAGCACCGCTCACCGCAATGTAAAAAATGCGGGATGCGCCCGCCGGTGTGGCGGGTGCATCTTAATTCGAATGGCGGGACCGCCTCAACAATGGCGGGTGGTCCCTTTTGCCGTTGGGGTGGCGGGCGGACAATCGCAATTGACCCCATAGATCCTAAGTTTGGGTTAGGCCATAAAAAGGGCACTGCATCAGTCACGCCGGCCGGCTGTTAAATATTTCCCTCATGAAGCATAGCTTTTGAAGTTCATAAATGTTGAGCTAGATGTTACTTGTTATTGTGTTGAACACCTTGTTATGGAAAGAACATCCTCAAAAATAATACCCATATTTTACACTTTAGGCATGAATGTAATGATCTTATTAAAGAGTGAGGGAAAAAAGAAGTTGTTTTTTGTTAATTTGGTCAACTGGTTCGTGAGACAAATGTCCAGAGATGGTGACTTTGGTTTCTTCTCTATTACACAGCTCTCTAGAGTCCAGTCATTTTGAGAATTGCTCCAGATCTTCTGGGTCTCCTTGGCTTTTACCTTCCTATATGATACTTGATATATGTGGTTTTTGTTTTCAAGAGCTTCCTACCCAAGGACCAGGAATCTCGAACATTGTTCCTTAGAAGCCGGACCGCCATTTCCCTTCATTCTTTAATGAATGAAGACCAACGTGTGTGGTATATTTTTCTTTTAGAAGTGAGATGGCCCTTTATAGTCACTTTCCTTTTCCCAGCATTAATTGTGAAACTTTGTAGAAAAGCTAGATCCTACCCACTCACGTCGAATTTCATAGTAATCTGTTATTTTAAGATAAAATAGTGTACTCAAGTGATACTATATGACAGAATTGCCTTCGTCTTATGCTCAATAGTGTGTCCTTTGTGCGCCCTTTTGAACAAGACTGAGGACACACTTTAATTTTTATTTAAACCTCCTTGAGAATATGGGTTCAAACGTTATTGTATACACTTGTTGGCAATGGAAAAATCATCCAATTTCACACAGAGGTGGTAAAGTTACAGGACAATATACAAGGATAAATCCCTCTTTCATATGGATAGTATGGTAGTGGAAATATTCCCGTCCTGACTTTGTACTTTTTCTAGACATTGTGGGCCCGATTCACAAAAGTAATCTGAGACAAATTCCTAACTTTATGAATTTCGGTATTCACAAAAGGCATTTAGTAGTAGTGAAGTTAGGAATCCTATCGTTACTACTACTAAATGCCTTTTGTGAATACCGAAAGTCGTAAAGTAAGGATTTTGTCTCAGATTACTTTTGTGAATCAGGCCCTATATGATTTACATAATCACCCAGCTTTATATCAGGCGCTAAGTGTCTCAGTGAGGCCTGAGCCATAGTTTAGCTTGCAATTAGGTGCACATGACGTGTGTAAATTAAGCATTGGGAATTCAATTTCCTCTGGATACAGTGTCTCTATTGTAGCGTAAAAATAAGAAATAGGAAGGTACCCGAAGTGTAATCTGGCAAACCCTTCACAGCAATAGGCTCTCTGACCATGTTGCTCAGGTGAAGAAAAAAATGACTTTGAAAATCCCCAAGTGGTCGAAAGTTTCTCCTCATGTTCAAAGTAATATCTTCAGATGCTCAAGACATGTTTTTGGAGTCAGTTCTACTTATGTGGGTGTTGTAGTGATTTCTCTCCATAGTAGGTAAGGCCAGTAAGATAAGACTGAGAAAGGCTTCACAGCCTCGGCCGAGTCGGCGAAGCGGCGAAGCGGCGAGTGCAAGGTAAGTGCTTTTCTTTTTTTAAATGTTATTTGCCCTCGGCGTCGTTTGTATACTCCCTCCCCCACTCTGCCCCCCAATCCACCACTCTTATCTGCACCGGACGCAGTTGCTCAACAGCCAGATTGGCAGGAGACTCACATGGAGCATTTTCTGCATTCCTCCTCTCTATCTTGGATGCCATCATCAAACTTATGCCCTCGTACCTTCTCTTCCCTAAAACTCAACAACAAGAACTGGACACCAAGCAAGGATTTTTAACCCATTGCTGGATTAAAAAGGTACTTGCATCTACAACAGTTTGTCCAATATATAAGACAGCCTACATTGTCATATCTATGAGTCAATCTAAGATCACCATGGTGCCTTACCCTTCAAAAAGCATTATCTGTCGATTGACCACAAAATATATAAAGATCCATTTCACATGTTGGAAATGCACTACATGTACAAAACAAATAGCCAGGCTAAATTAAGGGAAGACATTAAATGCTGTGCTAATGTCATGTAGGCAAGCAACAACCTCAGAGGTGTCAAAAGGACAAATATAAGTGTGAATGTCAAACATGTTGGCACTGTCAAAATCTACCTAGATGTGAACATATGCCAGAAAAACTTATCATAAATGGAATCTACTGCCTAAACATGAATTTCAGCATGCAGAAGTCTCCTAATTATCAGTACTTGGTCAACATTTACAATGGCACATCAAACTTGAAGATACATGTGTAAACCAACGATCAACAGTATCTTACACATATTGATCTAAACTGTAAGAAATATGTCTAAGTTTTTCAGCAAACATAACACACATGGATAGTTATGTTTCAGTAGCAATGTGCATCATCATTTACTGTTGTATTTCTGTACTTTCAGGAGACCAAGAATATGGGTTACAGCCATGGGTCAAGATACCTTTCTAATCTACAAAACAGTTCGAAAGGGGGGGTCTCAGGGAACTTTTAATGACCACAACAAGATTTATTCCCCATAACAGTAATCGCAAAACAGTACGAAATCTTGGGGTCAATAAGCAAATTTGAACGGAACTTAGAAATAAGGGTGGGTGTCAACCTTACAAAGCTGAACCAAATGACTACACCTCACAGTATAGAGCTGTGGGCATATCCCTTTACAGGGCGAATTCCCTCACTCACCATAGGTGACATGCTTCATCATATGGGAATCTCCTCCCTGGGGAAAACCTAGTTCCTCAGGGGGCTACAACCTCCTCTCTACGAGGAAGGAGCTCAGGGATGTTTTATTTATACACCTAAAAGGGATTTACTAAATCCACAAATGATGCGTGAATGGTATAAGTGAGGAGGGACGCAGTGCAAAAGAAAATTAGGCAAAATGTGCTGGAAAAGTGATTAAAACTAGTTAGAGTGTGTGAAACACAAATTTTATTCTAGTACACGCCCTACTAGGATTAAAAATGACAGTGCACCAGCAGTATAGATTTAAACCGCTTCGGTGAGGTGGAGAATAGTGGTCGACATGTTTCAGCCTACAGCCCCATTGTGGGCAAGGCTTTCATCAGGACCATTGGTGATGCTGCTGCATAAAAATGTGGTGTGTTGTTAACAGAAAAGGATATTTGAACAGGATCTTCAATCATTCATCCGTTCTTCTAAAAACCATTACCTATAAAGAAAAACACACAACGCTATACTTAAATCTTCACATTCAATTGTTAAAGGTCCAGATATTGCAGGTAACACCCAAAAATAAAGAAAATGAAAACAATATGGCTTACCCGCAGTCTGCTGGGTAACCAATTCACCTCAACCTGGCAACAGCTCAGGATGGGGCACCGCTCTGAAAAGATGACGCAAATATCAATATTAGATCTAGTATCACAAAGGCCTTAGGAAGACATGGTTCATTTGGCAGACCTCGTGTGTATGGTAGAGTTAAAAGAGGGGAGACAAATGTAATTACAAGGGTAGGAGCACAAGTATTAAATAGTGCCTCCATATTTAATCAGGAATAAAAGACCAACGGAAAGGCCAAAAAATGATGGCATATATTAACCATCTTTATCGTTTACAAGAACAAAATGCCCTGTTTCACCTTCCATTTGTACAAGAAACAAATCTGCGCTATTATGTGCAAGGCGTGCTAATACGAGGATCTTATCTTCTCATCTAATCTGCACGCTACGTTACGAGTAATGGAGCAACCTAGAGAGAGCCCCATCTATAGCATTGGTATTCTAAAAACACATTGCGCACTCGACATCGTAAATTACAAATATTTCTTCTGGGGGCACTCACCTCTCCGTCGGTACTCCGGGCCCGAATTGAGCCTGTGACCGGAGGTGAATGACCCTCCAGGATTACTGTATATATAGTAGAGGAAGGTCCGTTAGTTGAAAGCCGGTGTGTCGTGTTCAATACCGGAAGGCTTGCTGCGCATGTGCGAGGCCAAGCTATCTATCAATCGCGCATGCGTGAGGCATAGAACGATGTGTCTACCTCTGCGCATGCGTGAATAGTAACAAGGAAGCCACAGCTCCTGCCAGTAACAGAATACGGAAAGCAATGTGAAAGACCAATTTAGCCTCGAAGGAGAGCAAGAGCAGATACGACCTCATCGTTGTCAAACATACACGTGGTAAAGATGTAAGAACCCTGACATATAGAGGTTGTAGGCTCCTTAGAAAGAGAGATAAAGAGCCAATAATGAAGACTCTATACAATAAACCCTCTTTAAGCCAAAAGGGGATAACAGTCATTTAAAGTGATGAACAAGGACTGCCCGTGTGTCAAAAACTCCACTGTTACTGGCAACCAATGTCTGTTTCAGGAGAAATGTGCCTAAGCACCAGGTCGAAAAATGGGGTCTATGATTATTGAAGTATTAGATGACTCATAACGAGACCCATGGGATATCATCATTTAAACCTAGCAGGTCAGTCTTAAGTTTATGTACCCACCATTGTTCCCGTCTAAAAAGAAAGGTGGATATATCGACAATGTGTCTGGGGATAAAAGGTTTTTCTAAGACTGTCCATCTCAGGTCTTGTGGGTCATGTTGGGCTGATAGAAAATGATTAGTCAGCCTTGTTGCTGTCTTTTTACATCTAATCGTGCTCTTGTGCTCCAATATGCGAGTCTTGACCTTGCGTGTGGTCATCCCCACGTACCGGAGAGAACAAGGGCACGTGATTAGATAAATCAAATGTTCACTGTTGCAGTTCGTGTGAGTCTGAAGCACCCAAGGGGTGGGGGTGCCTATCTCAATTTCAGAAGTATGTGACGTTTGGGGGCAAACCGAACAGGAGCCACAAGGAAAATGACCCCGTACAGGTGGTAAGTCCCAAAGCGTGCCTTGTGTGTTATCCCTTTTATCACGTGGACGGGTATGCACTAAACGGTCCTTGATGTTTGAACTGCGCTTAAATGCAAAAAGTGGACGAGGGAGAGGTGTCGTGTCGATGTTCAGAATTTTCCAATTCGACAAAATACTCTTCTTTATCTTGTGTGAAAAGCTGGAGAATGTGCTGACACAAGTGATCCTATCTGAAGTTTCTTTGACGTTAAAGGACTCCAAAAGTGCAGCCCTATTGTTGTTGGCTGCACGTTTCATTGAATTCTTAATGAGTCTTTTAGGATACTGCCTGATTTCAAGTTGAGCTGACAAATTCCCAGCATGTTCCTTGTATTTACTCAAAGTGGAACAGTTTCTTTTTACTCTGAGAAATTGCCCGAACGGTAAGTTCGCCTTGAGCGCTTGAGGGTGGAAACTGTCATAAGCTAGCAAGGAATTTCTTGCCATTGGTTTCCTATAAAGTTCAGTGCTCAAACCTCCCTCCAGAGGGGAAATCAAAACATCCAGGAATGGTAAACTGGTCTTGCTATATTCACAGGTAAACCTCAAGTAAGTGTTCCTCCCATTGAGCCACTCTTTAAACTCTATTATGGAGGAAAGGTCCCCTCTCCAAATCACCAGAACATCGTCAATGTAACGTCTCCACAGACGGATGTGATCTTTATAGGGATTATTCAAGTTAAGTATGTGTTCCTGCTCAAACATGTGCACATAAAGATTAGCTAAACTAGGAGCGAAAACGCTCCCCATTGAAGTTCCAGATACTTGCAAAAAGAATTGATCTTCGAACTTAAAGAAGTTCTCTTTCATAGCTAAACGGGCACAGTTAATGATAAAAGAAACAGGGGTAATAGAATTCAGTTCCTTCTCACGTAGTAAAGTTTCAATGACCGCAAGAGTCTCATCCTGAGGGATGCAAGTATAAAGAGATTCTACGTCAAAGGAGACGAGAAAATCCTTATCTGGGTCAAAATCGATATTGTCAACAAGGAGCAGCACATCTTTGGTATCTTTCAGATAAGTGGGCATTTCTGATACCAGAGGTCTAAGAAAGTGATCAACAAATGTAGAGAGTGGTTCTAACAAAGAACCCAGTCCCGAAACAATGGGACGACCCGGTGGAGGCCTCTGATTATTATGCACTTTAGGCAAGGTGTAAAAGTAAGGTGCAACTGGAAATGACTTGATCAAAAAAGTCGATTCATGAGAGGTGATCCACCCATTGGCGTGTGCTTCCTCTACAGCCATTTTGATTTCCAATTCAAGCCTCTTAGTAGGATCTTCATTCAATTTCTTATAGAAACAGGTGTCACCCAATTGTCTCAGACATTCACTGCGATACGCTGAAGTGTCCATCAGCACAATAGCTCCCCCCTTGTCCGCAGGTTTGATTGTGATCTTGTCATCTAGAGCAAGATTGTGCATCGCTATCCTTTCGTTTTTGTTGAGGTTCTAAAATTGTCTTTCGTTTTTTGCACAGATCACCTCGATCTGTGCACTTACCGCCTAAGTTCCGTTCAAATTTGCTTATTGACCCCAAGATTTCGTACTGTTTTGCCATCAAGATACCTTTCACCTATCCGCAGATGGAGGCAGAAAAACGGTGTAACAGGGAACAAAGCCAAAAGAAGAATGTTGCGAAAAGGACTATTGGAGTTCTAAAGTCCAGGTTCAGATGTCTGGGTATATCAGGGGGAAGGCTGTTGTACTCACCCTCTTTGGCGTGCAAAATAATCCTCATGTGTGCCACATTGCACAATATCTGTAAGAACCTGAAAACCATGCTCTTCAACTGCCCTGACTGAGCTCAAGTCACCTTGGGTATTCTTCTTGCTATGTCCCTTGCCACTGTCTGCATCCAGTGCCGGGAGACCCTTTTGGGTAGCTTCGTGCTCTATAAGTTCCTTAAATAAATAAATCTGTATAAAAACAAATCTAATGTGGTACTATGAGATGCTACATACCAAGGATATGGAAAAGGATGAAGACAGCGAAGGAGACATCCAGCACACATTGGTCGGTTGGCAGAGATGGGACCAGTATGTGCATGATTTTTTTAGCTAAACTATATTATTCGAGAGCAAAATTGAAATAAAATATGTCAAATGATCAACATATAAATACATTTGAAAACTCATTCTTTGTGTTTTTTTCTATGTGAAAATCAAAGAAAAATCAAGTGCCAGATGTACGACCATTGGCTTTTGCGGCTCGCAAATTGCAAAAAATTGCGAGTCACAATTTGCGAGTCACAAAAGACAATGTACAGCAGTGTCAGAGACACTGTTAGCGATTCCCAATGGGGTTGCAAAATGTGAGGCTCATGAATATTAATGAGCCACTTGCAATTTGCGACCCCATTGGGAATGGCAGGTCCTTGGCCTGCTGGACTCAGCAGACCTTCATGTCTGGGACTGCTTTTCAATAAAGCAGTTTTCTTTTTAAATGCAGCACGTTTTCCTGAAAGGAAAACGGGATGCATTTTTTTAAAAAAATGAAACGTTATCGTTTCATTTTTGAAGGGCAGGTAGTGGACCCTGGGACCACTGCCTGCCCCTAAAAAATATTTTTAGAGCCAGATACAAAGTAAAAAAGGTCCCCTGGGGACCCCTTCCCATTTGCGGCTCCATTACCATCCTCTTGAAGAGGGCGGTAAATTGCGAGCTTTTTGCTACCGCAATTGCAGTTGCAAAACATTCATACATGACTTGTGAGTCACTATTAGGAAGGGAACACCCCTTCCTAATAGCAAATCGCAAAAAACAATTTTAGTAACACCATTTTTTGCGACTTGCAAAATAGTGTTAGTACATTGGCCATGTAGATTTTTACATGCACAAATGGGTCACAAACCTGTTTCGCATGCAAAATCTGGTCGTACATCTGGCCCCAAGTCCCTCACAACTTCTCAATTAGTTGTAGGCCTCAACATTTAATAAGCATGCAGTTGGACTTTTAATCAACATGTGGCCATTTCTTAAAAAAATTAATCATTCAGTGCAGGAATCCAATGTGATGCATTGTTCTGTTTGAAAGGGACATTGCAGGATTGGCATATATCCACATATTAATGGTCCACTCCTGTCCAAACATACTTAAGAAGTGTAGTGGGGTGCATCACAGCTAGCAGTCGTGCTGTTCTCTGCAGCAACAAAGTGTGTTTCATATGGTACTTAGTAATTGTTGGAACACAAATCTCTTAAAATATCCGTACACAATGCAAATCCCTAATTGTTGTATGTTTCACCAGTGGACGAGCATGCATAATAGCAGCACTTTGCTTGAGGAAATATTGTCGCAGATACCATCAAAGATCATGAGTGACAGTTGTCATGGGCAAAGGCCAAGTCTCAGGTGTTGATGTCAGGATGTCATTTCTAAATAAGACAAACATGCATGTGTGGTGATCCACACAATACTACACATGTGACACATTCCCAGGGCAGATTGTCATACACACCACATCTGGCCATAGTTGACAAAATACACATTTCCCATGCTTTGCACTGCAATGCGATGAAGCTTGAAGGCCTGTAATACAACAATATGAACAGATGACCTTCCAATGTGTGGCATTAACTAGAGAAATAAGACAATAGAAATATTTTTGCAAACATCACATTACCGCAAGAATACAGGGATGGTGAAAGCATGAAGTGTCCATGTCAAAAGTTAAGCACAAATGTATGTGTACATACACAATCTCATTGAACATGGTGCATTGGAGAGGTTGAGTATGAAATTACCCCTGCATGGTAAAAGTAGTGTACTCCTGCACTATGTGTACAACTGCATTTTTGTGGGGCTCACTAATTATTATTTTATCCCAAAAGGGAACATGGGAAATGTGTGTGTGCCATTACATAGCCCTGTTTCAGGGACTGTAGTCAGCTTGTACCAGGAGGGCCACACAAAGACCTGCCCTCATGTGCTACTACTGTTTTTGCCAGGAGTAGTTAATCAGAGCTTAAGTGGAGGTGGAAGCATGCTGTGTAGTGAACAGTAGTAGTGAACACGACCATGTGATCCTGTTTCACTGTAGTGAGGTCTACAAACTCACTCACCTCTTCAAAAGGCCTGTTGCTGTGTTTTACACCCTAGCCCAATAGCAGGTTGATCATAAAATTTGTGTGATAAAACCATGTGCAGAATGCGCATGCCTGTGCCAGTCATCCACACCACATAGGTTCAAATGTGGAACAGTGTGCACATGTTTAATGTGCGTGCCGGTAGTGTGTTCACCATGACATACGTTGGTACAGTTCAAAGGGAGTGTTGAACCAAACAGTGTGCAGTGACTGTGTGTGTGTGCTGCATATCACAATGCTGGTGGTAGGCTGATACATGTGGATCACAGTATTGCTCTTCAAATGACCTGTGACTGTACACAGTGGGGCATATTCTCAGCATGGCCACACAGTGCAGCACAGAAGGTCGTCCTACTGCAGAGCTATGTGTGAAAGCAAAATGGTAGGAATGTGCTGTATCTAATAGTATGCAACGCATACCTTCCTTTTCCTCTGTGCCCGTGCCGTTTTGCTGCCTAGTGCCAATGCAGGCACTCTTGCACCATGGTGCCAGGGTGCTTGTGTCACATGTAGGAATATATTAGTGCATGAGGGGGCTCTTTCCTGCAAAGCAACAAAGCCTGGGAGCCATATTCTGACATCTACGTGTGCTGCACAATGCAGCACACATTGAAAGAGGAAGTAAGGGGGAGGAGCCTAGCGCGCAACCAAGATGGCCGCGTAGGTGCGAGGCTCCCGAGGACCTCCGCCACCTCCTGTCTTCATCCTGCCTCGGTTGAGGGGACTGTGTCGGTGAGCCTGAGCCGAGTTGGTACCCGTTCCCCGTTCTCGAATCGGACTTCGGGTACCGGAGTGAGCACCGATTGAAGTTTGCGGCCTACTTCTCGCCGGACCCCGGATTTGCGCTGGGGGGTGACCCGGTGGCAAAGTGAACAACAATGGCGGGATGGGCCTGGCGAGTCGCGTACCCCGCACTTTCGCTTTCACTTTCGCACCCCCTTGCCGTCTCTGCAAGTGAGATCGCGGAGCTCTTTGTGTTGGTGTGGCCTCGCTGGGAGACCCTGCCTGCCTGCCGGCTGTGACCCACCCCGCCGACCTGGGGTGGCCCCCCGGAGCTCGTGGCCTTGATTGCCTGCCCTCTACGGCGTAGCTGGTGCGGGTGTGTGACCCGTGGCGATGGCCACGAAACACGACGGAGATCGGTCGAAGACCAAGTCGACCCGGCGTGGTGCCGTACATCAGGCCAACATCATGGACCGCTAAACCCTCCAGAAGGGATCTCCCGGCGGACCGCACAAGTCCTCTGAGGGCCCCCCTGATGCCCCGGATTTGCCCACGGATCTGACTCTGCAAGACGTCATGGGCGCCATTGCTGAGATGAAGGCCTCGGTGGGCCAGCGGTTCGACACCTTGGCGCATAAGATCGACGCGGTCCTCGTGGATGTCGGCCTGGTGAGGGCTGATCTCTCCAAGACCAACGACCGGGTTGATTCTTTGGCCCGAACCGCGTCGGGCCTCACGACTGAGGTGGCGGCCCTCCAAACGGAGGTGCACCGACTTCGTCAGGCGAGTGCGCTTATGGATCGGCGCCTGGAGGATTCCGAGAGTCGGGCCCGGAGGAATAATATCCGCATCATCGGAGTACCCGAGGGATGGGAGGAGGCGGCGGCGGATCTTTTTGTAGAGGACCTGATCGCTACCCATCTCCGGCCTCGGGGACTGAGTAAATTCTTTGCCGTGGAGAGGGCCCACAGAGTTCCCGGGGGAAGGCCGAAGGTCGGAGCCCCTCCGCGGCCTCTCATTGCCCGGATTTTTAACTTTCGGGACAGGGACGCGATCTTGCAAGCATCCAGACTGCAAGGGCCGATTAAGCTGGAAAATATGGAGGTGAACTTTTATCCCGATTTTACCCAAGCGGTCCAGAAGCAGAGACTGAGTTTCCTGGGTGTCAAGCGCCGTCTCCGGGACATGAACTTAAAATACGCCATGCTCTTCCCGGCCAAGCTGCGGGTAGAGGTGGATGGTCGCACGCACTTTTTTGATCGTCCCGAAGCGGCTGGGGACTGGCTGGACACTCTGTCTGGGGGTAGTGATCGAGATGGTGGGGGGGGGGTGGCGGGAGGAGACGGCCCACAGGATCGGGACTGAGGGGTTGATATTGGGCCTCACTCTGGACGACTATGATGCCACTTTCGACCAAGCTTCTGTCTTTGTTCTTTCCCCTCCCTTGGAGGTTGTGTGGGGTCTAGAAGGGGTACTCTTTCCTCCTCTAGGGGGTCTAGCTAGTTTCATTATATAGGGGCGACAGGCACACTGCAAGTTGGGGGGGCTGTCTGGGCTCATGCAGGGGTGCAGGGAGGGGGGAGTTTTGTTGGGGTGGGTGGGTTGGGGTGGGGTGTTGTTCGTTTATACCACAAGGCAAAAGTATCGTTGTGTTATTTCTAAAGTGCTCTCTGGGGGACGAGTGATGGCTTATGTTTATGATGGGGGGTAGGGGACTGAGTCTGTTGTCCTGGAACGTTAATGGATTGGGGGACAGGATAAAACGAGGTGTGGTCCTGCAGTTCTTGAAGCGAATTTCACCCAATATAGTTTTTCTGCAGGAGACACACCTCATTGGCAACTCCTTTTGTGCTATGAATCGACGGGGCTACCGCCTTGTGGCCCATTCGGGCTTCACGTCTGGTTCAAGGGGTGTGGGCATTATGGTTAAGAACTCGCTCCCGTTGGAGATTGATGAAGTGCTCCATGACGACAGGGGACGTTACACGGTTTTGGTGGGTAGAATGGAGGGCAGAGTGGTCGTTTTGGTGTCTGTTTATGTCCCGCCGGGGCTGCAGACGACGGATCTGGGGCGCCTCCTCCTTGGCCTTCCGGAGGGGATTCTAGTGGTGGGGGGGGACTTTAATGCTGTGGTTTCCGGAACTGTGGATCGTCACCCCCCTAGGGATCTCCCCCGTGCCCAGGCGTGGTTGTCTGGCCTCTTGGATACCTTGGGGCTGGTGGATTGCTGGCGTTTGAAACATCCCACGCAGCTACAGTACACCTTCCATTCAGGGGCTCATGGTAGTCTCTCACGGCTAGATTATGTCCTGGTTCCGGCGGCGCATGTGGGGAGGATAGGGGAGGTGCACCATTTGGCACGGGGTATTTCGGACCACTCCCCGCTCTTGCTGCACTTTGATATTCTTCCGAGGGGAGAGGGTAGGGTGGTCCCGATTAATCCCTGGTACCTGCGTGACCCCACCATTCGCGCAGAGCTGGTTAAATCCCTTAAGCGCTACTTTGACGAGAATGTGGGGTCTGTGTCATCGGCGGTCTCACTGTGGGAGGCGTTCAAGACGGTACTCCGGGGAGAGGCCTTGTCCCTTATTTCCCATTCCCGGAGGCGCGAGCGGGAGGAGGTGACCCGTGTTGAAGCTGAGATAACCGAGTTGGAGGGTGCTCTAGAATGTGGGGTGACGGATGACAAATTACATGTTCTCCGACTCAAGCAAGCGGCCTATAAGGCCGTCGTCACGGAGGCGGCCAGGGGCCTCAGTAGAGAGCAACAGGGGAGACTGTATGATGTGGGTGATAAGGCTGGTAAATTGATTGCGTGGCTGGACAAAAAGGAGAGAGCGAGTCGAGTTGTCCCGTTGATTGAGAAACAGAATGGTGTGTGTGTCACTGAACCAGAAGAAATTGTCTCCTGCTTTGCAGACTATTTCCGTGGGGTGTATTCCCCGGTGTCCTCCCGCTCTGAAGAGGATTTCCATGCCCTGCTCAGGGATATCGCGCTGCCTTCCCTTTCGGAGGAGGACAGAGTGTCGTTGGACGCCGCTCCAACTTCCAAAGAAATTGCCCTCGCCATACGTTCGGTCGCTTCCGGCAAGGCCATGGGTCCTAATGGTCTTCCCATCGAGTTGTATAAACTGCGACCGGATACGCTGGCGCCGCATCTCCGTGCTATGTTCCTCGCGGCCCACTCGGCGGGTTCCCTCCCACTAGACCAGCGTCTAGCTACTATCGTGTTTATCCATAAGGAGGGGAGGCCACGGGACCGGGTCACATCCTATCGGCCTATTTCGCTATTGAATGCGGAGCCCAAAATCCTCGCCAAGGTGTTGGCCAATCGGCTGGTCGGCGTAGTGTGTGACTTGATTCACCAGGATCAGTCCGGCTTTATCCCTCATCGCAATACAGCGCTTAACCTGCGGCGTTTGCATGGGGTGCTCGCACGTGTCCCGTTCATACGAGAGCCGGCCGTTTTGGCGTCCTTGGACGCCACTATGGCGTTTGACACGCTTGAATGGCCTTATATTTGGGCGACGCTCACGAAGTTTGGGTTTGGCCCAGGATTCATCCGTTGGGTAAAATTGTTGTACTCTGGCCCGCTGGCGCAGGTGGTTGTGAACGGTAGAGTGTCGGCTCCGTTCGAGCTGGGCAGGGGCACGCGGCAGGGCTGCCCATTATCGCCGCTCCTTTTCGCGCTCGCCTTGGAGCCCCTGGCGGAGTGGCTGCAGTGGGAACCTTCTATTTGTGGCCTCCGCTGGACCCCCGAGTATGAGGACCGCGTATCTCTATACGCTGACGATATTCTCCTGTACCTGGCTTCCCCACGTAAATCACTGATAGTACTGGTTGATGTATTGCATTCATTTGGTCTTAACTCCGGCCTTGTCATCAACTGGGCTAAATCATGCATCTATGTTCTCTCTGGGGAGGATCCTATCCTTCCGCGGGGCTGTCCTATCCAGATCGCCCCGCGGGGATTTCGGTACCTGGGTGTCTTCATTACCCTGGACGCGGAGGCCCGATATAGTCAGAACTTGCTTCCCCCCCTCCAGCGCCTGAAGGAGGATGTCGCGCGTTGGAGGCATTTGCCGCTCTCGCCGCTCGGCCGGGCGGCATTGTTTAAGATGATGTCGCTGCCGCGTTTCCTGTACGCTCTGCAGAACACAATGGACGTCGTCCCGGCGCGCTACTTTCGCGAGGTGGAGAGTTTGCAGCGCAGACTGTTCTGGGAAGGTAGACCGCGTATCGCCCTGGCGAAGCTGACGCTCCCGTGGTATGACGGGGGGATTGCCCTCCCGGATATCAAACGATATTATTGGGCCTCCCAGCTGGCTGCGATTAATCACGGCCTGTACGGGCCCGCTCTCAACCCGGCCTTTGAAATGGATAAGATGTTACTGCCGGGTGGTGATTATAACCGAGCGCTTTACTCCAGCTCGCTTGACGCACGTCTGACGGGCCCCACGCGTGTCATGGTACGAGTGTGGCACACGGCTAATGTGGCGATGGGGTGGAAAGATTGTTTGACCCGGGCGTCGCCACTATACGCATCTGAGCAGTTGGGCTCCCTGTGGACCTCGAAGGGCTTTGAGAAGTGGGACATGATAGGCATCAGCAGGGTGGGTGATCTCTGGACGAGGGGGGGATTCAAAACGTTCGAGATGCTACAGACAGAATTCCAGTTGCAGGACAGGGAGTACTTTCGGTATATGCAGATCCGTCATGCGCTATGCTCCGTATTCCTGGACGTTGCCTCCATCCCGGAGTATTCCCCTCTGGAGGATAGAGTGCTAGATGGACATGTACCGGACAGCACGATTTCATTAATCTATAAAAAACTTATCAATGACCGCTCGGGACTGCTGACTAACCTTCGTGAGGCATGGGTGGCCGATGGATTGGAGCTGGATGACGAGGACTGGGTATCTGCGGTGGCCTCCCCGAAAGAGGTGGCCATACCGGCCCGCCTTCGCTTCGTCCAGCTCAAGATACTCCATAGGGTCTATGTTACGGGGCCAAGGCTACTGCGTATGGGCTATGCTGTGGACGGGTTGTGTAAGCGTGGGTGTGGTTCGTTGGGGACCCTTCTCCATATTTTGTGGGAATGCCCGGAGGTGGAGCGATTCTGGCGTGGTGTGCATGAGGTCCTGCGGGTGGTTACGCGTGTATCGCTGCTGCCCGAAGCGAGGAGATGCCTTCTGAATGTGTGGGAGCCAACCGACTACTCGGTGCCGCAGACGCGGTGGGTGACTCTGGGATATATGGTGGCCAAACGCGACATTGCTCAATTGTGGGGTTCCCAGAGGTCGCCGACTGTCGCGGCATGGAAGGATAACATGGATTGGTGCATGTTTCGGGAAAAGGTGGTGTATGTTGCGAGAGGTAAGCCTGGGACATGGGTGAACGTATGGGGCCCCTGGAACGCCTACCGCGGGGGAATCTGTACCCCGCCGTTATTGCCCGATCCGTCACCGGCCCCGTCCCCTTAGCCAGTTTATCTCCCCGGTTCCGGGCACTGAGTCCACCTAATCCCCGTCTTGACCTTTTCCCCCCCTTGATACTCCTATGGATTGGTAGGGTCCCCCCTCTAGGGGAGCACATGCTGCTGTTTCCGATTGTGGGTTGCCTTGTGGATTTGTTTTTTGTTGTTATTTATATTAAAATGAAACCGTTATGTGGGGTCCGGATGGCGTGGCTACCACCGCTTCTAACTCCTGTGCATTTCCCTTTGCCGCGGCATGCGCGCTATTGTTTGTATCACATGCTCCTTTTGCTTGCTAGCGGCCGGCCTGAAGGTTGTAGGCCCATCTTTGTATATTTTTTGAATTTTGTAATAAACGGTTTCAAAAAAAAAAAAAAAAAAAAAAAAGAAAGAGGAAGTAAGGAGGTTAATTAAAGTTATTACTCCTTGTTCTACCACTCCTGGGAACGTTGTACTTCCGAGTGAATTTCCTGGTCTACCAGGTCTGGTAGGTGTGGGAATGCATCTGAAACCATAGGAGTTGCAAGGGTGCACCCAGACTACAGCCATGGAACCTCTCCCTGGCACAGAGTAAGGCAATGCAGCAAATCTTGATGCATTGCGCCACTCAAGATCAATGATGCCTCTCATGACCAAGCAAGGTGGCCTTGGGTGTCTTCACAAATAATATATTAGAGTTGCATTGTGCATGTACCATGTTGCATTGTGAAAGCTCCACACACCCCTGGGTGCAGAAGTGACTGCGCCACTACAGTACATGGAGGACCTTAGCTAGCTTTATGCATTAGACATGCCTGCCTGGTCAAAACATGAGGAATATTTGAATTACACCGGATGGAGTTTGAAAGTCCAGCAAATCTGCAAGCTTGGTGGGACATATACTGGAGTATGGGGGAGACAGCCTGTCGCTGTGCTTCCCTTAGTTTGTGTTGCATTTGTGACACATCACAAGGAAGGGCTCCTGACACATTGCAGTAATAGAGCGATTGGACAGAGTAGGGAATACAATAGAATGGGCTTTAGGCCCCAAGATCAATCTTAACAGGTACATATGACTGTGGGGACATCCAGGTGTGTGCCCTGATAACGCCTGAGAAACCTAATGTGTCATCATACAGCTCTTGATTCCTGCCTTGTTGTGCTACCATGCTGCCAGCTTCTCCCCCTAGCTGGGTGATAAGGAGTGATATTCGGGAGAGGATTCGGCTAGAATGCACAACTGGCTCACATCTATAGGGAATAAATTAGATCCTCCCAAAGGAGGTACTCGAGCTTCTAAAAAGAGAATTCACAATTATCCCTGGTTCTCAAAAGATCTGGTAGATCTTCACCTGCATAGCAAACAGCTTGAACGCAAGTGGCGAAGGGGATATGAAGTAATCAATCTGCAAATCTTTAAAGCATTTAGGAAACAATATAATCTGGCTATCAAAACTGCTAAAAAAGAATATTTTCACAATCAAATCATTATGGCTAAGCATAATCAAAAAGAAATATTCAAAATTGTCAAATCTTTTACAGATCCTAAAGCTTTGCATTCTGCAATCCCTCCGTCTTTTGCACTTTGCAATGAAATTGCACTTTACTTTGATAACAAGGTTAAGAACATTCAAAGGAATTTCGAGACTTATAGACCTCAAGACTTCACCGATGAAAAAATACCAGACCACGGAATGAACCCTCCTGTTCTGCAATCATTTCAAACTGCTACATTAGTCCAAACGAAAGAGGCTATATTAGCCGGTAAATCTGGTTCACCACTAGACGCATGTCCCCCAATTCTTTTACATCATATTATTGATGTCGTGAATCCGATTATCAACAGTATAGTGAATTCCTCTCTAGCCTTGGGTATTGTACCCGAGGAATGGAAATTTGCTATTGTAAAACCCATAAAAAAAAAACGTAGAATCATCAAATCTATCTAATTACAGGCCTATATCCCTCTTACCAATCTTGGGTAAGATCACAGAGAAAATAGTGTACAAACAACTATCTAGCTTTGCCGAATCTACATCTATTTTTCATCCCCGCCAGTCTGGATTTCGCCCAAAACATTCGACAGAGTCAGCTTTACTTGAGATATTAGATACCCTAAAATTCATAACGGGTAGTGGCAGGAAGGCAGTCTTGATCCTTTTGGATTTGTCTGCCGCGTTTGACACCATCTCCCATGACATCCTGCTAGCCAGACTAAGATCATGTGGCATCACTAACTTGGCATTGGCCTGGATTACATCTTTTCTGTCAAACAGAAAACAGGTTGTCTCTTTGGGTTCCTGTTTTTCATCTGAATATACTGTATCTACGGGTGAACCACAGGGGGCTTCTCTTAGTCCCCTGCTGTTTAATATATACATGGCTCCACTCATCTCACTAATCTCATCCTTTGGTATCGAAATTACATCTTACGCTGACGATACCCAACTTATTCTGTCATTAGAAGAGAGATCGACAAAAGCGGAAGAAAATTTCAAAGCTTGTCTTACGGCAGTTATCAAATGGATGAACAATAACCATCTCTGCTGTAACACCGACAAAACAGAAATCCTTCCCATCGGAAAAAACAATCTGTTCTGACCCAAATGCTGGTGGCCAGATGATACTGTAGCCCCTCCTTCAACGGTTGAGGTCGCAAAAAATCTGGGAGTATTGTTTGACTCTTCTCTCTCCTTTAAGCCCCATGTTTCAAAATTAACAGGGATTTGTTTCGGCCTTATCAAAACATTGAAAAAGTTTTTTAATCTTATCCCGCTTGCAGCTAGGAAAACGGTGACAGTAGCTCTTATATTATCACGGCTGGACTACTGCAATAGCCTCCTTGCAGGGACGAACAAGTCCTCCCTGAGGAAGCTTCAGGTAGTCCAGCATGCAGCGGCCAGACTGGTCTTGGGACTTCCTCGTAGAGTGTCTGCTTCTGCTGTATTGAAGACTCTGCACTGGCTCCCGATTCATAAAAAAATCCTGTTTAAATTGCTCTTGACAACTTTTAGAGCTTCTCGTGGTGTAGGTCCTGCTTATCTCTCCATTAGATTTAAATCACACACCACAAGAAGGACACTAAGATCTAGCTCTGCAAATCTACTTTCAATAGCTAGGTTTAAACTGTCATCTAAAGGAGGGAAATCAGCTACCGTCTTGGGAGCAAAAGCGTGGAATAGCTTGCCAAAGGAACTGAGAGCGATTCAACGGGAAGATCTGTTTAGAAGAGTCCTTAAGACCTGGATCTTTGGCCTAACAGATGTCTGCTCCCTGGCTATGATCTAGCCCGTACAGTTACAGTCAGTTGCAGTTATCTGCAGCGCCAGGAGACTCCGTCAGGAGTGACAGTTGCGCTATATAAACCTCACCTTTCATTTAATTTCATTTAATTTCATTAATTTAATTTCATTTCTTTTCATTTCACATGCATTCCTTGAACCCAGACTGACTCCATGGTGATCTGCCGGGCCACCTGTCATGAAGTCACAGGCATATGAAAGACTTCTAACCACCCTGCTTCATCACTTGGGCACTGCGCTCTGTCACACAGACCTGCCAAGTGGTGCCGCCCCAGTCCTGGACCAATGAAAGTGGGCTTTAAGTGTGTGATCCAGCATAACTCAGACCTCTACAGTAAGAGGCAATGCAACAGCCCTGTTGCGTGGGTCAGAACCCGTGCATCGTCCCTGTTGCGCGGTGCAATGCACCAGTTCCGCTGGTCGGAGTCGCGCATCAACGCCATTGCGTTGAACTGACTGCCGAAGTGCCACTGCCCATGCAATGGGCATTTGTGCAGCAAATCATCACAAAAAACAAAGCACATGCCTAAAACATGCTGGATACACCCAGGAAATGATACAATTGGTGTGGCAGGCTGTATACTAGTAAGTGTAAAAGTTAATTTCACTTTTTCTTACAGTCTTTTAGTTTGTGCTGGGGCTGGGAGTTGGAGGTGCTTCTGAAAGTGTCTGGTGTATTTTGCGATATTTGATCTTATCGTTGTCTGGTCTGTCCCTGTCTTGTGTAAATTGTGTGCCTTTTGTGTCTTATTGTTGTATATTGTATTTGTATTGTCATAGTTTTGACAGGTGTTTTCCTATTTAGGGGGTCTATATATTAGGGGTATAGATTAGGTTAAGGGGTGTTTGTTTGGGGTGTAGTGGGCATAGTAGGGTTTAGGTCATGTCGGAAAAGGGTAGGTTGAAACGTAACAGTGAGGAAGAGGTTGGGAGCCTTTTATGGCTAACCTGCCAAAAATGCTGTATAGGGAGTGAGGGTCAGCCAGGACTGCACCTCCAAGGACCGGAAGGAGCCCTGGGAGAGGGTCCGTTGGCACAAGAGCAATGTATTCGAGATTGAGTGCACCATCCACCATTTGAAACATCGCTGGGCTGATGTTGTGGCACAAGAGGCAGATCTAGTTGACAATCTTGGATTGGAGATTGGAAGCCCTGTAGTTATGCATGTATGTACCATCTTCATGTAGTCATCTTACTATCTCATTGATACAAAAGTGTAAACATGTAAGTGGCAAATAATTTAAAGTGGTGGGTACATAAATCCAGTGTAATGCAATGGAATTGCTATACCCTTCCCCAGGGGGCTGTTCATTGGACTGTGGGTAGTTGTGTACATTGAACACGTTTGGATTTGGATGAATTACCTGAAGTCACATATGTGCTTGAGCAGGGAATTATCCCAAATATTTAGAAAACCTGCACAGACGATGGCTAAGGAGGAATTATATGTTCAATTTCCTATTATGGTAACCATTTTATGTGTGATGCATTGTGCAGCACACGTAGACAGATGAAAATGCCTCTGGCAATCGTATTTGTGCAGGAAAGTGGCCCTTTCAGGACAAACCAATATTAAACTTCTTCCAAGGTATGCACCCTTGCACTGTGTAGCATTTTGTGCACCAGCACCATCAAAAGTTTGATATGGTCCTTACAATGGTATGTATGGTGTATACCTGTCCTTTCACATTGTAGTACTACTTTGGTCTGCCTAGGCCCAATGGTTTCCCCCTCGTGTCATGGTGCAAGGGGACCTGAGATGATGCTGCCCAGAGGTACAGAAAACATTACATGCCTGAGGCATGCTTCAGGCATGTGTTGTTAGATATCGCCATGCAAGGTGACTAGATGTATCCCATATTACTACAATGTATGAATATTTGTGTCAAGCATGTTGAGTAATTCAAATCACTGGGGTGTCATAGTATTTATGATGGAATTTAAACTGTGTGCAGCTGCACTATTTACAATGCAATGTTCTAATCTTTGTCTTGTAGGTGGACCTGTCCCATGTACTAGGGGAGAAGTTGACATCTTCCGGGATCCCAATGCTACCAGTAAGTGTAATGAGTACAGGATACATGCATCTTTAGAAGCTGTGGTGATGTTTGCTTCTGTATGGTTTTCATGCATTTGGCATATGAGCCATCATCTGGAGCAAGCTCTGCAGATGTTCCACGCAATCAAAAATCTTAATACAACACATGGCGCAAATATTACTAAAAATGGGCCATATTTACTTGCATTTTGCAACATGTTGGCACCACTTTTGTGGCGCATCCTCCTAGCAGATATTTACAAAGCCATGCAATGGCCGATTTGCGACGTCTTGCATGGCATTGTTAAAAAATGTAACACATTGCAGCAGCTTTCCTTCTGGGAGGCTTTCCAAGGGTGGAACATGGCCATTTCCATGCATTCACCCGTGGATTTCATGCAATCCCAGATTTACTAAGCTTTGAAAACCTGGGACTCCATGAAATCTCTACGCCTCGCAGAGGAAGGCGTACTGAGGAGATTTTTTTCCTCCTCGTTATTTCCACTTTCTGAGTGTGCTGCGATCGGCAGCACACATACAAAGTGGAAAATGCCTTGAGAGAATTTTTGTGTGTAGAAAGGTATCCATTCCTGCACGGAAACAATTCTCCTTGCAATGCAGGCACCCTTGCATCACGAAGCAAATGTGCCTGTGTTGGCGCTAGGCTGCCTGAAGCGTGCCATCACAAGAAGAGAGCAGAAATGTGCCACATCTTTCTAAATATGGAGCGTTTCTGCCCTCTCCCTTTCATGCAACGCAGAGCAGAAACATTTCTTGTTGCCTCCGTTGCGTGAAAAATTAGTAATTATGCCCCAGTGTTTAAAAGATGTAGCAGCAAAGTGGAATGAGCTAGGCTAAGCTTGTCTGGACACGTTTTATTTGCCTATGACCATGTTTGAATATGAAACTGGTGCTGATGATGTGAAAAAAATGTATCCACAGAGTGTTACCAAGTGTACACATGGATTGTATCATGAAATGTGAGTTTGAGAAAATGTGTGTTAAAATGCCACAGATATTGATTCATCTTGTAATCTACTATGCTCAAACATGCTGCAGATGTTTCACATCTCCTGCTACATTGTTTCAGTGGGATAGGGTAGGGATTGATGCTGATCAACATTTAAATTGTTTGGTGACCCATACCTGTCTCTGTAGCTGTGTGTCAAATCAAAAGCCAAATTGTTAAACCATGTAGGACAGTGTCAGCAGGGTACCCATCAAAAACAAACCATTTCTCCTATAATAGATGCTGCGAATTTTGTAGCGATAGGGCAACGTTTTTCCTAATCACTGATTTGGCCTATGATAGAGGACAAATTACATCTCAACATATGTTTCTGTACGGCTGTTGGTACATTATCAAGAGTATTTTTTATTCATCATTCACTTAATGTAACCTGAGGTATGGCTGTTGGAATCCTTCCTCAGTTGCACTTGAACCTTCTAGATTAGTCCATGTCATACCTATGTGAAATGGAGTGACAGTGAAACAATTACATTGATGCCCTGGAGGCTGTACGGATGCTATTCTATTAAACCATGGAGGTGTACATATAATTTACAGACCGTCTCACTGATGCATATTGTGAGCGCAATGTCAACATGGCAGGATTATGGTCATACGGCTCTGCAGGTCTAAACTGGATGTTTGGATTCATATATCAGTGCAATGTGTACATTTTGGAGCACATTGTGAAAATATCCTTGCTGTAAAATCCATGGTGCACCAGTATGCCTCAATGCATCGATGCAGTGTCATTGGCTTGATGTGGCTAGCTCCACAGATGCACTAGTTTGCACATGGTTTGGCACTGTAATGCCATATTCATGTCCAATTTATCCCCTATGTTCCATATGAAGTGATGTTGCTACACTGTGTAAAGGTTTACATGCAGGGATGCACTGTGGTGGCAGCATTCAGCCCATTATACTGCTAACTACTAGTGGTGCAAGGTATACTGGCTACCACCAACACAGTCACACTTGGATCATGGTGTAAGATTCCCTGCATTAGGCCCCACAAAGTTCTTGCATATTCATACACCTGAGATGCATTGTCTCATTTAAATTGTGCGCTGGTGAAAGCAGTCCTGAGAGAATGAGTGTACAGACATTTGATTATGTGGAGGACATCATAGGATTGCTACAACTGTATACCAGAAGTTCTATGTCAGATTTCCTAGTATTTGCCTGGGGGTAGATTGGTGAAGTGTAAAACAGTTATGTCTTACAGGAGTTAGCCAACCACCCTCCATCTATGTATGGGCTCCATAGCACTAAGTCAATACAGCAATGAGTGCTGCCTTGTGTAACCCCAGATGAGTCATGCAACACCCAAGCACACTACCTGAACGTGCTTACCTCACCACCTTTCACATATGTTAGTGAGTAAATGTCAACCCAATTGTCTGATGCAATACCAACACCAAAAGCATCCATACCTGGATAATGTGTCCTATTTCCTATCAACACATCATCATGAGTGTGACTCACTGTTATGAATGATGTGTTTGTCATCATTTTGTGACTAAATTTCCATATAGTACACCTACACTGACCGCACTTGACTCAGTTTGCATTGTTTAATTAGGAGATGTCTTTGTACTGAAGTAATATTCTTCCTATCTCTATCTTATTTTTTGGTATTGGCCAGACTGCCACATATGATTGTATGACAATGTCAGCCTATTTTCGCAAACATCATGTACATTTACAAATTGAGTTGACAAGGTTTTCCTTTACCTCCCTAGTTAACATGACAGCTGATGAACCAAAAACCCAAACATTGAGGATGGCACGCTACTCCCACATCTGCCATATGGCAAAGACATTCTGGAAGATAGGGGTGCTGTATGAGAGGGCCAATATTTTTAAGCAACAATGGTCCCATCCACATAGAGTAGGTATAATATCACAATTACTACAATGAGAAATTGGAGTTAAAGAAGTGATCAATGCAAAAGATAAATAATACTTTTAATTATAATTAGGAACAATTAATAAACAAAACGGTGAGTGAGCTAGCCATGATGAGGTAAAAGGGAAATCAGCCGATTTCCTTAACCCAGGCTGGTGACTTTAAAAAGTGATTTTTTGGTGAAAGATTGCAAATACAAAAAAGTCAGATCAGCATCTCATACTCAACAATCGAATGTATAATACAATATAGAGTTTAGAGATGTAAGTCGACGACGTTTCGATCCCCATGAGAATAGTGGGATCTCTTCAGGACAAAGCGTTGACAAGAATGCCTGGGAAGTTAGCGTGATAGCGATAGGGGGGTGACCTGAGGCCGTAAGCGGCGGAGGCGTGTTGGCGTGCAGACCGAATTCGGTCGCAATACAAATTCCAGAAGTCCGTTGCGGGTAAGGCAAAAGCGTCAAATAGTACGCAATGGAGGCCTCGAAGGGGAGAAGAGTTGAGTCACGTGACCTGCGACCCTTACTGCTCACTGAAGCTTGTGGCCCGTTCTCCGTGTATTGAAGGCTCCGTCCTCAGATTCCAAGGCCTCTCCCCTCGTGAACTCTGATCCCGGCTGGGACCCAACTCTTCTCCCCTTCGAGGCCTCCACAGCACAACACAGGTAGTCTCCTACTGTTTCACTCTGTGTGAAAGTGATAGGGAAGGTATAAGTAGGATAGTTTTGTCACTACATATCGCTGCTCCCTGGCCGCGCTGGAACACACACTGGTGCTTTACCTTACCGCACACACCCTTGCACTATTGTGCAGGGGAGTCATACTAATTACTAATTGTGTATGCAGTTACACCTGCCTGGAGATTGTCCATTATGATTGCCTTGAAGTGAGGCACATCATGCAGCTCACTTTGGTCAACTACTTTCAACGTTTCATGCCCATAAGACTCCCATTAACTCTCGCCCTGGGGAGGTGTTGCGTTGTTTCCGGTTCTGTGGTCTGGAACATATAAGATAAATGTGTGAACAATGTGCAAGAGATGTAATGTGTGGTGCACTCATACTCAATACATATTAGGCCTTCAGGGGCAGAGGAATACATTTTATTTACCTATCCCAGTGTAGCATTTTTGACCAATTAACAGTTGACACAGGTCCCCAACATGAAGCCCTTGCATTTCTTGGTTACTGACATTCAATGTATTTGATTGTCCTTGTTCCACCTTGTGTGGCACATGTATGATGCTAATTCATGAGAAATATGGGCATGAGTATCTTCCTGTTATTAATACAACCATGCAGATTTATGTACTGTAGAATCTCTTCAGTGTGAGCAGTGAGGTTATCATTTTCGGATGATAAAGCTGTCATGTTCACAAAGCAACATTTATATGGATGAGTGGAACAGTGTTATGGCCTCACATTTCCCATTTACAGGTAATAAGTGTGATTAGGAGCAGATTCTCAATGTGTGCCAGTCAAGTGACTGCAGCTTGTTGTTACACACTGACATTGCATTGGGAGATAACACATTGCTCATTATACTATTACAGTGGTTTAACTTGGTGTAGGTGCATATTCAAAAACCGCATGTGAAATTGAGTTTCGCTCACTCTTCTAGCGATGCAAACAAGTAGGCTATGAATGTACTCTTACACCATGGTATAGGTAGTCATTTCACCTAAAAACATACAATACTCATTGTGGTTTAGTACAAATTGGTGTACAGCGGTTATTTTATTGAAGATCGTTGGTCCCTCACAATCTTTTACAGGAGTGCCCTTTAACCAATTTTGGCCAACACCAACAAGTATTAAAAGCGCAGATGACCAGACGCAGTCCATTTGGGAGACATGTCATGCGACATGTGAAGGTGAGGAGAATTCCATTGAGGAGGTCCAAATCGCAATTAGGGAAGGTTTGACTCTTTCAAAGACCACAAGTGGATAATATTAACAAGGACACAAACAAAACATCCACTACTGAGTGACAAAGAAGGTGGTATGATGATAAATACAGGACAACTATGAAACCTGCCAGGAGGCACTGAAAAATGTCATTGGGCAGATTGCTTGCAGAAACTGATGAAGTTCACATCTTCCTCCTCTGATAGGTATTGTGCCTCCCCTGCAGTTGGTGGTGTTTTTATGGGAGGCATCTAAGTCACACATACATCAGGGGCAGACGATGTGGCTTCCCTTTCCCTACAAGCATTCATCAGTGCCAGTAAGGCAGCCTAGTAATCCCTGGCAAGGGTCTGGTGGCTTGCCACAAAAGCAGCAACGTTGCAATTGAGGGCACTTATTGTTGCCATAAAGTAGTCTAACTTGCACTCCAGGGATTTTATTATGCTATGAATTTGCCCCAGCTGACTGGCAACTACACTGGTGTCCGATGTGGAGGGCTGTTGTTCCCTCTGTACCATGACACCAGCAATGTCAGCTAGGGACTTATACTTCTGATTGAGCCAAGTGTAGTTGTCTCTAATTGCCTTAGTTATATACTGATTAGGACTAAGACACCTATAAACTCCTTCTAGGGTGCCCTCTAGGGTCTCCATCCCTGCCCGCATCTCATCATCCATTCGCTTCGGCACTCCTCCCACTCGCGATTGGAATACAACTTGATGGTCCTCTGAGTCCTCAGCTGGGATTGGACTGGAAGATGGGGCATGTCCTGTGGGTGATGGTTCCTCTGGAGACCCTTCCGTTGCTAAGGCTGGAGGAAGAGATTCAATGGAGTCCAGGAGTTGTTGGAAGGTGTCCCAGCAGCCGCGGCCCGTGGAGGGAGTTCCGTGGGGCGGTAAGGCGGGGCTGGGGTGGGGCAGGGCGGGGGGTTCTAAAAACTGGAATATGGATAATTGCAGGTAAGTAAACAATTAAATAAATAAAACGAATTTTGTAGCGCGCGCTGCATCGCATTTTGGGAATTTTTGTAAAAATAAAAATAGGGGTGGGGGCTGCCCAAAATGGGCAGGCCCATGCCCCCACCCCACCTCCCAATTATCAAAGTCTTTCTGCCCCCCCGGGGGGCAGATGGGGCATTGGCCCCTAATCTGCCCCTTCGGGGGGGCAGAAAGCCCACTTTACACCAGGGATTTGTTTTCAGTTTTTTTTAGGGTGGGGGCTGATGGGGTGGTATGAAATTTGTGTCAGCCCGGTGATGCCACAACTTTCCCACACAAAAATGTGTGAAAAAGGGGATTTTTCCAGCTAAATTTGAGGTTTGCAGGGCATTCTGGGTAAGGAAACTTTGGGGGATCCACACAAGCCATACCTCCCTGGAATCCCCCGTGTGTCTAGTTTTCAGAAATGTGTGGGTTTGGTACGTTCTCCTAGGTGACCGCCGAGCACCGGACCAAAAACCCAGGTGACCCCCTTTGCAAAACCAGGTCGTTTTGAGGTAGGTAATTTTCATGTCGCCTCAATACGTTTTGGGCCCTTGCCTGTCGCGGGTACTTGGGCCTCCCACACGAGTAAGGTACCGTTTTTATCGGGAGACCCGGGGAAATGCTGGATGGTAGGAAATTTGTGTCAGCCCGGTGATGCCACAACTTTCCCACACAAAAATGTGTGAAAAAGGTGATTTTTTCAGCTAAATTTGAGGTTTGCAGGGCATTCTGGGTAAGGAAACGTTGGGGGATCCACGCAAGTCATACCTCCCTGGAATCCCCCGGGTGTCTAGTTTTCAGAAATGTGTAGGTTTGGTAGGTTCCCCTAGGTGGCCGCCGAGCTCCGGGCCAAAAACCCAGATGACCCCCCTTGCAAAACCAGGTCGTTTTGAGGTAGGCAATTTTCATGTCGCCTCAATACGTTTTGGGCCCTTGCCTGTCGCGGGTACTTGGGCCTACCACACGAGTGAGGCACCGTTTTTATCGGGAGACCCGGGGGAACGCTGGGTGATAGGAAATTTGTGTCAGCCCGGTGATGCCACAACTTTCCCACACACAAATGTGTGAAAAAGGTGATTTTTGCAGCTAGATTTGAGGTTTGCAGGGCATTCTGGGAAAGGAAACGTTAGGGGATCCACGCAAGCTATACCTCCCTGGAATCCCCCGGGTGTCTAGTTTTCAGAAATGTGTGGGTTTGGTAGGTTTCCCTAGGTGGCCGCCAAGCCCGGGGCCAAAAACTCAGAGGACCCCCTTTGCAAAACCAGGATGTTACATGATAGGTAATTTTGATGTCTCCTCAATACGTTTTGGGCCCTTGCCTGACACGGGCACTAGGCCTACCCACGCAAGTGAGGTACCATTTTTCTCTGAAGACTTTGGGGAACGCAGGGTGGGTGGAATTTTGTGGACCCACGCAGATTCCAGAACTTTCCACCACAGAAATGTGAGGAAAATGTGTTATTTTGGACACATTTTTAGGTTTGCAATGGATTCCCCCAGGGGGGGCCAGATTGGGGGCTACAGCTCCCATCTGCCTCCTGGGGGGCAGAAAGACTGTCATTTTTTTGGGGGGGAGGGTGGGGCCATTGGCGTGCCCGTTTCGGGCAGCCCACACCCTAAAAACAATTGCGCAAAAAAAATCCCTGGTGTTTAGTGGGCTTTCTGCCCCCCCTGAAGGGGCAAATTAGGGGCCAATGCCCCATCTGCCCCCCGGGGGGGGGCAGAAAGACTGTAATAATTGGGGGGTGGGGTGGGGGCATGGACCTGCCCGTTTTGGGCAGCCCCCACCCCTATTTTTTTTTATTTTTTATTCCCTGGTGTCTAGTGGTCTTTTTGCCCCCCAGGGGGGGGCTGGTTGGGGGCCAATGCCCCATCTGCTCCCCAGGGGGGGCAGAAAGGCTGTAATGGCTGTAATGGCCGTAATGGTGGCATTGGCGTGCCCGTTTCGGGCAGCCCCCACCCTAAAAAAAAACTGAAAACAAATCCCTGGTGTATAGTGGGCTTTCAGCCCCCCCGAAGGGACAGATTAGGGGTCAATGCCCCATCTGCCCCCGGGGGGGCAGAAAGACTGTGATTACTGGGGGGTGGAGTGGGGGCATGGGCCTGCCCGTTTTGGGCAGCCCCCACCCCTATTGTTATTTTTTATGAAATTCCCTGGTGTCT
This sequence comes from Triturus cristatus, assembly GCF_964204655.1. Classification (NCBI taxonomy): domain Eukaryota; kingdom Metazoa; phylum Chordata; class Amphibia; order Caudata; family Salamandridae; genus Triturus; species Triturus cristatus. The sequence goes on from NC_140589.1 coordinate 1,426,619,753, forward strand.
AGTGGGCTTTTTGCCCCCCCCGGGGGGGGCAGATAGGGGTCTATTGCCCCCATCTGCCCCCCAGGGGGGGCAAAAAGACTAAATAATGCCCAAATATTTGGGGGGAGCAAAGGCCCTTCGCAAGGGGCCGCTCCCCCCACCCTGGTGTCTAGTGGGTGGATCCCTGCTTGGGGATCGCCCTCCTGTGGCGATCCCCAAGCAAACGATACCTCTCCCGTCTTTCTACGTGCTCAGGGGGCTGAGATAGCCCCCTGAGCACGTAGAAAGTGAAACTGAAATGAGCCTCTTGGCTCATTTCAGTTTCACTTTCACTGTAATGACGTCGGCGCGACGTGCGAGCTGATCGTCATTACAGTGAAAGGGGGGGGCACGGGAGCTGGGGAAGCTCTTCCCCAGCTCCCGAGGCTATTTTGCATGAAAGGGAATCCCTCTGGTGCCTGCACCAGAGGGATTCCCCAGGGAATGCCTCATGAAGAGCTGGACTCGTCATGGGCACAGCGCGACTGTGCTCCATGACGAGTCCAGCCCGTCATGGGCATATAAGGGGTTAAATGTGAGTTGCTTATTGTGATTAGTGATAAACTTTGCTATAGTGTTTCTGTAGGTTTAGGACAGAATGCAGAAGTCAGCACGACCTGACAGGGTCACGTTGGTCACTATTTCCATATTAATGTGTGGCAGGTACTGTGGGTGGTTTTTGAAAAAAAGCAGTGGGTATAAAGGTCATATGTGTCGGTTTTTACATAGTCACGTGAATTTTAGACTTTTAAGGTCATGATTTTCAACTGGTAAGTCACGTGACATAAGATGCTGGGACAATTCTGGGGCGATGTTCAATTATTCAGACTGTTCCAAGGAATGTTGTCATTTAATCCCTGTAGATGGGTGAACAGACAATATATCCAGCGCTGTTCCTTTTCCAGAAGGTGTTGGTGCCCACTGGTGGAATTGTGCTCATGTTGCTTGATTACCACCCATTCCATGTCGTTTGTAGTTTGTCCCATTTCCAAAAAGTGATTTTTCATCCGTGTCGTGTTGCGTTTGCAACAGATGTTGCTCCTGTGTTCGCAAATTCTCATCTTGATTTAGCGACTAGTCATGCCTATATACCTCAAACCACAGGGGCATGTGATGAGGTAGATGGCATTGATGGTGTTGCAATTCGTGTGGTATTTGCAATGTTTTACCAGGTTCTAAATTGAAGCTTTTGGTAGGTTTTGTTAGGTGGCAAACACTGGAGTCTCCGCATGGGTAGTGCCCTGTCACTTTTGGGAGACCCCATGCATTCAGTATGGTGTTAGTTTGTCTGATATGTTGCTGTGATCTGGTAGACACTAGGCTGCCTTTTATGCTTCTTCCTTTTTTGTATTCAAACAGGGGCTTCTCCCACTGCATTCTTCCAGTGTTCAATATCTTCCAGTGTTTGTATATAATATGCGAGACTTGGTTTGACACTGGATTGTAGGTTGTAACACATGCAAGTGGGATTGTTGGTTCTGTCTGTGGTTTTTGTTCCAAAAGTCTGTCTCGGTTTTGGTTGCGTGCCATCTTTTTCGCTTTGTTGATGATCCTATCTGGATTTCCTCTTTCCTTCAGTTTGGTGGTTAGTGTCTGTGCTTGATGTTTGAAGTCTTGTAGGTTGCTTCAGTTTCTGCGTAGTCTTAGATATTGCCCGTAAGGTAAATTTTCCCTTAGTGTTCTTGGGTGGAAGCTGGTGTAGTGGAGAAGGGAATTCTTTGCTGTGGCTTTAAAGTGAGTTTTGCCATTTATGGTTGTTATGTCCAGATCAAGGAATGTGATGGTTTTCCTGCTCACTGTGTGGGTGAATTTCAGATAAGGATCACATCCATTAATCCAGGTAAAAAATGTCTGGAGAGATTCTTCCGAACCTTCCCAAATTATGAACACATCATCAATGTGCCTCTTGTAGAATCTGGCATGAGGTGTGTCACTAGCTTAGATTACTAAGCCATGACAGAGATCAAGATCCCCTTCTGCATGGAATCAGCAGTTGTTGTTTACAGAGTGAAATACAAATAAGGAGTGTCATGTGCCTGTCTGTCAATTAGTGATGCAGATCATTGAGAATGTTGTCACTTCCCTCTACAGCTGCTGGATCAGAGACAGCTATGTCTACAACAGCTATGAGGAGACAGGTTCAGCAGGTGACACCAGGAGGGAACACAAAGGGACAGAAAGTTGTGGCTGGAGCTGGTGAGTTTGCTTATATCATGTACATCTCTGTATAACACCTCAGTGCTATGGTGTGAGCTGTCATTTGTGGTGGTACCCTAACCAGGTCACATGATCCTCAGCTGTTGATGCAAAGTGCAGTAAATACAACCCTTGTGTTGCACCACATGTAATACCAGGTCAATCACTAATACGGTTGCAACCTCTGTGTTCCAGGGGATGCTGAGGATGAGGATGACAGACCTATGACCAGTGCGGGCCGACGGGGAATCAGAGGGGAAAATCCCCTGATCCTCCAAGCAGTTATGTCAGCAGCAAGTACTGCTCAAGAGGAGGAGGAAGTTCCTGAGGACATCGACTTGGTGGATGATGATGACTACATGTCCATCCACTCCGGGGATGACGATTCTGATGCCAATGAGAGCTATCGTGCCAGATTGCCAAAATCAGTCAGGGCATCACATCCTCCGCCAAGCAACTCTTGACAGCCTCCTCCCAAGCAAACAATTGCCTGTCCCCAGCATAAAGCAAACCAACCACAGCTCCCACGCATCCCAACACAGACATCACTCCCTCAGAGCCCTCACGTCTAGGACCGACATGGTGGTTCCCCTACCTGCTCTTCCCTATACAGTGTATCCCTGCCATCCTCTCCACCATCTGGGGGAAGTACCAGCCCTGTTGTGGTGCAGGTATCCCCTGGGCACTATTCTCCTGCCCACAGGCTTCCACCTGCCACCCCCTCCCCTGCTGTTGGACCTGCTCGTCCCATCCATGGCAGACATCTGCAGAGAGGGCCTGCACCTGGCTATGATGGCCAGTGGGAGCAGGACTTCTTCCAACAGCAGGCAGATGTGAGGCAGGACATTCGTGCCATAGGGGCTACCCTGTCAGACATGTCTGAGTCCCTGCAGGACATGGTCTAATTCCCTCAGGTGGTGGACAGGCTGAGCCAAGTTTTGGATAGGATGGATATAACTTGGCAGGACATGTCCAGGAATATGAGAGATATGATATCCATCCAAAGGGCACTCTGCAAGACACCATGCCTTGGCCATGAAGATGATGGAGGGCATGCTGAAAGTGATCCAAAGTCTCCCTTCATGGTCAACGCAGGGAGGGGAGCCATCATATCTGCCTGCAGGACAGCACATCCACTCACCTGTACCACCAACTGCACAGCACCACAGCAAAGGTACACATCCACACCGGCGGCCTGAACAGGCACTCCCACCACCTGCACAACCACCACCAACCCCTGTACAGGCACCCCCGCCACCTGCACAACCACCACCAACCCCTGTACAGGCACTGCCACCACCTGCACAACCACCAACAAACCCTGTACAGGCACTGCCACTACCTACACAACCACCACCAACCCCTGTACAGGCACTGCCACCACCTGCACAACCACCACCAACCCCTGTACAGGCACTCCCACCACGTGCACAACCAGCCCTTGTCTAGGCACAAACACCAAACGTGCATACACCATCTACCCCTGCACATGTAGATCACCCTGTAGAGGCACATGGACAATACACACCTACACATAAGCGACGAGCCCGACCTGACCCCTCACAGCGATCATCACCTCCAAAATTGCGATGTCGTAAGCAAGATCGCCAGTGACAAGAATCCCAAGACAAATTGGCCACGTGAATATGTGTATAGAAAAAATAAAGATCTACAAAACTAAGATTCTGTTGTGCATCATGTCCTGTATAACGATGTAGGTGGCCTAGAGATGTGAGGAGGTATGTGTGTGTGTGACACAGTTACAAGTGTAACCCATCATTGCAACAAGCCATTATGTGCATAGCAGATGACTCACCAAATATCAAAATGAAGTCAAACAAGTTAAAGTAAGTAGAATTCCTCAAAGATATTTATGAATGAACAGAAGAACAACCGTCCATTTGGAAGGGAGAAAGGAAAACAAATGATGATCTTAATGCAGATGGAGAAGGGAACTTGGATTGGGGTGGGGCAACAAAAATATAACACATCAGGGAGCGTCGGGGAAACCAGTCCATTTACAAGGGGAAAATGAAATAATTGTTCAGGACGACGTCTCAGTCAAAAGTCAAGTGTCCTTCTGGTGATCCTCTACTACCACAATGTCCAGATCCTCAGAGTCTGATGCAGGCACACGGCTGGCAGGTGCAGGAACAGGCACCACATGGGTTTGTGACACACGAGGAGTACGGGGGGAAACAGTGTGGAGCAACGGACAGGGGGAGACATTGACGGTGGTATGGGAAGGGATTTGGGAGACAACAGACGACATGGATGTGGCCATGGAATTGATGCTGGTGGGGAGGGTGGCCAGAGATCGGACAATGTCCTCTGCGTATCTCCAGACACACTTGTAACATGATGCGAGCGGTCATGTCTGACTGACCTTCACACATCCACCTCAAGTCCCCTGACACAGCCACAGGAGGAACAACACCGAGAGAGGCCTGGGGGGGACAGGAGGGATGTGGTGCCTCAGGTCCAGAGCCAATGTTGTGGTCAAGCTGGCAGCTACGAGGAGGGGGCTGGTTGCAGGGGATGCAGCTGGAGCCCCCGATGGAATGGGGGACTCTAGAGGTAGGGAGGGGCTGATGGCAGGCCCAGATTGGGTTTGGCCTGCCCCAGGGACACCTCTTCAGGACCCACAGGTGAAGAGTCTGGGGGAGAGTAGCTCTCCACCACATCATGGGCAGAGGTGTCGGGTTCTTCCCCCCACCTTCAATGTCCACAGCCTCCACCCGGAAGGTAGCACCAGCATCAGGGTGTTCCTTGTCAGTCCGGGTGGGCGCAATCCCCTTGCCTCCTGATGTTGAGGGTCCCTCCTCATTCTCTTCTTCCTCGCTGGTAGAAAGAGGGTGTAGCCGTCGGCGCACTCATGGCCTCGCGCTCCGGGCCTGGTCCTGCTGTCCTTCCATTTCGCCAGCTGTGGCTGCTGAAATGTAAGCAAAATCCTAATGTGGTGGTTGTTTCATGCAGGATGAGACACATACATAGATGAGCCAAGGTCAGACTTTGTTTTCCTCTGATCACACTCTACAGTTGTCAGTGTTTCTAAACTTACATTACATGTATGTTCACTGTCATTTACTGAATTGAGTCTGACATGGACATCTCACGTGAATGTTTGTGGCTTACACAACTGTATTGGTCAACCCTCAACCTTGGCATTCTTGTGATCTGTGTGTCCTGTCACTGCTACATGTGCAAGTTTCAAAACCAGTCCACCAAAGGAGAACTTGAAGAGTCCAGATTTATGCGAATTTGGCCATTGATAAGGAGTCGCAGCTATTTAACATCTGGACAAGTGTCTTCTGCTTTGTAACATTGTATGGGACAAGACAAGTGCCGAATGTGTGTCACACATCCACATAGGGTCTGGGATATTTCTCTACCTACATTGTGAGTCTAGCCTTTTGCTGTCCCCACATATAATCTGACAATCCAGTGCCACATATTGGCTTTGGTGACTGATAAGGTAGTGCAGTACACCGGTGAACAGTGGGGGTCATTGTGACAGCTACGTGTACATGTGAAATGTCATACAGGCCACTGAGGGGGAGACGTCTATCAGAGGACACACCTTGCAAATTTAGAAGCACTTACAAGTGATGCAAGGATCTCAAAGTCTGTCTTGACTCCATAGCACATGATGATCTGTATTAGACCTGGCACCTTGGCGTGAGTCTCCCTTCCACTTTTTGTCGCTGTGCCTCATGCGTTTTGCTGGTGTTAGCTGCTCAGAGCACTGTGCCACTGCCAACCAGTGCCACAGTGCAAGTGCTCCCTATTTAAAATGTATATGTTGGTTGGATTCCCTGATTGGCTTATTTGGTTTACTGTCAGACCCCAGTAAAGTGCACCAGGAGTGCCAGGGCTTGTAAATACAAATGCTGCTGGTGGGCTTGCAGCACTGGTTGTGCCACCCACAGAAGCGGCCTGGTAAAATGTATCTAAGGTCTGCCATTGCAGAACCTGCGTGCAGTCTGGTACTGTCATGCTGACTGGGTAAGTGCACACACTTGCCAGTCCCTAAACCTTCCCTTAACTTCATATCATTCACCCCTATGGTAGGCCCAAGGGCAGGGTGCATTGTAAGCATAAGGTAGGGCAAGCCCTGATGTGTGTGGCATGTCCTAGTAGTGAATTACAGCCATTTTCGTTTTTCACTATTGTAAGGCTACCTGTTCTCCATAGGCCAGAATGGGCTGTTAGAATTGTTACATTCTATGATCCTAACAGACCCAGGGAACATGGTAGAATTTCGAGTTTAGTATGCCTGAACTCAGAATAATAAAATACATCTTTTAGTAAAGTTTATTTTAATATTCTGTGTTTGCAAATACCACTTTTAGAAAGTTGGTATTTGCTTGCTTGACCATTTCAGCCCGCCTCTGCTATGATGTGTATCTGCCTGTCTGGTTGTGTGAGTGACAGGGCTGGGGAGACCTAGAGGGGCAGGGCCAGGCAGCCTGGTGGTGAATAGGAAGAATTGCAGTCAGATGGGTGGGAGGACTACACCTGGGCTCTGAATAGGGTTGTGCTCTGCTACCACAATGCTGGCTCCACCTCCTGCAGAGCGGCTGATGGCTCTGCCCTGCAACCTGAATAGAAAGGCAGAGTCATGTCAACAGAGTGCTCAAGAACTGGTTTGGACTGGGCAAAGAGCCCTCCACCCCAGAGGAACAAAGGAATTAGGGGTATAAGTATTGGGACCCTGCTCCCAAGAAATTAGATCCTGCTGAAACAAGAAGAACCTCTGCCAGTGGAGAAGGAACTGGAAAAGCTGTAGGAGGAGTAAATGCCCCTGACCTGGGGGATTGGCCTGCAGTGGTTGCCTTGCTGCTGAAGGAGAGGAGAAAGACTGCTAAAGACTTTGCTTCAACTTGTGCTTTGAAAAGATCTCCAAGGGCTTGAACTGAGCTTGCCCCCTGAACGAAGTCCCAGGACCAGTGGACTTCACCCCCAGCTCCCCAGAGTCTTTTGGAAGTGCCTGCTGCTGTTGTTGGGCCTTCTGAGGGACTGCGTGTCGCAAGGAGCTGGAAACGCGACGCAAGGAAGAGAAGCGTGCCGCCGCCGGAGCCGCTGTCGTCGCATCTCGCAGAGAGTGTCGCCACTGCAGCATCGCATCGAGTGGAAGCGTCTCGCATCATTCCGGAAGCGTCTTGCAACGCCGAAGAAGCGTGTCGCCATCGCAGCCATCGCAGCTGTCGCATTGCAACGCATCGAGAGAAGAGTCTCGCATCGAGGAGGAAGTGTGTCGCCATCGCAGCCATCGTAGTTGTCGCATTGCACCGCATCCAGAAAAGCGCCTTGCATCCACGCAGAAGCGTGCCGCCGTTGGAGCCGCTGTCGTCGCATCTCGCAGAAGGGGTGTCGCCGCTGCAGCATCACATCGAGCGGAAGCGTCTCGCAATGTCGGAGAAGAGTGCCGCTGCCAAGGCCGCTGTCGTCGCATCTCGCCAAAGGTGACGCCGCTGTAGCTGACGCATCGAGTCGAGCCTTCTCGCAACGTCGAGAAGCGTAACGCATCTGGAAGATCCCGTCTTTATTTCTTTTGCACCAAGAACTTCAAAGCATCTGCATTGCTGCAACACTTTCGTTGCCCTGCGTGTCGCATCTAAGGTACCTTGACTTAAAGTGTTGCATTTAAGAACTTAAGAGAAACTTAGCAATCTCCTACCAACTAAGCAACCGTATTGTGACCTCTGTCCCTCCAGGCCGGTCGCCCCCACACGCCGCGCACACTCCTCGTGAGTGAGCCCAGGCTGCCCCTCGTTCCCGCCAAGTGCCGCCGCTGTCCGCAGCTGTGATCCTGGTACACCGCCGTTGCTGCTCTTGCCCCGCCCGAGCTGCGTTTGTATCTGCGATTCCGATTGTATTTCCCCTGTGTTTTTGCTCCTTGTTTAATTTCTGTTTCTCTCCCTGTGCCCCGTGTTGTTTCATTTTGTGATTATTGTACCCCTCTTGTTGTCGCACCCGGACCCTGCCGCGCTTCCCGCCACCTCCCCACTCCCCGCCGCTGCCCCCTGCAGCCCCGCCCCTTCCCTCTGCAGCCCTTCCCATTCGCCGCCCCGCTCCCGCCTCCCAGCTGCTCCTCCCTCCCACTGGACCTTATACGACGAGGTGAGCGCGGTGGTGAGCAGTGACCTCTGTCCCTCCGGGCCGGTCGCCCCCACGCGCCGCACACACTCCTCGTGAGTGAGCTCAGGCTGCCCCTCGTTCCCACCAAGTGCCGCCGCTGTCCGCAGCTGTGATCCTGGTACACCGCCGTTGCTGCTCTTGCCCCGCCTGCGCTGCGTTTGTATTTGCGATTCCGATTGTATTTCCCCTGTGTTTTTGCTCCTTGTTTAATTTCTGTTTCTCTCCCTGTGCCCCGTGTTGTTTCATTTTGTGATTATTGTACCCCTCTTGTTGTCGCACCCGGACCCTGCCGCGCTTTCTGCCACCTCTCCGCTCCCCGCCGCTGCCCCCTGCGGCCCCGCCCCCTTCCCTCTGCAGCCCTTCCCATTCACCGCCCCGCTCCCGCCTCCCAGCTGCTCCTCCCTCCCACTGGACCTTATACGACGAGGTGAGCGCGGTGGTGAGCAGTGACCTCTGTCCCTCCGGGCCGGTCGCCCCCACGCGCCGCACACACTCCTCGTGAGTGAGCTCAGGCTGCCCCTCGTTCCCACCAAGTGCCGCCGCTGTCCGCAGCTGTGATCCTGGTACACCGCCGTTGCTGCTCTTGCCCCGCCTGCGCTGCGTTTGTATTTGCGATTCCGATTGTATTTCCCCTGTGTTTTTGCTCCTTGTTTAATTTCTGTTTCTCTCCCTGTGCCCCGTGTTGTTTCATTTTGTGATTATTGTACCCCTCTTGTTGTCGCACCCGGACCCTGCCGCGCTTTCCGCCACCTCTCCGCTCCCCGCCGCTGCCCCCTGCGGCCCCGCCCCCTTCCCTCTGCAGCCCTTCCCATTCACCGCCCCGCTCCCGCCTCCCAGCTGCTCCTCCCTCCCACTGGACCTTATACGACGAGGTGAGCGCGGTGGTGAGCAGTGACCTCTGTCCCTCCAGGCCGGTCGCCCCCACGCGCCGCGCACACTCCTCGTGAGTGAGCTCAGGCTGCCCCTCGTTCCCGCCAAGTGCCGCCGCTGTCCGCAGCTGTGATCCTGGTACACTGCTGTTGCTGCTCTTGCCTCGCCCGCGCTGCGTTTGTATTTGCGATTCCGATTGTATTTCCCCTGTGTTTTTGCTCCTTGTTTAATTTCTGTTTCTCTCCCTGTGCCCCGTGTTGTTTCATTTTGTGATTATTGTACCCCTCTTGTTGTCGCACCCGGACCCTGCCGCGCTTCCCGCCACCTCCCCGCCGCTGCCCCCTGCAGCCCCGCCCCTTTCCCTCTGCAGCCCTTCCCATTCGCCGCCCCGCTCCAGCCTCCCAGCTGCTCCTCCCTCCCACTGGACCTTATACGACGAGGTGAGCGCGGTGGTGAGCAGTGACCTCTGTCCCTCCGGGCCGGTCGCCCCCACGCGCCGCGCACACTCCTCGTGAGTGAGCTCAGGCTGCCCCTCGATCCCACCAAGTGCCGCCGCTGTCCGCAGCTGTGATCCTGGTACACCGCCGTTGCTGCTCTTGCCCCGCCTGCACTGCGTTTGTATTTGCGATTCCGATTGTATTTCCCCTGTGTTTTTGCTCCTTGTTTAATTTCTGTTTCTCTCCCTGTGCCCCGTGTTGTTTCATTTTGTGATTATTGTACCCCTCTTGTTGTCGCACCCGGACCCTGCCGCGCTTCCCGCCACCTCCCCGCTCCTGCCCCCTGCGGCCCCACCCCCTTCCCTCTGCAGCCCTTCCCATTCACCGCCCCGCTCCCGCCTCCCAGCTGCTCCTCCCTCCCACTGAACCTTATACGACGAGGTGAGCGCGGTGGTGAGCAGTGACCTCTGTCCCTCCGGGCCGGTCGCCCCCACGCGCCGCGCACACTCCTCGTGAGTGAGCCCAGGCTGCCCCTCGTTCCCGCCAAGTGCCGCCGCTGTCCGCAGCTGTGATCCTGGTACACCGCCGTTGCTGCTCTTGCCCCGCCTGCGCTGCGTTTGTATTTGCGATTCCGATTGTATTTCCCCTGTGTTTTTGCTCCTTGTTTAATTTCTGTTTCTCTCCCTGTGCCCCGTGTTGTTTCATTTTGTGATTATTGTACCCCTCTTGTTGTCGCACCCGGACCCTGCCGCGCTTCCCACCACCTCCCCGCTCCCCGCCGCTGCCCCCTGCGGCCCCGCCCCCTTCCCTCTGCAGCCCTTCCCATTCACCGCCCCGCTCCCGCCTCCCAGCTGCTCCTCCCTCCCACTGGACCTTATACGACAAGGTGAGCGCGGTGGTGAGCAGTGACCTCTGTCCCTCCGGGCCGGTCGCCCCCACGCGCCGCGCACACTCCTCGTGAGTGAGCCCAGGCTGCCCCTCGTTCCCGCCAAGTGCCGCCGCTGTCCGCAGCTGTGATCCTGGTACACTGCCGTTGCTGCTCTTGCCCCGCCCGCGCTGCGTTTGTATTTGCGATTCCGATTGTATTTCCCCTGTGTTTTTGCTCCTTGTTTAATTTCTGTTTCTCTCCCTGTGCCCCGTGTGGTTTCATTTTGTGATTATTGTACCCCTCTTGTTGTCGCACCCGGACCCTGCCACACTTCCCGCCACCTCCCCGCTCCCCGCCGCTGCCCCCTGCGGCCCGCACCCTTCCCTCTGCAGCCCTTCCCATTCGCCGCCCCGCTCCCGCCTCCCAGCTGCTCCTCCCTCCCACTGGACCTTATACGATGAGGTGAGCACGGTGGTGAGCAGTGACCTCTGTCCCTCCGGGCCGGTCGCCCCCACGCGCCGCGCACACTCCTCGTGAGTGAGCCCAGGCTGCCCCTCGTTCCCGCCAAGTCCCGCCGCTGTCCGCAGCTGTGATCCTGGTACACCGCCGTTGCTGCTCTTGCCCCGCCCGCGCTGCGTTTGTATTTGTGATTCCGATTGTATTTCCCCTGTGTTTTTGCTCCTTGTTTAATTTCTGTTTCTCTCCCTTTGCCCCGTGTTGTTTCATTTTGTGATTATTGTACCCCTCTTGTTGTCGCACCCGGACCCTGCCGCGCTTCCCGCCACCTCCCCGCTCCCCGCCGCTGCCCCCTGCGGCCCCGCCCCCTTCCCTCTGCAGCCCTTCCCATTCGCCGCCCCGCTCCCGCCTCCCAGCTGCTCCTCCCTCCCACTGGACCTTATACGACGAGGTGAGCGCGGTGGTGAGCAGTGACCTCTGTCCCTCCGGGCCGGTCGCCCCCACGCACCGCACACACTCCTCGTGAGTGAGCCCAGGCTGCCCCTCGTTCCCGCCAAGTGCCGCCGCTGTCCGCAGCTGTGATCCTGGTACACCGCCGTTGCTGCTCTTGCCCCGCCCGCGCTGCGTTTGTATTTGCGATTCCGATTGTATTTCCCCTGTGTTTTTGCTCCTTGTTTAATTTCTGTTTCTCTCCCTGTGCCCCGTGTTGTTTCATTTTGTGATTATTGTACCCCTCTTGTTGTCGCACCCGGACCCTGCCGCGCTTCCCGCCACCTCCCCACTCCCGCTGCTGCCCCCTGCGGCCCCGCCCCCTTCCCTCTGCAGCCCTTCCCATTCGCCGCCCCGCTCCCGCCTCCCAGCTGCTCCTCCCTCCCACTGGACCTTATACGACGAGGTGAGCGCGGTGGTGAGCAGTGACCTCTGTCCCTCCGGGCCGGTCGCCCCACGCGCCGCGCACACTCCTCGTGAGTGAGCCCAGGCTGCCCCTCGTTCCCGCCAAGTGCCGCCGCTGTCCGCAGCTGTGATCCTGGTACACCGCCGTTGCTGCTCTTGGGCTAGGATTGGCTGCAGTGTGTCAGCTGATGCATGGTGGGGGATGGTAGGCCCTTGGACAGGTGTTTACCCTTGGCTAAAATGATCAACGACCACAGTTCGTGTATTCCGGTCCGGAATCGGAGATTCCGGCCCGGAAGCGGAATTCACGCTCCGGGCGTGCAATTTCCGCCTCGGGAGCGGAAATTCCAGCCCGAGTGCGGACGTAAAGTTAGTACTCGTAAGTCCATTCTGTGAATACCAAAAGTAGTAAGTTCATTCTGTGAATGCCAAAAGTAGTAAGTGCATTCTGTGAATACCAGAAGTAGTATGTGCATTCTGTGAATACCAAAATGGTAGTAAGTTTAGGATTTTGTCTTACGTTAGTTCTGTGAATCGGGGCCATAGAGAGACAGATACGAAGACAACAAATACACAATCAAATATCAAATGCACACAGGCACACATGCACACACATGTAGATATATAATGCATGATTACATGTGCCAATGAGTAAGGGGTGAGGAGATGTATAAATGGATTAAAGCAGGAATATGGGTGAATAAAATGGAAAGGAGGAGTGAGTTTATACATGGATTGAAAAATGTTGGGTGAGACTGTGGTCAGACGGAGGGATGAGTATAAGTTCGACAGAGTGGAACAGTGTATGAACAGCCCAATTATTTATATATCCATGCTCTCATACTTCAACGTACATGGTCATCCATCTTTCAGCAACTACATTCATCCAGCTACCATCCTTTCACTCACTCTTCCATGCATTACACCATACACTCTCTCATTCATTTTTCCATCTATCTACTCATCATCCATGAACTCAGTCCATTCATGCATGCTCCAACTTGTCTATTTATCAATCTTTGCACTCATTCTCCTATTCGTCTCTCCATACACTCATCCAGTTATGCACTGACAAGTTCATCTGTGCATGCATTCAGCCACCAATTCACAGTTTTCCCTGTTCTCTGCAGGCATTATACATTCAATTTAATATGCTCATGGCTCTTTATATCTGCTAGACCTATTGCATCGAGAAAGCAATTACCTCCATGTCAGTCTTCCTCTCACCGTCCTTACGTATCACTGTTTAATGTGCAGTTTCACTGCGCAACACAGTTCAGTAATCATTGTGGAATGTACCTGGTCTAAGGAAAATGAGAGTGTGAATAAGTCTTCAAGTTAAGGAATGCTTGAAATGGAGACTATGGGTAAATATGTAAAAAAGTTAGAGCGTGTACATGAATGTGAGTAAACGCATGCCAAGGGTCAGCTGTGTGCATATGGGTGGAGTTTGTAAATTAGTGCACGTTGAAAATCTGAGTGTTAGAATATGAGTGACAACCAGACTAAGATGATGAATGGGAGTGGGTGTGTGAAACTTTGGATGATTAATAAGACACTTGAGTAAGGTTCCCACATAGCTCGATTTTTCTTCTTGTCTTGTGTTGAAAATTACTATCCATGCAGCAACATTACTTCATGGTATTCAGTCCCTCTCAATTCTCAATCCATTGGGTCTAATCTCTCTCTTGATTATTTCTTTCAGGTCTTTTAATATATAAGGGATAAAGTACTCCTGCTGTAGATTATAAGGCTATTGCAAATCACAAAGGAGTTCCATAACCTTCTAGAGGAACTGTCATGTAGTTCCTATAAACCTGTATAGGATCTGGGTGTTTAGTCAACATACACCATAGGATTGGTGTCCTAACTGATTCTAGAAACCCCCACCAGGTATGTTAGCCTGTATACCAGCTAGCTCACAGTGCCACTAGAAACCCCTCTTACCAAGGAGAGAATAGTTCTTGGCAACTATCAAACATGACAACTCTGTCCCATCAGGGATCGTGGAAACAGTGCTATACTTTTCGCTTAGTCACTCGTGTTCACTTCTTCTCAGAGAAATACCCAGAAAAAACGGTGGAGACGTTTTCCAATAAGCATTTATTGAACCTGCGTCATTCTAGTGTAAAATAGGTATGATGGAACAACCATTAGGTAGAAACAAATATACATGATTAGAAGCACTAACAGAGTAAAAGGATGGTAGATTTCTGACATCATGCTAAATTTATGAATGCAGGCAAGTATATAAAATACATGACAGTAATAAATGCATGCTTCTACGATGCAACCCTAACTAGATGTACCTAAGTGTACCTAGCATGTATGTGGGTTTAAAGCCAAAACCCTCCCTGGGATAAAGTCAACCCCATTACCAGAAGTGAGAGACTGTGGGACCCCGTCTTGGTCTTGAGATGGACACCCCGCGAGGGATGTCTGACCACTGAGAACAGGACGGTCTGCGTGCAGGAACCTCAGCATCTCACATCAGTGTGTCAGCATGGAAGTCTTTTTCTCCTCTGACTACCTCAGCAAGATATGGTGTTTATATACCCAAAGTGGTACCCTCAGGGGTTCTACCTTGCTGTGTCATGTCGGACTTAGGATGATGGAAGGAATGACCCTTATACATAGTTATTATGCAGGAGATGGTAGTCTGACTGTGTTTCCAAGAATCCTCATGCATAATGGATGAGGCTAGTTTTCAGGGAAAACCCCACATACTGTTAACAGTACTGTAACTATGTAAAATGTCAGTCCCAAGAGCCGTTATGTAGTGTACATAGCGTTGGTCCGGCCTATGGATACGAAACCCTCCGGTTTCGACCCTTGAGTCTGGATTGACATCTGTTTGTGTCTGTGGGCAAAACTAACCATCCAGTCCAATTGGGGTCTGAAGTATTGTACTGCATGATGTTATCCATTGTATCCCCTCCACATGATGTAAAGTTTTGCCACCCCTCAAAGTGTGACGGTGTTGGAATCCGAGGTGTATTCGAATCCTTGTTCTTGGCTATCCCAAGACAGGAAGTCTGTTTCACAGTATGGTTTAAAAAGATTATCTGCTGTGAAATGAGGCACACTCTAAATAGTGCTTCTGTTCCCTGTACCTGCCATTCCTTCGAACCACAGACAGATTTTATGTCTCTAGTGTCCTTCCATAAGTCGAAACCTGTTCAGACAGTTGGGAAATAAAGGATGCAGAGTAAATCTGTTTGGTATTAGTCAGCATATTTTTCTGTGCAGGTGTAGGTGCAACCTTATAGTAATATGAGGTTGGGTCTGAAATGTTAAACCCTGAAAAATAACAAAACTTCTGTACAAACATTTTGGAAGTACCTTTTGGTGGTGTTGGGCAATGTTCTCATTGGTGGCATTTGAAAACATTTCATGGGATACTGGATTTATGTAAAAAGTTATGACCATAATGATGGTAATGGTACATATTGTCAAAATCAGATATGTCCTCTAAAGTTTCAGTGCATGAAAATGCAGCGGATTGTTCCAAATCAGACAACTTATTATTTACAGTTTCAAAATCCCAATTGTCAGAAAATGTACTGGAGGAAATGATGACATTTAGAGAGATTTTAAATAAATGTGGTATTTTCAAAAGTTCAGTGGGACCAAATACATCATAATAAACATTGTCCCAAACTATACCATCAGGAATTGGAACAGCTGTAATGTTCACGAAGGTCAGGTCTCTTTGTTCACAATGAGAAGATGTATGAGGTTTCAGGACCAAGTTCACATTTGATACTGCAGAGCATCCTGGGAGATAGTTTCCATTCATGAGTAAGCAACAACAGTCATTAGGCCAATCCAGAACAGAAACAATATTCCAGGTATTATCTAGAGCTGGAGCCAAGGTGATACCAAGTAAGTCTTTTTCAGAAAAATGTAGAAGTTCACTGGGATCCAAAGAAGATGTATCAAAATCGTTGAAGTAGCCAGATGCAGTTCGATCTATTTTTGGTAGCTCAGCAGGTTTTGTCGAACTGGCAGACGTCTCTTGTAGAGGCATATTCATGTAGACATTGGTGTTAGGTTGAATTGATATTTGTCTTTCATTTGTGTTTTGAAGTTCTGTTTCAAGAGGAGCGAGTTCCATTTCAGTGTTGGAAATTCCGTTATTTTGTATCAGTGACTCTTCAAATGTTATGAGTCTTTCTGTCTGAACTACCTGTATGGTAGTGAGAGGAGAGCATCGGTTACTCAGGAGCCCATGTGGCCAACTATTCAGTATCGGCCACAAAGTGTGATTTGATCAGATTAATGGAGACTAATTGCTTTTCTTTTTTGCCAGGAAGAGGTGGAAGAAGTACTGTTCTTGTTTCTTTGACAGCCAGGACAAATACAGGCATTCTGTATGATGGCCCTAATTCTTTCTTGTCCAGAATCTTTTCTCTGACCAAATCCCCAACTTTAGAGATCCAGGCAGGTCTTGTTGTGGCTGATTTGACTTCCGCCAGTGGCGGTGCGTTTTATTTGCACATTGCTTTGTAGTGCCTGGAATTTATTGAGATCCTGTAAAACAGCCAAACGTTTATTGATGTCAAACAGTTTTTCATCCACCACTGTGCTTTCAAAATTGAGATCAGGTACGCACATTCACATCCAAATAGGACTTTGTAAGGAGCAACACCTACTAGGGAACTTCTTGGCATGTTGTTAAGGGCTCTTTGGACCCGTATAAGTAATTGACCCATACCAACCGAACTTAATACTCTCTCTTTCAGTCTCGGTTTTCAGTCTCCATGACCAAATTTCTCTCTGGATGGTACGGAGAGGAGTACCGCAGTGCAACACCCAGACTTCCCATGGCTTCCTTGTAAGCCCTAGAGCTAAACGTGGCGCCACGGTCATAGTGTAATCTGCCAACTGCGCATGTCCCTATAAAGACTGTCAAATCCTTTATAACAGTTCGAGTGTCAGCTGAGCGCTGAGCGCTGAGGCCATACCCATAGGAATCTAGAGCATGAATCCACTGCCACCAAGATATACTTGTAAGACCCCTCTGTTTGTAGGGAGCTGAAGTGGTCCAAATAGACACAAGCGAGTGGTTTATCTGATATTTGTAATGGTGTCTGCACTGGATGCGCCACGGTAGAACCCTTCATGTGCTGACAGATGTCGCACTTTAAGACAAAGTTCTTTGTCGGTTTAATTAGTCCTGGCCACCAATAGCGCTGTTTCAACAATGAAACTGTCCCTGTAACTCCTGCGTGTGCAGAACCCTGACCCTCATGTACAGCTAGTATTAAACCTAATCTGCAATCCATGTTTGGTATTACTCTATCCCTCACTCCTGGAATTTGAGCAAACAGAATATTATTTGCGTCTGACTTGTAGGATACTTGAGTGGGAAGCCTTTAGGTAAAGCTGGGCTGTTGTTGCGTGAAGCAATGACAGCTACCATTATCTGTCCATCTATTCTTGTTTTAGAATGAGTGATTGCAGCTACGGCAGCAAATCATACTGCCCCCTTGGCGGCTTCATCGGCCAATGAATTTCCTTCAATGTGAATGCCATCACATTGATGACTCAGCGTGTGTAGCACATGAGCTCTTGGTAGTTCGTTTTTCAACTAAGCTACCTGTTTCATGGCCATAAGACAGGGTCTCCCAGAAGAGACCCTTAATTTTTCTGGGTTGTCCCCCTCCATTTGGAGTGTTATTTCATGTGACCTATGTGGGACACTTACCCATGTATCAGGTGTTTCCACCGTGAAATGCTCATTCAAATCCGGTGTCATCAGAAATTCCATCAGGTTCTAGAGAGCTACTGTTACTTCTGCTGCGCTGTCTAGCATCGTCAGAGACCATTCCCTGTTCAGAAGTTGAGTCCTCCGAATTCTGGCCATGTCTATCTTTGAGACCTGCTACTTTATTGTTTTTAAATTGAGGTTTCGATTTTGGATTATCTTCTTTTTTGTAAGTATAGTCTGAAGTGCGATGCGTGTCTCTGGACTTTGTACGCTCTTCTTGTCTGTGTTCTGACCGTCCTTCCCTCTTGGAGTGTTTTAATGTACCCTGAAAGGAGCAAGAGGAACGTGTATCAGTGTCCTGATACCTGTCAGGTTTTTTTTATGTTATCGCGGGTCCTAAGGTTGTACCTCCTTTCGGAGGGCTCCTGTTGAGGAGACCCACCCCTGGATAGTGATCTATTCCCTCTAGTCTTTTGTTGTTTATTATTTTCCAATTTCTTCTTTGAAGAAGTAGGTGCTTGCTTAGCGTTATCCTTTTCAGGACCTCTCAAGAGTTGAGATTTTACTGCTCTAGCTCCCAAACTATCTCTACCTAATTCAGCATAGGTGTCTTCGATAAGTTTAGGTAATTCATATTTCTGTTGTAAAGGAGTGAAGTCCCTCAGGCATTGGCATATTGCCACTGCTGCTGCCTCCAGTTTTATGTTTGCTAATATAATAGCTGGTACCTGGGGAAAATGTCCTAACAATTGTATCCCTAAGTTCAGAGCAGGCTCTGCTCCGTACTCATTCTGTATTTGTCTTAATACATCTGGTGTTACTGCTAATAAAGAGATACCATGCCTTCTGGTATATATGGCAGTGAAAACTGTACCCCAAGAGGTACAATCCTCTATCTGGGGAGCTATCCCCATTGGCAAGCAGCTTGTTAGCATTCTGTGCTTTTCTTGAGGGCTAGTGTGTGGAAATACTGCGTCTAATTGTGTTATTTTTTGAGCTATCCAAAATGACATTTGTCCATGTTTAGTGGGCATCTTACCCATAACTGCGTTTAGCGTTTGATGTGTTATTTTAGTTGTAGATCCCTGAATTTGTCCTGCTTGTGCAGCCCTTGCTGGCTGAAGTGTGAGTTTCCTCATCACAAACTGTGTCAGGTTTCTGTAAAGTTTTATTTTTTCTTTATGAAGTGGATATACGTCTGCTACTGGCATTATGTCAATGTCTGGATGTGGTGTATAGGCCGCTAGGACTGGCCAAATCGCTTCATCTCTTATGAACCGACTGAGTCTCACTATTTCTTTTGTGTGGGGAGGGTGCCTTTAAACCAGTTTATGTGCTCCTAGTAGGTGAGCAGAACTTCAATGACCTCATACGAATGGTGTTCGTCTGGTGTTTCATCCTCAGTATAAGAATGAAATGTTTTTTATTGTGCATCTGCTTGTGGGAATTTAACCCATGAATAGAATACCTCTGTTCTATATGATTTGTGTGCCTCAATCCCGAATGTCACTGTCCTACCCCTAGCTGTGACTCCATAGTCTGCTAGTTTTAGAGTAAGGGTAGTTCTAACATTTTCTGAAATGTTTATTTCCCCTTCTTGCTCTTCCCTTGCTGCAACCACAAGTTGTGCTGTTGCAGCGACATCTTTGTCAGCCATTATTTTGTAGAAGAAAAAAGTTTCAAGGAAACATGTGGTAATTTTTTATGCACAATAGGCAAACCAACGTTGGCGGTGCCATGTCATGTAGTTCCTATGAACCTATATAGGACCTGAGCATTTGGACAACATACACTGTAGGATTGGTGTCCAGACTGATTCTAGACACCCCCACCGGGTATGTTAGCCCGTATACCAGCTAGCTCACTGTGCCAATAGAAAACCCTCTTACCAAGGAGAGAATAGTTCTTGGCAACTATCGAACATGGCAACTCTGTCCCATCAGGTATCTTGGAAACAGTGCTCTACTTTTCGCTCAGTCACTCATGCTCACTTCGTCTTAGAGCAATACAAAGAATAAACGGTGGGGACGTTTTCCAATAAGCATTTATTGAACGAGTGTCATTCTAGTGTAAAACAGGTGTGCTGGAACAACCACTAGACAGAAACAGATATAAATGATGGGAAGCACTAACAGAGTAAAAGGATGGTAGATTTCTGCCATCGTGCTAAAATGATGAATACTGGCAAGTATATAAAATACATGACAGTATTAAATGCGTACTCCTACGATGCGACCCTAACTAGATGTACCTAAGTGTACCTAGCATGTATGTAGGTGTAAAGCCAAGAATCCTTCTAGGATAAAGTCAACCTCATTACCTGAAGTGAAAGACTGTGGGACCCCGTCTTGGTCATTCGATGGACACCCCACGAGGGATGTCCGACCACGGCAAGCTGAAGTGTCAGCATGCAGGAACCTCAGCGCCTTGCATCAGTGTATCAGCATGGAAGTCCTTTTCTCCTCTGACTACCTCAGCAAGATATGGTGTTTATATACCCAAAGTGGTACTCTCAGGGGTTCTACCTTGCTGTGTCATTTCGGACTTAGGAGAATGGAAGGAATGACCCTTATACATAGTTATTATGCAGGAGATGGTAGTCTGGCTGAGTTTCCAAGAATCCTCATGCATAATGAATGAGGCTAGTTTCCAGGGACAACCCCACATCCTGTTAGCACTATCGTAACTAGGTAAAAGGTCAGTCCCAAGAACCGTTATATAGTGTAATGGTGGGGGACAATATATGTGAAAGGGTAGGTTGCTACCTGATCCTATATTGGGATACCTATATGGAACCTAATAGAACAAGGTCAAAGGCCGAGTTTCCTTATAAGATTATGGAACTCTGAAGTGACTTGCAATATCCTTATCATGTACGCCAAGAGGATAATTTATCCCATATAATACATGATAACGCCATCACCTTTCCCACAAACCACTTAAAAACTTGGTGCTTAGCTCTTTCATGTGAAAGATTGAGCATGTTTGCAAACATAAAGAATACAAATAAAATCTCTAGAGCAAAACTAAACATATCAAAATCCTGTTAGATATTTTTTGTAACTGATATTAGAAACATTTCAATACAAGTCCGTTTTTTTAAAAAAAGAAGCTTTTTAAAAGAAGCTGCAGTAGCGCAAAACCTGTAGAAACATGCAGAACATTTCTAGCTTTTCTCTATCTGAGGAGTGTAAAAAATAAACAGATCCTCTTTGCTTGTCATTGTAAGCAATTAAAATAGAGCAGAAGAAAGAAAAGCAACATTCAATTTTCGCTGTTTTAAACATCTGCTTCAATTTGTGATCTGACCTGCCTTTCAGCTGCTGGCTATGGCTGTTGCAGGGATTCTGATGCTGATCAGTGCTAAAGTGCATAGGTTCTCTGCGTAAATTGTGTTATAGTTTGGTGCTTCCATGATTGGCATATTTGATTTACTTGTCAGTCCCTAGTAAAATGCACTGAGCATGCCAGGGCCTTTAAATCAAATGCTGCTAGTGGGCTACAGCACTGGATTGTGCCACGCACACAAGTAGCCCGTAAATGTAACTCTGGCCTGCCATTGCAGAGCCTGTGTGCAATCTGGTACTGCCATGTCAACTTGGCAAGTGCACCCACTTGCCAGGCCCTAACCTTCCCTTTTCTAACATGTCAGTCACCCCTAAGGTAGGCCCAAGGAACCCCTGTGGGCAGAGTGCAGTGTATGTGAAAGGTAGGACATGCCCGGTTGTGTGTGGCATGTCCTGATAGTGAATTACTGCCGATTTCGTTTTTCACTAAAGCAAGGCTACCTGTTCCCCATAGGACAGAATGGGGAGTTTGTTTATAAAATCTAAGAAACATAACTCGTCCTGGGAACTAGGTAGGAAAATAAAGTTAAGTATGACTGAACTCAGAATCTAAAGATGCATCTTTTAGTGAAGGTGAGTTTTACATTCTGGGCTTGAAAATACCACTTTTAGAAAGTAGGTATTTTCTTGCTCAGCCATACAGCAGGCCTCTGCTGGGTTTGTGGATTGACTGTCTGAGTTTTGGATGACAGGGGCTGGGGAGCAGCAGTGGCTCCGGATAGTCTAGATGGGTCAGAAAAGGGTTGAATAGACCTGGGATGCATTTAGAGTAGGGGGGAGATTTCCTTGCACCTGAATAGGCCTTATCTGCCTCTGACAATGCCATCTCCACCTCCTGCCAGGAAGCCACACCAGGGAGGGAAAAACTGGTTCTGGCTGGGCACAGACACTCTCTGCCTGAGAGGACAAAGGATTTTGTGGTATAAATATTGGGGCCCAAACCCCTGAACTTTAGAACTCTTTTGGACCAAGAAGACTGCCAAGAAGAAGAGCTGGAGAACCTGTGAGGAGGAACTACCACTTTGCTGAGTGCTTTGCTGAGTTGGCCTGTAGTGGCTGCTTCTGTCTTGGGCAGTGAAAGGACTGGACTGAACTTTCTGCAATCTACTTTTGTTTGTTTCTCCAAGGGCTTGAGGTAGAGCTTCCCCCCGTTCAAGAAGTCTTAGGAACAGCAAAGACTTCAAGCTCTTCTGCCCTCAGCACTGGGAACTGTGTGTTTTGTGCTGCAACAGAAGTAAAAGCAACCCAACGCCGTCTACCATGCCATTGCTGACTCCGTGTCCTGAAGGCACCACAGAGGGCACCGCTGTAACGCTGCACCGTGACCCTGGTCTCACCGACAACACCTGTAGATGCTGCCACCGAGCCGCAGCTCGCACGCGACCTGTGGAAACTGCACTCCACATCGCCTCGCTTCACGACGCTGCCTTGGTATCCCAGACGATGACGCTCCACGCCGAATCGATGCCACTGCTTGCACCGTGGTTCGAGGGCACCGCTAGTAAAGTTACACGATGCACTGCCCTCATCCCGCACTGCAGCCTTGGCCTACCGATGCCGGTGCCATCGACTCCAGTTCATCAGCCGATGACAGTGCTTCAGCAATGGTGACTCCGCTGCCTGCACCGTGACCTGCCAACACCGCGACGAGCACCGCATCACTTCGCACAGTGACGGGAGGGCATCGCAAGCCGCACCATTGCACTTTGCACCGCAGCACCCAATGCCTGCCGACGCCAGCTCTCCTGACTTCAACAGTGAGGAGTTCGATCTGCAACGCGTGTGACTTCATGGGCCAAACGACTCCTGCACCGATCTCCAGAACCGACGCCTGAGGACGCCGTGCTTTTGGGAGCTCAATGAGAGGTTGCCGACGCCCTGCATCTCCAAAGGTACTGTTTTGCGGGTCTTCCTGACAATGTAGCTGGCCCGCGATGCCGCGGTCAGCCAGAACTGTTTGGATTTGTTTGTTCACAATGCCGTGATAGCCCCGGACGGAGCTATCGACATCCAGGAACTGTTTTTCAAGGTTATTTTGATAACTGAAGAATTCTGCATACTGTATTTTGGATTTTTATCATTTTTGATCTTGTCTTAAGTATATAAAAATATTGGATACTTTTCTAAACTGGTGTGGTGTCCTTTTGTAATGCTTACACTGTATTACTGTTGGTTATGTGCAAATGCTTTACACACTTCCTCGAGGATAAGCCTGACTGCTCGTGCCAAGCTACCGAGGGGGTGAGCAGGGGTTATTTGAGGAGTGTAACTGCCTTGTCCTGACTAGGAAGAAGGGTCACTATTTGGACAAAAATACCTACCTCTGCCAACTAGAGACCCCCATTTCTAACAGGGCTGCATTTAACCCCTTTGATGCTCATGACGGAATGTTTTCGTCATGAGCATTGGTGCCCCTGTGCTCATGACAGAACCATTCCATCATGAGGACAGGGGCAGGAAATCCCTCTGCTGCAGACAGCAGAGGGATTTCCTTCTCTCCCCCAAAGTCTCGGGAGCTGGGGAAGAGCTTCCCCAGCTCCCGAGGCCCCCTCCCTGGTTTCTGTGCAATGACGATCAGTGCGCACGTCACGCTGTCGTCATTGCACAGAAACCGAAACTGGAATGAGACTCTCGGCTCATTTCAGTTTCACTTTCTATGTGCTGAGGGGGCTATCTCAGCTCCCCAGGCACGTAGAACGACAGGAGAGGTATCATTGGAAAGGGGAGAGTCGCCCCTTTCCAATGGTACCCCTCCCCAGTGGATCCCTGCTTGGGGTTCGCCTCAGGAGGGCGATCCCCAAGCAGGGATTCACCCTCTAGGCACTAGGGAGGGGGGAGCAGCCCCTTGGGCAAGGGCCTTTGCTCCCACCATATTAAAAAGGGCAAATTTTTCTTTCTGCCCCCCAGGGGGGCAGAAAGCCCACTAGATAGCAGGGATTTTCTTTTATAATAATTAGGGGTGGGAGCTGCCCAATATGGGCATGCCAATGCCCCCATCCCCCCTGGCCACAAATTTACAGCCTTTCTGCCCCCGAATCTGCCCCCCAGGAGGGCAAAAAGCCCAGTAGACGCCAGGGATTTTTTGGGCAAATTTTAATTAGGGTGGGGGCACAGCTTTCCTGCCCCCCCTGGGTGGCAGATTGGGGGCTAATGCCCCATCTGCCCCCTGGGGGGGCAGAAAGTCCACTAGACGCCAGGGAGTTTTGGGGCAAATTTTAATTAGGGTGTGGGCTGCCCAAAACAGGCATGTCAATGCCCCCACCCCCCACCCGCAACAATTATAGCCTTTCTGCCCCCCCTGGGGGGACGATGGGGCCGTAGCCCCCAATCTGCCCCCTCACGGGGGGCCAAAAAGCCCACTAGACACCAACGAATACGCTGGCTTCTTTTATGCTTGGGGGTGGGGGCTGCCAAATGCCCCCACCCCCCAAAAAAATAGCCATAGTGTTTCTGCCCCCTTGGGGGCATATCGGGGCAACCTCCTCGATATCCCCCCCAGGGCAGCAGAAAGCCGACTAGGCACGGAGTTGTTTTTAGCAATATGCCTACCTGTGGATTTTGGGCCCTAGCGCAGCCGGCACATAGGGAAACCTAGCAAACCTGTACATTTTTTAAAACTAGACTCCCAGGGGAATCCAGGATGGGGTGACTTGACTGGCTCTCACCAGGTTCTGTTGCCCACAATCCCTTGCAAACCTAAAACGTTGTCCAAAAAAACACATTTTCCTCACATTTCTGTGGTGGAAAGTTCGGGAAACAGTGTGGGTCTACAAAATTCCACCCACCCCCGTTCCCCAAAGTCTTCCGAGAACAATGGTACCTCACTTGCGTGGGTAGGCCTAGTGCCCGTGACAGGCAAGGGCCCAAAACCTATTGAGGCGACATCAACATGACCTATCACAAAACAACCTGGTTTTGTAGGGGGGATCCCATGAGTTTTTGGCCCCGGGCTTGTCGGCCATCTAGGGAAACCTACCAAACTCACTAATTTCTGAAAACTAGAGACCCAGGAGTGTCCAGCGAGGTATGGCTTACGTGGGTCCCCCAACATTTTCCTATCCAGAATCCTCTGCAAACCTCAAATTGAGCTGAAAAAATCATTTTCTTCTCAAATTTCTGTGTGGGAATGTTCTGGAATCTACGTGGAGCCACAAATTTTCTCCCACCCAGCATTCCCCCAGGTCTCCTGATAAAAATGATACCTCACTCACGTGGGTGGGTCAAGTACCCAAGACAGACAAGGGCCCAAAACCTATTGAGGCGACATCAACATCTCCTATCACAAAACAACCTAGTTTTGCAAGGGGGGTCCCATGAGTTTTTGGCCCTGGGCTCAGCAGCCATCTACCATTAACTGGAAGGAGGTTGAAAGCACAAAAAATAGCAAAAATAGGCAATGTCCCAGAAAAATGCCAAAACTGTGTAAAAATGTTTGATTTTCAGACAATAGTCTGCTTGTTCCTGAAAGCTGGGAAGATAGTGATTTCAGCAGCACAACCCCTTTTTTGATACCATTTGCAGGGAAAAAAACGGACGCTTTCATCTGTAGCCTTTTTCACATTTTTCCCCCCAAAAACAAAATTTAGCTGTATTTTGGTTAATTTCTGGGTCCTCTCCAGGGGAATCCACAACCCCTGGGTACCTTTAGAATCCCCATGATGTTGGAAAAAACAGACGCAAAATTGGCGTGAATAAATTATGTGGTCAAAATGTTACAGGGGCCTAAGCATGAACTACCCCATATAGCCAAAAAAAGGCTTAGCACGGGGGGGAAAAGGCCTAGCAGCGAAGGGGTTAAAAAAAATGAAACGTTTTTGTTTCATTTTTTAAGGGAAGGTAGGGGTCCCTGCCAGCCCCTAAAAAAATAATTCCCCTGCATTTGCAAAGGGGAAGGGGTCCCCTGGGGACCCCTTCCCATTTGCAAATGCATTACCACCCTCTTGAAGAGTGTCAGAATCTTGTACTCCTCAGGGTCCGGACGATGCAATAAGGGGTCCACCCCTTGACATCCCCAAACTCCAACTGAAAGTTACGGAGTACTAGGGCGATCAAGTGAGTGAGAGGAAAGGTTGGGAACAGCAGGGAGGAGAACCTATAAGACAAAATATAACAGAGATCAAGAATACATACACAATTCTACTCTCATAGAGTCTCACTAATGGGACATAAATACCTTATCCACTGAAGTACTATCGCACACCTGCGTCTAGCCTCTGAAAACTACCAGTCCCTTTTGGTGGATAATCCGAGAAAAACATAACACATTAAGTGAAACAACGTTCATGCTCCATCCATATACCAGCACGACATGATCATGTGCCTAGCACACCCAGACTCAGGATTCCCCCTGCTTACCGGTTCCCAACGGTCAGCAAAAACAAACAACATGCAAGGATAGTGGTATTATTTGATAGGGACGGCGCTCCTGGAAATATTCACTAAGTTATTGATTAGAACTAATATTAGTATGGTTCTAAAAGGGAGAAGAGAACCACCTAACTCTCCTAATTATTCTGCGGCCTGAGCTACAGTACACAAATTAATACAAATCCCTTAGCACACAACAATTCATAGCATCACAGTATTGACAGTGTAATTCTACAGAACACAATTTTCACACAGATAATGATGCGAAGCTTTAGTCCTTAGTTTTTCTTTGGTCCTTCATTTATTATCACAAACTGTGATTCAGTCAGAAAGCCAATGTCAAATGCCAACACGTGTTTCGTCGCCTTCATGTATTTTACATGCGACTTTTTCAAGGCTAAATAAAGAACAAATCACAGTCACTGAATTTACAAATCGTCCATAATGCAATTTGTGGACATCACACCAAAGTACCTCCACCGTGATAAAACATAAAGTGAATTTGGTGAAGATAAATCTGAAAAGGAATGCGGAAATTATTAAAGCCACGCAAATGAAATCAGTATAATTTTACTATAAGCGTAATTTCCAAGCTCATATAATAACAATCTATGTGTGAATAATGTATCTATTGAGACTAATCACTACTGTTCCAAGTATGAGTAGACATATTATGCACCAAAGATAACAAGCAAGGGTGAGTGCCCTGCCATCCACGCGTGTAGAGTGTCACAAAATAGACAAACCTGAAACGGCTTCTATCAGAAAATACTGTAAATTAAAACCAAACAACAATGTACATCAGTCTCTTCATCTACAACTTGGTCCAAGTGCATTTAAAAACTACAGGGAATTCTCCGTTCCCAATCAAAATTTACATACTTATCGTGTGGTGTTAATTCTGACCCACACAGTCCTCCGGCATGGGTAAACTTTCTCTAGAATAGGTTTATTGTCGTAGATCTATCAGACAAAATTGTAGACAACTGTAAAAAATGAGCTGTAATCAGCCTCATGTGTGATAATCGCACCTTCAGACTTCCATAAATATTTAAATATTTGCTAGTATCATTTCTTCCCATGATTCCCTCTGGGTGTGGCCAATAATATATGAAGCTATTTCACTGGCATGTCTCTAGGCTGCTGTAGTGCTCCATGCATGTCATCTAATGGATTATTGTCCCATGCATCTTGCAAAAATATTGTAATCACTATATTATTGCAGTTACGTATCACTCACAATTAATTTATTACAAATCGGCCCTGAAATATCCCTAAACGTTATCATGACCAAGGGAAAATCCTGAAGTGATAATCAAAGTGCTTGTAAAAATAACGTTACGCCTATAACTGTATATGACAACTGCCCGCTCACCATCACATAATGGCTAGGGAAAATCCTGAAGTGATATTCAAAGTGCTTGTAAAAATAACATTATGCCTATAACTGTATGTGACAGCTGCCCGCTCACCACCACATAATGTAAATACGAGTACATCTCTCAAGTTAATAAATTTGAATGCCATGTCGCTACTTATTGCCTAACCACTTATCCATCCCCCGCGTTAGAATGCCGGGCTTCTCGCATGCCTGTCGTCCGCTTACCGTGTAAGTATAGCGATTATCATGGTGTCCTCCTCACGCCGGTTATCTCGAGTACGAGGACGTGTCCTCCATTGCAGAGCTCTTTTCACCTAAAGCCTATGTCACGCGACTGCTCAAATCACGTGTCTCTAATAAGCCAATATCAGCGCCATCTTGAAAGTGTTTTCTTACTGACTATATTTGCCACATAATAAAGTAAAAAGTATAAACCACAATGTAAATACGGAGCAGCAACTTAGCGCGTCCCAATTAATTCTAAGAGCGTTAAAAAAAATTCATAATTAAACCCAATGTCAGCAAACTGAAAGCAAATCAAATAAGCCTAATGCGCAATCTATATCTCTAGTACCAGAAATCCGCCATCCTCCATTGCCTCAATACATTGTTGTCCACCAATATAAAGAGATTCATTAATAGCCATCTAGTCTGAGTAATTTGGCCAATAATCCCACTACATATTGGAAAGGGTGAATATTGTATGTGTAAGTAACTTTGTACTGGATATTACACAAGTGGTCTTTTAGTGTATTCTAAACTCATCTCAGGCATGTGTGATAATTGTTAAAAGGAGTCATGTCTTAACAGCCGTTTTCCACTCATCCCCATCTCGGATGCGGACCAAATGATATGCCCCTCTCAAGTCTAATCTGGTATAAATAGTGGCTTCCCGTACTTGATCCAACAAAACTGAAATAAGTGGCAAGAGATATCTGTTACGAACAGTATTCTATAGTCACAACAAGCTCGTAATTCGCCACTAGCTTTGGCTATAAAGAAAAGGGGAGAGGCTGCTGGAGAATGTGAGGGCCTAATAAAACCAATTTCAAGAAAATGATTTCTTTCAAGATATTCTCTGAGATATCGGGTTTCAGGATCTGACAAGGCGTACACCCTACAAACTTGAATGGTCGCCCCCTCGATCAAATCAATCTGTCAATCATAAATTCTGTGAGGCGGGAGCTGTTCTGCCTGTACCTTGCTAAATACATCTGTAAACTGAGCGTACTCTAAAGGCAAGACTATCTCTTTCTCTGCTGCTGTAGCTACACAAAAAGGGTAAGTGAGAGCTGTAGCCTGAGACGTATGGTCCTGTATACAGTGTTCTCCACATTCCTTCGACAGAAACTGTACTGTCTTGTTTTTCCAGTCTATAGTGGGATTGTGGTGACAGAACCAGGGCATCCCCAAAATTACCTCGTACTGAGGAGCATCTATGATGTTTAAGGCATCTTCCAGATGCTGTCTTTTCCCATCTTCAATCGATAGCTTGAGGAATTCTGTTTGGCCATTAATGAGACCTGATTTTAAGGGTTTCCCATCCACGGCCAAAACCTCCTCTGGGGTATCCCGAGGTACACTACCGACTGCCAGCTGTTTCACCAGCCCAATATCGATGAAGTTCCCTGTCGCTCCTGAGTCTAACATGGCTAATACTTGATGTACTTGTTGTTTGTACTCTAGACTCACAGCCAACACTATGTGTGATTCTGTGTCTTTTAATTTGTTGGTAGATAGAGACGGGATCTTCCATTCCTTTTCCCGACAGAACTGAGGGAGTCATTGCAGATGTACCAGACTCCGTACCCAAAACAGAAACTGCAGCTTTTTTATTCCTATAGGAAAAACCTTGTTACTTATGTTTTGAGGGGCAGACACGTACTAAATGCCCTCGTTTGCCACAATACATGCATAGTCCCTGTGTACGACGGTTTTCTTTCACAGTGCGCGAGAGTGGTGCCCTGATGGCACCTATCTCCATGGGTTCGCCCACAGTTTCACTGTTCGCTGTATTTTTCCTCGGATTCTTGTCCGGCCTATAAAAGGACCTCTCTCCTTTATGCATCTCTCCCCCTCTTTCAGACATGCGTCCATCTAGTCTCAACTACAGACTGATTAAATCAGAGCAGTTAACTGGCTGTGGATCAACCTGAGCTAACACATCCTTCAACTCGTCGCGCAGACCCTGATAGAAAGAGACATCCTTTTTTCTTCCAGCCATGCCGCTTCTACAACCAACAGATTGAAGGACATGAGGTATGTCACCAGATCCTGTCTCCCTTTCCTCAACTCCAACAACTCCTGATCTGCGCTAAAAGTAGTGGTTCGCCTATCGAACACTTTTTCAAACGCAGCACGGAAAGCTTCCCAATCGGACAATAAGGGGTCATTGTTTCTAACCAATGGGGCCGCCCAGTTGGCTGCATCTCCTATCAAATATGAGATCACAGAAGCTACACAGGAGTGATTATTCCGAGATGATGAGGGTTTACAGGAGAAATGAAGCATAATCTGAGTTAAGAAAACCTGTATTTTTTGTGGGTCACCTGCATACCTCTCTGGTCTTGCTGAAAGAGATAGGTGGAGGAACCGTAACCTGTATTTGAGGGGTACTAGAGGTGGATACATCAAAAGGATTCCTGGTCAGCCTATCTACCCAGTCACGCAAAGCAGTGGTTTCAAATCCTGGAGGCCGTGAGTTCCTTTTGAACCAACACCAACGCCTGAACCATATCATCCATGGACGCCATATATTGCCACACCCGGTCGGGGAGTAGTAACCTTTAGTGGGTGCGTGATTCTGTCAGAAGCTTGTACTCCTCAGGGTCTGCAAGATGTAATTGGGGGTCCCCCCCTTGACATCCCCAAACTCAAACTGAAAGTTACGGAGTACTAGGGGGATCAAGTGAGGGAAAGGAAAGATTGGGAACAGCAGGGAGAAGAACCTATAAGACAAAAAATAACAGAGATCAAGAATACATACACATAATACTACTCTCATAGAGTCTCACTAATGGGACATAAATACCTTATCCACTGGAGTACTATCGCACGCCTGGATCTAGCCTCTGAAAACAACCAGTCCCCTTTGGTGGATAATCCTACAAAAACATAACACATTAAGTGAAACCACACTCATGCTCCATCCGTATACCAGCACCACAGGACCAGCAAGTAGTCCATATATCGTGAAAGGAGCTGTCATTATGAAAAGACAGTGTAGATTAATCTCCCTCCCCTTGTATAGATGCAGAATGATTATATATCAGAAGATATCTGGGTGTTATCTGCAGACTCCATACTTCAATCTATAGATGGTAGATCTACATCATAGCTGCTGTCTTGCTCTTCTCCCTGGCAAGGTCCCGCTCCAAGTGTGTGCTACCTATTCATGTATTCCAAAAAGACCAAAGTACATATTCCCGAACACCAGCTGCATCTGTATGTTTTGTCTATATCATGAAAGGAGTTGTCATTATGAAAAGACAGTGTAGATTAATCTCCCTCCCCTTGTATAGATGCAGAATGATTCTATAGCAGAAGATAGCTGGGTGTTATCTGCAGACTCCATACCTCAATCTACAGATGGTAGATCTACATCATAGCTGCTATCTTGCTCTTCTCCCTGGCAAGGTCCCGCTCCAAGTGTGTGCTACCTATTCATGTATTCCAAAAGGACCAAAGTACATATTCCCGAACACCAGCTGCATCTGTATGTTTTGTCTAGGTGCTAGGGCCTAAGACTAAATTCGGACTGAGGGCCAGATGTACGACCATGTCATTTAGTGACTCTCAAATTGCGCTCAATTGTGAGTCACAATTTGCAACTCGCTAAATGCCATGTACAACAGTGTCTGAGAAAGTGTTAGCGATTCCTAATGGGGTACAAATTGCATGCCTCATGCATATTAATGAGGCACTCACAATTTACAACCCCATTAGAAATGGCAGGCCCTCCCAGGATGGTGGCCTGCTGCGCTCAGCAGACCTCCATGTCTGGGACTGCTTTTAAATGAAGCAGTTTTTTGTTTTAAATGCAGCCTGTCTTCCTTAAAGGAAAAAGGGATGCATTTAAAAAAAAAAGAAATGTTTTTGTTTAATTTTTTAAGGGCAGGTAGTGGTCCCTGGGACCACTGCCCCATTTGACAGTGCTTTACCACCCTCTTGAACAGGGCGGTAACTTGCGAGTGTTTTAAGACCGCAATTGCGTTTGCAAAACATTCTTACATAGGCCTCTGACTCACTATTAGGAAGAGATGCCCTTGGAACGCCCCTTCCGAATAGCGACCCGTAATTCCTATTTAGCGAGTCGCAAATAAATCGCGACTCACTAAAAAGGGATTGTACATGGCCTGATTAGAGTTTGCATGCACAAACGGGTCGCAAACCCGTTTGCGTGTGCAAAATAGGGTCGTACATCTGGTCCTAAATCCCAGGGACCTGCAGAGTGTGAACACAGTGATAGATTATCATGTAAAAACAGCAAAAGAGACATTTGCAAAATAAACATGTGTAGTAACGTGCACAAATCACCGAACAATCTGTAGCATGCTCATGCTAACTTAGAGAAGACGGCAATGTCCCCCTGAGCCATGTGACATGGCAGCAAGCATTTTGACAACAGAACTCAACTGGAATAACTAATAGTAGTTAGATTCTGACTTCTTTTCTTTATAATCAGCCACTTGGTGTGTCGCAATTCACCAATTATAAAAAAATTATAGAGTGGCGTTTACACAGTGATTACAGAATCCCATGTATTATAAAATCTCTTCTTTCAGTCTTTCCTCCAACCAGTGGGAGTTCAGTTGCTCCCTTAACTTCCCAAAACATCACGGGGGATATTTTCAAGAACGGGCGATAATCATCATTAACCTAGGTTAACACAATTTTACATAACGCCGTCTATCGCGGGAAACCAACGCTGTGTTAACCGCGTATTCTCAACACGCCGGCAACAGGCGATAGTTTCCCGATAAAGCGTCAAATGTCTGTGTTAAAAATACCAGAACCCCAATAAAAAAGGAAACCCGAACATGAAAAAAGTTGCGATGGGCCCAAAAGCGAAAAAATTATCAGCGATAATCAGCGCCAGGCTTGCTATTCCCACGTCAGGCGGGAAAATTCACCAAAAAAGCTGCAAAAAAACCAACAACAAAAAAAAAACTGAAAAGCACCATGGAGGAAGCTGGAGCAACTAGAGAGGCTAACCAGAACCCCACAAAACCCCTGTAAGACCAGCCAGGGACCTCGGGTAAGGAGAAGGGCAAGGAGAAGAAGAGGAAGCCGCGATTCAGTCCGCAGGAAAACAAGATCCTGATTACAGAGGTAATAGACCACCACCAACAACTGTTCATCACCTTCACTGTGTCATTGGCAACTAAAAATGCAATATGGCAGTCCATCTTGGCCAAGGTGAATGCATTTGGAGTGAAGAGAAGGGAAGTGGACGACTGCAAGAAGCGCTGGAATGATGTGAAGCCCAAAACCAAGCTGAAACTCGCTAACAACCAGAAAGCAGCAATGCAGACTGGAGGTGGGAGTCCAGTGCCACAGCAGGAGCTGGATGAGATGGAGGAAATGGTGTCCACAGTCATTAGTGGGGAGACGGTGGCAGGCGTTGGGGGACCGGACACTGCTCAACATCACCTGACCCAACAGCAACAGGGTGAGTAATGACCAGGGACTGGGGGGACGGGGGAGATGGGCACAATGACACACATGCAAAATTAAGTATAACACAGTGCACACCCACAATGACTCTGGATCATGTCCCTGATCTCCTTAGCATACTGCAGCACACATAGAAACAGCAAGTAGGCCCCCATCAACAATGTGCCCAGAGGGGGCCCTCCCCACACATCATTAATCTCACAACAAACCGATGCACATGTGCTGAACCCAACAAAGCTGCGGGTCCATGTGCCACACTGACAATACAAGTGACACTGCATGACGATCAGCATGGCTGCAGTCCAATTATGATTACATGGTGCACACCAAGACACTGAGGTGACTGAGTGTGGACTGCATCCGTAAAGGAGCAGGTCACACTCTGACACATCCACGTGCACAAACAACCCCTGACGTCATCCCCCTTACGTCCATGTTGCTCATGTTGTGGGACTTGAGTAACAGGGTGCATCTCTGCATCAGGGTTGTTCATATTTGAACCCAAATGTCACCCGAAATGTCATATTTGATCCCAAATGACACCCTGTTGTCTTTTTTTGGACATCAATGATTACCTTCATATCATGTTTTTGTACACATGTGATACGCTGATGAGTGGGATTACGTTCTACATTTCACACCCTGAAATGGCATTTCGAATACGTGACACCCTCTGTACAGAAGTGACATACCCACCATCTTTCTGCTATTCATTAGACTGTTAGCACTTAATGTTGCACTTACAATTGTCAGTGATGTGTTAATGCAGAGGAATGACATGCACACAGGAAATGTGTGTTGCAATGAATTTATTTGCACATGCTGTTCATGTGGTCATTTTGTACTGTTCCATGATTGCTAAGGACAGTCACAATGTGACGTGCTCATGCGTAGAAATCGTTAATGATTGTGTTCCTTCGGGCTATTCCTGCTGCAGCTGCAGTGGGGTGTGGTCCACCTGTCTCATCTTCCTCATCATCGTCTGGGGCATCTGGCACCTGGATCCATGGCGCATTGGTGCGTACACATATGTTGTGCAATACACAACATGCAATGATCATCTTGCACACTATTTCTGGGCTGTACAGGAGTCTTCCACCTGTGATGTTCAGGCACCTGAAACATGACTTTAACACACCAAATGTGTGCTCAACAATGCCCCAGGTGTGTTTATGGGCCACATTGTACTGCCCCTGATCCGGGTGTTCGGGGCTCGGAGGGGTGTCATCATCCACAGGCAGAGTGCATATCCTTGATCACCTGTGAGAGGTAAGTGAGATTAGTGTAAATTGGTGGTTCTGTATGCTCTGTTGGCAGACTTACAGGTTTTGTGGCATGTGATTTGTGCAACTTTGGAAATCATGTTTGCCATGTATTGCTTCTGGCAAATGTGCGGGAACAATGTGTATTACGTAGCCTTACAGCTGCTCCTCCCTCCACCTGAGCCTATTTACTTGTTTGTGCTCTGCGGTTGCATCACTTCCAATCCTACGGCACACCATTGTCATGCCTGTCTGCGCATGTCCGCAAACCTGACAACAACACTGTAATGTGGGCCGTTGAAGGTGGGTGGCCACGTGTGTGCAGTCCTATGGTAAGGATAGGGCGGACACAGAAGTACAATTCAGGCCTGGCTGAACTTGCGCTGCGATTGAGACTAGGCCTTTGGCTTATGCTGTGGCAATGCAGATACACGCACAACAGTTGGCATGTATGAGCCAAGACCCCGAGCTGTCTTGCGCTCTTTTATTTATCCATTCGGGCGAGCCCGCCCTCCGTGTGCATGCTACATTTCAACATTGTTGATTAAGGGCCGGGTGGTGCCGACACTACAAAAGAGACACACGCCATAGTTACTTTTGTGGCCAGCCAGGAACTGAACCATGCCCTGAGCCCAGAACTGAACCACGCCCAGAGCCCTGGGCCATTTCTTCACACTCCTCACACACCTACGCGTGGGCTGCTGCCACGGCGCTGGGATGTTATGCGCTTCGGAGTACAACTCCAGACATTCCACCCAGGCTTTCCAGCACCCTGCGTGGGACGGGGTGGCCCTATGACTGTGAAGGGCTCCAGTGGCGTTACTGAGGACATGCTGTTGGCTGCTGGAGGCGGACTTGTGGGGTAGCCCCACGGGACGATGACTTGAGGTGCACTGAGGTAGACTTGCCGGAAGAGCTGAGGGGGTGTGCAGCCTGTGATGATGCAGTGGCCTGGAGGTTGGATGATGACTTGCGGTGCACTGAGGTAGTGGCACCTGAGGCACTGCGTCTGGCACTGGCCTACAGCCACCTGGTGATGACTTGTGGTGCACTGAGGTAGGCCCACCTGAAGAGCTGAGTGGGTGTGCAGCCTGCGATGATGCAGTAGGCCTGTTGGGCGGACGGAAATGGATTTGTCTGAGACCTGCTGGACCACAGTGTAGGCCGAAGGGAGCAGTCAGCACACACAGAACTCCGCGGTGCCGCTGGGTGCGCTGGGGGTCTGTTGCGCAGAAGCCAGCGATCAGCTGAGGAGGCTGCCAAGCTCGCGGGCCTCGGGCTTGAAGATTGCACCTGGATGTGGTGGGCCCTCTTGGAGACACGCCGGTGGCGACAGGTGAGCAGTGAGGCCTGGGTGCGGAGGGGCGGGCAATCACCACTGGGTGCCGGACAGGTCTGGGGACCAGCGGTCTTGGGTGCAGCAGGCACACAGGATCCTACAGGCATCACCGGTCCGGTCACAGCGGCGGCATCGTGGCAGGGTGAGGGGCACCGCCCTGGCAGACACGACCCTGCAGGCAATGACAAGATGTGCGCCGGGTGGCGTGTGACGTAGCCACCTTGTCACCAGTGTAGATTTGTCCGTTGAAGGTGGTCGGCCACATGTGTGTAGGCTATATGGCGGACACAGAGACACACGCAGTAGTTACTTTGGTGGTCATCCCAGAAGTGAACCATGCCCAAAGCCCACGCCGGCCCAGCTCACTACGCTTAAGCTTACAGGGGGGGCGACATAGCTGCATGTCCAAGGCCTTCCCACTGCCTGAGGTAACATGGTTGCCTCCACTGTCCACAACACTACAAACACCAGCAGTATATGTCCACATGGACATGTCTGTGCTCTGCATACTCAAGACTGGCCAGCACATCACCGCCACACCTGGCATTGTGTACATTCTTATTCATGGGTCACTTGCCTCTTTCATACATTCTTGGTTCCCACCTCTCCCCACATTCTGCAATTGTGTGGCAGAGGGACGGTGCCTTTGTGGATGGTTTGTCTACCTGTCTGGCCCCTGTTACCACAGTTACTTGTGTTGTTGTGTCTGGTAGGTGTCTGGTAGGTGGGCATGTTGTTTGGCATGTTGTATGTGATTTTGTTACATGTGCATTCCCACAGTTGTGAGTTGGGTGATTGTGGAGTTGAGGTGTGTGGTGTGACTTACCAATGAGCAGTCCATTTCCATAGGTACCATCATGGAAGCGCTGGTTGATGATGGACTGTCGGAAGATGTAGGAATCATACACACTGCCTGGGAAGTTGGCGACGACATTTGTGAACAGTCCCCAGTGGTCCACTATTGCCTGCACATTGATGGAATGCGTGTGCTTTCTGTTGTGGTAATTGTGTGCAGTGTCGGCAGGGGGACAAGTAGGACATTTGTGCAGTAATTTGCCCCCAACATGTGCTGGAAGCCAGCTATGGCCTAGAAGCCTTGCTTGGTCTCCAGCTGTTCCTGCGCAGTGTGAGGGAAGTGAAGGTGCTGGGGTATCAAGCTGATGATGGCATCCAAGACAGGTGTGAGGAACTTTGATAGGGCTGGCTGTGAGACTCCTCCAACTCTGGCAGTTGTTGGTTGGAAGGTACCAGAGGCTAACAAGTGCAGCACAGCCAGCAGCTTTGTCTGCGGAGAGATGTTGGTTGTCCGCTGTGTTGGTACTGTCAGCCTGTGGGCAATGTGGGTCAGGATGCGGAGGATGGTTGTCCTTTTGGGCCTGTAGTGGGCAATGGCATCCTCTGGCGTTAAGTCTCTCAGACTGGTGCATTCTCAGAGGGTTCGCTGTCTTGTTCTGCACTGCCTCAGTGGTAGTCCGGGTAGGGGGGGTCCTGGGGGTGGTGGCGGTGGGTGTTGTGGCCCTCTTGGGTCTCCAAGCTGCATGATTAGTAGCTCCATGGCATCTGTTGGTCTTCAGATGTGGCTCTGGGCTGGGCTCCCTTTCTACTGCAGGATTTTGTCCTACTTAAGACCAGAAAAAAGCAGGTCTTAAGTCCCTGCTGCTAACGTGCCTTATCGCCTGTTTTTGGATGGCATCGCCGATCTGGCTGGTCGTTGAGAATATCGCCAAGTGGTGTTATCTTGAATTTTTGGACGGGAACGCCTACTCTGCATATGATTAGCGTTAGTTGTCGCTGTGAGCCTTGGCGATGTTTTTAGCTGCAGCTATCGCAGGTAAACTGATGATGTCGGCTGTTAGAGCAGGCTTGTGAATAGGGCAATAAATCTATCGCCACTTTTGTGGCGGAAAAGTGCAGCTAAAACAGCGATGAGTCCTTGAGAATATGCCCCCACATGTCCTGAGAGGATGAAGGATTCTATGAAGCAGAAAGGTAGAGTGTCTGGTATCCTTCCTCCTACCCAAGAACAACTCTCTCTAGTGACCTCTCTGTGGACTGTATATAGATACTGGATAGCTCCAGCAACTATGAGAATGCCCTGAATGTTTATGGGTCTCTAGAAATGAGGTCACTTCCTTTTTCTTGCTGGTCTTTTATTGACACCCCATATGACATAGTATACACATTTAATATTGGAAGGTATTCACCGTTCTGACTATGGTGATCAATCTAAATAAGTGACAGTGGTCTGTTGATCCTGGCCTTTTTTGCAGGGTCATCCCCACCCTTTTTTTCCTATCTGTTCCTGAATTCGATTTTGTTGGCATTAGGGTTCTGTGCACTTTTTCCCTGTTAAACAGTGATAACGTGCTTGTACTCTCTCCCACAAACATGGTAACATTGAGCTACACCTAATTGGCACATTACATTTACTTGTAAGTCCCTATTAAATGGTATTACACATACCTAGGGGCTGTATATTAAATGCTACTATTGGGTAGCAGAACACATTTTGCCACCCACTAAAGTAGCTTTGTAAAAACATTTCTCAGGTCTTCCACTGCAGTCTTAAAGGCAGTATTATACTTCCATTTGCAGTGGGCAAATAAACCAAAGTAAAAAAACATTCTGTTTTAATAATTATAAGGCCCAAAAAAGACTCATAGGGCAGAATACATTGCATTAAAAAGTCAAGTCCTGACAGTAAAAAACCTTAGATTGGAAGCAGATAGAGATATGCTGTTTACACTCAAATGAATTGTAATTTAAAATCCTCCTTAATGGTGAAGTCAGATTTTAAGTAACATTTTTTTAAATGACACTTTTGAAAGTTAGCACATTCTTGTACCAAACAACTGTTCCTTCTGCCAGTGTCCTGGGTCACATGACTGTGAATGACTCTGCTGTTGGGGTTTGTGTATTGCTTTCAGACAGTGAGTCAAATGGGGCATAGATGTGGGCAGGATGGGCCATCCTGGCAGGATGGCTGGGAAGGGGCAGTACTCAGCATCACTTCAAGGAACTTTGTCTACAGCACACACAAATAAACCTGACATCAGGCCTGTCCTGCCTTTTTTCATCCTAGACATATTGGGGCCTTGAACATGAGAAGGTGAAGGCCATTCTAGAACCAGTTGTGGATATAGGAGACGGAGTTCTCCCACAAAGCAGCTGGGACCAAGAATAAATACTGGACCTCCAGAACTACTCATCAGAACAATTCTGGACCTGTGGAAAACTCAGAAGGGTTAC
Source organism: Triturus cristatus (assembly GCF_964204655.1). Taxonomy (NCBI): domain Eukaryota; kingdom Metazoa; phylum Chordata; class Amphibia; order Caudata; family Salamandridae; genus Triturus; species Triturus cristatus. Next base: position 1,426,658,967 of record NC_140589.1, read on the forward strand.
CCTGCTGCTACAGGACAGCCCTCCTGCTTGAAGGACTGCATTGCAATCTGAGAAGTAAGATTGGAACTGCTTGCCCTTATTCAAGGCAACCCAGAGTGGTTCCAAGGGTCAGTTGGCTAACTTCCTGAGTGAGCTACATGGAAACAATAAGCTTCAAAGGCTTCACTGCTACTGCGCAGCTGACCTGCTGGAACTGGATCTGCCTGGATCTGCAACTGGACCTGTCTGAGCCCTGCTGCCAGCCTCTGTTGGAGTGATTACTGATCCCAATGAGGTGTCCAGCAGGCCCTGGACGCTTGGCTTTCATCAGTGGAAGCTCCTCTTGCAAGAAAATTTGAGAGAACCTGATGTTTGGCCTCCTTGCAACAATGAACAAACCGTTCGAGTAAAGGCTGTTGTGCCTGTGATGAGCACCAATGTGAAGCTCTGGTGAAACCTACTCTTTGTATCGTCAACAACTGTCCATGCAACGACAGCGAACACAAAGCGACTGTCCACGATGCTGACCTACTCTTCGCGCTACAAGACAACGTCCACAACGCTCAACATGCTCCTCTTAAGTGGGACTAACTGGGTCCCTCTATTGGGCCTGCAGTCCATCTCAGTCAGCTGGAACATGTGACTTGCGCCCTGAATGGCGCTTTGTGCTTTTAGATGCATTTTTAACTTAATACTCGGAAGTTGAATATCTCCAGTTCTACTGATTGATTTTTTGTTGTTTTGATATCATTTAATTTATTAAAATGTACTCTATTTATTTTTTATTGCTATTTGTTTGCTGTATAAATACTTTACACATTGCCTCTAAGTTAATCCTGTCTCCTTTTGTGCCAAGCTAGCAGATAATTAGGCATAAGTTAATTTAGTGACGTTTGTGGTTCAACCTGGCAAGCACTGTGGCTGCTGACTGAGTGGCACCTCCACCCCTCTCAACCACCTACCACATTTCTTACAGGGACCATGCCATTAACCTGCTTTTCTTCACTCACACTCCTGCATACTATTCTTTCAGTCAGCACCTGATACTCTTGTCTAGTTTATGTCAGTCATTCATGGAAAATAACTCTGTTGCCAAAATTCAACACACTGATGCAAATGCGTTGCAGTTCTCCGGAAACCTATACATTTCGAGTTCCTCCCCTCATCCGCACCTCTCTTTGGTGAGTATAGGAGATTGGCTCACTGAAATACACCTGAGCGGTTTCACAAACATGGTCCTCTCACAGAGACTGCCCAAGAAATGCACCAGGCAAGTGAAAAGTATGTCATTTCTGAGGGAATGTCCGTGAAGTGGTCTCAAACCAAATTACCTGAATCAAACTCTAATTCCTTTTACTACAAAGCTTCACACGTGAGCTCTTTTTTCGTCACCATTAACTTTTTTTCATTCTAACTAAAATAGCACCTCTTCTCTGCTATGCCAATATTTATTTTACGTTTCAGGAGTTCACACTGATTGACTCTAGAATCATCCACACACAGCACTCTCTCAGACAGCTGTTAACTAAATAAACTGACATTAGGGAATTCATGGCACCAGACCATGTTGTGATTTTTCCTGCTCTGAGGCTCACAAGAAGGAGTTGCCTATATTTCCTAAGACATAGAGTATTTGGGAGGTGGAGGTGGGTATACAAACAAGGAAGCTCCAGTTGTAGCTAGAGCGACATCTAGTGGTTGGAGGGAATTATTTTCTAGGGACCCACATTTCTTCTTCTTCCAAGGTTTAATGTCAATACAAAATGGAGAAAAGATGTTTATGGGTATTTTTGATATCATGCACCACAGGGCACAATTTAAGGAGCATTGAACTAATTCATAATACATTGCAATATTCAAGGATCTTATCTTCATCATGTTTATCATCCATTACAAATCATCCCCCTGTTTCTTCTTTCTGCTTGTCAGGGGTGTTTGCAACGTTTTCATTTTCTTCTTGTTTTTCTTTGGTTTTAACCTGCTTATAGTAATTTTCTCATCTTTCGCTGATAGGTATTTTACGTTTTGCTAATTTTTCACTTCTCTTTAGGTCACTCAGGTTCTTGCCTAAGTTAAATCCAGAAGTAAGTTATTTTTGGTTCTTATCTGGATAATGGCTGTAGTGAGGCCACCAGAGAGGGTTGTCCTTATCATTACTTCTACAGAAGGAAGGATAAGATAAGAGAGGAGCGACCTGTAGTCAATAACCAATAACAAATAACCTTTCATTTAGTCTGTGCACCAGTATTATTACTGCTGTGCCAGTTTGTTCGTGTGACTGCTAAATGAGTTAACTTCTAAATGAGAGCCACAGCTGAATGCTCAGTTCCTAATATTGGTCTGCCATCTCTACCACACCCCTATGTCTTTTCAAAGTTTACAAATAAGCATGAAGACTTGCAGTTAGACTTAACCCTTGAATATGTTGCTTCTTATCCCGTTTTGATAACCTAACACTAGTCCAACATGTGCAGAGATTATACTATCCCAGGGTTGGACTGGGAGAGAAATTAGGCCTGGGGAAAATAAAAGTGGCCACCATTAGCGAATCGGATAGATAAAAAAGTTATGGGAGACTGCATGAATTTGTACTTGCAGTAGGGAATGTTGGTGGTAATTAAAGGGAAATCCATCGTCCCTCACACTGATCTGGTAGACCAGCCTTTCTGGCACAGCCAGATTGTCCTATAGGCCAGCCTGATCCTGTTCTTTCCAAAGAGATGATTTAGAAATAAACTGGGACCCAGATTTATTAAAGGATTGTGTTGCCCTTGTATTACGCAAGGTGGCAAAAGGGTAGCACAATCCTTAATTCATATTTATCAAGCCACGCAAAGCCACCTTGCATGTCCCTGCGTGGCATGGTAAATCTCAAGCAACACAAAGCAGTGCAAGTCACTGCTTTGCATTACTCTGCCCTGGAGAGCCGTTCCATGGATAGATTGTGGGTTTTCCCACACTTCCACTCATGTTTTTTGTCGTATTCCCAAATTTACCAAGAGTAATAAATCTGGGAATGCATCAAAATTGTACACCTTCTAGATAGAGGCCAACAAGGAGAAATATCATCAGATCTTTTTTATTAATTCCTCTTTCTACATGTGCTGTATTCTGCAGCACACTTAGTCAGAGGTAAATGCTTCTAAGGATTGTTTTTGTGCGCAAAGGTGTCCCTTCCTGCACTAAAACAACCCTTCCTGCAATGCAGGCATCCTTGCACCATGGTGCGAGGGTGCTTGCATTGACGCTAGGCACCATATAGTGCGCCAGCACAGGGAGAGAGCAGAAACGCACCATATCTTGGTAAATATGATGCATTCCATCCCTCTCCTTTTGATTCAGTGCAGCCCAGAAAGATGTCTTGCTGCGTTGCACTGCGTCAAATAATGAGAAAGCTGGGCCAGTGAGTGCGGGGCTGTCCGCTCTAGGACAGAATATGACCAGAGGGGGATTCCAAAGTGTAAAACTAAGCTTGCTTTATATTTAAGAGGTACTGAAAGGAGGCTTGATCGACTCGCTTCATCATTGGCATACTGCACAGATCTAGATGTACTAAGGGCTGTGAGGTAGCATCACTCACATTTAACTGTTCTCTTGATTGTTCACTTTTGAAAGTGTTCTTGCTTTTACTGAATTTACTATCAAGCCTTATTGTGGATGTGAGAAAAATAAATACATTTTCCAGCCTGAATATTCACATTTGGGCTTTGAATACCATTGACCACCATGTAATACCATTAGAACTGCACGTAAACCAGTCCTAATGAATAACCTCCTTATATTTTAGGCGAAACTGCCACAAAAGTGACCAAAGGAGATTGGAATTATCACAAAATGTTTTCTCCCTCATGTACCCTTCCTTGACATTTATATCCAGCAGTCGATTTTCAGCTGGCTTCCTGTTTGTCAAATTCACTTCCTCGAATCTGGGAAGATGTTTGTTACTATTTTCTCTATAAAGTGATATTTTGGAACCTTTTATTTAGGGAAAAACCTGTGGTTTGTTAAAAACGAAGTTCTTTCGGCATTCCTTAAAAGTTTATAAGCTGCAGGGTAGTCAGTCAACTGCATCTGCGCCATTAAAGCAGCGCTCGGCTTAGGTAACTCCTGAAGGAAAATGCTTTCGTTTCTCCTAACTCAATTCCCTTTATCTCTCGCAGGCTTTGCGTGCGGTTGTAATGTGTATGATGGGAGATAAGATCTGCGGCAGGGCTTTACAGCTAGACTCATTTTCTTTCATTACAGCGATAGATTGCATCTGTGCAAAGGCACCTGCATTGTCATGTCCCCGCATATGTTAGCCAACTTAATTACAAAAACACACACCTAATTAAGTGTGAAGCAAAGAATTTGTTCAATATATTACATTGGGGTCCACATTAGAAGTGGTCCTTTAAAATTCCTGTCATTCTCCCACCCTGGAGCTAAAGATACAATGGGTCCAGGTAATTTCAGGTCAGGAGACTTATGGGAATTACATATTTTTGGGACTAGCATGTCGGATTCAGTGTTTCTGCACTGAATCCTGAATGTGTTCACCCACTCTCTTTCCGTCATGGCCATCATAATTTACAGGCTGTTTGTAATGAGGGTTCAAATGTAAATGAACTACATTAGGTCCCAGTTTTACATAGAAGTGATGCAATACAGCACAGCAAATAAAGTTATTGTGTTGCATTCAGGGCCGGACTGGACGTAGCAGGCACCGGGCATTTTTCCCAGTGGGCCGCCAGGTTGGGGGACGGTTTTGGGCCCCTGGGGGCCGTTTTTGTTACCGGGGGTCGGCAATATCGGCCCCCTATAACAAAATTTGCTGAAACCGGCCCAGCTCGGCTGCACCCACCCTCCCCCCAGGGGGGGCCGGCTGAGTAGTTTGCCAGGGCTGGTTTCGGTTCCCAGTCCGGCCCTGGTTGCATTGCATAAAAGGGAGAGGGCAGAACAGCAGCATATCTACTCAGATGTGGCGCTGTTCTGCTCTCTCCCATTACTGGCATTCTTTTGGCTGCCATTCGCCAATGCAGACACCTTAGAGCCATAGTGCAAGGGTTTCTGCGTTGTGGGAAGCAAAGGTTTTGTGCTAAAAAGTGTCCCTTTCACAAAAAGCTATCCTTTAAAGCTTTTTCTACTTTGCGTGTGAGTTGTACAATGCAGAAAAAATGCAAAGTAGAAAAAAAACAAGGGGAAATGAAAATATTTCTCCTGGTTACACCTCCCTTGAAGAGGCACAGGATTTTGGAGCAAATCCAGGTCCTCAATTTCTGCATTAAAACAATTTGTTTAGGATTGTGAATCCCACCATAAAGTGTTTGTAAATCTGGACCTAAATGAACTACCCAGAATTTGGGGAAGTAGGCTCCTAAAATCTATCTAGGAGTTTTCTTTTGTATGTTTGCCATTTCTTTATACTCCTATGTGTGGAACTGAGTTTTTTTTTGTTAATTTGCTGTGGTTTTTATATGCTCTTGAGAGTTATGAGAGTGGTCAGACTTTGTACCTTTCTGTCATAAATAAAGAGCTACATAAATGATAGCACTGTCTTTAACAGTGTGTAATGGAATACGTTTTAATGGAACAGGCAAGGTTTTCAGTCTTGCAGTCAGGAAGAAAAAACAGATAGCAGTGAAATGATGGCTTCTTATTGGTGGAGAAGTGTGGCTCAATGATTAGAGCGGCAGACCCTGATGCAGAGGTCTAGCCCGGGACCAGGGTTCAATTCCCCACCTCGGTGGGTCTTGGGCTAAAAAATTCCACAGACCTGATAATTATCGCCTCGGTGCCTATTCCAATCATAGAGTCCCACTCTGCAACTCTGGCCAATAGCTTGTTTAATCTCCACAACGGCCCCCACAACGCTAAGGATGCCTGGCCTCCACCTTGGGGGTGCCTAGGAGTGGACGCCTCAGAGGGAAAGCCAGGATGGGTTCCACAGCGGTATTCGTACAAGCGCCTTGAGACCCTTGCAGGTGAGTAGTGCGCTATACAAGTATCACATTTACATTTTTATTCTCTTACTGATTCTTCCATTTAATTCAAGTCAAATTGTAAAATATGCAGGCCTTGTTCATGAATAAATCTGAACTCGCAGAAGTATGCCTTTGTGTGGGTGCAGGAGTACTACTTGTTGCTGTTAACCAACATTCCCAGCATTACAACCGGGAATTTGTGACAGGCATGGAACACATCTCTGACCATTCCTGGGGGTGGGCGGGATGGGGGGGCTGAGGGGTGGTTCGGATTGGAATTTGGGAAACATACATGCATGTGGTGTTCACAAACTACCAAGGCAAACCATGCCTTGTAACACCCACTTCCCGTCCATTGACTGGAATTGACTATTGCAGATTTTTTTGCCATGAGAGCAGAGTTGTTCTGCACAGTGGGGGACATGATCCCATAGATGACATCTAATGACATTCCCTGTATATGCATGGAAATCTGAGCTTGGGGCAGCTTTTCAGACTTACTAATTGGATTGCTGGTGAATAGTAAAAAGTGATGTATCTGCATCCTAACAAGAGATACTTCCATGGGTGCAGTTTAATGTACATTTGTGTGGGTGTTCACAAACCTCCATGGTAAGCCATCCTTGGGAACACCCACTTCCCACCCATGGGAGCGGAATTTACTGCTGCAGATTTCCCCACACTCATGATGGAGCAACCACCAGAAGCGCATCCATTGATGCTTGTCAGAAATCCCTTCATAAATTCCAGCCAGGTGTAACTGTAGATATTTTTGTCAAAAATACCTTTGTGAACACAGCTCGAACTGTCTTTTGCATTGAGGTAACTTACACAATGCGTCATTAGTGGGGAAACACCTTAAGAATATGAAATAACCGGTATTTACCTTTATTCATCTCTGTTTTGGTATGTAACTGGTAGATTATATTTTTGCAATGTTACAATCTTTTTTTCTGAGAAGGCCAAGCACGGACAAATATTTCATTATGAGATCATTCCTTTGGTATTGATCATTCTTTCGTGTTTAAAAGTGTGGTGCCCCTACAACCCCGAAAATCGCTCAGATTTACTCTAGTAATATAAAAAAATCTGGAATTATTGGAGCTTTGACAATTTTAAAACCGTCTGGAAACATTAAGATCTAATGTCTCATTAGAACTACAATATACGATTTAAAATGGGATGAGAAGTGCACTTCAGGTTAAATTGTCTAAAATGTAGACAAGGAACTCAGGTTTTAGTCATAGGTTTCCCTTCTCGCTAAGTTGTCTGTTTATAAGCATATTACTTTATTGACCTGATTCACGGTTGTCTCACAGTTGTCTCATTGGAAAACATTACGAATGAGAAGTATTGGCTACAGTGCTGGGTTGTATTTGCGATGAGCCCTGAATGCACTTGTGGCCCTTGGTATTACAGAAGGGGTCAAAGAATTTTGCATCAACCTTCTGTAATGTTCTTTGCACAGACACACATTAGTGTCCATGCTGTAAAATTTGTGTTTCCTCTTTTATATGGGGTCACGTCCCTGGTGAAATTAGAAACTATAGTCATCTGTAACCAACATGTGATAGATGCACAGGCAGAAAAGGCCTTTGAAGGATACCTCATGTGCCACCCAGGAGGGAGTGCACAGTAGTGCAGCCACAACAGGCTGTTTGGACGGGTGCATCCCCTTGTCGAAGTGTAGTCAGGGGTATCTTCCACTATAAAGGGTCCCTGGACCGACGTAAAGGAAGGCCAGAGATGCACATGCAGCAACATTCAAAGTGCATCAGCAGTAGGCAATTTAAATACACAATTTGGGAACTAGATGAAATATGTTCTTTTTGCAGTCTCGATGCAGACAGCTTTAGATGTCTATACAGTAATATATATAATGCAATCTGCAGTAGAGTGGGCTTTGGGTCAGCCCCTTGCTTATGACTCGTTGACTTTTATGTCGATCTCAGTTATATGCTCTTTCTTGGATGGCTTTCCTTTCTATTCTTGCCTTTGTCCTGCCACTTCCGCATTTCTATTTTAGTTGCTTTTCATTGGGTAAGGTGTGTCCTTTACTGTTGATGCAATAGAATGATTTTAGCTTTTATTTCTTAGCTTAATGCCAGTTAAATTGCAACGTTTTAAACTCTAAAAATCATTGAAATTTGCTAGCTTTTGTTAACTGAAGTGACTATACCTCAAGCCTTCACCAAGTACTGCTCATGACTTCATATATTACATCACTCATGACATGTGCTATGACATGGTTGATAACATCACTTAAGACATGTTCTATGACATCATTGATGGCAAATGTGTGTGTGTATATAAATATATATATATATATATATATATATATATATATATATATATATATATATATATATATATATATATATATATATATATATATATATATATATATATATATATTGTTTGTCACATATTTAATATAATGCAAGATCTCTCCTGGAGTCATGAATTCAATGACCCAGGAAATTAGGACTTTTAGCATCACGTTTTTATAAAATATTTCTGAGGGGTCGCTGCGTTCTCTGCAGTCTATCACAACACTTATATCAATCTTTGTGTGAGGGAGTGCCCCGTACCCCCCACTGAAACCCGACTCACCCGCCATCTTCTCGCCATGAACCCCGTTCCGCCCGGATACCGCCGACGTCATCGGGGCCGGAACAGCAATTCAACAGTGATGATGGATGCTTCCCTTTCCCATGAGGAGCTTTCCTCCCAACAATGGATGAGCCAATCCACAAGTGAGGGTGTGTGGAAAAAGACCCAATCCGCTGCCGTGGAGTGAAGGAAAACAACACAAAGGACAGACTGGGTAGAAGAGGAGGGCTAAGCAACCACAAAGACGCCAGAGAGAGACAACGACCAGGAAGACGCCACCAGAGAGGACGTGAGAACCGAAGACGCCGGAACCGGAGAGGCAGCAGACGAGTGGAGCGAGGAGTGGTGGTCACCGGAGGATTCCCAAGAGCCGCCGCAACTCTGGAGAGTTGCGGCTGCAGGCTGGACGTAACCATGAAGAGGGTGAAGTTTGGGTTGTGGGAAACAGAGCTGTTACTGCCTCGCTACCATGTACATTGTTATTTACTGCGTTCTATCCTGTATTGTGTTGGGCATGATGGTTCTGTAAAGAAGGCCCCACGTACCTGCAACTTTTTTCACAACTGTTTTCACTACACCCCCCCCCCCCCCCCCTTTATACAGAAGGAATCTACTGATTTTGTTAAGCTGAGAGCCTGGAAGTCAGGTATACGCCAAAACGCTCTCTAGCATTTCCTATCTGACTTTCTCTTCTATTGTTTTACAATCCTCCCACCAGGTGTGGTAAAAGGGTAGACTAACCAAACCACAATACTCATACTTACTGCATTTTTTTTCTTTTTCTTTTTTCTTCTATTGTATGGCTCCCTCTGCAAGCCTCCTTGGACCATTCTACTATACCAGAACACCTGAAAGACACAAGAAAGGAAATGGTCTAAGTGAAGAAACTGCTACTTTTGTTAGACTCTCATTGGGAAAGAACTTTTGAGATACTTTAGTATTTTCTTTTCTTTTTTTTCTTTTTCATCTCCTCGTCTTGGTTTTGAGAGAATATCTGTATATACCTAAAAACAACTTTTGTTAAAAACGTTCAATATTACCCCGATATGGCCTCCTCGCTTCTGTTTCCGCCCATCCCTTCGACACATTGGTAGTGCCCATTCCCCTCTTTGGGGCACTACAAAGAACAAATTATAACATAAACAAAGCTGCTGCAGGGCATCATGGAGAGCTCCTCTCTGGAGCAGTGATCATTTTATGAGCTGCTTTGCTGATTTGCTCTCTCAGTGTGGCTTGTCGACATGTGAGATTCTTTTTAGTATTTTTTAAAAAATTGTGTGTGTCTCAGCCCTATCCAGGGCAACCACGGCTTAAAGAGTCAGTGGGGGCACATGGGGGTGCCACAAGGCCCTGTGGCCCCAACTGGCTCCCATGCTGCATAACTGGCATCTTCTTTGCTTCCGCCCAACTTTGGCAGCAGCATGTGGGAGCAGCATTCATTTGGTGAGTACCCTGATGCCACCCGGGGCTCCCGGTGCGTCAAGGGTAATTAGGTGGCCAAGAGGGGAGACCCAAGACCGCCATAGCCCTAGCCAGCTTTTATGCCGCAGAGCCAGCAAATTCTGTTCTTCCCCCGTGATGGAAGCAGTGGGTGAAAGCAGCATCCAAAGTGCCTCATTCCTGCACTGGTTGTGGGCAGTAGGCTTAGGATGCAGTGCACCCGCCTCCTCACAGTCAAGAGCAGGGAGGCTGGTGAACATTACACAAACCAATACTTGGGCTCCTTGTCCCTGTCCAGGTGGATAAGGCACCTGGACAGGTTTGCATCATGCCCCGAGGAGACTGAGTCCCTACTGCTAAAAGTTGGCTTGGGTAAGGAGGCACACACACCCCCTCCCTAAAATTATTTTTAAAAATTTGCTGTGCTAAGCCCCGGGCCCTGCCTTCACCCAGGCGAATACAAAAAAGAGGGCGTCCCACTTTTTAAAATCTTTTTCTTTTTTCAACCGATACCAACAGACTTCCACAGGACTATCTTCAAGATTTTTTTTTTTTGTATTATGCCTGTAGGGGGAGATCCCTCTGGGAGCCCCATAGAAGGACAAGGGGATCAGGGTATCAGGGTATCACTACTCTGCACGCTTAGGTCCTTTCTTAAAACATTTTCAGGACACAGGGACCAAGTCCTCAGGTCCTGTAATGGCAGAAACAACATGATTTTTTTTAATTCAAGCCCAACTGTAAATATATTTCCACCTATTTCCACATTTTTAACCTTAATTTCTCAAAAATTACCAAATGGATTTACACCAAATCACAAAAACATGCTTTCTCGGTAAAGATCTAGCTTTCTGCATTGTTTGGTGGATTTCTGTCAAATTTTTGGGCTGTATGGCTCTCTAAAATTCCCTGTGGAAATTGCATGAAGAAATTGTGTTTGGGACAAACCTTTTTTCTTGGCCCCTAATTGATGCTTTGGCTCACAACTTTCCAGGAAGGAGATGAGGTGAATGAGCAACATTTTTTCAAAGTGTTGTGAAGATTTCCCAAATTGTGCTACAGTTATTTGCAAAAAAAGCACCCTCCTTCTACGGAAAATCTGATCTAACTATAACAACAGGGTGGCAACCATCAATGTGTAAGATAAATAAATATATATACATTGAAATAAAATGTTAAAGTAACGTTATAGTTAGGTGAAAATTTCAGTGACAACGTAATGTTTTAAGTTAAAAAAAATGCATTAAAATTCACCAGTTATAGTTATCTCATGTAACTATAACTTGTGCCCTAAAGTAACTATAACTTGCCCTCCCGCCATATACAGCCTTGTCATTAATTATGTAATTTCAGATGTTACAGACATGTTATCAATGATGTCATAAGTCATGTCATGAGTGATGTAATATATATGAGCTGACAATAGCAAGGTGCAAGTTATAGTTACTGTAGGGCACAAGCTATAGGTACTAAAGAAATCTTTAACTGGTGAATTTCATTTTTTTTTTTTTGAAAATGTTACATTGACACTTAAAGTTTCACCTAACTATAAAATTACTTTAACCGTTGTTTGTTTCAGTAAATTTATAGTTTTTTAAACATAAACTGATATTGTATTGCCATACTTAAAGCCAAACCCCATGCGATGCATGGCCTTCGGCAATGCATGCGTGTAGTTTGCAGCAGGATCTGGCATGCAGACAGGCCCTGGATCCAAATCCATGTGGGCAGCCATCCCCTTCACGTCTGCCCTCTGGCCGTGAGTAGCATGAGGTTGGCTGCAGGCAACCAACTCACACCGCTCATGGCCGGGTTGCACTGCACTCAACCCCCTGCATGTGACCTACTGCCCCCAAGGCATGTGGCCTTCGACTGTGCACACAGTGCGGTTGGTCGCAAAGCCTGAAATGCACCGGGCCTGCACCCAAACTACTACAAGCACCCTACCTCCCACAGCACATGGCCATTTGGCATGCATACCATCTGGTTGGCCTTCCAGGTTCTTCAAAACTCAGACAAACATTTTGACTTTGTCAAAGAGACACAACACCAAAGTGTATAAAGTGGGCCTATTGATTTAATCAAGGGGTGATTATATCAATATATATAAAGAAAATCTATCATCTTTGTCCAAAAATCACCAACATGTTTATTCAAATGTATATTTTAGTAATTCAAACAATGCAATGTATAATGACAGTGATTATTGTACAAATGTTTCAGTTTTAATTAAAAATATATATAATCAACATATCCGTGAGTCTTTCTTTTAACATAGTTTTTATGATGGCATTCTGTGGGCTGAAAAGTGTAAACAAAACATGTCTGTGAGTCTTTCTTTTAATATTTTTCAGCTCACAAATTGTAATTATAAAGGCATCAAGAAGATGGTCTTACACTTCATTTTATGAGCATAGAGCTAGGGACTTTAAAAAATATGGTAAGTTCTCCTGGGGTTATGGATTTAATGACCCAGGAGACTTACTGTTTTTTTATGTTCCTGGGGGACTTTCCTGCTGTCCCTCACAATATAAAATGAAGAATTATTGGTGGCACCCCTGCCCCTTCTAGGGAATTCACCAAGCAAACAAAAGAACAAATAGCCTGTGAAAGGCATAATGGGCCACTCCCACAAGGATCTGTGAATAATAAATTAGCAGCTCCTGCCACTCATTTATTATTCACTTTTTCTAAAGGCCCGGGAACCCTATTCTCCAGAGCCAGTTCAATTTTTATGGGAAGGAGTGCATGGGACCTCCCTCCTCGAGCCATTGGACAGCCCCAGGAACCCCATATCTCAGGGCACGAAGATCTACAGAACCTGGAAACTTCATCCCATGGGACACTATCTTGTTCCCTGCATGTGAGAGTGCAGGTGGGGAATACAAACCTGGCTTTGCTCCTGCCCGGTGGGAGCAGAAACAAAAGCTGCTCCCTCCATCACCCAGGATAGGTGTTGGCAGGCAAGCTGGTGGGGAACATGGGCCAAAGGCATACGCCATCCTCAGTAAATGTTTGCTGGACTTAATTTTGTTGGTAGTGGAGGAACTTTTCAAAGTTATTCAAGATTTAGAAAAGGAGATCATTCGAATTAAAACCTTATTGCTTTGAATGTACACCTTTAAGATGGCCATTGTTGGCATCGAGATTGCTCTAGACATTTGTATGATTATTTTCTCCCTTTAGTAGTTGGCACATTTTTAGCAGCAATGGGAACGTGGGCTTCGCTATGCACGTCTTTTCTGCATGTATATTTTTTTACTTTATTTAACACTTTTGCACATTGTTAGATGGCCGCAGCTTTTATGTATTCGCCACTTCCTTTAAACCCGTCTTCACTTTCCAGGCCCCTTTGTATGCACGTGGGATTCCCGCAGCTGACAATTACGCTGTTTCTTTCATTTTTTGTGTGTTGAACCCACAGTTTAGTATTCCATTCGGTTCTTTACGGTATGTTTACCATCTGACTTTATAGACGTTGTTTGCACCTCGGCACACAATACATTTTTTTTTTAATCATGCACATGATTAACATCCCTTCGGTATAAGCATGTCACAATATCACAGTTTTCATCAATTTTCATCATAGCATCACGTATCCTCACCGTTTGATACTTTAACTTATTTTTTTAAATTGCATGATGTTTATCACCAGATCCATCTGCAAAATGGAGTCACCTGTCTTTAACTTTCATTTCGAGCTATCCTCTTTCCCATCAGTTATCGTGGTCACCATAGACACAATGTGGGCATGTTCGTCGTCGACGTTCACCAGCTTGTCATGCACAGTTATGGTGCCTCTGCCTCTTGAACATTTGAACATTGCTATTCTCTGATTATCGTTTCAGAATGATTCCCCTGAAGAAGGCCTTGGTCAGAAAGTGACCGACTAATATATTTGCATTGAGACGTTTTTCAATGATTATTAATGATAAATACATAAGTGTGACGCAACACTAGGTCTTCAACTGAATAAAGAACAGAAAACAAACAAGGACCTAATTTAGTGCAATTTATTTGAAACCTGAGTACATCACCACTTCTAAGGGTTTTCACCCTTCGAAGTCCATCTCGGGGGCGTTGTTTTTGAGTAAACAACTGAACTATTTTCTTCCAAAGGCATACCCCCACAACTCCCAACAGTTGGCAAGCTAAGGGGGCCCACGGTGGGACCAGGGCACCCAAGTGTAAAAAAACAAAATAACAACTTGTGGCCTTGCTGCTTCCCAATTGAAGCACAGAGGGCCCTCATTCGTATTTACTGCTCCTTCCCTGGAGCACCCCATAATGATCTGCATGAGCTTTATTTATATATAATTTATTTGTGGTTGTGTTCTAACGAGTGCCTGGGCTTTATTGACTGACTGCTGACTGGGGAGTCGGCTGGGGCAAGTTGGAAGAGCCCTAAGGTTTCTGTGGCCCTAGCCAGCTTCCCTTGTGGGAGCCAACACATTCTGAAGGTAAAGCGGCTGCCCTGGTGCCCACCTTGTACTCCCACACTTGCAACAGGGTGATTGGGAGCCTCAGGGGATGCTGCAAGGCCCCCATGGCCCCAGCTGGTTCCCTAGCCAGCAGCATACTGGGTGCCAGCGGGTGCAGGGATTTTCTCTTTGCACCCATCAAGTTGGGAGCAGCATTTTTTACCTGCTCCCACCAGGCAGGAGCAAATTTGAGTTCCCTGCCTGGGAGAGTGCAAGCAGGGTATGCCCGCAATCTCCTGGGAAGGGAACCACAAAATACCTGGGGATGGGTTCCCTCAGGACACTGTTAAGTATTAGACCCTGGAGGATGGGAGCCCTGTGGCCTATACCAGCAAGAGGAGGAGGCCACAGTGGATAGGGTCCCCGGGGCCCAATAGAGGCTCAGGGAGTGGGCAGCGCACCCCTACACTTTTTTTAATTGGCCTGTGGTATGGGGTCCCTGGAACAAAAGAGTGGCTCGGGGAGAATAGATACATGCCCACTCACCTTTATTTACTATGTGTCCTCGGGGGATCGGGTAGCCGATGACTCATTTAGGGTCAGGGAGGGGTTCACATGCTCCTTTCCCCTTTATTTACTTTTAGGTAATGGGAGGTGGGGTCCCAGGGGCCTCGTCGAAGCTTAGGATGGGGGCCACGCACTCCTCCATTTTTATTAATATGTTAGGCCCTGGGGAATGAGGTCCCTAGGGCCTTAATTGGATTGGGGATAGGCCCCCAAGCGAGCCCCCTCTCTAAACATTTACATATATTGGCCCCCAGAAAGTGGCCCACCCCAGAGGTAATATGTGTTTTTTTAAATGGTGCCATTTTGTTTTTTTCTTCCATGATCCTGCAGATTAAAAAAAAGAATTGGCCCCAGGGGGTCAATCTGGTACCCCGCCACAAGGGTTCGGGGCACAGGTTATCCCTGCCCCTTTATATATTTTTTTAATACATTATTCAGACAGGAGACTAAATCCCCGAGTCCTGCAATAGACACCACAACATTTTTGTTCATGTTGCGACCAGCCAGTCATAGCGCTTGCTCACATGGGGCAACAAGATGGCCCAAGGGAAAAAAAAACCCTAGGCCAACCAGAACACTTATATTTTTTAAGTTGAGCTTGTCGGACTCTCAAAGCCAACTGTCCAGACATACAAATATTTTTGTAGCTTAATTTCTCAAATACTGCTCTTGGAGCAAGATCTAGCATCCTGCAAAATGAGGTATAATTAAACACTGACCTACGTGCATACCCCACTGATTGCATGCCTCCTCAAAGGTGCCCTGAGAGTCTCTGTCAGAAATGTCCAACATCATAGCGTATCCCTTCTTGATCAAACTAGAAGCACTACTCTCCAGTATAGCCTGTGAAATTCTATTTGACTCCATAGGAGTGCCTGGCATGTATAGGGTGCTTTAATGAAAGTATCCTGTATTCTTGATTCCATATCTGTAACAAAAGGGAAAGCAAATAACCCATCGGCACAAGAAACATATTTAAGCTCCATGTCAATGTGATAGCCCATAAGGATTTTTACTGTCTCTAGCCTGAGTCAATGTCAAGTATCAGTCAGGCATCAACCTATAGAAAGACTATTCTCAACTCTCTAAATGTTTTCCTCAGAATAAAGCAAATCATTCCCTGAAATACATACAGACACTTAGGCAGAACTATGATTTTTAATAAGGCACCTCTTCCCACCAAAGATCATCATTACCCAACCTAATTTAATTCAATATAACTATCAATGTCAGATGCTATCCTAATTTCAGGGGCTTAAGTCCGGTTCAATTGCAGGCCCAGATCACACAAGTAGGATTCAGCATCACATCACCATGAGCCAATAGTAAACATCCAAGATTTCAATGTGTTTGTACGTATACCAGATAGCATACCGTATTCATTGAATATGTGTAAAGTGTTAAGCATCTATTGTTGGGTCTCTCAGAAATACTAAAGTGTCTTCCACATAATAGGAGGCTCTGTGGATCACTTTATATATCTTAACCCCCTTTATTATGTACTCAAGCGTAACATCTAAGATAAAGGATCCATCACTAGGGCAAAAAAAGAGAGGTGACAGTTGGCAACCATGGCAGTTGCCACACTTTAGTGCCCACTTATCTGATATTACTTCATCAATTTTGACTCTCTCTGTATATGGGAGAAGTTGGGCCAAAATCTTTACCTCTTCGAGACCTGGAGCTTAAAGTCCCAATCCATTGCATCTAACACCTTTTCAATATTAAGGAAGGCAATGGCATACTCCTCCTCTTTGTATGCTATCTATTGTATTATGGTGTGGGATAAATTCTGAATGAGGATATGCCGCCATATTATTGACATCCAAAATATTGTCTGACAGTAATATCCCAGTGAAAATATTATGACTACAAAAATATCTTGAAGTGAAATATGAGGATGAGTGTATTGCTTTTTAGTAGGTTACAATAATATCAAAGTTTAAAATATCATTTATATACTATTGTTTTCTATAATAATGTTTACTTACAATATAACATGCTTTTGATTATTTACTTTATTGTGATATTTAGTTTAGTTCTTTAATTAAAAATATAGTAATACTTATTGTACTGTTTGAGTTGTTAGGTTTATTGAGTGCTCTCAGATGTCATCAGTGATATTATTACTGATACCATAGAAAATGTCATGCGTGATGTAATAAAATCTTTCTTCATATTTAAAGACCTTAGAAATTAACTGAAAAAAACTAACGTTAAAGTGACGTTATAGTTAGTCACGATAATACCTTACATTACATTTGTTTTTAAACCGTAGAAATTCACTGAAAAAACACAGGTTAAAGTAATATTATAGTTAGGCATGATAATATCTTGCTGAGAAGGAAACAAGTTATATTCACTCCAGTTAACTATAACAGATGAATTTCAGTGATATTTGAGTTAAGTTTTAAATGACATTTTCTTCTAACTAGAACATCACCTTAATCTTTGTGAATTTCAGAGGTTTTTTTATTCAGCTAGCTATAACGTTACTTTAACCTTTGGATTTTTGAGTGTATTTTGAATTTTTTTTTAACTGTAAGGAAATAATATAAAGCCATGTCATTTTAAGTAAGACAGACCTACTGGCCTTCTTACAGAGTTACCTTTTCAATTTGACAGCTACATTTTCTGAGCATGAGAAATATATCTTGGCTGGGTTTCGACCAACAAGTGAACTCGGAATCAGGAGCTGCTCTGCCAGTGGCATAGACCATGTTTCCACCATATTTGAGCTGATTTTCATCAGCCTATAGTTTATTTCAGCTTGTTTGCACAATTTTTCATTCCCCAGATCAACAAAATTGACCCTTTTCTCATTATATCAGGCCAGCAGTGCAGCACCCTCTTGTTTTCAGAGAACCTTGGCCTTCAGAAGTATGAACCTTGCAGGGACCCTGGTTTAGTAGTCACTTCGATGGAGGGCATGTCCTATTATTGGATCACAAGATTGCCCATCAGAACATACATTTAAACAAGGCTGGAGGGCATCTCAGCCTTCACGAAAAATTAAAAAACTTATCTCATCTTAATTCAGTGATCTTTAAGCAAAACGGGCACACACACAGACACAGCTTCTACCCACCCCTAAAACTCCCAACTGTGTTCCTCAAACTGTCCCAACCCCTGAAGATACAAATTACATGAAATGAGAATGAGCATATATTTGGCACATTTGTGATATTTAAACATATTTTTAAACAATATGCTTTAGTTCTCTGGCACAGCCTGAAAACCTCTGTATCCTCATGCTTGATATATTATAAAGTGCCATTTCTTGGTCCTGACAGTTACAGATATGAACATCAAAGATATCGACAGGTAGAATGTTCCCTCATCATGGGCAACACTGACTAGACCTCATAATGAGTGCTTCAGATTCCTTCTAGTTAAGTCTGTTTGAATTCCCCAGCCCCACTCCCAGACTTACTGATACCGGGGGCATTGGTAACGCTAGTAGGGAACAGGGTTTAACTAAAGTTTACTAGTGGCACCCCAAGGCTCCCCCTAGTAGTTGCTCATTTTCGAGTTTTTTTTCTTCCAGAGATTTCACTCTTTTTCAGCAGGTGAAATCTCAGGGATTTTTTCATTCCCAATGGAGTCAGTAACTCTGTTTCCAGCCCCATCTTAAATCCATGAGAGACTTAGGGCCTTATTTTGAGTTTGGCCGTCCGATGGAACGCCAAACCCCCAGTGTCACATCTCACGATTGGCCGACTGCCCTATTACAAGTTGGGAAATCGGACTACCATGGGACTGCTGCTGCCACCAGGGATCTGCAATGCCTGGCAGTCTTGCAGTGGTCTGAGGCCCCTAATATGGTGGCAATGCTATGGCAGCACCGGCAAGCATATGAGGAGTTTCCTCACTACCATCTTTTTCATGGCGGTGAGGAAAAGGCCCCCTGGTGCCTCTGTGCCAGGGGATGCATGCAGAGGGGCACATAGTTTGCCCCCCTTTCTATATGCACCCTCAGTTCCTCCTTGACAGTCCATGCCCTGCAGGAACCCGCAATGTCGTTCACATTGCGGTGCCTTGCTAAGCCTCATGTATGACCCTTAGCACTGCACCACTGCTGGCCAGATGCCACAGGACCACCCAACTCGGATTCCTGTCGGAATCCAGCAGGTGGTTGCATTATTCCTTTGACTGTGTGGCAGCAGAGCGCTGAGGTGGCGGCCCTCTGCCACAACACGAAAGTCATAATAGGGCCGTAAATATGATCACAGGTATCGTAACATTCCCCTCCAGAGGCAATTCTCGCTGAAGCATTATCTCCATGTACCGTCACTACAAAGTATATGCTCAGCTTGCATAATTAGGTTTGTTTGAGATTACACTTTGTTTTCAAGTTCTTGGCTGAGACGATCGGTCCCAGCTGTTTTTTTTCTCTCTATTCTCTAGGATGTTCTCTTGTCAACAGTCTCCTGACTCTCTCTCACCCCTGTGTGGAGAAGTGATAATGTCACACAGTTTGATTGGATTAAATGCCATGCGCTGTCTCCTCAGTGCCCCTTCAGCAGCTGCAGCGAGTCAAAATAGAGCAAAGTCCATCTGACGAGTCTATGGCATGGGTCAGTGATGCGGTCAGACCGTGTTTGGGAAACAGACCATGTTGGCAGTTAGTGCATTGGCTCAGGGAAATGCAATCTAAAGAAAAATGTATAGATGTCAATAAGATTTTCTAAAATCATGCATTTCCTTTTCATGTCACTATTTTTTAAATTTTTTTAACAAAAGTATCGTAATTATAAGGAAAACGTCCTTTACGTTTTCTTTCTGCAATACAGCCAAAAAGATTACCCGGTCTGAAGCGATGCACGGTCTGCACTAGCTCTACACAAACACAGTACATATATTAAAAAATAAAGCAATGTACTCGTAGTTCCATAACTGCTTGGACAAAAGTACTGTTTGTTCCAGTGTTACTCTTTAACCGGTTTCACATCCATGATAAAAATGCTTTTTGTTAAAAAATGGATTAAGTGCTTGTCATATGTTGCAAATCCAAAAAGCAAGATAATTAAATTGCTTCATCAGTTCTATTTTTTTTATAATTGTACAAAATGCTTTCTTAGCTTGATATCTTCACTAGTACACAGACCTCAAAAGCTGCTACATGTTGATATAGTGCATATTCGGTAAAGACAACTAAAAATTGAATCATCAGCATAAAACTGCCAATAATTACTAGGTATTCCTCACCACACTTGCTAAGGCAGTATGACAGGTCATTAAAAAAAATATTAAATAGCAATACGGCTTAAAGATAGCTCTGTCTAACCCACATGTTTATTACAAAATGTTTTGTTTGTTCACCTGTTGAGCCATTTTGCACCAATGATTTATTTTCTTTGTATAATAAAAAGATAACTTTTGTTTGGGCAGGAGGTATAAGGTCTTTCCACTACCCAATAAGCTGGAATCTATTGAAATTATTAAGAACTTTCCTGAGGTCAAAGAAGGACATACAAACTAAAAGCCTCCTCTTCTTCAGGATGATGTACTTCATGATGCCACAGTGCAACCTAATGTTCTACACCTTGTACCTTTTTAAGGTCTAAACCTAGCCTAGCGATCTATAGTAGTATTATAGGTAGTTATAAAAGAGTGGAATCTTACTTTGCTGAATGGCTTGCCAGCCCTATCTAAAAGTTAAATAGGTCTATAGTTGTGGTGACTGTTAAGGCAAGCTCGCAACTATAGTAGTGTAAACCTTTTTCAATGATTTTATTGAACAGTTCCGCTAGTTTTGCAGCCAACATTTTGAGATGATGAGCAAAAACAATCTTTACAGACTTGATCGGGCCCAGGGCCTTTCTTTTCTTCCTGGCCCTCGATGCCTCTTTCTGTTTTTTAAGGATTCATCCTAGAAGGGCTGAGTTGACAGAAGATCGGATGCCCTTTTGTTGAAGTATCAGACAGGTTACCCCCTAGTATTTTAAACAAAATCTTATAAAGGCATGAATGGCACTGTCCCTGATTAATGTTTTTTGAGATCTGTTTCAAGACATTGAGACTGAATTACAATGTTCAGGCTATCTTTTACAAAATGGAGAGATGTGCAGAATCTTGTCTTTTTAGGGGGAAAAAAACAGTGGAGCACAGCAACCAAAGTTGCACGACCAGAGAGAGCAGCACAGATCCATATTTGCTTATTTGCTACTCTCTTCTCCTATGCTGGCACATAAACAGGCTGCCAAGAGATACATACAAACATTTGGACCATAGTACAAGGTGAGTGCCTGATATCTAGCATAGGTTTTGTACTGAAATTATACTCTACCAGTACAATTCTCCAGCTCACTATTTTGTCACTCAGAATTAAGGACACCAATCGCTGAAATACTTACAAACACTTAGACAGAACTATAATCTTTATGAAGGACATGCTTCCCACCATAAAAGGGGGAGTTTCCCCCCCAAAACAACACTGATATACATGGATCCATCAATATCGACCTGTATTTATTTAATTAAATATCACTGTCAATGCCAGATGTTATCCTATTATCCAGGTATCTAAGTCCAGTTGCTCCCCATTTCAGGCCCAGATCAGGCAAATACAGTTTGCATTGCATCATCAGAAGCCAATAGGAAACATTCAAGATTTGTACTAGTTATTATGCAGGCCAGATAGCTTCCTGTATTCAGTGAGTATGTATAACATGTGTGGAGCATCTACTGCCAGGTCTTTCTGAAGTACATAAGTGTTAAAGTGTCAGAAGCCTAATAAGAGACTCTGTGCATCACTTTACATATCTTAATCCCCTTTCTGACATACCCCCACATATATTTAGGCTAAATGATCCATCACTAGGGCAAAAAATGCCCTGACAGTTTGCACCTCTGGTGGTTGTCACACTTCAGTACCCTCTCATATAATATATTACATTGACACTTTTGACGCTCGCTATCTATAGAAGACAAATCAATCAATCAGTCAATCAGAATTTATAAAGCATGGATAATAACACAATAGCGTATCAAGGTGCTTGCATGTATCGGAGACTTATTCGAAAAGCCAGGTCTTGAGGGCCAGATGTAAGTCACCATAATGTCATTTTATCCAACTCTCAGATTTTCCTAAACTGGAGTTCCCCCTTCTCAAATAGTTGGTAGAATCCATGCCCCAAAATGATACTACTCGGTTTAGCGTGCCTTCAACACTGAACAAGTTTGCTCTCCCTGAACTGTGTAGCAATGGATGATGGAAAACATATCCAATGAATGATGCTAGAACAACAGTAAAACTGAAGCTTACAGTCCTAATCCATTGCATGTAACACCTTTTCAATATCAAGGAAGACAACCACTTAATTCTCCTCTCGTAAGTTTTGTATTATATGACAGTGCAGGGTGAAACCCAAATGATCTGGGTGAAGTATGGCAGATACCATAGTGAGGGTATTCCACCATAAGAGCAATTCCAAAATATTGTCTGACCATAATGTCCTAGTGAAAATATAGTGACAACAAAAATATCTTTAAAAAAAGGTTATTTATTGTTTGTGAGTTGGTTACTGTAGGAACTGGTCCTCTCTGCAGGGTCCCCTATTTAACCCTCACCCCTCCTAAATTTGTTTTGTTGGCTTTAGGACTATGTGCACTTTACACCTGCTACCACTGATAACCAGTACTAAAGTGCTTCTGCGCTCTTCTTTAAACATGGTAAAATGGGCTTATACCTAATTGGCACATTTCATTTACTTGTGAATCCCTAGTAAAGTTGTACTACAGATACCTCTGGCCTTTATATCAAATGCTTCTAGTAGGCCTGCAGCAATTCTTGCGCCACCCACTTAAGTAGCCCTTTAAAGCATGTCTTAGGCATGCCATTACAGTCTGTGTGTGTAGTTTCAAACTTCCAGTTCGACCTGACAAAATTAATATTTTGCCAGCCATAATCCTCCTGTTCTAGTACATATAGGTAACACCTAGGGTAGGCCTTAAATAGCCCTAAGTGGGAAGGGTATGCCCAGACTTTGAACATGTGCTAGCTATGCCACTGGATTCAAGCTAGCCTGGCTGATGAGGGGTGATACCCCAAAACCGATCCCAGGATGCTTGTTTTCTGGTCCAGAAAGGGCCAGACCTTGCAGTTCGGGCTGGGCTGTTCCCATGGGGAGCAGGGTCAAGATCAATTTGCATATGTCTGGGCCCAAACTGGGGTGGGATAGTGAGCAAAAAGACTATGGATTTAACCCAGATTTGTTACTGCAGGTGAATGTTTGACAATGTTCATCACTCCGTCTATCATCTTTTTGTGTTGATATTGTCGCCTTAAGTGGGAAGGGTATCCTCAAACGTGGGTCCTGTGCTCACTATGCCACTGGTTTCAAGCTAACCTGGATGATGAGGCATGATGCCCTGAAACCAGTCCCAGGATTCTTGTTTTCCTGTCCAGGTAAGGCCTGGCCTGCCACTTCGTAGTGGACTGTTCCCATGGGGAGCAGGGTCAAGACTGGTTTGCCTATTGCTGGGTCCAAACTAGGGTGGCATGGTGAGCAAAAAAACAATGGATTTAATCTAGATCCGTGAAAAGGGGTGAATGATTGACAATGTTCAGCATTCCGTCTATTATCTTTTTGTGTTGCTATAATTGCCCTAAGTTTGATGGGTATGCCTATGTGTGGGTCCCATGCACAGTATGCCACTGGAATCAGGATAGCCTTGCTGATGAGGGTGGACCCCAAAACCAGTCCCAGGATGCTTGTTTTCTGGTTCAGGCAGAACCTGGCCTGGAAATTCGACCTAGACTGTTCCCATGGGGAGCAGGGTCAAGATTGATTTACATATACTGGGTCCAAACTGGGGTATTTGAGCGTGTGTATATAGAAAATACATATATATGTATATTTCTTGCCTTATTAACCCATAAACTCCTAAACCCACACTCATCCTTAAACCGAAAAATACTTTTGCCACCTAAAAACCCATACCCACCCTAAACTCTAAAAATGACATTGCCACCCAAAAACTTCATACCCACCTTAAACCCTGAAAATCCACTTGCCACCCAAAAATCCACACCCACCCTAAACCCTCAAAATACCTTTTCTACCTAAAAACCCAAACCCACCCTAAACCTGCAAAAATACCTTTGTCACCCAAAAAACAATACCCACCCTAACCCCTAAACATTCCTGTGCCATCCAAAAACCCATACCCACTCTAAACACTAAAAAGTTCCTTGCCACCCAAAAATCCATACTTACCCTAAACCCTGGAAATAACGTATCCACCAAAAACCCATACCCACCCTAAACCTTAAAAATTGTCTTGCAGCCAAAAACCCATACCCACCCTAAACCTAAAAATTCCCTTGCCACCCAAAAAACCCATTCTCACTCCAAATCTTAAAAACGCCCTTGCTCTAACATACATACAAATATTTTTATCTATATACATATATATCTATACATATATGTATATTACATACTAACGGTTGCCAGTAGGTAGTTATAGTTAGGACATAGTTTCCATAGGAAAAGCATTTTTTGACTTGCCTGTAACTTTAGAGTTGTTTGACCAATCTTCATAACATTTTACCAAAAAAGTGTCTAGGTAGGTTTTGGTGTCATGGAAAGTTTGAGTGTATTCCGAATTTGGGATGCAAAATAAGGGTGCGTTTATAATGTTAATTCCCATAGGAACCTTTAGCCACAACTAATGCCCAAATCTCTGAACTGACTTACACCAATTTTGGCAGGGAGGTACATGTTGGTTCAAAGAAGTGACTTTTGTCTATTTGGTGTAGATCTGTTCAGTAGTTTTTGCAAAATTTAAGCTGAAAATTATAGTGATCTTTCTGGTCACGGATATTTTGTGATGGTTTCGTGATTACACGCAAATGCAGGCGCCAACAGTAATGCTCTGATTAGCTGAACGAAACCTGAACAGAAAGTTGCGGCCACCATTTAATTGATCGGAAATGATTCCTGGGGCTGAAATTTTCGGAAAAAGGTAACATAAAGTGTCAGAGTAGAGGTGCTTTGAGCCCATGTTTTTAATCACGCGCATTATTTCTGTAGTGCAATGTTCAGAATTTTTTTTTTTACATATTATTCCTAGATGTGTTGGGGCTGATTGAATGTCTGCTTTTGTTTCCATTTACGTGATGTATTTGCGACGATCACGACATCGTCGCTGAGATTGTCAAAAACCACAAAGAAAACCCTTTAGAAAAAAAATTCATAATATTTCGGGTACTAGGGTGGCTTAGAAACACCCTGTTGCCCTCATCTGTAAAGTGCACTCCGTCATTTCTATAAATTCTATGCATGTCAAAACTCAGATTATTGTTATAGATGCAGCCCATGAGATGGTCTCTGAGGAATGCAAAAACAATGTTATTAACATGTTTCCTGGCTTTGGCAATCTGTGGGCAGAATTGACTTGACCACTTCCATTTCTGAATTTTGCATATATATTAGAGTACACCAAGACAGTGTGAGGGAAAAGCGACATCAGTTTTGCAAAGGTTTCTTTCATTAGGATTTCAAGCCCTACCCCATTAAATGTGCCTAGGTCATTGCCATCACATTGCAAAATCATAAAGTGAGGAGCCTGTGAATCCACAAAGGATTTGGAAACGTTAACCCTCTCTGGCCGAACTAAGTAGTCTGCACATTTGGCAAACCAAGGTCCCTGTCAATTAGCCCAATAGATATAGCTGTGGCCCACAATACATACTCTAAGCATTGTGAAGTGAAGGAGCAACAGTAGTCAGGAGAAGGCTGGAGCTCAACGAGGTAGTTTTACAAAGGAAAAGCTGTTAAAATGGAGGTGTTTTAAAAAAAAAAAAAACATTTTCATTGGATGGTGTCAGCATGAACATGAATAAAATTAGGTAGTGTGTTGGATGCCTTAGCAAAAACTTTTATTATTGGCTGTTGTTTAAAAAAAGGAATGTAATATAGACATGGATAGTTGTATTTGAATCTGTGAAGGAAAGCACACCTGCTGTATCTTATTTGGAAATAGCATATTTATTCTAGAAAGTGCTGTGAACTTGTGACCTACTGGTTCCACTGGGTTGCTAGATACATTGCGCTAAGAGTGTATTTGGGGGGAAGGGTGTTAAATAGACAGAAATGTAAGTAATGGCAAGCTTTCATTTTCAACTCAGGACTGTTGTTCAGTATTTAAATTTGAAGAAAAAAAAGCTAGCTGTAGGTTTGAAATCCCTTTTTTTCCGCAAGTTCCCAGCGATTATCGCGAACACCCGCTAACAGGAACCTAGTTTTGAAAGAGAGGGAAAATGTTAACAGATGCTAACCATTCACAAGTGGAGATGCAGTAGTCTAAAAAATCATGATTTAAATTGAAACCTTTCTCAGGAAAGTTGAAGAGGTTGCCATTTTAGAGTTGCTTTCCTTGAGAGTGGTGCACCATTCTTGTGCTGATATTTTACAACTCTTAACAGTTTCAAAACTATCCAGAAAGAGCTATAACAACAATATAATTTATGAACTCAATTCACTGGTATAAATATATTTTTGTAATTATATAAAAAATTTACATTAGAAGTGAAGAAGTATATGGGAGTTTGATTAAAAAGAGTTTCACAGCACGGTGAAAAAAAACAAATCAGATGTACTGTATCCGGCAGAGGGTATGTGCTTAAGATGTTGGTACTGTTGAAAATTACCATCAGCAATGCCTTTAACAATGACAATATTTTAAATGTCTAGGCATTACCTGCAGAATAGATACATCTATATTGTTTGCATTCTGGGAGTTGTGGTAGTTTCAGTCACATTATTAAACATGATCACTGTAGTCATGAATAAAACAAAAGAAAATATGCTGTGGCCTGTATATAAATTATAAAGTAGTAATACTTGTTAGGTATGTATTAGGAAGTGTTTGTCAATGTGGTTTTTAATTTATATGATTGGTTTGCATAGATTTAGATGGTGAGGTGTTTCTCTGGCTGCATATGATTATATGTACGATGTGACTGTTGAGTTTACTTAAAGATGCAGAGAACTATATTTTTTGGGAAAAGATGGCCTTAAGGTGTATATCTTTTATGAAATCACATATATGTTTACATGGTGATCTATGTTCTTCAAGGCTGTTGAAAATGTCATGCATATAGTGAAGGTGGAACATTTCTTTCAACATACTCTGTTTAAAATATTTCTTTGAGAAATTCTGAATATATGTTTTAAAGACTGAACAAATATTTGCGAAATGATCTTGGTATGCCATTAGGAATAGGTTTTCTGCCTTCAAAAGTTGAGAATTGTTGTTTTCAGTTTTAGAAACTTATTGATGCATGTGGATGATGAGCAACAGAGCAATGTATACTCTTAAACAATCATGTGTGCGATTATATATCCAGTGTGTGTCTAGACTTATTCAATCCCCCAGGCACTAAACATGCACTCTTCTGATCATGCAGGCCTCAATTATCTACTCTGAATTAAACAGGCAACACCCATGTGTTCATCTAATCAGCCAGATAGATGCAATATAATTATGTGAATACACATGCACTAACTATGCAGACATGGGACCATCAATATAGTTTGTACATACTCAGGGGATCATGCAGTCACTACCTATATTCTGACGGAATTACATAGGCACTATCTATGCACTCATCCAATCATTCAGGGAGTATTGTTGTATTCAACCACAAACACATGTATTTACAAGTTTTAGTTAGGAATATGTACTCTTTTAGAACCATCTGGTAATGTATATATGTAGCATGTCGAACGCTGTTTGCATATACTCAGAAGAATTAGAGAGCTATATGCTGTGACACAGATTAATGAGCAGATTTCTATATGCAATGTTTCACAAAATATAAATCTGACCCATCTAAGTAGGAAAAGTACTGAAACACTAAGTCTACCAGTGACATAGTGGTAGGGAGACCCAGAAATAGCTCTTATATTGTGTTTTTTGGATTTAGAGTATTAAGACACTGTATGAACTTTTACACTTTGGTTGATGTTTACTTTAAAATGTACTACAAAAGGCAGAAAGTGGTCTTTTATCATGTATAATTGCGAAATGAGATATGGTGCAGCTGTGTTATAGGAGAGGGTGCTATAACATTAAAAGGTAACTAATAAATTAAGTTGTGTGTTTTGGTTTGGGTTTGGTGGATTGAAGTAAGTGTTTGTAGTTATGTAGCTAGATTCATCTGTAGATTTTAAACTACAACATAACATAAAAACTGTTATTATATTATGTGCAAGCCATTGGTAAAGTAGTTGGTATGCTGGCTAGAATAAAAATTCAAATATACTTTATTTTACAGAACAATATCTGCATAGCTACAGACAGAATGCCTACAAAAGCTCAAAGGAAAAAGGAACAGAAGTAACTAGAGTATCAATGCAGAACTGAGACACAAAAGGGTCAAATGAAGAAAAAGTGGTGAAAGACAAAAAAGCTACGTGTAAGAGTACAAAGTCATTTCTTAAAAATGTGGACCTTTCCAAAGATTACAAACTAATTAAAATAAAATTCAGACTATAAGAAAGAATCACAGTGGACACAATTTATATAAAAAGAACAGGAAATAATGTAACAAAGATGGACACACCTTAAACAGAAGACAGAAGCACTTTAAGGAAATCGGTGCCAGGATGTTTCATAGTAGAGAAGTTATAAACCTACTGAGAACTATGAAAAAGGAAAGGAAAAGGAGAGAGGCACTGAAACACAAAGAATACATTGAGAGAGTAGTTGATAAGGCCTTTGATTTGAAGGTGAAGCTTTTCATTTTGATTATAAATAGAATGAAGACTCTTGACAAAACGGTATTGTGCATGAGGAGATAAAACTAATAAATAAGATTAGTGAATAGAAGTAACTTTTGTACAGTTTTTTTGTGGAGAATGCATACATACTTCTAGTACAGAGTCTTTATTTAATGAAGAAAGCTATGTCCAGGATAATAGATTAATTCATGTTATTGATAACAGAGGACGGTGTTATGATATGAAGAATGGCAATCCATTAGTGAAAGAGGTAATGGCACCTACAAATGTAGAACAAGTTATTGGAGAACAGGTCCAAGGTAGGTGGAGTTAGGCGCCTGTATAGAAACGGAATTATAGTAGTGTTTGTAGTATTTGACAGCAATCCATTTATATATTAAGGACAGTTCTACGTCTTTCCAAGGTGAAGTTTAAAACAGAAAATAAGTGATTTACAAGGATTGGATCCTTGCAAGATTAAAAAGCATACACATTTGCAGGTACACTCACTAGCCTGTTTATCAAACAAAGTGTGCCAAAGCACCTTTCATCATTTCAAGATGTTAGCAGTACACCACTCAACAATGCAGACTTTAGTTAGGAGGCTGTACTATGTGAAAACTCATGCTTTATGTTTGGGCGAAATGATAGAGCACTTTTGCATGGTACTGTGGCAGATGCAGAAAAGGTTTGTGGTGATATGAAGTTTATTCTCTTTGGTCCTGAGCAGGATTCTAGGAAAAATGAAGAGTTGTTAAGAGGAGGAGTAGCAGAACAGGACACATATATTACAGTTGATACATTTAAAGAAGAGATCACAAAGTGTAACAGTGTGGTCTAAAAAACCAGAGTGTGTTTCTATATGTTGTTGATGCACTTACTAGAGGATTCAAACACAGACTGTTGACCTATATTTAAAAAGTGAAAAAGTAAATAATGATAACTGGCAAAAAGTTAGCTGTGTATTTATTTGTAGACGAACACTTTATATATGTCAAGCTATATGTAAGTAGTGTTACAATAAATTAGAAGATAATAAAATGAAGAAAACCAGGATATTAGATACCTATTTTATGAGAAAACAAAATGTCTGGTGATGTAGAAAAACTATGAAGGGACAAAAATAAAATAACAGCAACATTTATGATTCTTTGCAGCATTGTGAAGGGCTGTTATGGACTGCTCTCCAGCACTCAACACAACTCCACAATCGATCCACTACGATGCCATCTGTGGAGCCAAACCTAGAAGCTGAGATTAGACCTCTGAATGGACTCTCTGCCCTGGCGTTTTTGTGGCTGCTATTAAAGTTGAGGGTCCTGCAGCCTTGTGTTGTTTTCTTGGTGCTTTTACACTATTGAATTGGTATGTCTTTATCTTCTGGTGACATGATTTTCTGTTTTATTTTTGATTTTTTTTTGTGGATTTGTAAAGTTAAAAGTTGTTGTTCTTTTATATGGTAAAAAAATGGCAACTGGGACAGGAATAATTCAAAAAATGTGCACTGAGAAATGTGCAAAAATATATAAAAGATTAAAAAAATTACCATGTATGATTTTTTTGCAGCATTCTGAATGGCTGTAACACACTGCTCATCAGCAGTTATAATAACAGTACAGTCCATGCAATACGTGGCCATTCTTGAAACCTCTGGAGCCATATCTGTTGCAGTGTACGGCACCGCTGAAGAGACTTTCTTGCTGGGAATTGTTGTTGCTTGTGCCACTTATATAGATGGTCCTCCAGCTTCCCTCTACTCAATTTGACAGCTAGAGATGTTTTCTATGTTAGGTTTTAAGATGATACACCATGGAAGTCATCCCACATGAATATTTTGTATCTGTCTCTCTATAGTTGATCTTTTCACAGAGTGTGAATTGCACTAGTTTTGGAGCAGCTTTTGATTCCTGTTGAGTTTGGGTAAGAATGGGTAGTTTTATGGGTGTTTTGTAGTTATGTTCTAATCGTGAGTTCAGATGTGGAAAGTTAATTTTTTTAAATAGTTCTTTTTGTTAAATTTGTTGTTAAAATAAAGTTAAACAATTATGTTACTACACAGCTAGACTCAAACTTTGTGTAAAATATGTTTAAATATCTGTTTCACATTATGTCATTTGTATTTGTGACTACTGATGTCATTGCGACCTTCAGTGTTACTGTGAAGAATGAAAATGCATTTTTGATGTAGTCATTTCGACAAATGTATACAAACGGGAAAGTTAATTCAGCATCTTCCTAATAGCTACAGTGAAACTTTATGTGAGATATGTCTATATATGTGTTTTATACTTTGTCAAAAACACCCGGTATTCGCAGTGTGTCCTGGCCAATGGCACTCATAGAATCATACAGGCACCACCAGCGCAATCATCAAGAACTTCCTTTCTCCACAACTCTGCGAACGTACCTCCTGGCACAGTACTAGGTAGGGGATGAAGTCCCCATGGCTATTGAGGGTCTCTGCTCCCGCCCTGTCATTGCAAACACTGTTTTGCTTCAGGGAACCTTCTCTTGCATCCATGAAGCGAAGCACAATTGCTTTTGGACAAGGGGAGCTGCATGTCAGCAGCTCTCATGTCCAAAAGCAATGCCGGCTCCCGCAGGAGACAGGGAGCCTGCTGGGACCGCGGGGCATTGGGGCTCTCCCATGGTACCCAACATGAGGCCAGGCCCCGGGGGATCTGGTCCCTGGGGCCAAAAGTGGCCAAGGACCAAGGAAAGCTGGGGGCCACATGGCCCACCTCCCATTTATGTAATTTAAAAAAAAAATGAGGCAATGCCCCGAGGGATGGGGTCCCCAGGGCCAATAATGGCCTCAAGAAGGCTACCACGTGGCCCCCCTCCTTTAATTAAAAAAATATATATATATATATATGGCCATGCCCTGGGGATGGGGTCCCTGGGCCCGAAATCGGCCTCAGGAGAGGGGCCCACAGCCACCTTTCCATTTTTTTATTATTATGATTTTTAAAAAGTGGCTTGCTCAGGCCCTGGGGGATGGGGTCTCCAGGACCCAAAAAGTAGTAAGGAAAGGGGGCCACACAGCCCCATTCCAAAAACAACACAGGAAACAGAAGCCAGCATCTTTCCGGAGGCCCCGCCCCCTCCCTGCACCACTCTGCAAATGCATTACCTGGCACGTTCTGGATTGGGGGATTAAGTCCCCTTCAATCCTAATGTTCCTTAGGGGCCAACTAGTTCACCAGGTACCTCCAGTAAGCCCCACACAGTGGGATTCCTAAGGGGTAGTCCGAGGCAACGCTACTTTTTACACCACTCGGCAAACGAGCCTCTTGGTGTACTGCTGGTGGGGTGATGAGGTCCTCTTGTGACCTGAGGACCTCAGGACTAAAATGGACTACATCCCTCAAGCAGCAGTGCCCCAGAAGGCGCATTTGCTATGTGGTGTAAAAAGGGGGCGTGACCTCAGAACACTCTCAGCAATCCAGCTGTGTGGGGCTTACTAGAGATAACAGGTGGGCTAGTTGACCGCCATGGACCCTCAGTAGGCAAGGGGACTTCATCTCCCGAACCAAGAGCATGCCAGGAGGTGCGTTTGCAGAGTGGTGGAGAAAGGGGCATGTCCTGTTTCCACGTCTCAGGAATCCCTCTATCTGGGGCATATTGGCAGTATCAGGTAGGCTAGTTGGCCCCTTGGGACCTCCAACAATGAAGGGGACTTTAATACCCATCCAACAGTGCACCAGGGAGCGTGTTTTTAGAGTAGTGGGCAAATGGGGCATGGCCTGCTATGAGAATTACCAATCCTGCTGTGTGGGACTTACTGGAGGTAGTAGGAGGGTTAGTTGGCCCACAAAGTTGTCTTTTGAGGCCAACCACCCCTTCTGTTACCTCCAGTAAGTCTCACACAATGGGATTGCTCAGAAGTCATCGGAGGCCACGCTCACCTTTCTTCACCACTATGCAAACACGCCTCCTGGCACAGTACTGATTCAGGGAGGAAGTCCACTTTACTCCTGAGGGACTTTGGGGGCCAAGTAGCCCTCCCAGTACCTCCTGTAAGTCCTACACAGCGGAATTGCTGAGCACAGGTTGGAGGCCCAGGCCCTTTTCTGCATCACTCTGCTAACTCGACTATTACATTATAGTTAGAAATGAGGGGAAGCCCACTTGACCTGCCATTGTCGTTCACCCTCACTGGGGGACCAGGAATCCAGGAGACCGGGACCAGGAGCCTGGAGGAGGACTACACTCTCCAGCATCCCCTGCGGTCTTGTGTGTACCTGCTGATGCCGACGCCATACTCAGCACCAGGGGGCACCTTCATAAGTCAGCAGGGGCACTGCGGGCGTGCCCGGGCTGCACCTGGGCCGCGCCCGGCAAAGGGCAGGCCCGTCGGCGCCCGTCAGCAGTAGGAGGAGGCAGGGCTGGGCCCCCCCTCTTTGCTATGAGACTTGGCTGCGATCCATGTCCATCCGCCCCCTGTGCATTTGAGGACTCTTCTACAAGGGTACTGTAACCTGTAAATTGTGTTTGTCCGCATTTGGTGACGTGTTCATCACTGAGAGTTTATTTGGGGTTTTCAAATTGTAGTACATTTTAACATACTATCTGGTCATGGGGAAAAGGAAACAACCAAGCTCCGCGTTAGCCAAATCACCTCCTAAATCACGGCAATCCATTATGAACTTTATAACTGGGGCAAAGGGAGCCATTGAAAAGCAAATTCTAAGCGTGGAGATAACAATAACGATATGTGCTGAGAGTGGGGCTGAATCACTAATTAAATGTATCCCACCATCCTCAGATTTTGAAATATCCCCAGAATTCCAGCCCACTAGCCAAGACGCCGTGAAAAAAGATCGGTCAGGTCATACTTTTGCCAAAGCTGCTCTGGTCACCTTAAGCTGTAGTCCTCCATCTAAGCGCTCCAAAACCATTAAACCCATTTTGGCAAAGACTAGTACTACTTTGTGTGACGGGAAAGTGAAGCCATCAAAGAAGGTAACTGCTTTGAAAACGGAACAATGTTGAAAATCTCAGAGAGATTTTAATATGGGACTGACCGCTGCACCATTAGATTCTTTGGCTTGTTCTTCATTAGTGGCATGCGTACATGGACATTTAGATCTTATTAAAACCTCTGTATGCAGCCTTACTGATCGCCTAAAAGCTGCCGAATGTGCCGTATTATCTTGTGCGGATAGATTGGGTTCAGTAAATATATGTACTGGGACTGGGAGGGAAGAACCTATTGTTTAACACTGCTGGTATACCTCGTACAATCCCAGTACAGCAAACTGAGAAGGAGTCTCGAGGGGTGAACCCAGCAACTATCTCAGCCACATTATGATGTGTCAACTCCAGTGACACAGCTACAAGCTATCCTGGCTCCGGACATGAGGGACGTTCTTAATCAGCGGATATCATCAATCCCCAAATCTAACATATATGCGGGGGATAGAACTTCCAAATATTCTCCGTTCACCATGATTGATTAGATCTGCCACCTGTTGTTACTCCTTATGTGGTCATTTTGGCTAACGTTCCACCAACAGAGTCCCCCCAACATGGAACTTGGGATTCACTGAGAAATAAATCTCTCAACTGGTTCAATTCTAAAGTGGGGATGGGTGGCACACTTTTTGCAGACTTTAAGAGGGCTAGATGGGTGGGCTGGGTCGGCAGTGATCCCAAAGTGTTTATGGGTGATTGTATAGTCCTCTCATTTAAATCACCAGGACTAGTTAATGATATATTGGGCAGGTTCAAGTCTTTGCATTTAAATGAAGATCAAATCATTGTTTTCCCGCTTAGTTTCTTCCACTAACCCCCTATACAATATTTTAGTCAGCCAAATGTATTGACTCCACTCTGCCTCCCAATACAGGGCACATTGCAACATTCACCCACAATTGCTGGGGCAAAGTATGCAAATACCCCTCTATCTTCGATTACCACATCTAACAAATTTGACACTCTTTCTAACCTTGCTGGGGTAGACTGACTAAAGGATAATTCACTGACAGCCATTTGAACGCAAAATTCAAGACCTAGCACCCCGACCTCTGATAAGAACTCGAAGTTAGATTCGAGCTCTGAATATCTAATGACCCTGGCACCATCTGTGCAAGACAAAGAGCTACAGATTGAATCTATGCCCCCAGACTTTACTAGTATCACAGTAATTTCATGGAATGTAGCAAGGTTGCGCAGTAAGCTCAATTTCCCAGAGTGGCTAAACTTTATAGACAATTTTACCATTGTCTGTTTACAAGAAACCTGGGTGGACGAACCCTGTCATCTCAACGGCTTCAAAACCTATAACTTGCTGGCTATTCCATTGAGCCATGGTAGAAATAGGGGTGGTCTTCGTACCTATGTATCGACTATACAATCATCCTCTTCTGTAAAACGTATCTCTCGTTCTTTTTATCAAATTGTCAGCAATGATCTTTCTGGACCGCTTACGGTGTCTTTCGTTATTTTTTATAATAATGCTTGTGGTTCTGATATATTGGCCATATTGTCCTCTCTTGAAAATGACCTGGCCACCATTCTCCTGCAGGGGACTGGGGAGAAAATTAATAATCTGGGCGGGGGATTTCAACATCCAACTATATAAATTGCCCTCAATGTTTGTCTGGATACTTCAAAGGAGGCATCTGCTATTGTGGAATCCTTTAGTCAAATAACCAGTGGCATTAAAGTGGGGCTATCATCAAGGCAGAAGGTAGGAACAGTAAAGAGGAAGGGATGTTTGACCATATATGTAGCGAGACCCATAAAAAACTTATAGGAGCATTGTAAAACAAAGAAATATTGAGGAGATTCAGTATTGGAGGTGGGAATATAGGCTTACCTTACAGAATCATAAGAAAACACTAAAAGAGGAGACTTGGGAGAAATTGCATGAGGCTATTCGAAATAATGATACCACTGCATTCAGGCATGTGGTTAACTCTCCATTCCTCAGTAATACTGATACACCTAAAATTGAGGTTGCGGTGACTGAAGAAGATTGAGTAACACATTTTTCTGCTCTGTATTCGCCTACCACAAATAGTGCAATTCATCCATCCAGCTTTAATTCCCGAGGTAGCTCCGCAGATGTTTGCTTCCGTACCTGACTGGTCCACCTTAAACTTTACTCTGGAAAAGGTCTCCCTTGCTATTATCTCAAGTAAGGAAAACAAAGCTCCTGGGCCAGGCGGTGTTCCAATCGACCTATTCAAAGCAAACATTGATCTCTGGGGTCCCCTCCTTACCCATGTCTTCAGATCTTACCAGTGTATGGGGTTCCCTTTGACTTGCGCAGAGTCTCAAATTGTGCCTATATTTAAAAAAGGCGACCGAAACTGTCCATCGCACTACAGACCGATCTCCCTACTTGACTCATTAGTTAAGGTGGTGGGTCGTATACTTCTAGCCAGGTTACAAAGCTGGGCAGACAGCAATAACAAGATCTCCGACCTACAATATGAATTCCGTCAGGGAATTGGCTCCACGGAGCAATCTATTAATTTGAATTTGCTAATGGGCAAATATGCACATGTTAAAAAGAGCAATTTGTACACAGTATTTGTTGACTTATTGTCAGCATTCGATTGCGTTATTCATGACAAACTGTGGTCCATGATGAGTTCAATGGGTATCGATAGTACTATTATTGATCTTTTAAGACATCTGTTTTCAAACAGCTATGCAAGGATACGGTTTGGTATCAAAGGAGAATGTACCCGCTTGTTTAGAATTAAAAAAAGGGGTCCGCCAGGGGTGCGTACTCGCCCCATTTCTATTCAATCTTTATAAAAACAACTTGGGTAATACTCTGGCTTGTTCATGTGCGGATCTGCCACAAGTAAAACAACGGCCAATTCCTGTTCCACTTTACACGGACAACGCCGTTCTTATGGCGCGCACTCCTTTAGCTCTACAGCACCTTCTTGACAGCTTTACCCTATTTATGGAAAATTTAGGGCTTCGAATCAATATAAGTAAGACATTTGTTATAAAAGTGGGCTGTGGTGGAGCCAAGTGTCGCAACGTTTACTTAGGGAAAGAAATTGTACCCCAAACCTGACATTTTTCCTACTTGGGTATTTTATTTGATAGTGAACGTACATGGAAAAGTGCAATTGAATCTAGAAGATCGTAATTATTAAGATCTATTTCGGCACTTTGCAATTTTGCCAGGAAATTGGGGAATGTCCATCTAAAGAAATTGTATCCATTTATTATGTAAAATGTAGAACAATTGCAATGTATGGTTCGGATATATGGGGATATGCGAATGTTGAATCGTTTCAGGCAGTGGAAAATGCTTTTAAAAAAAACTTTTTAGCACTTCCCTCCAGTTGTTCAAATCATGTATCTCACTCTGAACTGAGGACCTATTATTTAAAAGATTTGGTGAGGATTCAAACACTATTGTTATGGCACAAAATATGGACCTCAGAACATATGGACTTAAATTGTGCCATAATTAAGGATTGCTGTGACTCTGAAATGGCCCTAAAGATTCCCTGGTTAAAGTTTATCAAGAATTCCCTGATAGATATGGGCCATCCAGAATTTTACGAGCGACCAGAATCCCTGTTAAACATCTCAAGGAAAGCATTAAAAACAGAGTGTCTAAATCATCTGGTGGACTTGTGATTATGTGTGGAACTGTCCAAACCAACTGAGAAACATAATCAAATGGTCCTGACCACCTTTTCTATGCAACCATACCTTTTAATGTTCTTAATGCTCAACATAGTTTTGTTTTAACACATTTTAGATTAAATATATTCCACTGCATGATAAGTGTTTCAAACCCCAATAACTGGTCAATTGATTTACAGCACTGCCCATTTGACAATGTATCTAATCAATCAACCATGCACATTGCACTTTTCTGTACATTTCATACGGATTTGAGAAGTCCTTTTATTGTACCTTTACTGAAATCACTAATAATGTAGGCCGGCTTTTTTATACTTGCAACTGCTTCCAAACCTTTATACGTGTGTGGTACTTGTAAGGTTCCTTAAGGCGACTCAAGTAAGAAGAAAATCCATACTAGCAATATGCTGATTTATGAACTGCCGGTTACAACGTGAACTGAATTTCTGCCCCTTTGATTTTAATGTATTTTAACTATTTGTATTTGTTCTTATGAAATTCTTATGTACTCTTTTATGACACACTTTGTGTGAATCAAATAAAGATAAATTGATTGATTGAAATTAGCATTTAAAAAACCATAGAAATTCACTGAAAAAACCATAGGTTTCAGGGACATTATAGTTAGAAATTAGCATTTAAAAAACCTTAGTAATTCACTGAGAAAACCATAGGTTTCAGGGACGTTATATTTAGTTGGACCTTTCACTCATATAAAACCAGAGAAATTCGGCCGTTATAGCTAGCAGACCTAACTATAACTCGCGCCCCGCAATGCACTGCACTGCACATGCAATTTTAAAAATGGCATGAAAAAGGAACTCAATAAGATTAAAATAGGATATTGAGAACAGATTTAGACAAACCTACAGTTTTGAATCTTGTCAAAGAACACATGTAAATTCTGGTCTCTTGTTGGCTTTAAGACTAACTTGCACAGTTTAGGTTGTCCCTCAAGGAATGTGGAAAGAATACTTGTCACAGATGAATATTGGATCACTCCCTAAGCCAACTACGTTGAATTCAGTTGGGAGGTGTCCTGATATGCCATTTTACTAACCAAAATTTTACAGATCATTAAAGCTAGCAACACTTTGCATGCTCCTGGCCGAACAAACTCCCAGTGACAAAATGAAATCCAACACAGAAAATTAGAGGCTTTTACTGACACCAATAGTGATATACTGATACAGTGTACTACCATCATGAAAAGGCTCTCTAATTCAGCCCATCTAATAAAGAGATCCAAAAGACTCTCTAAACATCTACCAGCTAATTGCATTAAAAGACACAGATGGGAAAATGTTTGCAAAGCACCGACTAAATCCTCTGCAAAACTAGTCAACACAATCCATTAGAATGACATACCACCAGACTGGCTTTCATCTAAGAAGCTGTACAAAGGACAACATCGTGGCGCTAATCATCTTGGCACAGAAACCTCTTACTCCTAGGACCCAGAAACTCTTTGCATGCTTCACTGACTTTTCAATGGCCTTTAACAAAGTTTATAGAACAAGACTCTAGGCTAAACTAGATTAATTGGGCCAAGACCTGGGCCAACTACATCTAACATTATAATTACATACATACATCTGGGTCAGGGAAAACCTGTCTGATGGAAGCGCGGATGACGCCAAAAATAAACAGTGACAATGGCCTGAAACAGGCTGCATCTTAGCTCAACTACTATTCAGCCTATAAATCTCAGGCCTCTGAGAAACAGCGTTTTGGCGATGCTCCAAAACACTCCAACATCAAAAATCCCATTCATGGCCTTTTCAGTAGGGTTGGGCGGAATTTGCGAAATTAACTTTCGCAAATTATCGCGAAAATGCTAAAAATCTTCACAAACACGCCGGAAATATCGCGAAGACGCAGAAGTTTTTTTCCCGCCTGTTTGCGGTATTTTTTGCTTGATCGCGGGTCGCCAACTTACCCATGCGGTTGCTCAAGGGCGCGGCCATCTTGTTTTCACTTGTCCCGCCCTCTCACGATGCTTACTTCCTGTTCCGGATCGCGCAATGCATGTTCGCGCCCGTTCGCGGTCGAAATTTACTGTTCGCGACCGCTTTTACTTGATCGCGTTGCTTTTTGCTTGCTCGGGGAGAAAATATCGCGCGAACTTGCGCACGTGGTCGCAATGGGCGCGGCCATCTTGTTTTTCACTCTATTGCATGGTTCTGGGGCCTGATTTTCAATCCTCCCAAAATCCTTTCAATCCTTTGTTTATAGCCACTTTTTTGGGATCTTTATTACTTATTATTTCTCTAACTATTTTCCTGCTTCTATATTTTTGGTTTTTGTCTATTTTTTTGTTGTTTTTTAGCTACTTTTTCTCTTTCTATTGCCTGCTATTTATTTCCTTTACTCCTTTATTTATTTTACCTTTTCTTTCCCGCCCCGTCCCCAGAACCATGTCCAAGGGTAGGGCTGTTCGCCGGCGCAGCCAGAGCCGCGACTGCCTTCCTTGCGGAAGGCGGCACCCACAAGGGGTGCAGGCCCGGGCCTTATTTGGGGAGGAGGAGTTGGCTTGATGAATACAGGCCCCAGCTAGGCCCGCAGGATACAAGGGTTCGCTCTCCTGTAATGGAAGCTATAAGGAAGTTGGCACGGGAACTGCAAAGTACAAA
Source organism: Triturus cristatus (assembly GCF_964204655.1). NCBI lineage: Eukaryota > Metazoa > Chordata > Amphibia > Caudata > Salamandridae > Triturus > Triturus cristatus. The sequence goes on from NC_140589.1 coordinate 1,426,698,941, forward strand.
GACAAAGTTTATTAACCCTTAAGGGTGGTCCTACAATCCATACAACACTCTTCAGTATTGCATAGAGTAGCACAAAGAACTTGCGTACACAGTCCCCTTTTATACACAACAGAGGGGCTCATAAGTGGGTGGATACAACATGAGGCAAAGAACATTACCTTTTATGGACATTTTCGATACAGAATCAATATGTGGGCGGAGTTAACACACTCCTAAGCCCACGAAAACATGGTCAAGCAAGGGCTAACTGATAACAGATGTGGTCAAGTCTGGGCATGCGCCAGGCGGACAAAGGAGCTATTTATAGACTGTTACTAGGCAGATAACGAGAGCAACTGACACGAGGATAGGACTCTTCTCGTGCTGAGCACGTGGAGACATGACAATACAAAATGGAGTCCAGACTTTAGTCAACATAAAGGAAGAAACCGGTCCCCGGAAGCTTGTTTCCATCCCAGTATAAGAATTGGCTTGGTAGTTCGGTTTGCCCTGTTCCCATCATGCACTGGGACAGGTACAGACTAATTTGCATGTAGCCAGGTTCTGAGCTGGGATGGTGCAGTGAGCTAAAAAACGGTGATGGATTAAAACCATGATCTCTTGACTTGGTAAGAGTATTCTGCATCATTCAGAAACTCTGTCCATCACCACCCCCTTTTTCCCAAATCGATTTTATCCACACTCAATGTGGGAGGGTATGCTCAGACGTGAGTCCCTTGCTCATTGCACCATCAGGATTCAGGCAAGCCGGGCCGACGAAGGCTGTGATGCCAGAAACCGGTCCCCGGAAGCTTGTTTCCATCCCAGTATAAGAATTGGCTTGGTAGTTTGGTTTGCCCTGTTCCCATCATGCACTGGGACAGGTACAGACTAATTTGCATGTAGCCAGGTTCTGAGCTGGGATGGTGCAGTGAGCTAAAAAACGGTGATGGATTAAAACCATGATCTCTTGACTTGGTAAGAGTATTCTGCATCATTCAGAAACTCTGTCCATCACCACCCCCTTTTTCCCAAATCGATTTTATCCACACTCAGTGTGGGAGGGTATGCTCAGACGTGAGTCCCTTGCTCATTGCACCATCAGGATTCAGGCAAGCCGGGCCGACAAAGGCTGTGATGTTAGAAACCGGTCCCCGGAAGCTTGTTTCCATCCCAGTATAAGAATTGGCTTGGTTTGCCCTGTTCCCATCATGCACTGGGACAGGTACAGACTAATTTGCATGTAGCCAGGTTCTGAGCTGGGATGGTGCAGTGAGCTAAAAAACGGTGATGGATTAAAACCATGATCTCTTGACTTGGTAAGAGTATTCTGCATCATTCAGAAACTCTGTCCATCACCACCCCCTTTTTCCCAAATCGATTTTATCCACACTCAGTGTGGGAGGGTATGCTCAGACGTGAGTCCCTTGCTCATTGCACCATCAGGATTCAGGCAAGCCCGGCCGACGAAGGCTGTGATGCCAGAAACCGGTCCCCGGAAGCTTGTTTCCATCCCAGTATAAGAATTGGCTTGGTAGTTTGGTTTGCCCTGTTCCCATCATGCACTGGGACAGGTACAGACTAATTTGCATGTAGCCAGGTTCTGAGCTGGGATGGTGCAGTGAGCTAAAAAACGGTGATGGATTAAAACCATGATCTCTTGACTTGGTAAGAGTATTCTGCATCATTCAGAAACTCTGTCCATCACCACCCCCTTTTTCCCAAATCGATTTTATCCACACTCAGTGTGGGAGGGTATGCTCAGACGTGAGTCCCTTGCTCATTGCACCATCAGGATTCAGGCAAGCCGGGCCGACGAAGGCTGTGATGCCAGAAACCGGTCCCCGGAAGCTTGTTTCCATCCCAGTATAAGAATTGGCTTGGTAGTTTGGTTTGCCCTGTTCCCATCATGCACTGGGACAGGTACAGACTAATTTGCATGTAGCCAGGTTCTGAGCTGGGATGGTGCAGTGAGCTAAAAAACGGTGATGGATTAAAACCATGATCTCTTGACTTGGTAAGAGTATTCTGCATCATTCAGAAACTCTGTCCATCACCACCCCCTTTTTCCCAAATCGATTTTATCCACACTCAGTGTGGGAGGGTATGCTCAGACGTGAGTCCCTTGCTCATTGCACCATCAGGATTCAGGCAAGCCGGGCCGACGAAGGCTGTGATGCCAGAAACCGGTCCCCGGAAGCTTGTTTCCATCCCAGTATAAGAATTGGCTTGGTAGTTTGGTTTGCCCTGTTCCCATCATGCACTGGGACAGGTACAGACTAATTTGCATGTAGCCAGGTTCTGAGCTGGGATGGTGCAGTGAGCTAAAAAACGGTGATGGATTAAAACCATGATCTCTTGACTTGGTAAGAGTATTCTGCATCATTCAGAAACTCTGTCCATCACCACCCCCTTTTTCCCAAATCGATTTTATCCACACTCAGTGTGGGAGGGTATGCTCAGACGTGAGTCCCTTGCTCATTGCACCATCAGGATTCAGGCAAGCCGGGCCGACGTAGGCTGTGATGCCAGAAACCGGTCCCCGGAAGCTTGTTTCCATCCCAGTATAAGAATTGGCTTGGTAGTTTGGTTTGCCCTGTTCCCATCATGCACTGGGACAGGTACAGACTAATTTGCATGTAGCCAGGTTCTGAGCTGGGATGGTGCAGTGAGCTGAAAAACGGTGATGGATTAAAACCATGATCTCTTGACTTGGTAAGAGTATTCTGCATCATTCAGAAACTCTGTCCATCACCACCCCCTTTTTCCCAAATCGATTTTGTCCACACTCAGTGTGGGAGGGTATGCTCAGACGTGAGTCCCTTGCTCATTGCACCATCAGGATTCAGGCAAGCCGGGCCGACGAAGGCTGTGATGCCAGAAACCGGTCCCCGGAAGCATGTTTCCATCCCAGTATAAGAATTGGCTTGGTAGTTTGGTTTGCCCTGTTCCCATCATGCACTGGGACAGGTACAGACTAATTTGCATGTAGGCAGGTTCTGAGCTGGGATGGTGCAGTGAGCTAAAAAACGGTGATGGATTAAAACCATGATCTCTTGACTTGGTAAGAGTATTCTGCATCATTCAGAAACTCTGTCCATCACCACCCCCTTTTTCCCAAATCGATTTTATCCACACTCAGTGTGGGAGGGTATACTCAGACGTGAGTCCCTTGCTCATTGCACCATCAGGATTCAGGCAAGCCGGGCCGACGAAGGCTGTGATGCCAGAAACCGGTCCCCGGAAGCTTGTTTCCATCCCAGTATAAGAATTGGCTTGGTAGTTTGGTTTGCCCTGTTCCCATCATGCACTGGGACAGGTACAGACTAATTTGCATGTAGCCAGGTTCTGAGCTGGGATGGTGCAGTGAGCTAAAAAACGGTGATGGATTAAAACCATGATCTCTTGACTTGGTAAGAGTATTCTGCATCATTCAGAAACTCTGTCCATCACCACCCCCTTTTTCCCAAATCAAGTCTGGGCATGCGCCAGGCGGACAAAGGAGCTATTTATAGACTGTTACTAGGCAGATAACGAGAGCAACTGACACGAGGATAGGACTCTTCTCGTGCTGAGCACGTGGAGACATGACAATACAAAATGGAGTCCAGACTTTAGTCAACATAAAGGAAGAAACTCGGTCCTAAAGGGGAATTCATGTCTTTAGTGAATGCTTAATCACATCGCTGTTTTCATTTTTCAACAGGCTGCACTAATTTTCTTTGTGCAGCGCCACCTCCCCTCAACCCTGGAAGCAGGTGGCAGGCCTGGGTCCGGGTACGGCCTCCGGGAGCGTCGGCAGCGGTGGGGGAAGGTGCGCCGGGCAGTGTCGCGCATCTCTGGGGTCCGGCGCACCCAGGCACAGCTGACGCACTGGTGGTCCGACATCCTGGACCGTGAGCAGGACCTGCTGGACCTGCTAGGAGTGGAGGTCCCGGGGTTTGGTGAGTACATATTTAATTACTACAACTTTGTGTCTGTTCTTCTGCTCTGTGTTATATATTGCGAATATTTTTTTTCCTTCCAACCAGCTAGAATGTTGCTGCTTACAATACATTCCAGTTAATAACGTTTAAAAGTCTTCTGTGATTATGGTGCTCTTCTGCGCTACTACTAATCTTACTTGTTTGCAGCTTTGCGTTTGCGCTTGCTTAGCGTGATTCTTTACGAGTTTATTTAAGAGAAATTAAGTTACGTAACGCTACAGTGACTCTAGTTCACTCCTTACTTTGTCCCGTCACTAATAGATAGGCGTCGGATTGATGTTTAGGTACACTACTTTGTATGAGTTTCTAATTTGTTAGTGGTATGCGTGATGCCCCCTCACTCAGTTACGTGACGTGCTGCTAGTACGGCAGTCTTTAGAACCTTTTCTAGTTTGTTCAATGAGTGGTGGTAGGCTTAGCAGTTACTTAGCAGTAGCAGATCAGCATCAATCAAACAAAAATTTGGTGTATACAAAAAATGTAGTCATGTTCATGTGTCCTCCATGATTTGACCATACGCATTGTTGAGGAATACAGTGGAAATGCATACTTAATGTACAATTGGCATGCCTGGAATAGGTGGGCTAGGTTGGGTGGTACGTTGTACTTAGGCTCAGTTGTAACTTAGTTTTCTGGAATCAGAATGGAAGACTGGATTACTGTTGATAAATAGTAACTTAAGCAGTCGAACTGCGAATCCCCCGATATTACATGTTGACCAGATGAGATCGGTCAATGTAGTTATTGCAATTGTTGTTTACATAAGTGTTTTTTGACCATTGTTGAAAAATATTGTATTTGTTTGACACCATCCATCAATGTTTGTCTCTTTCTTATATCTTTCCTGTTCATCAGCACCCAGGGGCAGACCGACAGGGACTGGGCAGTCGGCGGGACAGGAACAACACCACCATGAGGACACCGCTGAGGGCTCCTCTCCTGGCCCCAGTAAGTCTTCTTGTTTTTAATAATATTTCTTATTCCATAACTTTTAATGCCCCATATTTTTCCTGAACTATTGTTGGTTTCCAAATGCTATTTTTTTACCACCAATTATCCTTCGATCTGTACGGTTTCAAAAATCATATCCCTGCCTCCGCTATGATGACTCTGAGTACTACTACTACTACATACTATCAGTCTGTCTGTACTGTAGTAGCTAGTCTTGCCCAGTTGGCCAGTGCCACTCTTTGTGAAAGGTTGTAATATAAAACTCATATTCACCAGTAGCTCGAGCCATTGAGTCCAATCCGTTGGGTCGTCGTCTTGTACTACTTTTACTCTTATTGATCTTGAGGCTTTGAAAATTCACAGCAACAACAGCCCTACCAGATTTATTACTATTTTGATATGATACCCTATAGGACACACTACTGTTGTTGGGATCTTGCACATACATTTGCACCAGAAAATAGGATGTTGGTGATGGTAGGTTGGACCTTCCTTGCACACCTCAATCAGAAATTCCGCACCCACCAGAATTCCACTGCTTGACTATAGTACTGTCTTGTCATAACTATTAGGTCTCGGAACCCTCCCCCCAAGATACCCAACAAGTAGACAACCCAGAACATAACACACCCAACCTCTCAGTCCTGGAAGCAATTCACATGCACACCCTTACTTTAATTTGCTCACTCGTGTAAGTTAGTCCTCCACACCAAATACCACCAAGTCTATGTAAGTTCAAAATGTTTATTTCAATTTGAGAAGGTCTGTACACTGTTTTCTTATAAATGCAGCACCATCCGGAAAATCAATAACATTAAAACAATATACATTGTTACACTTATACAGTTGGGAATTAAATCATGATAACTGAACAGTGACCGCTCAGCCCTCCACAGGGCTTGGTCGCCCCACTCACTGCTGCCGCTCCTGCCTGCCTTTGCCGCCTCCTGCCTGCAGATTCCTTAGCTCGCTGCCCGCTGCTCCTGGGAATTTCCCACTGCTCCTGGGAATTTCCCGCTGCCCGCTGCTTCTTGGAATTTCCCGCCGCTGCCTCCCTGCGGCCCCGCCCCCCTGTGATTCCATTCGCCGCCCCGCTCCCGCCACCCAGCTGCTCCTCCCTCCCGGCTCCTTACTTAAGGGGACCGTAGGGGACCACAGAGTGTGACCGCTCAGCCCTCCACAGGGCTTGGTCGCCCCACTCACTACTGCCGCTCCTGCCTGCCTTTGCCGCCTCATGCCTGCAGATTCCTTCGCTCGCTGCCCGCTGCTCCTGGGAATTTCCCGCTGCTCCTGGGAATTTCCCGCTGCCCGCTGCTTCTTGGAATTTCCCGCCGCTGCCTCCCTGTGGCCCCGCCTCCGTGTGATTCCATTCGCCGCCCCGCTCCCGCCACCCAGCTGCTCCTCCCGCCCGGCTCCTTACTTATGACGCCCCCAGAGCAACCACGCAGTGGACGCGCGCAGCGGGAGCGCCGATTGAGCGCCGAAGGTGCGCCAAAGGTAAGCCCGTCTGCGCCCGTCCACGCCTGGACCGCGCCCAGCGCCAGACCACCTGGTCCTCGCCCTCGACAGCACACCCTGCACATCTACAACGCCAAAACCCTCCACGCACTCAACGCCGGCCGAAACACCGCCTGCTACCGAGCCACCCCGAGACGCACCCACGGACCCTTCACCTGCCTGACCTGCCGCTTCACCGGCCTCCGACCCAACACCGCACCTGCTAAACCGAGCCCCAGCATCAAACACCTGATGTGCATCCTGCTCAACACCCGCTCCGTTCACAGGCATGCCGTCGAACTCTTGAACCTCCTCGACTCGACAGCACCAGACATCGCCTTCCTGACCGAAACATGGATGAACGCCTCCTCAGCGCCCGACGTCGCCATCGCCATCCCGGAAGGCTACAAAATCACCAGGAAGGACCGCATCAACCAGACAGGAGGCAGCATCGCCATCATCCACAAGAACACCATCCGCATCACGACCAACTCCGATGACACCTTCACCTCCGCCGAACACCTCCACTTCCAGATACACACTGACCCCAAGACCACGCTCAGAGGCACCCTCGTCTACAGACCACCGGGACCACGCACACAGTTCAGCGAAGACATCACAGACTTCGTCAGCCCGCACGCCGTCAATTCCACCGACTACATCCTCCTGGGGGACCTCAACTTCCACCTGGAGGACAACAAGGACCGCAACACCACTGCTCTGCTGGACAACCTGGACAACCTCGGACTCAAGCAACTGGTAACCCACTACGCCGGCCACACGCTTGACCCAGTCTTCTCATCCAGCAAATACGTCACCTTCAGCCACTCCACCAATCTCCAGTGGACTGACCACAGCTGCGTCCACTTCAGCTTCAGTAAAACGACGACCCACCACCACCCTCAACAAGCCCCCTGCAGGAGCTGGAACAAGATCACCGGCGACCAGCTCACCACCTTCCTCAGCCAGAACCCCCCCACCAGCTCAACAGACCCCAACGAAGCCGCCAACAACCTCACACAGTGGATCACCAACTGCGCAGATGCACTCGTACCACTGAAGAAGAACCCCCCCAGCAGACGCGGCAGCAAGAAAGCCTCCTGGTTCACCGACGAGCTCATCACCTCCAAGAAGAACTGCCGCTCCCTGGAGAACACCTGGCGCACCAACCAGACCACAGACAACATGACGGCCCTCAAACACGCCACCCGCAAACACCACCAACTGATCCGCGCCACAAAGAAGACAGCCTTCAAGGAACGACTGGACAACAACATCCACAACAGCAAGGAAATCATCAGCATCGTCAAAGAGCTCTCCAACCCCGATGCCGGAAACAATGACATCACTCCCTCGCAAGACCTCTGCGACTCCCTCGCAGCCTTCTTCCACGACAAGATCGCCAACATTCACAACAGCTTCGGCCCACCAACCACGAACCCCACCACTGAACCGATGCCCCCCACTGCCACCCTCCGCACCTGGACCCCAGTCAGCACCGAAGACACAACACGCACAATGAACACCATCCACTCCGGATCCCCTACGGACCCCTGCCCACACCACATCTTCAACACGGCCGACCACATCATCGCACCCCACCTCCGCGACATCATCAACGCCTCCTTCAACACCGCCACCTTCCCGGAGTGCTGGAAACACGCCGAGATCAGTGCCCTGCTGAAGAAACCAACTGCAGACCCCTCCGACCTCAAGAACTACCGCCCCATCTCGCTCCTCCCGTTTCCTGCCAAAGTCATCGAGAAGACCATCAACAGACAGCTAGCTGCCTTCCTCGAGACCAACGGATCCCTCGACCACTCGCAATCCGGCTTCCGAGCCAACCCTGCACGGAGACCGCCCTCATCGCAGCCACAGACGACATCAGATCCCTAATGGACAACGGGGAAACTGCGGCCCTCATCCTCCTGGACCTCTCCGCAGCGTTCGACACTGTCTGCCACCGCACCCTGGTACAGCGCCTGAACAACACCGGCATCCAGGAGAAGGCCCTGGAGTGGATCACCTCATTCCTCGCCGGAAGAACCCAGAGAGTCCGCCTCCCCCGTTCCGGACAGCGGCCACCGAAGTCATCTGCGGCGTTCCACAAGGGTCATCGCTCAGCCCCACCCTCTTCAACGTCTACATGAGCCCCCTCGCAACCATCGCACGTCAACACAACCTCAAGATCATCACCCACGCTGATGACACCCAGCTGATCCTCTCCCTCACCAGCGACCCGGACGCCGCCAGAGCCAGCTTACATGAAGGGATGAAAGACGTCGCCGAATGGATGAAGAACAGCCGCCTGAAACTGAACTCAGACAAGACGGAGGTCCTCATCCTGGGATCATCACCCTCCGCCTGGGACGACTCCTGGTGGCCCCCCGCCCTGGGAGCCACCCCCAAGCCAACGGACCACGCACGCAACCTAGGCTTCATCCTGGACTCCTCCCTCTCGATGACCAGACAAGTCAACGCCGTCTCATCTTCATGCTTCAACACCCTGCGCATGCATCGGAAGATCTTCCGGTGGATCCCCACCGAGACCAGGAAGACGGTCACCCAGGCCCTCGTCACCAGTCGGCTGGACTACGGGAACGCCCTCTACGCCGGCACCGCCGCCAAACTCCAGAAGAAACTCCAACGGATCCAGAACGCCTCAGCACGACTCATCTTGGACATCCCCCGACACAGCTACATCTCCGGACACCTGAGAGACCTGCACTGGCTCCCCGTCAACAAAAGAATCACATTCCGACTCCTCACCCACACACACAAGGCCCTCCACGACCTGGGCCCCAAGTTCCTCAACAGCCGCCTGACCTTCCACAAGCCCACCCGCCAGCTCCTCTCCGCCAGCCTCGCTCTCGCCACCGTCCCCCGCATCCGCAGAGCCACCGCCGGAGGAAGATCCTTCTCCTACCTGGCAGCCAAGACATGGAACTCCCTCCCCATCCACCTCCGGACAACGCAAGACCATCTCGCCTTCAGGAAGCAACTCAAGACCTGGCTGTTCGAGCAGTAGCGTTCCCCCCCCCCCCCCCCCAGCGCCTTGAGACCCTCCGGGTGAGCAGTGCGCTATACAAATGCCTATGATTGATTGATTGATTGAACAGTGGTGGAAGGCAGCACCACCATCACAGAGCAATTTAGTTTATATAAATTTATAAAAGAAGATGTGAGTGAAGGGACCCCTCACCTTAGAAGAACCTAGTACTGGTAGTTGTTGCATCATTCAGAAGCTCTGGTTCGTAGAAGGGAATCTTGCGTCTGTAATGCGAAAAAAGAAATGGTGTGTGTTAGTATATTGCAACTTGCAAGCATTTCTCAGCCGTGCCAAAAAGTGTAGCATCTATGGATAAGCAATATGGACTAACAGTAACAGTAGTACACCAGTACTTCCTAAAAAAGTGGCTTGTTAATGTTTGTGGACCGCTTGTACGCAGCGCGTAGACTAGACAGTAGCAGTGTGAGGCAGGTCATGTGGGCTCAAAGGTGTCTTAAGAAGCTGAAAGGTAAAGGTAATGTCACATGTGCAAAAATAAAAGCCACAAAGGTAAAATGGTAGCATGGCTAGGGCTAATTAAGCAAAGGCTACAATGATCATATATAACTATTAGTGTCTACTCTACTACTACCTGATTTGTACTAGTGATGTATGTTAGTATTAACTCATTTTTCAACCTTGCAACTGATCAATAGGGGGGAGGTGTATATGACGCCTAATAAATGTGTAATGTTTTCTAGGCGCACTACCGACCACCAGTGCCGGGGCCAGCAAACAAGGCGACGCGGAGGGAGAGGATGCGGCAGTTGCTGCCGATACCGACGATGGAGCGGTAGGGGGAGTGGCAGCACCAGTGGCAGGCGGTGGTAAGTTAGATTCCTAATCCTTAACTATTGTTGAACTTGACAGCACACTCACTGCAAGGGTGTACTGTATGTATATGTATACTGTACAGTTGTGACTTAGGGCCCCATTAGGATGGTGGGCGTATTGCCCCCGCCGGGCCGGCTGGAATTCACTGCCGACACCGCAGGGGCAAACCTCCCGCCATCCCTGTAGAAAATATTCAGACCCCCCACATGTCGACCAGGCGGAAAAGGATTCAATATGGCGGTGGTGTCTCTCTGAACACACCGCCAGCCATATAATCTGCATTTTGGAATGCCTTTGCGTGGCTGCATTGCCGTCCGCCACGGAAAGGCATGCAGACATTGCAGAGTATGCTTGGGGGCCCCCATGGAGGGTACCTACCTATGCTATGGTACCCCCCCGCCTTTCAAAGCAAAACGTGACAGGCTCCATGCGGGGCCCGTCATGTTGTGCTTGGAAAAGCAGCACAACATTTTAGCATTGCTTTCAGCAAAGCCAACCAGAATGTAAAAAAAAAAACAGGATGCGCCTAATTAATTGTCCCCACGGGACCCCCACCCTTTTTAGCATGAGGATGGCAGGCGGACAAAGTCCGCCCGCTATCCGATGTCGTAAGTAAGTATGAGTTGTTGGGGACTTTTGAAGAGTGAACTAGAAGACTAGAATTCCCTTTAATTGGCATAGGACTAGGAGCCGGAGTATTGAGTAACCAATGGCCTCATCTATCTGATTTCAACTCCGCTTTGAAAGTTTTATGGAGAAGAGCACCTGGTGCACTGTTCAACTAAAAAGTGAAAGACGGGTGGAAGGAAGAAGGATGGGCGACATTTAAAATGTTATGTACTACTGTGCTTTATTTTGTAGTGCTACTCTACCATGCCACTATGTGTATAAATAATTACCTTGTCCTACTGTTTTTCTAAGAGTATATTTTACAATTGTCTTGTTTTTTTCTTTTTGATACACAGCTACTCCGAAACTCAACCGGAAGGAGTTGGCCGCCAAGGCACGGCGCCGGAAGCTGGAGGCAACCCAGCGGGAATACCGGCAGCTGGTGGTCCTAGCCGAGGAGGAGGAGGAGACTGCAGCAGCAATTGTTCAAGCCTCCTCCAGTGCCCCGGGCCCCAGCCACTGCACTCCAGAGGTACGGCGCCACCTTCTGGTGGCTGCCCGGCCCCACCGTGCCATCTCCGGTGCCCCCCCACTGTGGCTGCAACTGCCGCGGCCTTAGACGCCGCGTCGCCCGTTTAGAGGACGAGATGCGCCAGATGCTTGTCCTCCTTCAGTCCCGCCCCACCACTTAGTCCCTGTCATCCTGTTCTGCCCCTTTTTTAATTCTTGTTTGGGTGGGTGGGTGGGAACTTGTTTGGGTGTTACGGACTTTATGGACATTGGTTGGGGTTAGGGAGGGGGGTGGGTCAGCTTTTGTGGGTTTAGTTTATTTTTGTTAGGGTAAATTAAATATATTTTTCTATGTTACATGCAATGTTGTTAATGTTTTGTAGGTGGGGTAACTGTTTTACATCACACTGTTTCCTTGCTGGTGCATGGCCGCCCATAGCCTGTGTTTGATTTCAATAATTTGCTGACTGTATAAGACACAAACAGATAGATGCGACACACCTCACTCATTGACTGGTCCTTCTAGTACTTTCAGTCTGTCCTGTAGTCTATGCATTCTTTGGAGTGGTGTGTGAAAATGAAATCATTGACAACATGTCCATTATTAATTCTGCCTCCCCAAACTTCTCTCTTACCGGTGCTTGATGTTTATGTCCAACTGTAGCACAGCACTGGCTGCATGGTGAAGATGGTTTCCTTTTTCATACATGCCATGATTGGGGTGGTGGTGGTGGTAGTATAGTAGTAGTAGTAGACACTGGCAGGGCGGCAGCATTTCCAAAAAAAGAAAAGGAGACAGTCAATCGCCTTTGAGAGACTGTTAGAGGAGTAGTTGAATGAAGTACAGTACAGAACTTACCGAGCAACAATAATATGCTCAAATATCTGACAAAAAAACTGAATGGTGGTTAGGAGGATAGCCTACTAGACAGAGTTACAAACTATAGTTGTGTCGAGTCACTTGACTATGCCTACAGTCTAACAGTTAGTGCTGTATGTGTATATGAGGAATGACAACAAACAAATCCAATCAATGCCGGCAATTCATGCTGAGGTATATGTTCCTTGGTTAAATAAAATAGCCTCTGAAATATCCTACTCATGGGTGGCCAAGCAGAAGAAGATCATCGCTCTGCCTTGAAATTGAAGTAGTGTTGCTTTCACCACATCCGCCCCAGCAAGTGTGTGATTAAGTATTGGTGTACATACACCTCGACAATAAGTCACACAGCCCGGGGGAAGAGGGTTAGGGTTTGTTGAATGGATGGGAAGGGGGTTTTTGGGAAAGGTTTGACATAGAAAAACAGTATGCATACATAGACAAACAACCGACAATCATTTAAGACTACCATATCCATATGTTAAGGGAGAAAAAGGCAATGCATGCATGATGATGAGAGACCCGGATTACATACACTTCTAGTTCTTGTTCTGTTGTTCCGGCCTTAATACTTTAACACATAGCAAATAGAAATTTTAAATATTGGTAGGGAAGAAACGTAAACACAGAGCAAACCTAATGATGATAACAACTCCAAAAACACACTGTTGTAAAGATTGTATACAAGATATTAATCAAATTATTTAAAAGAAGATAAAAGTGGCTACTGTTACTGTCTTATCTCGGTCAAAAATGTGGACTGGATTTGCATCTCGGCATTCCTCTTGCTCCTCTCGTCCATCAATCTTGGGTGTGTCGCCTCGCCACTGCCCGGCTGGAAAAAAAAAGGTGATGGATTGGTAAGGTAATTAATTAATATGCATTGTAATGTTTTACAAAGTTTAGGGCAAGGCCCGGCCTGTAATTGTAGATGGAAAACCAAAGGGGATATTGAGAAAGAAAGTGAAAACAAATGCACAAGGGATGGTGTAGTGCAACAAGATCACTTTCCGAGGTGGCATGTATGCATCATCTCTACTCTAGTCTGTTTCCAGCATTGACCTTCAACAGTAACAGGAGAGAGCAGGCCCACAGTGCTTAGCATTAGCACATCCTACGTTAACACTTTAGAGTCCTTTTTTTCTCTCTCAAAGAGTTGGACAAACGCAAAGCACATTATCCATTCCAAGCATAGCATTTTACAGTTTAAGTTAGTAAAATCAATGCACTGCAGTCATCCCACCGCTACACTCTATTCAACTTCTACACAGACATTTGGGTCTGCTGTGGTTGTTGTTGACGTGTTTACCTTTAGGCTTTTCCGTTTTATGCCACTCCTGAAACATCCTCCTGACTTCATCATCATCTCTGATACTTTTACTGACTGACTGAAGATCGGCCTGCAGTATAAGTATAATTTTTATGACACAACAAGAATAGAAATAGAAATATTACTGACTTGAGTCATTCTTTATTGTGTACAGAAAGATAGATTACTACTAGTACACTTTGACATCACTTTGTGCACAACAAACAAACAACGCAAACACAAAGACCAATAGCTCAGAGTCAGGTGTCCAATGCATGCCATTAATTGTCATCATTCATTACCTGTTCCTTCTCATCTTAAGTTAACGGGCCATCTCTTTCGCCATCATCATGATGGACGGTGCTGTTGTGTCACAGTCATTTGCATTGCGCAGATTGAGTGAGTCCCCTTCCTGTATTGAATTAAAAGCAATGTATCACCAAGATGCAGGAGAAGTACACATTTCTTATTTGCAAGAAGGGGAAAATTAGTGTGTTCTGTAGAAAGTTGATTAGTGGCAGTGCACAATTACATAAATTCATGCGCAACAAACACAACAAAATCTACATCATTCAGTCTGCGACTCTGCGGCCAATGCATGGCATCAATCATTACCTGTTCCATCTCATCTTGTTAACGGGCCGTCTATTTCGCCATCATCATCATGGACGGTGCTGTTGTGTCACAGTCATACGCATTGCGCTGATTGAGTGAGTCCCCTTCCTGTATTGAATTAAAACCAATGTATCACCAAGATGCAGGAGAAGTACACATTTCTTATTTGCAAGAAGGGGAAAATTAGTGTGTTCTGTAGAAAGTTGATTAGTGGCAGTGCACAATTACATAAATACATGCGCAACAAACACAACAAAATCTACATCATTCAGTCTGCAACTCTGCGGCCAATGCATGGCATCAATCATTACCTGTTCCATCTCATCTTGTTAACGGGCCGTCTATTTCGCCATCATCATCATGGACGGTGCTGTTGTGTCACAGTCATACGCATTGCGCAGATTGAGTGAGTCCCCTTCCTGTATTGAATTAAAAGCAATGTATCACCAAGATGCAGGAGAAGTACACATTTCCTATTTGCAAGAAGGGGAAAATTAGTGTGTTCTGTAGAAAGTTGATTAGTGGCAGTGCACAATTAGATAAATTCATGCGCAACAAACACAACAAAATCTACATCATTCAGTCTGCGACTCTGCGGCCAATGCATGGCATCAATCATTACCTGTTCCATCTTATTTTCAGTTAATGGCCAGTCTCTCTCGGCTCTGAAAGGAGGATAGCTATAGTAGTCATCTGATTCATGGTCCACTTGTTTTGGAAGGACGAGGAAAGTTTGAATTTGTTGTTACCATCATCCAATCATCATTCATGAGGGAAATGGAATTGAGCAGGAGATTCAGTATGATCGAGCGGAGGAGCTGGATTCGGAGGACTGTACTGTCAAATGGCAGACACCTGAAACTTGTATATTAAATTAGAAGAGTAGAAGACGGTGATAATGGATTTGTTGCGATTCACAAGTTTATAACCGGAACGACAGACACATAAACAAAGGGGGAAAAAAGGGAGGATGACAGTAAGTGCGAGCCTAATTGTCAGGGAAGTATAGCTCGTCCTCAAACTCTGGGGTTTCTTCCAGTAGTAGGTAATCATCTGACACAATACTTCCGTCACCTGAGCCGCTGCCCTCATCTTCCTCCGTTGATTCATGTACTGTGTAATTCGGTGGTATGAAGTGCTGATTCATTTTGATCATTGTTAACCTCTCCACGTTTTTTGGAGATAGACTGGTCCTTCTCAATGTTACAATGGAACCAGCAGCACTGAAAACACGTTCGGAAGAGACACTTGCGACAGGGTAAGCCAGATAGCTTATCGCCAGCCTGCTGAGCTGTGGCCATTCAGACCTTTTCCTATACCAATACTGCAATGGGTTTTGATCAACGTACACCTCGGTTGGGTCGTCCAGATAGGCCTGGACCATACGCTCAATGTTCAGGGTTGCTGATGGTAAGCTTTTGTGCTGTTTTTTCTGTGCATCAGCACTGTGCTTACAATAGCCCATCTTTACATACCAATCCTGTAATAATGAGGATTGTACTCGGCCTAATGATCCAGTTTTTGTTTCTGTAGTCGATAGTGATGGTGAGTGTTGTGATTGTGAGCTAACCGCACTGCCCTCAGCCGACGAAGTTGCACTTGATTCTGCATGGCCTGCTTCAGTATCAGTACTTGTTGTGGGTTGATGTGGCGGGCTTTTAATTAGCAGCCCTTCGTTTTCAAACTTAATGGCTGCTTCAGCTATACAACTTTTGTAGCGGGCAACATCATTGTCGGAAAAAGCAAGGAATGTCTTCACTAGTCCTAATTTTGCACGTGGATCCAGAATTGTGGCACAAATGTAATGTTCTTGTGACAAAATTTTATTTTGTATCCTTACATTTTCAGTTAAGCGCCTGGATAAGCTCTCCACCAAGTCATGGGCTTGCCTTCTGTCCTCTACACCTTTGTAGGATTCAGACACATTATTCAGCTCATGCTCTAGCATTTGCAACAATGGGATAGCTTGGCCCATTGTACAGTCCTCCTTGCTGACTTCACGTGTGAAGACCTCAAAAGGAGACAGCATCTCAGTCAGGCATTTAATTAGGGTCCATTGCTCCCTCTGAAGGGTCATGCCTTTAACACTAGCATCACTGCTTCTGTACTAGACATATTCATGGAGGGACCTGTGCTGTTCGTACAGACGATCAAGCATGTAATACGTTGAGTTCCAACGTGTTGCCACCTCCTGGATGAGTGCCTTGACTGGCATCCTAAATTCACGTTGAATGATCCTCAGCTGCTTCCGAGCTTTAAAAGAATGGCTGAAATGAGTGCATATTCTTCGGCAGATGGCCAGTAAATTGCTGACTATGGGTTCTTTTTTCAGAAAGTCTTGCACTATAATGTTTATGCAGTGTGCCAAACACGGAACCCTGAAATAGGTTCCAAGTTCCATGGCCTTAAGAACATTACTGCCATTGTCTGTGGCAACAAAACCAATACCAAGCCCTCTGGGCCGCAGCCATTCTAAAACCTTGGTGCGAAACTCTTCTAAAATGTTTTCAGCCGAATGAGATTTCTCCATGGCGAACATGGCTACAGTTGCATGTTTCCGAGTACCTTCAAAAATCGCAGCTGTGTCAACAACACCTCGTGTAGATAGTTTATCTCTAACCCCCACAAAAGAGATCCAGTGTGCAGTGATGCACATGTAATCTGTGGCTTGGCAACTGCTCCACATGTCTGTTGTCAGGTGGATATTGTGCACAGCACTTTTCTCCAAAGCTTTTCCAACCAATTCCAGCCCATCATGATGTAGTGCCGGAACAGCAATTCTTGCGAAATAGGACCGGCTGGGAACTTTCCATTTCGGGCAGATGGCATACACAAATTCAAGGAAACCCACCCCTTCCACAAATGAAAAAGGAAGAAGGTCCAGCGCTAACATTTTAGCCAGCTTCGCATTGTACAATCGTGCCGTTGGGTGGTTGTGTTGGAACTGCCCCTCCAACCTAAACATGCTCTCAATGGAAGGCTGGCTTACTTTCCTTAGTGGTGCTGTTTTCATTAACCCACTAAGGCTCAACGACACAGATTGTCTCATTGAGGTACTCGCCGGTCGCCTTGGTGTCTCACCCACACTCTGAGTATGGCTCTTACTGCGGTGCCACTCTGATGTTACTGAGGAGGATGTGGGCGTTACCACTGCAGTGACTGTACTACTGGAGACAGGGCTAGAAATGCCTCCCTGTTCTTCACCTGCCACCACAATAATATCGCTCCCTGATTCTGAATCCTGAGCAACTTCAATGGGTTTAGTTTTTCTACTTTCTTTTAACTTAAGTAGGTGATCCTCCCACACGATAGTGTGGTGTATTCTGAGATGACTTGCTTGTCCTCCGGTACCATAGTTTGTACCAAGCTTACCACGCCGAACACCTTGCCGACAAATTGAGCATATAGCAACGTTCTCCTCCTTGGCGCTAACAGAAAAGAAGTCCCAAACTGGGGAGGAGAACTTTCGGGCACTGCTGGATGTGCCACTTTCAACACCAGATGAACTTGAGGGGGTGCTTGAAAATATGTGACCCTGTCCACCTACACTGTGACTTTTACTACCACTTCCTACTGAGATGGTTGAGCTGGATGTAGGTCCCTGCCGGGCCTTGGAAAATATGGCAGCTGGAGGTAGTGGTGGTGTAACCTGTGTTGGTGAGATCCGTGCTACATCCCGCTCAGTAGCAGCCTTTCTGGATAGGGTGAGAATGTCGGTCTCCAATCCCTTTGGGGTGGGAGTAATGTGCGTGATGACTGGCTCGTCTTCATCAACATCATCACCCCCCTCTTCTACATCTACCTCCATAACTCTAAGTTTTTCTGGGACCTTCCTTTTCAGAAGCATTGTCTTGTGGCGTATATCACTCTCAGACCGAGCTGGTGGGACCCAAGTGTCATCACGATCATCAGAAGCGGGGCTTGAAGAAGAAGATGATGGACTAAGCCTCCTTTTCCTTGCTGGTGGTCTGGAAGACAATAGATCTTCTGAAACAGTGGTTTGACTTTGCTCCACTTTGTCTGCAGGAAGCTCGATTTCCTGAAATGCCCCTACGTCAGGAGCAACAACTACTATGGTGGGCTGTTGCGGCAGCTGCTGCTGTTCTTGTTGCGGCGGCTGCTTCTGTTCTTGTTGCGGCGGCTGCTTCTGTTCTTGTTGCGGCGGCTGCTTCTGTTCTTGTTGCGGCGGCTGCTTCTGTTCTTGGTGCGGTGGCTGCTGCTGTTCTTGTTGCGGCGGCTGCACACTGATCTGCTGAGTTTGCGCCTGCGTTGAACTTGATTGTGTACTACTTTGCGGTAATGACATTTCTTCAACATCGCTGCTCGTTAGTAGACTGGCTACCTCTGCGACACTAAAGCCCTTGGGCCTAGGTTGGTGGGGTTGGACTGCTGTGCTGCTCCCAGCTTGGTTCCCGGACAACGCTTTGGTGCCAAAAAAAACATTGGCCGGCACACCACCAGTCGTGGTTAATGGCACTTCCTTTTTCTGTTCCTTCTTCTCACCGGCAACTTTCTTGGTACTGGACCTGGTACCTTTCTTTGGGGCCATCTTCTTCAGATGTCAGGCAGGATGCAGATGCACAACAAGTTCTGGTCACACGTGGACGTGATGCGCAGCAGGACTTCTGTCTGGCTGGCAGTACAACAGGTAGCAGGATGATGCTGATGACACCTCCTACTCTGTCTTTTGCGCACCTAAAAGCAAATAAGACAGGAGAAGAACATCAGTGAAATGTTGCATTTGTTGTTGTGGTTCAGTTACTTAGTACTGTACTAGTGCAAACAAAACATAGTCTAGCCATTTATGACTTTTTTTTAACTAGAGCTATGTTATACTACTGTGTACAGCCACACACTACACTCTCAGGAAGGATAGGAAAGTTAATAATAACCACCAAAATAAAAATGTAATGAAAGTGGGGTGGACCATTAAATTATTTGAGCATCTCAGCATCCATGGAGCTGCTGCTGGCAAAGGGGGAGGATGGATGGAAGCAGTAAGCCAAATAGCCAATAGGAAAACCATGCAGGCCTATGGCAAAAGCAGGACACTAATAACTCACAGTCCAAACACCAAAAAAGGCCACCACCCACATGGACACTCACAAATCACAAACAAGCAGGGGGCCTCGGAAACACCAGGAGCTGACAAAAGGCCTATAAAAGCCAGGTAAAGGATGCATGCTAAAGCACACTGCTCTGCCTTTTTAATGCAACAAAATGGAAATACGAACATTCACAGGCCCCAAAAAGGTCTGCAGGGTGCATGCATTGCACACCAACACACCAGACACATACAACAAAAGCATGTCTTTAAGACAACCAACATCAGAAAGGCCACCCCAAAAAACACACTTCCGCAACTCAATCCAATGCCATCCATGCCCTAAATGATGTCTAAATTCAACAGACCACACAGAAAACACTTGATTAATAAAGCTGTGGCTACCTGCTCTGATCCTAGTGTATGAAAAAGCATGCCTGTTGGCAGACAAGGCCAGGCAAGCTTGCAGGCCTAGGCTTCAAAATGGCCACCAGCCACATGGCCAGGCCCAACAACATCACAAAGGCCACCCCCAAAAAACACACTTCCCCAACTCAATCCAATGCCACCCATGCCCTAAATGATGTCTAAATTCAACAGATCACACAGAAAACACTTGATTAATAAAGCTGTGGCTACCTGCTCTGATCCTAGTGGATGAAAAAGCAGGCCTGTTGGCAGACAAGGCCAGGCAAGCTTGCAGGCCTAGGCTTCAAAATGGCCACCAGCCACATGGCCAGGCCCACAACATCACAAAGGCCACCCCAAAAAACACACTTCCCCAACTCAATCCAATGCCATCCATGCACTAAATGATGTCTAAATTCAACAGACCACACAGAAAACACTTGATTAATAAAGCTGTGGCTACCTGCTCTGATCCTAGTGGATGAAAAAGCAGGCCTGTTGGCCGACAAGGCCAGGCAAGCTTGCAGGCATATGCTTCAAAATGGCCACCAGCCACATGGCCAGGCCCAACAACATCACAAAGGCCACCCCAAAAAACACACTTCGCCAACCCAATCCAATGCCATCCATGCCCTAAATGATGTCTAAATTCAACAGATCATACAGAAAACACTTGATTAATAAAGCTGTGGCTACCTGCTCTGATCCTAGTGGATGAAAAAGCAGGCCTGTTGGCAGACAAGGCCAGGCAAGCTTGCAGGCCTAGGTGTCAAAATGGCCACCAGCCACATGGCCAGGCCCAACAACATCACAAAGGCCACCCCAAAAAACACACTTCCCCAACTCAATCCAATGCCATCCATGCCCTAAATGATGTCTAAATTCAACAGACCACACAGAAAACACTTGATTAATAAAGCTGTGGCTACCTGCTCTGATCCTAGTGGATGAAAAAGCAGGCCTGTTGGCAGACAAGGCCAGGCAAGCTTGCAGGCCTAGGCTTCAAAATGGCCACCAGCCACATGGCCAGGCCCAACAACATCACAAAGGCCACCCCAAAAAACACACTTCCCCAACTCAATCCAATGCCATCCATGCCCTAAATGATGTCTAAATTCAACAGATCACACAGAAAACACTTGATTAATAAAGCTGCGGCTACCTGCTCTGATCCTAGTGGATGAAAAAGCAGGCCTGTTGGCAGACAAGGCCAGGCAAGCTTGCAGGCCTAGGCTTCAAAATGGCCACCAGCCACATGGCCAGGCCCAACAACATCACAAAGGCCACCCCCAAAAAACACACTTGCCCAACTCAATCCAATGCCATCCATGCCCTAAATGATGTCTAAATTCAACAGATCACACAGAAAACACTTGATTAATAAAGCTGTGGCTACCTGCTCTGATCCTAGTGGATGAAAAAGCAGGCCTGTTGGCAGACAAGGCCAGGCAAGCTTGCAGGCCTAGGCTTCAAAATGGCCACCAGCCACATGGCCAGGCCCAACAACATCACAAAGGCCACCCCAAAAAACACACTTCCCCAACTCAATCCAATCCCATCCATGCCCTAAATGATGTCTAAATTCAACAGACCACACAGAAAACACTTGATTAATAAAGCTGTGGCTACCTGCTCTGATCCTAGTGGATGAAAAAGCAGGCCTGTTGGCAGACAAGGCCAGGCAAGCTTGCAGGCCTAGGCTTCAAAATGGCCACCAGCAACATGGCCAGGCCCAACAACATCACAAAGGCCACCCCCAAAAAACACACTGCCCCAACTGAATGCAATGCCATCCATGCCCTAAATGTGCTTGAAAATGAAATACATTCAAAAAACAACAAAAGGAAACAGTTGCTTCATCATGCACACACACACCCATGAGGCCATGTCCATGGCTAGCTCTGGCCTACTACTACTACCCACAAAATAAAAAAAATAAAAAAGGAATGATGATAATTAATTATCAAAAATAAATTGTAGTTACAACAACTGCAATGCCCACAATCAAACAAACACAACAACCACTTACTTGTAAAATCTCCTATTCCAAAAAATCCTCAAATCCAATTGCAATGATGCAGCAGACAAAAAGAGTGATCTTTCCAGCTCCAAGTCCAAAGGCAGAATGAGCAGGAGATGGACAAAGCACTGGGAGGAGCCTGCTGGACAGGAACAGGAAGTTGGAGATTCTGTGTCACTTCCTCCCTCTCTCCACCTTTTAAAAAAATGACTCCTTGCACAAAAAAGGAAAGCCAAATGTCAATGTAAGGAGTTGTTTTCATCCAAAATCAGCATTTGCAGAAGGTTTCATGCTGCTAGAGACGATATTCCTCTCCAAATTGAAAATTTTACGTTGTTGAGTTCTCGAGCTTCACATTACTTCCGCCGGCGTGTCGAAAACGACATGATCGCGTTCTCTTCTTTGTCCCTGTCGCTTTGGATATGACGTGTTCGGGGTCTCTTTCTCCTGTTCGCGTTCGATTAGACGTGCCCGCGTACTCATCCTCTGGCTCGCGATGTAGAATGACATGTTCGAGATCTCAATCTTCTCATACTCGCGCGGTGCATGATCGCGAGAAGAAAGACGTGATCGCGCGACAAATGACGTGATCGCGCGACAAATGACGTTAATGCGGCCGCGAACTGTCGCGAGACAGCGCAAAATGGCTACCAAAATCCAACATCTCGTGGAGAATGCGACCGGGTCGGGAAAACTTGTCGGCGAACGCGGGGTTTCAGGTAAGGCGATCGCGCGAACGCGAGAATGTATTTTTTTATAGCGCGAGCAAGAAACAAATTATCGCTAAGCTGCGGAATGCGGAAATTTTGACATTTTCGCGTTTTTCGCGGAACGTGAAAATGCCAAAATATCGCAATTTCCGCGAAGGGAACGGAATTTTGGCCCAGGACCTCGTCATCCTTTCTACAACCCAGACTAGTTTACAGAGGCAACTGGACAGAGTACAAACCTTTAATATTGAAAATAATTTGAAGATTTATTTCGACAAGACAAAGGTAATGTCATTTAGACATTAAACACCACAATTTACTTGGACAATAGGCGTTCAAAAGATACATCACATGCAAATTATGTGTCATGATGGATAACAACCTAAACTGAAATTCTCACACTAAACATATACATCTCAAAACATACAACATCACTGGAGCCATAAAATAGTTTGCAGTAAAATACAGTGGAGGCCAATTGACTCAACTTTAACTGCAGCAAAACCATTGTTAGTTCTGGTCCTTTCGTATGGTTGATTGAATGGGTCTGCTAATACAATAGAAAAAGTTGAAAAGTTGTTTCTGAATTGTACTAGGAAACTATTTAATACAAGAAACTTGACACCACCATGTCATCTAGGACTAGAGTTGGTTCTTTTTTCCTTTAATGCCCTGACCTGTATTAACCAAAATAATTATTTAGAGCCTGATTATGATGGCGGTCGGACTTTCATCTGACTGCCATCCTATCAGAGATGGGACCGCCCGACAGACTGTCGGCGGTCCCACAATAGGCATTACGATGCAACCAGGGACGGGGCCACGTTTGGACCGCGTCTTCTCCTCAAGTAGGTATTAGATGCTGCCTTGAGTGTGTTAAACTGAGATAACAGGTATCCACACATTCACCCAACGATCCAGGGAGTCTGCTGACAAGTACACTCCATGTCTGAGTGATATAATACTCCACCTACTGGGTCTGTAAACACACTTTACCACTGTTTTAAAGATATACATGTGGTTACTGACAATTCACTTTTCGAACTTCTCTTTGGTCCTTAAGAAAGCCGCTGCATCCCTGCGGTGAGCACTAGGCTGAAACATGTTGACCTTTCCATTATTCTTACAGATTGAATCTCCCTCTGTCAGATTTACATTTCTTTTGATCCTAGCCTATGAGTGCACCATTCATTTTTTTTTACATATCATATAGATAGTTTTAGTCACTTTCACTTCTTCACCCCGCCTCCCCACACCCTGCTTATCTAGGGGTTTAGTATACCTCATTATCTCTACTAAAAACATCCCTGAGCTCTCCCCTCTCAGAGAGGGGGGTTGTAGCCTGCACTACAACTAGGCTTTCATTGAAAGGAGATCCCCTATGATGAAGTATGCCACCCTCCAGTGGGTGAGGGGAATCATCCTAAGAGAGGGATACCCCACCACTTTATTTTCAAACTAGACCCAGGGGTCTTCTATTTTGATTCCTATTTATATAGTGGGCGAGCGGTGCATGCTGGTCTTTAAAACTCCTCTGGTCCCCTTTTTTGTGTATATTATATTAGGATGCTACCACCACCACGGTGGTCGCAATGCCTATATTTTGTATTGCGGCGGGTGCTGCATGCTGCAGCACACTTCGCAGTGCAAAAAGGGGACACTACACATATCCCTGCACTATGTGGCAGGCACCATACTGTGCCTGCCAAATGGTGCAAGGATATGTAGGGGGTACCATAGGTGCCCCTCCAAAACCCACGGGTAAACCGCCATGAAACGGCCGGCAGAGAGGGACATCATAATCCCTACGGCGGTGCCTGGCAAACACTGCCACCATTGTAGGAATTGGGGTTCCCTCTGATGGTCCGACTGGCTCCTTGATCCCATCAGATCTGTGGCAGTCAGTCTCTCTGACCACCACTGATCTGCCCGCCATCATAATGTGATGGGCGGGAATCTCACTTACGATGGCGGTGGGACCGCCACTGATGGGCTGTCAGTGGCAGTCCCACCGTCATCATAATCAGCCCCTTGATTTTCATTTGGCAGGGGAAAATATAATGAAATCTCGAAGTAAAAAAGAGTTGCCAAAAAAAGACGCTGACACAGGATTAACAGACCATTGTATTGCAAAGTTCCTGATCAACTATTACTTAACGTCCCTGAATGAATTGACAACGATGACCAGAGTTTCTCGGATGTTGGTAGTGAAACAAGAAATAAAAACTGTTCATTCTTTACCGAAGCTTAAGACATCAGCAAAATACAAAAACATTGAGTATGTCTCAGGATCATATACTCTGCAAAGACAATCATATGTGGATTTTTAATATGAACGCTCAGTTGAAGAAACCATATTTCCATTTTAGAGTTTTATAACTCCCTTTCCTCCAATTTGACAGTCCATGGTATTCTGCTGCAAAAGGCTCTCATCTGTGTCAGATTTGGAACTCAGCTCAAGAAACACTTGAACATACATTCTGCCTGTGTCCAGAATTGTGTAACCTATGCAGGAAATATCCTAAATCAATCAATTCCTGAATTTTATTTTTCTGTGGAGGCTCAACTCAAATAACCTTTGGGCACATTATAAAATACTTAGAGCCTGATTTAGATCTTATCACAACGCTGATGGATATCCCGTCTGCCGAAATATAGATCTGATTATAACCTGTGGAATTTATATTTTGGCGGATGGGATATCTGCCACCGTTGTGACGGAGTAACCTGTCTGCCAAGAACTAAATCGGGCCCTGAGACTCTGAAATTAAGATGTGATAAAGCAGAACGTAGGGTGATTTTTTTTGCTTTCATCCTTTCTTTAATTGGTGCAGTTTAATTTGGTTTTTAAACATATCCCTTTTATGAAGTGATGTACATTGTATGTCAATTTAGAAAACTTAAACAATAAAAAATGTATTCATTCACCTGAATGGACCTTTGAGTACAGTTCAATATTTTTCTAACTTTGTATGTGTGATGTACTTTACAGCACACATGCAAATTTACAAACGTTTTGGGAAAAGAAAACTTTCCCCAAACTTTAAGCCTGTCTCAAGGAGGCAGAACTTTTTGGTGCAAACACATGTTGACATTTATTAATAGAAAGAATCCATGGGAAGTTGCATGGTAAAACAAATATACCACCCAGGGATGCCCCTTTAATACAAAGTTGAGCAAAGCGCTACTCTGCACATTTTGTGGCCTACTTTCTAGTGCAAATTAGGATTTACACTACAAAGTAATTTCCAATTCAATAGGTTGCACTGGCTAGCATCACGTTCTGTGACACTGTACTGGCACAATTCCATGATAAATCTAGATTCAAGTTCAAATCTTGGAGCAAAAAAGACTACAACTCTCCTACACAAAGACTGGTTCTGTAAAAGTTATTTTTGAGAGGTAATGCTACATCAAATGAATAATGCTACCTGGATGCAGGGCTGGCAGCCTATTCCATGGTCTGATTTAAGTCCCTGCTGCTGCTTACACTGAAGAGGGAATAGTAATTCTGACAGCTCCAAATCCAACACTCTACTATTGCATATGTCCGAGTGGGAATAACAAGTCTGACTCCTATAAAGTCCAACTCGTTCCCTACTGTCGCTCAGGTTGGAGTGGGAATAGTAAATATAACCACGCAAAAGTCCAACTCGTTCCCTACTATTGCTCAGGTTGGGGTAGGAATAGTAAATCTAACCCCTCCAAAGCCCAACACTTTCCCTACTGATGATCAGGTTGGAGTGGAAATAGTAAACCTTGTCTGTTATTACATCAGAGTGGGAACAGTAACTTTAACACCTCTAAAATCCAACACTTTTCCTTCAGTTGCCTACATTGAAGTGGGAATAGTAAATATGGAGTCCTACACTTTTTCTGCTGTTTGCCAGGATGGTGTTAGGAGTTGTAAATCTGACACTCTGGTCTAATTTTTATCAGATTTTTTTAAACTCTTCTAATACATGTTTCTTTGTTTTCATTCTAAAATTTGGTTTAAAAAACTTTCCTCATATAATTTTTTTCGGTTTTTTATTAATTTATTTTAATTTTAATATGATTGTACATTTTTTTTTCTTAATAGCTAGTCGTTGTAATTATAATTAATTCATATTAATATTTACTTATATATTGATTGTGTTTTTTACATGTGCTTATTATTTTTAAAGTTAATATATGTTTTAAAGCTAATATAGTGTATAATAGATCAAATTAGACCAGAGCAAATTTAAATTATTCCGGTATAATTTACATAATTTGGGTAATTTACTGCAAATGTGTCAATCGCATTAAAAATGTATGGTGAACGTGTAGGAAAATCAGAACGCAAAAGGCTGTTTTTCACAGTGCTTTTTGACTTTTGCACTATTTTTTAGCATGATGCATTGATACATGTTCTGCTACAATACAGCATGAAATAAGATTTTCATTTCATTGATCACATGCAATTTCACATCATTTCGCAAAGATTTTGCAAATTACATGAAAGAATATATTACTTTGGCACATTTTATGAAGATATTGTGGTCTTCCATATTTCTTGTTTGCTATATTTTGTACTTTACATAAAAAGTATGCAAAGTTGATATTTGTGTTTTCAATATTTATTTCGCTGATACGTCTTCTCTGCAGTATATTTCCATACAGCCCTCGCTCATCTAGTCTCAATAATATGCTAAGGGTGTTTTCCAGCATTCATGAACAATTTGTTCACCTGTTAGTGGAAGTCTGTTACTAATGTCCTGGTAGGTAGACACTCGTGGAGGCAATAACATCAGACATGAAGCAGATCAGTCACTCTAGGCCAGTCTGCTGATCCACCACCATTTAAAGCAGATTTACCCTTCCAACTTGACAGAGCAAGAGGATTCTCCCCTGGCTGAATTTCCATCAAAAAGGAACTCAGTATCAGGAGCTGCTCAGCCAATGCATGGACCATGAATCCACCATATCTGAACGGATCAGATCCTGTGGTTTAGTTCACTTCATTTGCAGAATTCTTCATGCTCCAGATCAACAAAACTGACCCTTTAATTATATCAGCCCAGCAATGCAATGCCCTTTTGTTTTCAGCCTTACGAAGCATGAACCTTACAGGGACCCTGGTTTAGTAGTCACTTCTATGGAGGGAGTGTCCTATTGGTGGATTACCAGATTGCCCCACAGAACATATGATTTAACTAGGCTGGAGGACAGATCGGCCTTCAGGAAATGATAAAACTGATCTCACCTTAAATCAGGAGCGTCAGGGAACACGCACACACACACAGATATTCCAGCCACCATACAAATTAACAACCTACTTATATCTCACTCCTAGCAGCCCAAAAAAGGAAAGGAAAGGAAAATATCCAACTGTCTTTTCTCAAATTGCCCCAAACTCTGAAAATTCCCATTATGCCCCATTGGTCCTCCACCCAGCAATGAAACAGGCTTTGCAGTGTACATTGATCCCAGGTGCAACTCACATACCTCCTCTGAACAAAGGCCATATTCCATGAATTAGGAATGAGTATATTCTTTGGCACGTTTGTGAATCTTCTCTAGCGCATTTAAGCATATTTACTAAACAATATGCTTTAATTGCTTTAACAGCCAGAAAACGTAGGCAGCATCATGACTGACATAATCTAAAGTACAGTTGTTCTATTTTCTCTGTCCTATCAGTTACAGATACCACCATCAAAGATACTGAAAAGCACATTGTTCCCTCATCATGGTCAACATTGGACCTCATTTCGAGTGCCCTGGATTTCTTCTTTTTAGGTCTGGCCGCATCCCCCAACCCCACCCCCAGACTTACTGATACCGGGGGTATTGGTAACGCTAGTAGGGCACAGGGATTAATTGAAGATTACGAGTGGCAGCCCACGACTCCACTGGTAATTCCTCTTTTTCTCCTGCCTTTTTTTCATCCAGAGGTTTCACTTTCACTCTACAGGTAAAATCTCAGGGTGAGCTGTAACTCAGCGGACTTTGTAATGCCAGATGGGACCAGTAACTCTATTTACAGCTCCATCTTGAATCCATGAGACTCCTAATGAGATTACAAGTAACTTTCTCTTCCGGAGGCAACTCTGATATGATCTCCATGGACCTGCAAAACAAAATATGCGCTGCACATGAATACATGGCTTAATTTGTCATGACTTTTTTTCAAGTTCTTTGGCTGAGGCGATTAGTCTCAGCTGTTCTTTTCCCTCTGTTCTCCGGAATGTCTTCTTGTCAACACTCTCCTGACTCTCTCTCACCCCTGTGTGGAGAAGTGACAATGTCACACAGTTTGTTCGGTTGAAATGGCATGCGCTGTCTCCTCAGAGCCCCTCAAGCAGAAGCAGAGTGGCAAAGTAGGACAAAGTCCATCTGGTGAGTCAATAGCATGCGTCAGTGATGAGGTCAGACAGTGTTTGGGAAACTGACCATCTTGACAGGGTGTACATTGGCTCAGGGAAATGAATGCTAATGAAAACACGCACGATCTCAAAGTAAGATTTTATGAAATGATACATTTCTTTTTTATTTCATTTTTATTTTCAACACAAGTAATCAGATTTATAATGAAAATGTCCTTCACGTTTTGTTTCTGCATTACTGCCAAAAGATAACTCTGACTGAAGTAATGTTTGGTCTGCAGTAGCTCTACACAAACACAATAAATATATTAAAAAATAACGCAATTTTTTTGTATTTCTCTAACTGAAATGTCTGTAAACAAATAATACCCGATTAGCTTAGGTGTTTCGGTTCATTTATATTGTGTTTCTGTTACCTTTTCAAATTATTGAAGGAATACGTTTGCTAACAAATTCCCTTTTTAAAAAAGTGTTAAACTGTTTCCAGTTCTTGATGAGTATAAATATATATTATCCTTAAACGAGATGGGCTGCTGAATGTTTAGGAACATTACTAGTCCCTCTCTTTAACTATTTTCTTGAAGAAAAAGATCATGAAAGATAAACGGAAAAATCTATGTTAACTGTCCTGGCCATAAGGGTCGGAAAAAACCTGATAGACTGGTAATCCAGGGCCTGGTATCTGAGAATGAAGAGGGGTCATCTGCTGGTTAGCTTGGCTACCAATACCCGAGTGATTGCCACTTCCCCCTAAAGTCCTCCTGGAGACAATCAGACACATTCAAAACACTCGCTCTGTACAACGTAGGACTGATGTGAACTCATTTGTCACCGCTACCTTGAGCTCCAAGTCTAGCACCGAATTTAACCTCAAAATGTATTTACAGAAGTAGTAGACAAAGGAAATTTTCCATCCGTGGCAGTCTTCCAGCCCCTAAATTGCCACGCAGAGAAGCCTGTGGTAGCTTCACATGCAGTGTTATCCTCTAGTGTTATTTATAGCATTATCTATAACTTCAGATTTCTGTAAAATTCTAGCTGCACTCATTATTGTAATTATTAATAATTTCAAACAACAAGAGAGAGAGGGTCAAGACACACTCTTAGTCCCCCTAAGTTAATCAGAAGAAAACAACAAAAGAGTGTGATAATAACAGGACTAGTGATTCCTAATAACAAAACTCTTGTGACACTGCAAGTCAATCTGAAGTTGTTAGTGAACCCTCACTCACCAACATAGTTGGTGACATGCTTCATCATGGGGTTCTCCTGGGGGTACCTTGTGTACCACCAGTGTGCTACGACGCTATGTTAAGGCGGAGCAGCAAGGAAAGACTAAAAAGTTCGTGATTATCAGTGAAAATAAGGGGAAATTTTTTTTTTTTAAATGTCAAGATTCATCCACCATTCAATTTAATTAAGATGAAGCTTAAACGTTAAAAACAGTGACGGATGTCTAATCACGACTGTTAGTGAGTCAGATACATCCAGTGGTGGTCATATTGGTCGACATGTTTCAGCTTCTTATGTATAATTTACAGAGCTTTCATCAGGACCTAACCAGAACAAAGAATACACCAGGGCGGTATAGGCTTACTAAAGCCCACCCTAACCTCAGGTGTTGGAAACCGATACACTCACGGTTCTCGTTATGTGCCTTCCGTGATCTCGAAAGGATACCTGTATGGAAATAATCACACAGAGTGCAACACATCAATAAATGACTCTTAACTATGTGATACTGTGTGTTAAAAACAGATTGAAGCAATGTCTAATGTGGAACATAAGGGTCCATTGGATTATGTTGTTCCCACAGACTGTACTCTAACATCATATATGACTGAGAAATAAATGCTAAATGCATATACACCTGTACTGCTCGATTTTCCCGGCCCTATTGTGTTGACGGGTGATTAGGGTGACTTCAGTCTCTTACCATTCAAGCCTAAGGGTTAGAGTAGTGAATGGAGCCTATTTACTAGGCACTTCGACATGATCCTGTGTTCTTCCCCATAGATCAGGGCTTGCACACATATCCTAGGGGATAGATTCGTTAGTATTAGGGATAACCTGTCCTGTAGTGAGGGTATTTCATGGAGCCGTGCTGAATTCAGGCCTGGTAGGCCTCAAACGGGAGAGACTCCATCTTTCTTTCTGCTCCGGCAGCCTGAGATGCTTCTAGGTTAAGGGGGATGTTTTAGTTATGAGGTGTTATTCGCTTGGAGAGAACCGGTTCAGACCAGCCCTTAATAAAGGATTGTATTTTTCTTCATGCCGAAGACACTACATCAGGCCGGCCGGCTGGGAAAGTGTCCTTGGTACGGGGAGGTACAAGAATTTGGTGGGCGGCAGGTTACGGGCCGGAATTTTCCATGAGGAAATGCACCTCTATATTAGTGAAAGTCTGAGGCAGTTACGGTGCACTTACTTCAGTCCGTAGGCGGCATCTAGCCGTTAGCAGTAAAGCTACTACTTATTCCAGGGAAGACAGATGACAAACTTGAAGGCGGAGAAAAACCGAGAGACAGATACTCTTCTAGCAGAATAGCCAGAGAGGAGAGAGTAGCCGATGAGGAAGAGGTCCCAGTGACTCGGAGAAGGGAGAAGGGAACAGATCCGTGACTGCGGAGGTGTGACTTCCAGGCGAGCCGAGGCACAGACGAGAAGGGAACCTAGATGACCATTGAGTGCAGGCTACACACGACTAAGGTCATGTCGACCCCTTTCTTATTAGAGTGTACAACCTAATCTTTCACTTTTCTTTGCAGGTTATGTGTTACACAGTAATGTTATGTGATTGCGTATATAATGAATAATAAAGTACCCAGTTTGTAGTGAATCAACATGTGCTGCGTGTTCTTGTATAAGAGGGTAGCCTATTCTTCTAGTCAGCTGTGACTTGACATGAACGGATGTTAACCCTGATCAGGTAAGTGGTAACTGAATAAGGGAGAGAGGAGCCCCTCGAACCAGAGAACAGGTTGTGCTCAAACTGGCAGCTCTTGTGTGATCTGATAAATAGTAAAACTGATTCCCTTGTTGTATGTTATGGTAATCATAGGATGAACTTGTACTGAGGCTGCCGTCTGGGCAGGAAGTCCTGGGTCCGTCTGGGACCGCGAGGCTGAGGCTGCCGTCTGGGTAGGAAGTCCTGGGTCCGTCTGGGACCGCGAGGCTGAGGCTGCCGTCTGGGTAGGAAGTCCTGGGTCCGTCTGGGACCGCGAGGCTGAGGCTGCCGTCTGGGTAGGAAGTCCTGGGTCCGTCTGGGACCGCGAGGCTGAGGCTGCCGTCTGGGTAGGAAGTCCTGGGTCCGTCTGGGACCGTGAGGCTGAGGCTGCCGTCTGGGTAGGAAGTCCTGGGTCCGTCTGGGACCGCGAGGCTAAGGCTGCCGTCTGGGTAGGAAGTCCTGGGTCCGCCTGGGATCGCGAGGCCGCCACTTGTATTATAAGAGGTCTAGATATATATATATATATATATATATATATATATATATATATATATATATATATATATATATATGAGTAGGAATCCCCTGTCCTTAGGTGGTATATATCTGTGGTTACTTGTTATGAATAGGCCCTAGGGAGAGGGTAACGTTCTGGCTGGGTTAGAGAGGCTCCGATGAGCGGGTTCTATCTGATCCGAAAACCCAAGCAGAACATTTGGCGTCATGAACCGTTTTCGAAACCTGTGTGCGTCGTGTTGTCTCGTGTTTGCTTTCAGCGTGTGCGTGTTTTGTTTGTATATTATTTGTGGTATAATTGTGTGTATAGTTTTTCTTCTTCTTTCTTTTCTTTTTCTTTCTTTTCGTCTTTCTTTTTCACGATGTTTTCTAGAAAGTTAAAGTCTACTTTTAAGTTGCCCGTTGATATTCCCGGATGGGATTCAACGCCTTATGAAGCCTTAGCCCGTGAGTGGGCTGATTCTACTGGTTTGAGTGAGAATTGGAATTCTTCTTTGGAGCTGGCGGAGCCGGCTAATGTGATTACTTGTTTACAGAAGGCACCCGTCTCGAAGGGTGAGGAGATTCCCATTTTGGGGCGCAGAGGTTGGATTGTTCTGTCTGCGTACAGGATTCTGCATGAGAGGTTGTTGAAGCTACAGATATCTCTTAAGGATGTGGAAGCGCACTTTGTTGAGATTCAGAATTCTCATACTTTGTTGCGGTGTCAAAATAAGTTGCTTGCTGACAAACTTGAGACGTACCAAACTATCGCCGAGAGGGCGGCTGTGCGTATTGCTCGTTATAAATACAAGAATCGGCGTGGTCGGGTTTCGACGCGAAAGGTGCGTCTGGTCGTGGCGAAAGCCGGACTGGATTGGAATCCTGATGAATGCGATGGTAATATCTGGAACTCGAGTGATTCTTGTTCCTCGGGTGAGGAGTCTGTCAAGCGCGAGTCCTCTCGCTCCCGCCATGATTGTAAGCCTGTTTCTCGCACCTCTGATGGTGCACCCCGTGATTGCGCTCGTTCTTCGAGTGGGGTCGATGCTCCTTCCACTGATTGTTCCTCTACGTGTACTGGTCGAGCTCCTTGTGATGCTCGTCCCGCGGTCTCAGTGCATCCAGTTTTTCGTCGGAAGTTGCAGCAGTCTCCCGCTGCTCCGCAGGGTGTTTCTTTAGACTCTTTAGAGGACTTTACTCAACAAGAAATTAGTGATATTTTGCAGCGATTTCGGCAGCGTGCTGGTGAGGCCTTGCTCACATGGATGGTGCGCCTTTATGAACTGGGCGCTGCTGGCATTATGTTAGATAATGGCGATTGTTTGAAGTTTTGTTCCTTGAGTTCGGATTCTACTGTACAGGATCATTTTCGTAACTATAATGGTGGTGGTCAAATTTCTTTACTTCACTTGGCGACTGAGGGTTGTAATCAAAAGTATCCTACTGAGTCTGATTGGCCTGTGAATGACAAACCGTGGTATACTTTGCGCGACGCTGCACAACGTCTCAAAGAGGAGGTGATGAAAACGGCAATATTTCTGGGTACTGCTGACAGGTTGCTTGATGGTTTGTTGACATCTTCTGTGCGGAATCGTATCATTCGTTCTTCCCCTGTTGCCTATAAGCAGGTCATGATGACTTTATTGATTAATCAGACTGGTAACGTGTTATCTACGGTACTGGAATCGGTACGCCAACTCGGTGAGTTGGGTGAGTGGTTTAAACCTGAACGTCAGTCCCGGCCTGACACTCGTACTCCTGGTGACAATAAACTTACTAGACGTGATATCTTTTCTGGTCTTCTGGCCGATGGTGTGCGGAGGGAGGACATTGACGGTGAGACTACTGCTCGTTTGTGGGAGCTGTTTCGCAAACGTGGCTTGGATCGGAAGGAGGGTGCCCGGCGTGTTCGGACGACTGAGTGTGATCGTGGTGGTTCTGACGGTAGCGGTGATGACGACCGCCGTGGGCGCTCTGTTCGTCGTGATGATCGACGTTATGTACGTGATATGTCCCCCCGTCGTGAGAGAGACGGAGAGAGAGAGGAGGTGAGAGGAAGGGGGAGAAATGATTATGTTTACAGTAGACGTAGAGATGATAGGGATCAATCCCCTGAGTTGAGGAGGAGAGAGGATCGTCATAGTTTGGCCGATCGAAACCCCCGCAGTACAATGCAGAAGACACGAATCCATTTCGTACTGGGAATGGATATGAACAGGAGGTACCAATACCTAAGAAACGTGACAGTCTTTATCCTGATTTATCCTGGTACACAGAATGCAGTAAGCATGACTAGCAAATAGGTCAAGCTCCAGTACACAGATGGGCTCACAGAGATAATAGACCCTATGTAGATATTGAAATTTATTGGAGACATCGTAATATCCAAAGGGCCCGAGCATTGGTAGATACAGGAGCGGAGGCCACTCTTATTCATGGAAAATCAAAGAAGTTTACAGGTCAGCCTTTTACAATTACCGGATTAGGTGGAAAGGAAACTCCTGCAGTTCAAACTTTACTTGAAATGAGAATAGGTAGAATCCCTAGAAAAGAATACTCTGTACTGGTGGTGCCACTCTTAGAATTCATAATTGGAATTGATATTTTGAAAGGAATGACTTTGCATTTAGATGATGGATGTTACCAATTTGGAACTACGCATTATATATCGTCCAGGCCTATACGGGTTGGTCGTTTACGAATGCCCCCCATAAAAGTTCCTCAGGCGACAAAAGTGGTTTGTCAGAAGCAGTATCGTATTCCAGGTGGTCATGAGGAGATTAGTACCACTATTCAGGAGTTGGTGGATGCAGGTGTTATAGCCCCAGTTACTTCTGCTTGGAATAATCCTGTTTGGCCTGTACGTAAGAGTGATAATTCTTGGCGTATGACTGTTGATTATCGAGAATTGAACAAACAGACACCCTCTTTGACCGTTGCAGTACCGGATGTCATTACTCTAATTGAAAGAATCTAAAAACATCCAGGTACATGGTATGCGTCCATTGATATTGCTAATGCTTTCTTTTCGATTCCGATTGCCCCTGAGTGTCAGGAACAGTTCAGTTTTACGTGGAATGGGCGTCAGATGACGTTTAGAAGTCTTCCTCAGGGCTATGTGCATAGTCCTACGATATGTCACCGGCTGGTGGCAGAGCATTTGGCTGAGGTACCGGTTCATCCACAAATTCAGATGTGTCATTATATTGATGATGTTTTGATCCAAGGCGAAACACAAGAGGAAGTTCAGACCCAATTGGACAGAGTCATTGAGTGCCTGCGTGAGAAAGGTTGGGAAATCAATCCGGATAAATTACAAGGCCCGTCCCAGGCTGTAAAATTTTTGGGTATTAATTGGCATGAAGGGCACCGTGAAGTGATCCCTCAGGTTAAACAGAAAATCCTTGATTTTGCAGTTCCAAGGAATAGGAAAGAAGCCCAAAGCTTCATTGGTTTGTTTGGTTTTTGGCGTCAGCATATTCCTCATTTGAGTCAAATATTGGCCCCCTTGTACTGTGTCACTCGTAAAAAGAATGCATTTGAATGGGATAAACCACAGCAAGATGCGTTCAACCTAGCAAAAGAGGCAATTCAACATGCTTTGGATTTATGGCCCGTACGTGATGGTGAGGTGGATTTGAATGTGTCTGTACAGGGCCTTTATGCGAATTGGAGTTTGTGGCAGAAGCAAGGCAGGAGTAGAGTGCCGTTGGGTTTCTGGACCAAAAAGTTACCTGATGCTGGTGAGCGTTATACACCTTTTGAGAAACAGTTACTTGCATGTTATTGGGCTCTGGTGGATACCGAGCAACTGACTTTGGGACATGATATAGTTTTGCGACCTGAAATTCCTATCATGCAGTGGGTTATGAGTTCGCCGAAAACTCACCGAATTGGACATGCTCAAGAGGCGAGTGTGATTAAATGGAAATGGTATATACAAGACAGGGCACGTGTGGGACAAAAAGGAGTTGCGTCTTTACATGAGCAGGTGGCGCGAGCGCCATCGACTGAGACTGAGAGTGAATGTTCCGTACCTTTAGTACAGGAGTCTCCTGTCAAGTGGGGTAGACCTTTTGATGATTTGTCCGCAGAGGACAGAAACCATGTCTGGTTTACGGATGGTTCAGCAAGGTTCATAGGGACGAAACGGCACTGGAAAGCGGTGTCCTATAATCCGATCACACAAAAACTGCTGAGCACAACTGGTGAAGGTAAGAGCAGTCAATTTGCTGAACTTTATGCTGTTTATCAAGTTCTGAAACAAGAGTTACCTGGCACATGTCATATTTTCACCGATTCTTGGTCTACTGCCAATGGACTGGCAGTTTGGTTACCGACTTGGCATTCCCATAATTGGAAATTACATTCAAAAGAATTGTGGGGAAAAGAATTATGGCAGGAGATTTGGGAGATGCTCCCACAGAGTACTGTTACAATCTTCCATGTGGATGCTCACACCCCGATAGATTCTCTTGACAAATTTTTTCATAACATTGCAGATGAGAAATCTAAAATTGCTGAGGCAGTGGTGGACAGGCAAGATTCTGATATTGCGGGATTGGCGAAATGGGCCCACCAGAAGGCAGGACATTTTGGAGAGAAAGCCACTAGCAGGTGGGCTGCTGATCGAGGAATTTATATTCCCCTAGATTTAATCAAAAATGTTATTTTACATTGTCCCATTTGTCAGCATATCAGACAGCGCAAATTGCCCCATATTGTTAAAGGTCATTTACATCGCGGGAAACTGCCCGCTCAAATTTGGCAGATTGATTACATCGGTCCACTTCCCATGAGTAGGAATTGTCAATATGTTTGCACTATTGTTGATACATACAGTGGCCTGTTGGTAGCCCTTCCCTGTAAGCAAGCTACCCAATTGAATACCATTAAAACATTGGAATTGATTATGATGTATTATGGTGTGCCATTCCAAATTCAATCTGATAATGCATCCCATTTTCGTGGAAGATTGGTACAGGAATTCTGTGTGGAAAACAATATTGACTGGGTATTTCACATCCCATACTATCCGCAGGCCTCGGGTCTTGTGGAGAGATTGAATGGTCTGCTGAAGGAGCAACTGCGTAAATTGACAGATGACAAGTATAAGAATTGGCGAGACTTTTTGCCCCAAGCGCTATTAATTTTGAATAATCGTCCTTTTCTAAATGCTGAATCTCCACTTATGCGTTTGTTTCCTCCGAATGTTAATGCTCAGCCAAATGAAATCAGAGAGACTGTGATGTACTGGGAAATTACTCCCGGAGCTTTGGCTCCATGTAGAGCGACCCCAGGGTCGGCAGGTTTAGACTTGCATGCCATGGATGACACCGTTATAAAAGGTAAAGATCGGGTCATCATCGCGACCGGTATTGGTGTTCATATACCACCCGGGAATTTTGGATTAATCGCCCCTAGATCGGGGCTGGCTGTAAAAGGCATTCAGGTGCTTGGAGGGATCATTGACAGTGATTATCAGGGAGAGATTAAGGTGCTCCTGCTGAATAGCAGTGAGGCTGACTTACTGATACATCAAACTGACAGAGTGGCTCAATTACTCATAATGCCTGTCTTCAGTGGTGGGATGGTAAAAGGCACTGCCCCAACTTTGCTAACTGTACGAGGCCAGAAAGGTTTTGGCTCCACAGATAACCCTGGGGCCAGGGTTTGGGTGCAGTCACCTAAGAATCCCCCTGAACAAGCAGAGGTCATCGCCACCGGTCATGACAATACCATTTTAGTTATGAGACCAGGGAAAGATAGCTGGGAAGCGGTCCCGGCTGACAAATGTTACTTACGAGAATGAATAATGCCTGTATTTGATTCTCTTTCAGATCATTCTTTGGACTGTTGCTGCAGGATGTGTCGTCGTCGGACTATTTTCGGGTTGGTTCGACGAGAAAGGAGGGATCCCGTCAACCCGGGATGAGCTACGCACCCGAGTGTCACGTTCCCTCGCTGCGTGGGATTCGTCATCGAACTTTTGGACCTTACTGGCGAAAAGGGTGACTGATGCCCCTCACTTCTGTTTGACGCCGATGAGATCTGTACACGACATCTTGGCGACCTGTCTGGTTGCTGTCCCTGCTTCGCTGGAAACTTTGACTCATATTTTCAACATTTCAAAGGCTCGCCCCAATGTTCTTCTGGGCGATTTTGCCACCCATGCGTATTGCCCCTTTGTTCTGCTTGGGTTTTCGGATCAGATAGAACCCGCTCATCAGAGCCTCTCTAACCCAGCCAGAACGTTACCCTCTCCCTAGGGCCTATCCACAACAAGTAACCACCGATATATATATACCACCTAAGGACAGGGAATTCCTACTATATATATATATATATATATATATCTAGACCTCTTATAATACAAGTGGCGGCCTCGCGATCCCAGACGGACCCAGGACTTCCTACCCAGACGGCAGCCTTAGCCTCGCGGTCCCAGACGGACCCAGGACTTCCTACCCAGACGGCAGCCTCAGCCTCGCGGTCCCAGACGGACCCAGGACTTCCTACCCAGACGGCAGCCTTAGCCTCGCGGTCCCAGACGGACCCAGGACTTCCTACCCAGACGGCAGCCTTAGCCTCGCGGTCCCAGACGAACCCAGGACTTCCTACCCAGACGGCAGCCTCAGCCTCGCGGTCCCAGACGGACCCAGGACTTCCTACCCAGACGGCAGCCTTAGCCTCGCGGTCCCAGACGGACCCAGGACTTCCTACCCAGACGGCAGCCTCAGCCTCGCGGTCCCAGACGGACCCAGGACTTCCTACCCAGACGGCAGCCTTAGCCTCGCGGTCCCAGACGGACCCAGGACTTCCTACCCAGACGGCAGCCTTAGCCTCGCGGTCCCAGACGGACCCAGGACTTCCTACCCAGACGGCAGCCTCAGTACAAGTTCATCCTATGATTACCATAACATACAACAGGGTAATCAGTTTTACTATTTATCAGATCACACAAGAACTGCCAGTTTGAGCACAACCTGTTCTCTGGTTCGAGGGGCTCCTCTCTCCCTTATTCAGTTACCACTTACCTGATCAGGGTTAACATCTGTTCATGTCAAGTCACAGCTGACTAGAAGAATAGGCTACCCTCTTATACAAGAACACGCAGCACATGTTGATTCACTACAAACTGGATACTTTATTATTCATTATATACGCAATCACATAACATTACTGTGTAACACATAACCTGCAAAGAAAAGTGAAAAATTAGGTTGTACACTCTAATAAGAAAGGGGTCGACATCACCTTAGTCGTGTGTAGCCTGCACTCAATGGTCATCTAGGTTCCCTTCTCGTCTGTGCCTCGGCTCGCCTGGAGGTCACACCTCCGTAGTCACGGCTCCCTTCTCCGAGTCACTGGGACCTCTTCCTCATCGGCTACTCTCTCCTCTCTGGCAATTCTGCTAGAAGAGTATCTGTCTCTCGGTTTTTCTCCGCCTTCAAGTTTGTCATCTGTCTTCCCTAGAATAAGTAGTAGCTTTACTGCTAACGGCTAGATGCCGCCTACGGACTGAAGTAAGTGCCACGTAACTGCCTCAGACTTTCACTAATATAGAGGTGCATTTCCTCATGGAAAATTCCGGCCCGTAACCTGCCGCCCACCAAATTCTTGTACCTCCCCGTTCCAAGGACACTTTCCCAGCCGGCCGGCCTGATGTAGTGTCTTCGGCATGAAGAAAAATACAATCCTTCTATAAGGGCCGGTCTGAACCGGTTCTCTCCAAGCGAATAACACCTCATAGCTAAAACATCCCCTTTAACCTAGAAGCATCTCAAGCTGCCGGAGCAGAAAGAAAGATGGAGTCTCTCCCGTTTGAGGCCTACCAGGCCTGAATTCAGCACGGCTCCATGAAATACCCTCACTACAGGGCAGGTTATCCCTAATACTAACAAATCTATCCCCTAGGATATGTGTGCAAGCCCTAATCTATGGGGAAGAACACAGGATCATGTCGAAGTGCCTAGTAAATAGACTTCATTCACTACTCTAACCCTTAGGCTTGAATGGTAAGAGACTGAAGTCACCCTAATCACCCGTCAACACAATAGGGCCGGGAAAATCGAGCAGTACATTTCACCCTTGACTTCAGTCTATTATACATTCATTAAACAGAACTAACATCTGTGGAAGAATAATATGAAACAAAGCTAACTGATCTATGTCTAGTACCAAATGTGCAGAATTGAAGTAGTGAAGGAATACACTGAATAAAGCAACAGATAGAAATCAAAACAGCGATGGTAATCAGAATACCTCCTAATATTTGACGTAACAGATACAAATCAGGTAACCAATTAAAGAGCCAGTCAAACCAGCCCTGGTCAATGTGTTTTCTAACTTCCTCCGTCAAGTCATGTAGCTTGTCAATGTGAGCGCGAATGGATTGTGTATGATCAGACAAGTTAAAACAACAAAGACCCTCAAAATCAGAACAATCGTGTCCATGTTTAAGCAAAAGATAATCAATGGCCGCTCGATTTTGCAAGATGGCTCTCCGTTCACCCTGGGCGTCTAACAGCATGTCAGACAGGACTGTAGAAGTATGATTAATGGATTTTACCATCCAGCAGGCCATTTTCTCAATAGATTTGGCATTATAAACCGCCAAAGCAGGAACACCAATAATTGAAATAGCCAGGCTAAGGTATTCAGACTTGGAATATAAATGCAAAGACGAGTCACAATCCTCCTGTAACATCACTGTATCTCGAATCACACGAGAATTGGCATTCGGATGTGACGAGAACATCAGTAAACTGAGTCTCGTAATGGCACAAGGGCCTCCAGAAATATTTGCGGGGACATATGGCCAGGAAGTATTACCACATGAGAAAAGCCATCCGGCAGGTAGTAACATCGTGCGATAATGACTAGGGGTAACTACCAAACTCTTGCAAGTCATATTGTTCTGGACCGAAGCACATGTTTTCGGTGTCCTTTGAAAGCACAAAGTTCGCTCATGAAGGGTAAAGGAAGTAGCACCTTTCAATTTTAGACGCAGACATTCAGAAATTGCACTAGGATTACACGTAAGGAAAAAACACATATCTCCTTGTGTGATATTATAGGTAACTATTTGGGACTGGACGGGGGGTATCCGGTCTGGTAGTTCAGTACATAAGGGGCAATACGCATGGGTGGCAAAATCGCCCAGAAGAACATTGGGGCGAGCCTTTGAAATGTTGAAAATATTAGTCAAAGTTTCCAGCGAAGCAGGGACAGCAACCAGACAGGTCGCTAAGATGTCGTGTACAGATCTCATCGGCGTCAAACAAAAGTGAGGGGCATCGGTCACCCTTTTCGCCAGTAAGGTCCAAAAGTTCGATGACGAATCCCACGCAGCGAGGGAACGTGACACTCGGGTGCGTAGCTCATCCCGGGTTGACGGGATTCCTCCTCTCTCGTCGAACCAACCCGAAAATAGTCCGACGACGACACATCCTGCAGCAACAGTCCAAAGAATGATCTGAAAGAGAATCAAATACAGGCATTATTCATTCTCGTAAGTAACATTTGTCAGCCGGGACCGCTTCCCAGCTATCTTTCCCTGGTCTCATAACTAAAATGGTGTTGTCATGACCGGTGGCGATGACCTCTGCTTGTTCAGGGGGATTCTTAGGCGACTGCACCCAAACCCTGGCCCCAGGGTTATCTGTGGAGCCAAAACCTTTCTGGCCTCGTACAGTTAGCAAAGTTGGGGCAGTGCCTTTTACCATCCCACCACTGAAGACAGGCATTATGAGTAATTGAGCCACTCGGTCAGTTCGATGGATCAGCAAGTCAGCCTCACTGCTAT
This sequence comes from Triturus cristatus, assembly GCF_964204655.1. NCBI lineage: Eukaryota > Metazoa > Chordata > Amphibia > Caudata > Salamandridae > Triturus > Triturus cristatus. The sequence goes on from NC_140589.1 coordinate 1,426,740,945, forward strand.
TCAGCAGGAGCACCTTAATCTCTCCCTGATAATCACTGTCAATGACCCCTCCAAGCACCTGAATGCCTTTTACAGCCAGCCCCGATCTAGGGGCGATTAATCCAAAATTCCCGGGTGGTATATGAACACCAACACCGGTCGCGATGATGACCCGATCTTTACCTTTTATAACGGTGTCATCCATGGCATGTAAGTCTAAACCTGCCGACCCTGGGGTCGCTCTACATGGAGCCAAAGCTCCGGGAGTAATTTCCCAGTACATCACAGTCTCTCTGATTTCATTTGGCTGAGCATTAACATTCGGAGGAAACAAACGCATAAGTGGAGATTCAGCATTTAGAAAAGGACGATTATTCAAAATTAATAGCGCTTGGGGCAAAAAGTCTCGCCAATTCTTATATTTGTCATCTGTCAATTTACGCAGCTGCTCCTTCAGCAGACCATTCAATCTCTCCACAAGACCCGAGGCCTGCGGATAGTATGGGATATGAAATACCCAGTCAATATTGTTTTCCACACAGAATTCCTGTACCAATCTTCCACGAAAATGGGATGCATTATCAGATTGAATTTGGAATGGCACACCATAATACATCATAATCAATTCCAATGTTTTAATGGTATTCAATTGGGTAGCTTGCTTACAGGGAAGGGCTACCAACAGGCCACTGTATGTATCAACAATAGTGCAAACATATTGACAATTCCTACTCATGGGAAGTGGACCGATGTAATCAATCTGCCAAATTTGAGCGGGCAGTTTCCCGCGATGTAAATGACCTTTAACAATTTGGGGCACTTTGCGCTGTCTGATATGCTGACAAATGGGACAATGTAAAATAACATTCTTGATCAAATCTAGGGGAATATAAATTCCTCGATCAGCAGCCCACCTGCTAGTGGCTTTCTCTCCAAAATGTCCTGCCTTCTGGTGGGCCCATTTCGCCAATCCCGCAATATCAGAATCTTGCCTGTCCACCACTGCCTCAGCAATTTTAGATTTCTCATCTGCAATGTTATGAAAAAATTTGTCAAGAGAATCTATCGGGGTGTGAGCATCCACATGGAAGATTGTAACAGTACTCTGTGGGAGCATCTCCCAAATCTCCTGCCATAATTCTTTTCCCCACAATTGTTTTGAATGCAATTCCCAATTATGGGAATGCCAAGTCGGTAACCAAACTGCCAGTCCATTGGCAGTAGACCAAGAATCGGTGAAAATATGACATGTGCCAGGTAACTCTTGTTTCAGAACTTGATAAACAGCATAAAGTTCAGCAAATTGACTGCTCTTACCTTCACCAGTTGTGCTCAGCAGTTTTTGTGTGATCGGATTATAGGACACCGCTTTCCAGTGCCGTTTCGTCCCTATGAACCTTGCTGAACCATCCGTAAACCAGACATGGTTTCTGTCCTCTGCGGACAAATCATCAAAAGGTCTACCCCACTTGACAGGAGACTCCTGTACTAAAGGTACGGAACATTCACTCTCAGTCTCAGTCGATGGCGCTCGCGCCACCTGCTCATGTAAAGATGCAACTCCTTTCTGTCCCACACGTGCCCTGTCTTGTATATACCATTTCCATTTAATCACACTCGCCTCTTGAGCATGTCCAATTCGGTGAGTTTTCGGCGAACTCATAACCCACTGCATGATAGGAATTTCAGGTCGCAAAACTATATCATGTCCCAAAGTCAGTTGCTCGGTATCCACCAGAGCCCAATAACATGCAAGTAACTGTTTCTCAAAAGGTGTATAACGCTCACCAGCATCAGGTAACTTTTTGGTCCAGAAACCCAACGGCACTCTACTCCTGCCTTGCTTCTGCCACAAACTCCAATTCGCATAAAGGCCCTGTACAGACACATTCAAATCCACCTCACCATCACGTACGGGCCATAAATCCAAAGCATGTTGAATTGCCTCTTTTGCTAGGTTGAACGCATCTTGCTGTGGTTTATCCCATTCAAATGCATTCTTTTTACGAGTGACACGGTACAAGGGGGCCAATATTTGACTCAAATGAGGAATATGCTGACGCCAAAAACCAAATAAACCAATGAAGCTTTGGGCTTCTTTCCTATTCCTCGGAACTGCAAAATCAAGAATTTTCTGTTTAACCTGAGGGATCACTTCACGGTGCCCTTCATGCCAATTAATATCCAAAAATTTTACAGCCTGGGACGGGCCTTGTAATTTATCCGGATTGATTTCCCAACCTTTCTCACGCAGGCACTCAATGACTCTGTCCAATTGGGTCTGAACTTCCTCTTGTGTTTCGCCGTGGATCAAAACATCATCAATATAATGACACATCTGAATTTGTGGATGAACCGGTACCTCAGCCAAATGCTCTGCCACCAGCCGGTGACATATCGTAGGACTATGCACATAGCCCTGAGGAAGACTTCTAAACGTCATCTGACGCCCATTCCACGTAAAACTGAACTGTTCCTGACACTCAGGGGCAATCGGAATCGAAAAGAAAGCATTAGCAATATCAATGGACGCATACCATGTACCTGGATGTTTTTAGATTCTTTCAATTAGAGTAATGACATCCGGTACTGCAATGGTCAAAGAGGGTGTGTGTTTGTTCAATTCTCGATAATCAACAGTCATACGCCAAGAATTATCACTCTTACGTACAGGCCAAACAGGATTATTCCAAGCAGAAGTAACTGGGGCTATAACACCTGCATCCACCAACTCCTGAATAGTGGTACTAATCTCCTCATGACCACCTGGAATACGATACTGCTTCTGACAAACCACTTTAGTCGCCTGAGGAACTTTTATGGGGGGCATTCGTAAACGACCAACCCGTATAGGCCTGGACGATATATAATGCGTAGTTCCAAATTGGTAACATCCATCATCTAAATGCAAAGTCATTCCTTTCAAAATATCAATTCCAATTATGAATTCCAAGAGTGGCACCACTAGTACAGAGTATTCTTTTCTAGGGATTCTACCTATTCTCATTTCAAGTAAAGTTTGAACGGCAGGAGTTTCCTTTCCACCTAATCCAGTAATTGTAAAAGACTGACCTGTAAACTTCTTTGATTTTCCATGAATAAGAGTGGCCTCCGCTCCTGTATCTACCAATGCTCGGGCCCTTTGGATATTACGATGTCTCCAATAAATTTCAATATCTACATAGGGTCTATTATCTCTGTGAGCCCATCTGTGTACTGGAGCTTGACCTATTTCCTAGTCATGCTTACTGCATTCTGTGTACCAGGATAAATCAGGATAAAAACTCTCACGTTTCTTAGGTATCGGTACCTCCTGTTCATATCCATTCCCAGTACGAAATGGATTAGTGTCTTCTGCATTGCACTGCTTGTTTCGATCGGCCAAACTATGACGATCCTCTCTCCTCCTCAACTTAGGGGATTGATCCCTATCATCTCCACGTCTGCTGTAAACATAATCGTTTTTTCCCCTCTCTCTTTCCTCTTCTCTCTCTCTCTCTCTCTCACGACGGGGGGACATATCACGTACATAACGTCGATCATCACGACGAACAGAGCGCCCACGGCGGTCGTCATCACCGCTACCGTCAGAACCACCACGATCACACTCAGTCATCCGAACACGCCGGGCACCCTCCTTCCGATCCAAGCCACGTTTGCGAAACAACTCCCACAAACGAGCAGTAGTCTCACCGTCAATGTCCTCCCTCCGCACACCATCGGCCAGAAGACCAGAAAAGATATCACGTCTAGTAAGTTTATTGTCACCAGGAGTACGAGTGTCAGGCCGGGACTGACGTTCAGGTTTAAACCACTCAACCAACTCACCGAGTTGGCGTATCGATTCCAGTACCGTAGATAACACGTTACCAGTCTGATTAATCAATAAAGTCATCATGACCTGCTTATAAGCAACAGGGGAAGAACGAATAATACGATTCCGCACAGAAGATGTCAACGAACCATCAAGCAACCTGTCAGCAGTACCCAGAAAAATTGCCGTTTTCATCACCTCCTCTTTGAGACGTTGTGCAGCGTCGCGCAAAGTATACCACGGTTTGTCATTCACAGGCCAATCAGACTCAGTAGGACATTTTATATTACAACCCTCAGTCGCCAATTGATGTAAAGAAATTTGACCACCACCATTATAGTTACGAAAATGATCCTGTACAGTAGAATCCGAACTCAAGGAACAAAACTTCAAACAATCGCCATTATCTAACATAATGCCAGCAGCGCCCAGTTCATAAAGGCGCACCATCCATGTGAGCAAGGTCTCACCAGCGGAGCACCGGGAGACTGCTGCAACTTCCGACGAAAAACTGGATGCGCCGAGACCGCGGGATGAGCATCACAAGGAGCTAGAGCAGTACACGTAGAGGAACAATCAGTGGAAGAAGCATCAACCCCGCTCGAAGGACGAGCGCAATCACGGGGTGCACCATCAGAGGCGCAAGAAGCAGATTTACAAGCACGGCCGGAGCGAGAGGACTCGCGCTTGACAGATTCCTCACCCGAGGAACAAGAATCACTCGAATTCCAGATATTACCATCCCATTCATCAGGATTCCAATCCAGTCCGGCTTTCGCCACGACCAGACGCACCTTTCGCGTCGAAACCCGACCGCGCCGATTCTTGTATTTATAACGAGCAATTCGCACAGCCGCCCTCTCGGCAATAGTCTGGTAAGTCTCAAGTTTGTCAGCAAGCAACTTATTTTGACACCGCAACAAAGTATGAGAATTCTGAATCTCAACAAAGTGCGCTTCCACATCCTTAAGAGATATCTGTAGCTTCAACAACCTCTCATGCAGAATCCTGTACGCAGACAGAACAATCCAACCTCTGCGCCCCAAAATGGGAATCTCCTCACCCTTCGAGATGGGTGCCTTCTGTAAACAAGTAATCACATTAGCCGGCTCCGCCAGCTCCAAAGAAGAATTCCAATTCTCACTCAAACCAGTAGAATCAGCCCACTCACGGGCTAAGGCTTCATAAGGCGTCGAATCCCATCCGGGAATATCAACGGGCAACTTAAAAGTAGATTTTGACTTTCTAGAAAACATCGTGAAAAAGAAAGAAGAAAAGAAAGAAAAAGAAAAGAAAGAAGAAGAAAAACTATACACACAAGTATACCACAAATAATATACAAACAAAACCACGCACACGCCGAAAGCAAACACGAGACAACACGACGCACACAGGTGTCGAAAACGGTTTGTGACGCCAAATGTTCTGCTTGGGTTTTCGGATCAGATAGAACCCGCTCATCAGAGCCTCTCTAACCCAGCCAGAACGTTACCCTCTCCCTAGGGCCTATCCACAACAAGTAACCACCGATATATATATACCACCTAAGGACAGGGAATTCCTACTATATATATATATATATATATATATATATATATATATATCTAGACCTCTTATAATACAAGTGGCGGCCTCGCGATCCCAGACGGACCCAGGACTTCCTACCCAGACGGCAGCCTTAGCCTCGCGGTCCCAGACGGACCCAGGACTTCCTACCCAGACGGCAGCCTCAGCCTCGCGGTCCCAGACGGACCCAGGACTTCCTACCCAGACGGCAGCCTTAGCCTCGCGGTCCCACACGGACCCAGGACTTCCTACCCAGACGGCAGCCTTAGCCTCGCGGTCCCAGACGAACCCAGGACTTCCTACCCAGACGGCAGCCTCAGCCTCGCGGTCCCAGACGGACCCAGGACTTCCTACCCAGAGGGCAGCCTTAGCCTCGCGGTCCCAGACGGACCCAGGACTTCCTACCCAGACGGCAGCCTCAGCCTCGCGGTCCCAGACGGACCCAGGACTTCCTACCCAGACGGCAGCCTCAGCCTCGCGGTCCCAGACGGACCCAGGACTTCCTACCCAGACGGCAGCCTTAGCCTCGCGGTCCCAGACGGACCCAGGACTTCCTACCCAGACGGCAGCCTCAGTACAAGTTCATCCTATGATTACCATAACATACAACAGGGGAATCAGTTTGACTATTTATCAGATCACACAAGAACTGCCAGTTTGAGCACAACCTGTTCTCTGGTTCGAGGGGCTCCTCTCTCCCTTATTCAGTTACCACTTACCTGATCAGGGTTAACATCTGTTCATGTCAAGTCACAGCTGACTAGAAGAATAGGCTACCCTCTTATACAAGAACACGCAGCACATGTTGATTCACTACAAACTGGATACTTTATTATTCATTATATACGCAATCACATAACATTACTGTGTAACACATAACCTGCAAAGAAAAGTGAAAAATTAGGTTGTACACTCTAATAAGAAAGGGGTCGACATCACCTTAGTCGTGTGTAGCCTGCACTCAATGGTCATCTAGGTTCCCTTCTCGTCTGTGCCTCGGCTCGCCTGGAGGTCACACCTCCGTAGTCACGGCTCCCTTCTCCGAGTCACTGGGACCTCTTCCTCATCGGCTACTCTCTCCTCTCTGGCAATTCTGCTAGAAGAGTATCTGTCTCTCGGTTTTTCTCCGCCTTCAAGTTTGTCATCTGTCTTCCCTAGAATAAGTAGTAGCTTTACTGCTAATGGCTAGATGCCGCCTACGGACTGAAGTAAGTGCCACGTAACTGCCTCAGACTTTCACTAATATAGAGGTGCATTTCCTCATGGAAAATTCCGGCCCGTAACCTGCCGCCCACCAAATTCTTGTACCTCCCCGTACCAAGGACACTTTCCCAGCCGGCCGGCCTGATGTAGTGTCTTCGGCATGAAGAAAAATACAATCCTTCGATAAGGGCCGGTCTGAACCGGTTCTCTCCAAGCGAATAACACCTCATAACTAAAACATCCCCTTTAACCTAGAAGCATCTCAAGCTGCCGGAGCAGAAAGAAAGATGGAGTCTCTCCCGTTTGAGGCCTACCAGGCCTGAATTCAGCACGGCTCCATGAAATACCCTCACTACAGGGCAGGTTATCCCTAATACTAACGAATCTATCCCCTAGGATATGTGTGCAAGCCCTAATCTATGGGGAAGAACACAGGATCATGTCGAAGTGCCTAGTAAATAGACTTCATTCACTACTCTAACCCTTAGGCTTGAATGGTAAGAGACTGAAGTCACCCTAATCACCCGTCAACACAATAGGGCCGGGAAAATCGAGCAGTACACCCTTATGTACTGAACTACCAGACCAGATACCCCCCATCCAGTCCCAAATAGTTACCTATAATATCACACAAGGAGATATGTGTTTTTTCCTTACGTGTAATCCTAGTGCAATTTCTGAATGTCTGCGTCTAAAATTGAAAGGTGCTACTTCCTTTACCCTTCATGAGCGAACTTTGTGCTTTCAAAGGACACCGAAAACATGTGCTTCGGTCCAGAACAATATGACTTGCAAGAGTTTGGTAGTTACCCCTAGTCATTATCGCACGATGTTACTACCTGCCGGATGGCTTTTCTCATGTGGTAATACTTCCTGGCCATATGTCCCCGCAAATATTTCTGGAGGCCCTTGTGCCATTACGAGACTCAGTTTACTGATGTTCTCGTCACATCCGAATGCCAATTCTCGTGTGATTCGAGATACAGTGATGTTACAGGAGGATTGTGACTCGTCTTTGCATTTATATTCCAAGTCTGAATACCTTAGCCTGGCTATTTCAATTATTGGTGTTCCTGCTTTGGCGGTTTATAATGCCAAATCTATTGAGAAAATGGCCTGCTGGATGGTAAAATCCATTAATCATACTTCTACAGTCCTGTCTGACATGCTGTTAGACGCCCAGGGTGAACGCAGAGCCATCTTGCAAAATCAAGCGGCCATTGATTATCTTTTGCTTAAACATGGACACGATTGTTCTGATTTTGAGGGTCTTTGTTGTTTTAACTTGTCTGATCATACACAATCCATTCGCGCTCACATTGATAAGCTACATGACTTGACAAAAGAAGTTAGAAAACACATTGACCAGGGCTGGTTTGACTGGCTCTTAAATTGGTTACCTGATTTGTATCTATTACGTCAAATATTAGGAGGTATTCTGATTACCATCGCTGTTTTGATTTCTATCTGTTGCTTTATTCAGTGTATTCCTTCACTACTTCAATTCTGCACATTTGGTACTAGACATAGATCAGTTAGCTTTGTTTCATATTATTCTTCCACAGATGTTAGTTCTGTTTAATGAATGTATAATAGACTGAAGTCAAGGGTGAAATGTACTGCTCGATTTTCCCGGCCCTATTGTGTTGACGGGTGATTAGGGTGACTTCAGTCTCTTACCATTCAAGCCTAAGGGTTAGAGTAGTGAATGGAGCCTATTTACTAGGCACTTCAACATGATCCTGTGGTCTTCCCCATAGATCAGGGCTTGCACACATATCCTAGGGGATAGATTCGTCAGTATTAGGGATAACCTGTCCTGTAGTGAGGGTATTTCATGGAGCCGTGCTGAATTCAGGCCTGGTAGGCCTCAAACGGGAGAGACTCCATCTTTCTTTCTGCTCCGGCAGCCTGAGATGCTTCTAGGTTAAGGGGGATGTTTTAGTTATGAGGTGTTATTCGCTTGGAGAGAACCGGTTCAGACCAGCCCTTATCGAAGGATTGTATTTTTCTTCATGCCGAAGACACTACATCAGGCCGGCCGGCTGGGAAAGTGTCCTTGGTACGGGGAGGTACAAGAATTTGGTGGGCGGCAGGTTACGGGCCGGAATTTTCCATGAGGAAATGCACCTCTATATTAGTGAAAGTCTGAGGCAGTTACGGTGCACTTATTTCAGTCCGTAGGCGGCATCTAGCCGTTAGCAGTAAAGCTACTACTTATTCCAGGGAAGACAGATGACAAACTTGAAGGCGGAGAAAAACCGAGAGACAGATACTCTTCTAGCAGAATAGCCAGAGAGGAGAGAGTAGCCGATGAGGAAGAGGTCCCAGTGACTCGGAGAAGGGAGAAGGGAACAGATCCGTGACTGCGGAGGTGTGACTTCCAGGCGAGCCGAGGCACAGACGAGAAGGGAACCTAGATGACCATTGAGTGCAGGCTACACACGACTAAGGTGATGTCGACCCCTTTCTTATTAGAGTGTACAACCTAATCTTTCACTTTTCTTTGCAGGTTATGTGTTACACAGTAATGTTATGTGATTGCGTATATAATGAATAATAAAGTACCCAGTTTGTAGTGAATCAACATGTGCTGCGTGTTCTTGTATAAGAGGGTAGCCTATTCTTCTAGTCAGCTGTGACTTGACATGAACGGATGTTAACCCTGATTAGGTAAGTGGTAACTGAATAAGGGAGAGAGGAGCCCCTCGAACCAGAGAACAGGTTGTGCTCAAACTGGCAGCTCTTGTGTGATCTGATAAATAGTAAAACTGATTCCCTTGTTGTATGTTATGGTAATCATAGGATGAACTTGTACTGAGGCTGCCGTCTGGGCAGGAAGTCCTGGGTCCGTCTGGGACCGCGAGGCTGAGGCTGCCGTCTGGGTAGGAAGTCCTGGGTCCGTCTGGGACCGCGAGGCTGAGGCTGCCGTCTGGGTAGGAAGTCCTGGGTCCGTCTGGGACCGCGAGGCTGAGGCTGCCGTCTGGGTAGGAAGTCCTGGGTCCGTCTGGGACCGCGAGGCTGAGGCTGCCGTCTGGGTAGGAAGTCCTGGGTCCGTCTGGGACCGTGAGGCTGAGGCTGCTGTCTGGGTAGGAAGTCCTGGGTCCGTCTGGGACCGCGAGGCTGAGGCTGCCGTCTGGGTAGGAAGTCCTGGGTCCGTCTGGGACCGCGAGGCTAAGGCTGCCGTCTGGGTAGGAAGTCCTGGGTCCGTCTGGGATCGCGAGGCCGCCACTTGTATTATAAGAGGTCTATATATATATATATATATATATATATATATATATATATATATATATATATATATGAGTAGGAATCCCCTGTCCTTAGGTGGTATATATCTGTGGTTACTTGTTGTGAATAGGCCCTAGGGAGAGGGTAACGTTCTGGCTGGGTTAGAGAGGCTCTGATGAGCGGGTTCTATCTGATCCGAAAACCCAAGCAGAACAACACCCTACTTGGGAAACTACTCAATTGGATGCATTGACCAACGAGTTAACAGAAAAATACCAGACCAGTGTGATTGCAATTAAAGGCACTAGTGACCAAACGAAAATAAGGCACTCACATGTATAAAGAAAGGGCTGTACTCCTTAGGCAGACGGTGGGTGGCGGGACTACAGGACAACTGTCGGGGATAAACGGGAAGAACATAATTAACCCGAAAACCCCAGGTTAGTCCGTCAAGTCAGTTTAAGCAACGAGCCATAAGAAAAAGAAAAGAGACCCATCTTCGGTACTCACATCTTCCAAGTCACCTGCCTGGCTCGTAAACCTAAACGAAACCACCTCGCCTGGAGTCAGCGTCAATACGATCTTCGCGGTAAAAATAGGAGGAATCTCCACATTAACCGGATATCCGGTTTGCGTAAAAAGAAAGGAAACAAACAACGGACTCATAGAAAGACTAGAGCGCTGAGTGTTTTCTGTAATTGAAATGTTTAAAACTTTAAACGTCGATAGGAAGTAGACAAACAAAACACATCACAGACTAGGGACAATCACTGATCATATGATTTTGGTGAGTAGTCAGTGTTGCAAACGACAACCAAATATCTTGTTAGCATCAGACATGATGATGTATAATGTGTCACTTCTATGCTAAACCCCGAGTAAACTGATATTGTGCGGTGCACATCTGTTAGACGTCCTAATCAGCACCTGGGTGGTTAAAAGTAGTATATAAACTGTAATCATTGTTAAGCCCAAGAATAGTATCGGTCTGTGTGAAAAATCAGGACCACTCATTTGCGTCTTAAAACGGTGCCCCACGGGATATTATCGTTAAGACCAGTTACATGTGTAGAAAGGCGGTAAATCCAGCGTTGCTCCTTCTCGAACAAAATCGCTGGATTCGCCTGTTCAATAATGGTCCAATGCAGATCATCCACTGTGTGGTTAAAGCGTAAAAAGTGTTCAGTGAGTTTCGTAGTACTTTTTTTACATCGAATGTTGCTCCGATGCTCACCAATCCGTAACTTCACTTTGCGTGTCGTCATTCCCACATATCTTAGGTCGCAAGGACATGTAATTAAGTATACTACATCAGCAGTATTACAGTTGGTGTGACTCCTTTGCGTCCAGATTTTCCCTGCTTCCAGGGTTAGGATTTTAGTTGTAGAGGTAAGATAACAAATGCTACACGACCCGCAGGGAAAATGGCCAAGCACCGGTGGGAGACCCCAAGCATTAAGGATAGACCTGTCCGTGGGTGTATCGGAATTCCGTGGTCTGGTGTGGACAAGGGAGTCCTTTAAACTGGTGGCCTTTTTGTACGCAAATAGAGGTTTATCCCATTTGATGTTGTTGCTCTCCAAAATATGCCAATGTTTCTTGATGGACTTGGAAATAGCATTGGAGGCAACATTATAAGTTGTCACACAAGTAAGTGGAACAGTTTGAGATGGTTTGGGATAATCACAAAGTAAATTCTCACGTGGTTGATTTCTGGCCCTCTTACAACTGGCTGTCACAATCTTATCAGGGTATCCTCTTTGACGCAGTTTCTCAGTGAGTTCCCGAGACTGCGTACGGAAATCAGACAGATTACTACAGTTACGCCTGATCCGTAAAAATTGTCCGTACGGTAGATTCTCCCGTAACGGTCGTGGGTGGAAGCTTGAGAATGTAAGGAGGTTGTTTTTAGCTGTAGGTTTGTGATATGTTCTGGTCAGTAGCGTCCCATTGACCTTGGACACAATCACATCCAGAAATATCATTTCATGGCTATCAAAGGTGTAAGTGAATAGCAAGTTGGGATCACGTGTGTTAATCCATGTAAAAAATTTGCGTAGGATATTCTCAGGGCCCTGCCAGACGATGAAAATGTCATCTATGTATCTCTTCCAAAAGGAGAGATAAGAAGAGAACGGATTGGTAGGGTCCAGAATATGTTTGCGTTCAAAATCGTAAACATATAGTCCCGCCACACTAGGCGCAAATGTGCTGCCCATAGAAGTCCCTGTACACTGGAGGTACAATGTACCTTGGTACTCAAAAAAATTCTGTTTCAGGGCCAATGTTGCACAATCAATCACAAAGCTTTTTGATGTTTGAAAAGTCCAGTCAATAGAGTCTAAAGCTTCCCCAATGACCTTGATGGAATCGTCCTGGGGGATACTGGTGTAAAGACTCTCAATATCCAATGATACAAGAATGGTGTTGTCATTGTCAAATGTTAGATCTTGAAGGGATGCCAAAAAACTTTTTGTATCCCTCAGGTAAGTGACCGTATTCTGGATTATAGGTTTTAAAAAATAATCACAGTAAATAGAAAGAGGCTCTAAAAGAGAGCCAATGCCCGATACTATCGGGCGGCCTGGTGGAGGTGATATGTTCTTATGGGTCTTTGGGAGGGTATAAAAGTAGGGCACTATCCCCTTCCCCTTTGACAAAAAATCTGCTTCATGCTTGCTGATATAACCGCTACATTCAGCATGTTCCACAAGATTACAAATAGTGGCCCTCAGAGAGGGAGAGGGATCTGTGGTTAGTGGAATGTAATTCTTAGTGTTACCAAGTAGGCGTTTACATTCCAGATCATAATCAGTACTGTTCTGAATTACGATCCCACCACCCTTATCTGCTGGTTTAATCACGATAAGGGTATTGGATCGAAGTGATTGGAGAGCCTGAAAATCAGTGGAACTCATGTTTTTGAAGGTCCCTTGGTTTTGAAAAGATTCCACATCATTAAAAACTGCCTGTTCGAACGCAGTTATCTCTGCTGGTATTGTGTGTGGTGGAGGTATAAAGGTTGATTTCAAGCATAACCCAGTATCACTGGAATGATCTGCAAGGACTTCAGATTGACTTTTTTCAAAAAAGAATTTGAGTTTCAGTTTTCTAAAAAACTCAGATAGTTCACAGTGTAACTTGAATCGGTCAAAACGTGCAGTAGGGACAAATCCTAACCCCCTCTCAAGGACATCACTCTCACTCTGAGTGAGAACTACTGAGGATAAGTTGGTAACTAAACTTGTATGTTGTTGGCTGCGCCTTTGCTGAGTGTGTTGTTCCCCATATTCTCCTCTTGTTCCCAATGAACCTGATTGCGTCCTCTTCTTCTCCCTCGCCCGCGTCTGCCTCTGTCCAAAAAAGGAGGACGAAATGAAGGTTGAGGGAAAGGAGGGAGCGGTACAAAGCCTGGGTTCCAACCCATCATTGGGAATTGTGCTTGTTGAAAATGGTTGTGATAACCCAAATTACCTTGATTGGAGGGGGGTTGTTGCCACACAGGTTGATATGAGTAAGGTCTATTTCTACCTCTGCCCCGCTGTCTAGACTTAGTACTGTCAGTACTGGACCCACTTGAGAATGAATCATTGTCATCAGTGGTCTCAGATTGGTCATTGGTAGATACCGGCACTGTATAGTCTGGATTGGCATATGGGTAAATCTTAACATAAGAGAAACGTTTCAGATCCTTCTGAAACTTCAAAGCTTTGGACTGTGTTAATGTATCTTTATATTCATTAATCTCCTTGTTAAGTTCATCCAATTTCTTTTTGTAGCCAGTCAAGGTGGTGCGAAAGTGTGTTTCAGATAACTGGATTTCAACCATAAGGGCCTCAGAAAGACGTAGCGCTGTTTTAATAATAAGGACGAGCCAGTCGCGCGTGCAGTGCCACGCGATCTGGGCCCAATCCCTCCTAAAAACAGGGTCTTCCAAAAAGATCCGAGGGGCATTCATCACCAGTAGGCCTTTAGGGGCCACGTTATTACGTAAATACTCAGTGAGTATAGTTCCATGAAGGATTGTACGAATGCGACTACGTTTTTGTTCAGTTAATTTGTCCCACTCATTAGTCTGTGATATGGTCTGTGCTATCGACGAATCGGCGAAAAGAGAGGGGTCCGCAAGTAGTGCGTCCACCTCTGCATCTGTGTATGAGAGGCCTGTATTTTCCATGGTCGTGCCAAAAGAGTAGCCAAACTGGAATTGGTCGTACTCTCACAGCTGTGCGCTGCCTAGAATAATTTCAAACAACAAGAGAGAGAGGGTCAAGACACACTCTTAGTCCCCCTAAGTTAATCAGAAGAAAACAACAAAAGAGTGTGATAATAACAGGACTAGTGATTCCTAATAACAAAACTCTTGTGACACTGCAAGTCAATCTGAAGTTGTTAGTGAACCCTCACTCACCAACATAGTTGGTGACATGCTTCATCATGGGGTTCTCCTGGGGGTACCTTGTGTACCACCAGTGTGCTACGACGCTATGTTAAGGCGGAGCAGCAAGGAAAGACTAAAAAGTTCGTGATTATCAGTGAAAATAAGGGGAATTTTTTTTTTTTTAAATGTCAAGATTCATCCACCATTCAATTTAATTAAGATGAAGCTTAAACGTTAAAAACAGTGACGGATGTCTAATCACGACTGTTAGTGAGTCAGATACATCCAGTGGTGGTCATATTGGTCGACATGTTTCAGCTTCTTATGTATAATTTACAGAGCTTTCATCAGGACCTAACCAGAACAAAGAATACACCAGGGTGGTACAGGCTTACTAAAGCCCACCCTAACCTCAGGTGTTGGAAACCGATACACTCACGGTTCTCGTTATGTGCCTTCCGTGATCTCGAAAGGATACCTGTATGGAAATAATCACACAGAGTGCAACACATCAATAAATGACTCTTAACTATGTGATACTGTGTGTTAAAAACAGATTGAAGCAATGTCTAATGTGGAACATAAGGGTCCATTGGATTATGTTGTTCCCACAGACTGTACTCTAACATCATATATGACTGAGAAATAAATGCTAAATGCATATACACCCTACTTGGGAAACTACTCAATTGGATGCATTGACCAACGAGTTAACAGAAAAATACCAGACCAGTGTGATTGCAATTAAAGGCACTAGTGACCAAACGAAAATAAGGCACTCACATGTATAAAGAAAGGGCTGTACTCCTTAGGCAGACGGTGGGTGGCGGGACTACAGGACAACTGTCGGGGATAAACGGGAAGAACATAATTAACCCGAAAACCCCAGGTTAGTCCGTCAAGTCAGTTTAAGCAACGAGCCATAAGAAAAAGAAAAGAGACCCATCTTCGGTACTCACATCTTCCAAGTCACCTGCCTGGCTCGTAAACCTAAACGAAACCACCTCGCCTGGAGTCAGCGTCAATACGATCTTCGCGGTAAAAATAGGAGGAATCTCCACATTAACCGGATATCCGGTTTGCGTAAAAAGAAAGGAAACAAACAACGGACTCATAGAAAGACTAGAGCGCTGAGTGTTTTCTGTAATTGAAATGTTTAAAACTTTAAACGTCGATAGGAAGTAGACAAACAAAACACATCACAAACTAGGGACAATCACTGATCATATGATTTTGGTGAGTAGTCAGTGTTGCAAACGACAACCAAATATCTTGTTAGCATCAGACATGATGATGTATAATGTGTCACTTCTATGCTAAACCCCGAGTAAACTGATATTGTGCGGTGCACATCTGTTAGACGTCCTAATCAGCACCTGGGTGGTTAAAAGTAGTATATAAACTGTAATCATTGTTAAGCCCAAGAATAGTATCGGTCTGTGTGAAAAATCAGGACCACTCATTTGCGTCTTAAAACGGTGCCCCACGGGATATTATCGTTAAGACCAGTTACATGTGTAGAAAGGCGGTAAATCCAGCGTTGCTCCTTCTCGAACAAAATCGCTGGATTCGCCTGTTCAATAATGGTCCAATGCAGATCATCCACTGTGTGGTTAAAGCGTAAAAAGTGTTCAGTGAGTTTCGTAGTACTTTTTTTACATCGAATGTTGCTCCGATGCTCACCAATCCGTAACTTCACTTTGCGTGTCGTCATTCCCACATATCTTAGGTCGCAAGGACATGTAATTAAGTATACTACATCAGCAGTATTACAGTTGGTGTGACTCCTTTGCGTCCAGATTTTCCCTGCTTCCAGGGTTAGGATTTTAGTTGTAGAGGTAAGATAACAAATGCTACACGACCCGCAGGGAAAATGGCCAAGCACCGGTGGGAGACCCCAAGCATTAAGGATAGACCTGTCCGTGGGTGTATCGGAATTCCGTGGTCTGGTGTGGACAAGGGAGTCCTTTAAACTGGTGGCCTTTTTGTACGCAAATAGAGGTTTATCCCATTTGATGTTGTTGCTCTCCAAAATACGCCAATGTTTCTTGATGGACTTGGAAATAGCATTGGAGGCAACATTATAAGTTGTCACACAAGTAAGTGGAACAGTTTGAGATGGTTTGGGATAATCACAAAGCAAATTCTCACGTGGTTAATTTCTGGCCCTCTTACAACTGGCTGTCACGATCTTATCAGGGTATCCTCTTTGACGCAGTTTCTCAGTGAGTTCCCGAGACTGCGTACGGAAATCAGACAGATTACTACAGTTACGCCTGATCCGTAAAAATTGTCCGTACGGTAGATTCTCCCGTAACGGTCATGGGTGGAAGCTTGAGAATGTAAGGAGGTTGTTTTTAGCTGTAGGTTTGTGATATGTTCTGGTCAGTAGCGTCCCATTGACCTTAGACACAATCACATCCAGAAATATCATTTCATGGCTATCAAAGGTGTAAGTGAATAGCAAGTTGGGATCACGTGTGTTAATCCATGCAAAAAATTCGCGTAGGATATTCTCAGGGCCCTGCCAGACGATGAAAATGTCATCTATGTATCTCTTCCAAAAGGAGAGATAAGAAGAGAACGGATTGGTAGGGTCCAGAATATGTTTGCGTTCAAAATCGTAAACATATAGTCCCGCCACACTAGGCGCAAATGTGCTGCCCATAGAAGTCCTTGTACACTGGAGGTACAATGTACCTTGGTACTCAAAAAAATTCTGTTTCAGGGCCAATGTTGCACAATCAATCACAAAGCTTTTTGATGTTTGAAAAGTCCAGTCAATAGAGTCTAAAGCTTCCCCAATGACCTTGATGGTATCGTCCTGGGGGATACTGGTGTAAAGACTCTCAATATCCAATGATACAAGAATGGTGTTGTCATTGTCAAATGTTAGATCTTGAAGGGATGCCAAAAAACTTTTTGTATCCCTCAGGTAAGTGACCGTATTCTGGATTATAGGTTTTAAAAAATAATCATAGTAAATAGAAAGAGGCTCTAAAAGAGAGCCAATGCCCGATACTATCGGGCGGCCTGGTGGAGGTGATATGTTCTTATGGGTCTTTGGGAGGGTATAAAAGTAGGGCACTATCCCCTTCCCCTTTGACAAAAAATCTGCTTCATGCTTGCTGATATAACCGCTACATTCAGCATGTTCCACAAGATTACAAATAGTGGCCCTCAGAGAGGGAGAGGGATATGTGGTTAGTGGAATGTAATTCTTAGTGTTACCAAGTAGGCGTTTACATTCCAGATCATAATCAGTACTGTTCTGTATTACGATCCCACCACCCTTATCTGCTGGTTTAATCACGATAAGGGTATTGGATCGAAGTGATTGGAGAGCCTGAAAATCAGTGGAACTCATGTTTTTGAAGGTCCCTTGGTTTTGAAAAGATTCCACATCATGAAAAACTGCCTGTTCGAACGCAGTTATCTCTGCTGGTATTGTGTGTGGTGGAGGTATAAAGGTTGATTTCAAGCGTAACCCAGTATCACTGGAATGATCTGCAAGGACTTCAGATTGACTTTTTTCAAAAAAGAATTTGAGTTTCAGTTTTCTAAAAAACTCAGATAGTTCACAGTGTAACTTGAATCGGTCAAAACGTGCAGTAGGGACAAATCCTAACCCCCTCTCAAGGACATCACTCTCACTCTGAGTGAGAACTACTGAGGATAAGTTGGTAACTAAACTTGTATGTTGTTGGCTGATTAGACATCCGTCACTGTTTTTAACGTTTAAGCTTCATCTTAATTAAATTGAATGGTGGATGAATCTTGACATTTAAAAAAAAAAAAATTCCCCTTATTTTCACTGATAATCACGAACTTTTTAGTCTTTCCTTGCTGCTCCGCCTTAACATAGCATCGTAGCACACTGGTGGTACACAAGGTACCCCCAGGAGAACCCCATGATGAAGCATGTCACCAACTATGTTGGTGAGTGAGGGTTCACTAACAACTTCAGATTGACTTGCAGTGTCACAAGAGTTTTGTTATTAGGAATCACTAGTCCTGTTATTATCGCACTCATTATTGTGCCAACCTTGGCCCTGTTCACATCACAAATGCGCTTTCATGCCTGTGCTCATTCACAAACAAATGGGGCGTGTACAAACCTGCTGCACATAAACATTTACCCTTGGCACAAACTCTGTTCTCTGTAGCATGGTAGATGTCAGGGCACCCTGAGTCACAGAGAGGTGCACAGCAGTCGCGGTCGGTAGTAGGAGTAACTGCAGGGCGGTGACGTGGGGAGGGGGAGGGGGAGGGGCAGGGTGGGGGTAGTAAACTATGAATTACGGAGGTTTACAGGTAAATTAACATATAAATTAATAAAACGTATTTTATTGCGTGCACTGCATCCCCAAATGCGATGCAGTGCACGCAACGAAATTTGTTTTATTAATTTATATGTTAATTTACCTGTAATCCTCCGTAATCCATAGTTTACTACCCTGCCCCTCCCCCTCCCCACGTCACCGCCCTGCAGTTACTCCTACTACCGACCGCGGCTGGTGCACAGTAACCATTCTTTTATAGCACTTCTGAACTAGCATAGGGCTGCTGTTCGAGAAAGTGCCATACAAATGAGACAATCTTTCTCCCACAACCATTGCAGTCCACATATTCTTGGTTTCATGTAATGCACTAGAGGTGCAATGCAGAAGTACAATGGCATCCCTACAATGCAGGAAGAACAATGATTTGATTCATTTATATGCAAAAGGCACCTAAGGACCATATAGGCCAATTTGCTCAAAGGAGTGATGTGGGTACACATGTCGGAGCCTACTGACATTACCACGCCCAGTCAGTATACCCAAGTTCTTTATGGGAACCAATGCATAAAAGAGCAGCGACTATACAACAAAGCTGTGAATGCATGCTTGCTGCTCTGTTGTGCCAGGAGGACAAGACCAGATTCTGTAAAATGCATATGCGCTTGCTGCCTGGCACTCCCTTGAATCGAAACCCAGTTCACAAAGTCCTATAAAAGAAGTGGTGGGGGGACTAACCAGGTTAGACAGAATGCAAGTGACGTCACAGTGTGTGACATCATAATGCATGTAATTGCAAGTGGCATTACAGGAAGTGGCATCACGACCCATGACTTCACAGGAAGTAAGATCACAATAAGTGACATCAGATCTAAAGACCTCACACATATGCTCAGCAGGTCTATCATGGGTACATCTGAGCACACTACAAGATTTAACAAACGAAAGCTGATCAGTATGTAAGCCTGTGACTTGAGTTCCCAGTTTGAAGGAATTCACATCAAAAAGCTTGGTGTCCAGATACAAAAGACAAGCTACTGAGTGCTACAAGCTAGGCATACCAAACATGGCACCAAGAACATAGCACAGTTCATGCATTGCATTAAAAATGCTTTCAACTGTAATAGTGAATATCATAACTATAAAACTGAATAACCTAGTTAACATACCACAATTATATATGCAGACACTTTTAGCACATTTTGACCATTACAAAAAAATGCAAGTTGCACACTGCATTTGTTATTCCGAAAATGGCAAACGATATTCCCTATGAAAGATATTTATAACTGGATATTCCACACATATATAAATTCAGACAATATTGATCATGCTACATTGTCACAGGATGTTTAACCAAAAGAAATGAGTAATTAGTGAGACCTTTTACATCACTGAATATCTAACATGTGAATAACAAAATCACCTAAAAATACCATGCCTCTGGTATCTTGTGTTTTGATGGGTAATAGGATCTACCTTGATACACCGAGTATCATCTGCATGGCAATGAGCAGACAACCTTCTGCTAACATATGGCAATGAGTTCAAAAGAACAAGAGTTGGGTCATGAGCTCTATGACCAATAGTGTGGAAAGGCTTGTGATAAAATCACAATTTTGGAAGGGTGAAATTATTGAGTCCATGGTGCTAAAACCTCTTTCGCGGTCACTTGAAGTGAGTGGCAGTGTGTTTCTTGCCCTCAAAACAGGTTGCAGTTATTCTGGAATCTCATCCCCACCATTGTTATTATATTCTCTGAAACCTTCTGATAATGTAATTATAATTGAGAGAGAGTTTCATGCATAAGTCTACACACTAGCACAAACTACACACACTCAAAATTACGCTTTAGTGCATTTGTTTGATGGGGTCTGCTAGGACATTTTTTCTGCAGCCATTAGTGTATCCAGGGTCCTTAAATACATGGACAGAGCCAGTACGTGCTGAGCATACATAACCTTGCATGCTCTGAAAAAGTACTAAAATAATATGGGAAAAACATTTCTACATCCAATAATTAAGTGGTCAGCATAGGTAATGAAAAAATATGAGCAATGTGGGATTCGTGAATCCCTAAAAGGCTTAAATATATAAAGTTAAATATTGAACAGGGTGGTGAACTGATCATTTAGCTGCTTGAGTTAAAAGTCTACTACTGCAGAGACCTATGTCTAGCATGCAGATTAATTTGAATCATAACCGGGTCACCTCAATCTTTAATCGTTTTGTAACATTGATGTAAACATAACCACAAAGTTGAATTAGGAACATCTGAAGTTATGAGGTAGGTTCTTTACCTGGACTGAGTCCCTATTAACTGATGAAAACAGTGCTGAACCTTGTCAGACAGATCAGCGGCCAAGTCACGGGAAATGAAGTGAGCTCTATCCTTGCCATCTTTGGAAACACCCAGCATGCTGGTGAAGTATGAAGCCAAGAGACAGGAAGTATGTACGCTAACAGTGTAAAACTTCCTTTACCCAAGGATTGAACAAACTAACTCCGCAGCCAGCCCACTTCACCAGGCATACTATTCCATGT
This sequence comes from Triturus cristatus, assembly GCF_964204655.1. NCBI lineage: Eukaryota > Metazoa > Chordata > Amphibia > Caudata > Salamandridae > Triturus > Triturus cristatus. The sequence goes on from NC_140589.1 coordinate 1,426,761,943, forward strand.
GCAGCACACTTCCATTTTAGATGGGATTGCTTTACCTGCCTGTGCTCTCCAGAGGTCAGACCGCTCTCCTATGCATAGTATGCTTACCCAGCACTAACCACCATTTATTGTGCTTGTAGTTGGCACCTGCGCTAATTTTAGGAGATTGAGGCTTATTTTTCACCCACAGGCCATGACCCATTGCAAGAGAGAAAGACAGAAGGAAAGAAAGAAGGACAAAGAGGAATAGGAGAACAATTATGAAGGCAGAAAAGGGTATGAAAGAAGAACTTGCAAGAATAAAGTCAATAGAGTCAAAGAAAGTGTTGGGTAGTGAAAGGACTAGATAATGGCAACCCTGACATTCAGCAATGGGTCCCTAAAAAAATGTTTGTGGCTCTGCATTTATCTTTTACAATTTACACACTGCTTCCAAAAGGGTCTCACATTTACCAGCCCAACCAAAGGAGAGCTCACCCTGGAATCACTGTCACTAGAATACCCACACAAAGAATGGACCATCCATTTCACAGTAAGAGATAACAGCTCTGCATCAAAATGAATCTAAGCCACACAGTGCCCAGGGTTGAGAAGGAAATGGTGATATTGTTAACTCACAAGAAAGGGGAACATGCAATTCCAGTCCCAACTAGCACTTTTAAGTGTAAATTGACCTTGGCAGGGAAATATTGCTAGTTGGCATAGAAAACCAACACAAATGTGGAGATGTAGGGACAGCAATAGACACCACAAACTATGCCCAGTAATCAAAACCTACATTATACTATGCTTGCTATTGAGAACTTTGCTCATCCTAGACATGTTACACTGCTAACATGTTGCACTGGAGAAGGTCTACTTGTTTACAGTAACATTATTCTGTGGGTTACCTATTGACTGTAACCTGATCCTGAAGGAGCTAGCCCTATGTAAGCTCATGTGATCTTTTATCTCAGACATAGCATAATTATGAATTATATCAGTCTGCTAGACTTAAGAGCATTGTAACAGCAAATCTACCATGTATTATAACACAGTACACCAGAAACTTTGCAGTATTGCTGCATTAGGGAGGGGTGAGATGCGAAAAGAACAAGACCAGTCATATGGAGGCAGGGTAACATCTTGGCAAACTTTAACATGGCCATATCCAGCACTCTCAAATATTCAGACCTTTAAAAAAGCAACTTGTCTCCCTTTCAGGAAAAACTGTCCTTCAACATTTACTGATTGAAACTGGTAAATACAGCACATAATTTCAAATGTTTGGAAATCATATTTGTTGTGCTGTGATGGATTTAGATATTTCGAGTTGAGAAGTGTAATATACATGCATTGGTCTATGCACTTTCAAAAGCATACAGCAATAAGTGGAAGCTGAACTAGGGCCTAGCTATGAGTTGTAGGCAAATAACTCTTTTGTGTGATGTATTCAACTATAATGGTGTTCCATGTATAAGAAGAATATAGGCCATATATAGGGTGCACATGACAATTGAGTTGATTGTGGCTTCTGTCTGTCACCCGCGCTCCAGCCTCATGTGCCAAGAGTAAAAGGTAAAGCCTTAACCTTTGATATAAAACAGGAGAAACAGCGAGATGTCCATCCAGTGGGTGAAATGAAAACTGTGAAAGACGAAAACCTGGGACCAATCCTTGATTCCCAGTTTGACCAAATTGTGTAATCCTAGGCAAATCTCTCTTTTCTGTTTGATTTAATAGGCGTCTGCCTGCCTGCCACCCACAATATAACCTCATTCAACAAAACATTAACTTTTAGTGTGCAACAGAGGAAACAAAGAGATGTCTATCTAGTGGCTGAATTGAACAATGTGAAGGAAGAAAACCTGGAATTAATCCCGACTTCCCCTCTTGACAAACTGTGTGATCCTAGGCAAATATTAGTCTAGTGTTTGATTTCGATTATAATATTGCTCCAAGTACAATAAGATTCCAGGCCAAATATAGGGAACATTAGTTCATTAATAGCATTATTGTCAGGCCAGCAAAGCATACATTTCTTTAAGTTCACACTAAATTCAAGCTTTCACTTTTAGTAAATGTCCGTCAATGCAATGATATAATCTGAAATGCTATGGTGAACCTTTCCTGCGCTTTAATGAAATACACTCTTTTGAATTGTGAAGTGACTGCATATTTTGTTGCATGAATTACATGCCATTTTTTGGTACACATGCAACGGTGCTCCCTACAATGCAAGATCAGAGGGGAGCCTAGACTTACAGACAGTGCAGCTGGTTTGGATGGGAGATCTGCTGGGTTCGGAATCAATTGATATGAGGGATGCGATAACTATATGTAACATTCTTCTGCTATAACCGTTAGGTTTTAATTGATGTTGGACAAATTCCTGCCTGCAGTCAACAATGACGGTTTTGTATGCTAATTGTTTTTAGTACACCAATGTTATGATTCCTATATAACCTTTGGGAAAATTTGGATATGTAATGCTGCCTGCCCCTTGGGATGTTGGCCTTAAAGGTGTGTAAAGTGTTTCCCAACATCTAGCCCCGGCCCCAGGGTTGTAGGCGTGAGGATATGTATGACTGCGTTATTTACTTTCAATAATAAAAAAAAAATTACATGCCATTTTCATGGCTCTGCTTGTGCATGGGTTCTCCCTGTTAATTTGCTCGCTCACCCACTTCTAAAGAGGCTAGCCTTTGAATGCAAGGCTGGGGCCTCGGTGACTGTAATGGTACCCTTGGGCCCAATCTTTCAAGCTTGACAAATTTCCTTGGAATTGAGATGCATGCCAAGCAGATGCTGCAACACAGGGTAAGCATCTTGTCCAAAGATAAGATGCAGTATTTCTTTTGCAATGGAATGGGGTGAAGTCTGGCTAGTGGTACTTACCAAGAGCTGAAATTAAGACCTGGATACAGCCAACTCTTCTCACCAGCCATCTGTCTGGCTTCTTTTCTCCTCTTTCTGTTCATTTGCAGAGTGTGCTCCAGCTTCAAGAGAAGGCAAGGGGCAGGGGGAGCTAAGCAATGTATGGGGCATAGGAACAAAAAGGCTAACATTTGGACTACTCACCATTTTAAATGGTGTGAAATTATTGGTCATCTTCCAGCTCCCTAGTGCTGGAGAATTGCAAGTAGACATTTTTCTACATTCTTCCAGCTGGTTTCTTCTAGGCTTCTGGTGTTGGACATGCTGGGAAAACCCCAGGGTTGACCCCATGTAGGTCTAAAACAGTTTCCCATACTTGCTACTGCCCTGTGGGTGATCCTTACAGCAGGGCTGAAATTAGAAAAAAAACTTTATTCCAGGAACACATAAATTGTGGGTCACGGTGTGGCAATGAATAGAGGGTGGAGTCGTGAAGAGCAGATTCATAAAAAGCCATCTGATATGAAGGCCCTGATTTTCAAAGCTTTCGCACAGTGCAGTAAGTGAAGTTGCTGTGCTGCATTGTATGAAAGGAAGAGAGCAGAGCAGCACCATATTTTCAAAGATATGGCACAGTTCACGCCGAGAGCTGGAGTACAGATGGCTGCCTAGTGCCAATGCAAGCACCTTTGGGTCATTGTGCACGGGTGCCTGCACGGTGGTCAGGGTAGTTTTTGTGCAGGAAAGCGTACCTTCCTATTCAAAAGCTATCCTTTGAGGCAGGTGATTTCCTTATTGTATGTGTAATGCACAATGCAGCACACATGCAAAGAGGAAATAGTGAGGAGAAATAAAGCTATTGCTCCTCATTACACCAGCCTCATGGAGGCACACAATTTTAGCAGGAACCCATGTTTACAAGTCTTTGTAAATATGAGATTACATCAAAATCTGGGGTGGATGCAAGGGAACGCCCATGCATCACCTATGTAATGCATACCTGACACAAGGTAACAAAGGAGGCGCTATGTGCTGCCTTGCATTACTTTGTTTTTACAAATCTTACTAAATCTGGGCCTCAACATATATATTTATTTTTTTTAACTCCACCGCCAAGAAATTGGCAACAATGAGAAATGTGACAGTAAATCTGTTCTCGTGTAATTAGTTGAAAAGGCTACATTTTAAAATATCTTATCGGGTTAATGCACCTGTTGCAGAGATCTTTGTGTGTCCAGTAAATATCAGGGAATATTAATAATGTTAAGATAACTCTGGTGGGTAATGTATTTGCTGGAGAGATCTGTGTTTTGTCTAATCACAGTTTTGACTCAAAGTAGCATAGAGGGTTAATGTTTCTCATGCAAAGCACATGGGGTAACATGGAGCTGACAGATTTGTATTTTATGTAAATAGGAATTGGGTTACTGCTTTTAACACAGGCATCCTTTTGTTACTTGCAGTTTATAAAATGCAATCCTTCTAATATAGCACAGTGAGCCATGAAGGACAATATGTTACTCCTTCACCTTAAAAGCCTAATTTTCCTATGTAACTACCCTGTGCATGATTTACACACTTTTATGATTTATTGCAAATGTATACTGTGTGCGTGTGATGTAAAACATTCTGACACCCTACATTGGGAGTAGAAGCACTACAAAATGAATACAAAATAAGTGGTACATAGATTGTTATTGTGTGTAAATACTTGTACAGACCTCATCAATCAAAAAGAGAGGAGGTATCATGACGGGGTTCAATCGGATTCCAGAAAACATACTTATATAATCATAGAAGAGTGAACTGCACCAGTTTCAATGCCATAGTCTCGCTGCTGTTATTCCGGACACCCTCAACCCTTCAATGCCACCAACAGTGTATATCAGCTCCACTTGGGTGGCTTTAGTGGGTGGTGTCATCATCGGGTTCCGCACCTGTGTACTCGCTTCTCCAGGTGGGTATCATCTCCAACTGGAGGGAGATTGTCTGGTAAACGATACAGGTGGGATCTATACAATCATAAAAAAATCCTCCTATACCTGAAGGGGGTCCTTTAATGTGGAATGAAGGGATAGGGGTAAGATTAAATACAGAGTGTGATGTTGTTCAGATGCATTACCAATCCTTAGCATCAACAGAGGTGGTCAACATATTTCGGCCATAAGCACCTTTATGGGTCTGCGGCCTTCATCAGGACCTTTTTCGATCAGATCTCTTTCACTTTTGTTGTCTTAATACTGAGGTAAGTGGACTAACTTACGTTCCTTCGTTATTTATGTTACAATGGATTACTGGGCCATTCAGGACGGGCAGGACGCCTTGTGTCCAGCAGCCAGAGACTCACACTTCATCAATGCTTGATGATGAGCATCTCTGTCCTCACCCGCTGCCGATGAGGTAAAATGTTTCCAAGTAGAAACTGCAGACCATAACGAGGCCATAACCACATCTGCTGAACAGCATCATAACAAAAAGCACAATATTGTGTATGTATGCATACATCATTACGCATGCAGTAATGCATGAGGATGTACAGCGTACCACCACTGATGACATATATGTGGGTGGGAGTCACTTGGCATGTGCACGCATATGTCATGATGCATGTCATTTTTTTGGTCTGGCCTGACAGCACGGCTGTCACCAGACAATTACATGGGAATCATTAGAGAGGGTCTTTGGTTCCGCCTTCATGTTGGGAGCTAGGACTACACGTTTTAACTGGGCAGAGGTTGTGTCCTTCCACAAAAAAGTGCTTTCCCTCCACATAGCTGTGATAAGTTTTTTTTTTTATTCAGCTTCCTGAGACTGAACTTTTAGTGGTACACACATGACCGTGTAATGCTGATAAAGTGTCTTAGAAAACTTGATAATTTGGTGTTTTCTCCGGCAGCAGCACAGATAGGAGGAGGGCAGTCATTAACCTACATGGCAGGGTGAATAGCCCTTGAAAGAGATTGCATTGGGCAATTTCCAGTTGTTTGATCAAGGAAGTAAAAAATACTTCACAGCTGTAACGTAATGAGGCCATGTGTTTTGCTTTAATTACACTGAATAGGGCTTTAGTGATGGGCCTGTTAGATTATTTGCCAACTTCTAGAAAGCATATTGCTTTCTTTAAATGTTATTTCTTCTTTTTGTCTAGCAAAAGAGCCATTGCTGTTAAACCATATACCTAAAATGTGTAGGGATTGGCTGTATTGATTTTATCTTTTTTTAAGTACCATCTGTTCTTTCTGCTCATCCTGTTGCAGATATGCAATTTATTGGATTTTTCAATCTTTACTGGGAGTTGGTTGATGACACATTAGGAATTCAAGCTGGTTTGAAGTGTGCTGTAGACGAATGCATGATTGATCGAATATTACGGTGTTACACGCTTACATTTATAATTTCATTGATTTCCCATCAGGTTTTGGAGAGCAGGCTCTAATATTGTGCAGATTGATGGCAATGTCTGCTACATAAAGATTGTAAAGCAGTGGAGCAAGTACGCAGCCTTTCTTTAGGCCTCGGGTCATGGAGTTTTTGTCAGTTAATTGTGAACCATCCCCTACTTTACTCCGACCCAGGTGTCTATATATAGCACCTAAATGACCCTTAACAGCATCTTGTTGATACTCCATACTGTAACTTTAAGCCATCATTTGTTCTGCTATTGTCTAGAAGGCTATCTGTAAATTGATGGCTGCATTGCTATGGAACTCAGATCTACCCAGGGTTACACTGCAAACTCTCTGACTACTGATAACGGGGGAGTCTGGGCGTACCAGATTTTGAATTGTACTACTTGGCAGTTCAGCTTCAATGGGTGGACAGATGGCGGAATGAGACGGATACTGACACTGATCAGAGCAATATGTTGTTTGGTGATAGACCATTGCCGGGAACCATATAGGGAATTGAAAAAATGTTAGTAATATCCCAGAATTGGTTCACAATGCTTGCTACAGCTGAGGCAGACACTTGAAGACAAGAAAGACTGCAACTGCATATGCTTCTATGAGCTACCATTGTGAAGCACTAGTAAATTAAATGAGGTGGATATGGCTTGGGGGGGACGACAATATTGATAAGAGTGGGGAAATAGATGGTGGAACACTTGTAAATTCTATTTGTGTAATTGGAAGAAAGGCACTCTATTTTTTAGAAATCTATTTCAAAAATAATTTGAAAGGCGAAGCACTTGCATTACTAAATACACTTGTAAATTCTGCCTTGAAACTTTTACTGAGCTGTGAACTGAATACAACTTACCAGTTGGTCACTTCCTGACTAATGGGTCAATTTTCAGTTTGGTGCACTTAAACTGGGATCATGAAAAGAGAGAACCCCATACATTTAAGGTTTCGTAAAAGGTACTTACGATGGGAAGTGGGAAAAGGTTGATTGCATTACTATGTAGGGTAATGATCGATAGTACCAAAGAGGACTTAAATAAGCTGTGTTAGAGATGAACTGAAGACAAGGATAGAATTCTCTGATACACACTGAGGGCTTAATTTCCAAAGGTAAGGACTCAGTTTACTGTTTGTTTTTGTTCCAATTGTCCGAGGTAGAAAACTCATTACCAGATAGACAAAGATAGAAAGGAGAGGGTACCGCTGGAGGAGCTGCAAACTGGGATGAGTCTGTAATACATTTATCAGAGAAGAAAACAGATGAGGCTAATTTGCAAATGAACCCACAGTGAATCCAAACTGCTGGAGATGGCTGATATGAGATGTGAGGTTGCACCGATGAGAAGAAAAGTGATTATTCCAAAACAGCTACTACCCGTCCATATAACACTTATAAGCCTGCAGAACATAGTGGAGCCATGTAACCAATGCTGGATTCAGAGCCGACACTCAGGAGCATATTTATGAGAGGATTGTGTCATGTTTTTACCACGGAAAGTGGTACACCATGACACAAGCATCTAAGTGACGTTTAGGAAACCAAGCAAAGCCACTTTGCCACAAATATTTGTATTGTCCTCTTTGTATCCTCTTTCTATGTGTGCTGCATTCTGCATCACACTTAGGAAGAGGAAAATGCCTCTCAGGATTGTTTTTGTGCAGAAAAGTGCTCTCCTTCCTACACAAAAACAATCCTGCATGCAACGGAGGAGCACTTGCACCATGATGCGAGGGGGCCTGCGCTGGCGCTAGGCTGTTAAAACGGCGCCAGCACAAGGGGAAAGGACAGGAAAGCACCATATTGGATAAATACAGCCCATTTCTACCCTTTCCCAGTGATGCCGGGCGGGTCAGCAAGGTGACTCGCCGCGCTGCCCTGTGCCACTAATTTCATAACTATGCCCCTGAAGCTGTACTGCTTCTATCTCTAATAACCGTTCTTTTGGGCAACCTGCACTTGAACATTATATTTAGGACTTGTGAAATGTAGTTGTTCCGGAGTTTGAGAAGTTGTTATAAACTATCTTTTATGCGAAGGTAATGCAGCATAACTTTACTCTCCCCCCCTCAGTACTGAGAGATTGCATGGCTGCACTATGATTCTGATTCTAGGAGAGCCATCTCTGCCCAAACCTGTGTTTGCCAGGGCTCAGAGTTTTCATCATTGCTGTAATAATTATCACTGCCCGGCAGTTTTCTCCTGGTGGAGTTTGGCAGGTCAAAGCTGCTGAAACGTGCAGAGTGGAGAACTTGCAGAAACTTCAGATACATGCAGTATTTGGTGCACAAAGCACCATATTTATGTGGAATTCCTCATTTTCCTGTGCAAAACACGGAGTAGAATATATTTACCTCACCTAATTCACTGCACCCACCTGCAGGGAAATGCCTTACCCCCTTCTCAAAGAAAGACCAATATGGCGTCAGTGAGAGATGGAGCCTCGGTTTCGAACTGTTGCCCTGTGTTTCATTACTGCGCTCAAACTTTGAAAGTTCCTGTGCTGAGGACAATTTATTTTTGTGCCACTAGGCTCTAGGTTTAGCTAGACTCACACCTGCTCAGCGCCAGGGTACCCTCCTTGGTGATAGTGCGCTCTACAAATCTGCCTAACATAACATCACATAACATACCACAACATAACATAACATAGCATAAGCATAACGTAACATAAGTGATGCACCGCCCTGATCTGACCAGGGCACAATCAGTTAATTGTGCGCTGGAGCAAAAAAGCAGACATTGTGTCCAATATGCAATTCAGATCCAGGAGTTACCTTTATGATGTTAGAAGTATCTGATCTTTTGTCAGCGGGAACTCACAGAGACTATTGCAAGGAATGAGATAAGTGCATGATAATGAATTCCAATTAAAAAAATCACACCAAAGCACCCCTTTCCCCATGTTTCTTTTTCCTCTTTCATACAAGGAAAAAAGTGTTGGGAAAGGTTCCTTCCTCTGCTGCATAATCGAGATCTTGCTTGTACAAATGGTAACAAGGCGAGTATTGCAGAATATATTTACATGTTAAACATACATATGAATGAGGGGCCTGAGCTGCAGTAATGAGCTCCTACCACCTGCATATAAAATGGATTCACAGAAAGTTCACACTCTTTTTCTACGTTCACAAACTGCTCTAGTTTAACAATGTATTTGCCTTTTCTTATTGTTCTGTAACAACGCATAAAACTGAAATGCATGGATCCTGGGGCGTCTGAATTTCTTTGCGTTCATTTATTTACAGCCAGGCTCCAGGTACAGTGGAAACAGGTGACCGAGCTTCTTCGTGGATGCAAAGTATACTTGTTAATCCGACAGATGGCTTTTGACAACATTGACTGGGGAATGCGCGCTGTGTATTATTTCTTGAGTAATTCAAATTTCCGAAAAGCCTTCAAAATAACAGATAATGGTACCAACACTGATGTACGGTCTGCAAACCTGTTTTAGCTAGCATCTGTCAGCCTTGGTAAGGTTTTCCCTGACGTGCTTTTTAAGAGGAATTTACACTTTACACGTAGGCTTTGAAATTCAGAACAATGCGTAGTTTGTATTTTGCTAAAGGGTGCGCGTTTTATTGACTTTGAACTCATTGCTTATTCCAAATGTCAAAAGCTTCAACCTGACAACATGGCGCGCGGTCGGTGTCGTCATTTGTACATTGATTCTTCACTTCCGCGGACAGTGTGAACATTTAATGCAGGTGGGCGGGCATATGTAGAGGTCAGTGTGGCTATAATAAGAGCCACAGAATCGCACGTCAGTGCTGCCAATCTGACGTACAGATGGGAAGAGCAAAGTGAAAACTGACACAAAGTAATTACAATTCAGCACCAGAGATGTTGGAAGTAAAGTCCGAGTGCAAGGTCGCCACTTGATGGTCATAGCCCTCAGTGATCAGACATGGACAGGAAAGCCTGTTTCCTGGCCAGTTTCTCGACGACAAGCAAAAGAAGTGAAGGAACCATTTTAATTGCAATATTTTAAATGCTGGATTTTAATGTGTACTTCTATTCTCTAGTTCTGCACTTTTTGAGCATGGTTCCAGAATGCTAATGGATTCTACCTATAGAAACTTACCAATCAGTCGATGTGTGTGTGCCCAGTCATTCATTTGTGTTTGTGCACGTGTGTGTGTGCACGCACATGTGTGTCTGTGCGCGTGCATGTAGACATGTATGTTTTACTCCAGACGCTGTTCTTTTTGGTGACTTTGATGCCCAATTTACAGGACTAACAAAAAGCTTGATTGATCTTCTTCAATGGACTATGTTGTATCTGAGGTGCTGACTGGCATGGATAAAAAATGTTCAGGCAATGATAGTAAGAAAGGGAGAAAAGTGTCACCATGGCTGCCAAAGGCCTAAGACATGGCCAAAAAGAGATGTAAGGGTAGATGGATGCCAGGCTTAGAAAGTTGATCAAGGTGTGTAAAACTTTCCTGGCTTGGAAACCAGACTTGAAAATGAGTCTGAGTAGAAAGGTACAGGAACAGATACAAGCTTAGACAGTTGGACCATGTGCATACAACTGTCCTGGCTTTGGAAACCAGACTGGAAAATATAAAGATTGAGTTGAAAAGAACAGCAAATGCTACATGCTTAGAAAGATGGTGAAGGTGCATAAACCTGGCTTTAAAAGCCAGGTTTGAACATAAGAAGTCTGGAGAGTCTGGAAAAGTCCGGAGAGTTAGTAAAACAAACCTACAGGCATATGACTGAAAGAGCTGAGGCTTCATACACAAAACTGAAAGTGCTCTGTCATTTCTCCATTGCAGCATCCTACTGATGTTCTTGAGGGTCTTAGATGGGAAGTCGCAAATGTGGAAACCTCCAGTAGAGCTCAATATCTGAGTTTTGGGTATCCCACAGAATGATGAGCGGAAAGACCATTTTTATATAATGAGAGCTTTCACATTTGTGTCTCCTTGACTGCCCAGGTTCTGAAATGATCAAAAAGTTATACTGTCAAGAGCGGGTATACAATCACCAAACTTAATATACTCAATACCACTTTAGTCATAGCTGCTGTATATGATGCTGACTTTTCCATGGTCACTTTTTCAAGACATTTTTGTGTTTTTTGATTAAATTTGGCTCACCGTGAGTCATACAGAGTGGCAACTGAAGCATTGACCCTCAATTTTACCTTACAGATAAAGAATACCCCATGCCTCTTGTCCATATGACTCGTTCGCATATGTCAGCTTTTTTCTTACTTCATTCCATAGCTTGACCAGCCTCCATCAGTGCTCATTATATCACTGGACCATGTTCACCCCATCAACTCAATGTCATCTCAAGACATCAAGATACAAGTTATCCAAAACTAATCTGTAGGCTCATACTCAGATGCTGCTTGTTGGCAAAGAGGGCTCAGTCAAGAGAAAGAAGCTCTCCTGAGGCAGGGAAGGTAATCCTAAGAGGAATGTTGACGAGAGAAACAGCACATATAAATATATCTGCCAAGTAGAAACAAACTAAACTACACTAGAACCAAAAAATCCTCTACTGACTTTGGAATATGCAGAAAATCAACACCAGCGATGATTAAAACACTAGAAAAAAAAAGCTCAAACTGAATACATTATTCATGCCTGGAGTTGAAAACGCTTAACCAGACTGGAATGGAATCATTACAAAAAGGGCAAAAAGAACAAGCCATTATTTAACCATGCAAATGAAGCAGCAGGAATCACAAATAGGGCTACAGGCAATATATAATGAATACAGAAGATTTCACTCTAACACTTGTAGGTACCTTACACAATTTTCCCTGACCTGAAAGACACAAATAGAACTGCTTCTAGCTACTGGTGAATGTTACATATTGCATATTACATCACTCATGACCTGGTCAGTGACAACACTGGCGACATCACTGATGACTGCTCAAATGACATCACTGACATTATCCAGTGAGTGAGTGTTTCTAAAAAGTTTAAGAATGTTATATATATATATATATATATATATTCTTCACCAAACAGTCTGGATTCAGCGTGCGCATTCTCCCAGCCGGTGCGGTATTTCGAGGTCGGACTTAACCTCGTAACAAACTCCTCAACAAGAAAGATTACCGCACTCCAAGATTCACCAGTAAATGAGCTTTATTCAAGCGCAATTATCACCACTACCACCACCAACGTTTCAGCCAAGAAATGGCCTTGATCACGGTATATATATACACATCAAGGTGTATTGAAGAATGAGTGGGTGTATGATTGTCTGTATGGATGATTTAATGGGTGCGTGACTGACTATATAAGTGAGTGATTAAATGTGTCTTAGTGAATGTATGGATAAGTGACTAATCTCTGTGAAAGTGTGTATCAGTCTGTCAGTTGGTGTGTAAGTTGCTGCATGGGTTGGTGAGTAGGTACATGAGTGTCTATATGGGTTATTGATTAGTTGTCTGAGTACCTGTTTGGGTGCCTGAGTGTCTGTATGGGTGGGTGAGGGGTGTGTGACTCCCTGCTTGATGTATGAATGGGTGAATCCCTGGGTGTATGGGTCCATGAGTGTATCTGTGAGGGACTGTATGGGCGAGTGAGTGTGCGAATGGCTGTCTTGGTGAGTGAATGGATGTTTCAGTGGTATATGGGTGAGTAACTGCATATGTTAAAGGCAGTATATGTGAGTGTTGGAGTATATAAGTCACTGTCAGGAGTGATGTAATATGTGATGTCATCAGCCGTGCATTGCAGGGGCGTGAGTTATAGTTTGCTCAGCTAACTATAACAGCTGAATTTCTCTGGTTTTGTATGAGTGAAATGTCAGCCTAACTATAACGTTCCTGTAACCTGTGGTTTTTTCAGTGAATATCTAAGGTTTTTTTTAAATGCAAATTTCTAACTATAACGTCCCTGAAACCTGTGAGATTTTAAGGTATTTTAAATGCTAATTTCAAAGTATAATGTCCTTTAAACCTGTGGTTTTTTCAGTAACTTACTAAGGTTTTTTGAATGCTAACTCCTAACTATAATGTCCCTGTAAAGAGGGAAGAGAAGTGTAGAAAGAGGAGGAAAGGTGCAGAAAGAAGGAAGAGAAGTACAGAAAGAGGCAAGAGAAGTGTAGAAAGGTGCAGAAAGAAGCGAGAGAAGTGCAGAAACAAGCAAGAGAGGTGCAGAAAGAAGCAAGAGAAGTGATGAAAGAGGCAAGTGAGGTGCAGAAAGAGGCAAGAGAGATGCAGAAAAAAGCAATAGAGGTTCAGAAATAAACAAGAGATGTGCAGAAATAAGCAGCAGAGAGGTGCAGAAAGAGGCGGTAAGGCACAGAAAGAAGCAGGAGAGGTATAGAAAGAAGCCAGAGAAGAGTTGAAAGAGGCAAGAGAAGTGCAGAAAGAAGAAAAAGAGGTGCAGAAAGAGGCAAAAGAAGTACAGAAAGAGAAATAAAGGTACAGAAAGAAGCAAGAGAAATGCAGAAAGAGGCAAGAGAAGTGCAGAAAGAGGAAGAAAGATACAGAAGAAGCAAGAGAAATGCAGAGTGAAGCAAGAGAAGTGCAGAACAAAGGAAATTGTGTGCATTAGCAAAGTCTAGGGACATAGTGGGTCTAAAGAAGTGTCCAATTATTTCAGCATTCTTGGCATCTTGGTGTCTATTCAAGTTCTTTAGCAGCAGAGTTTAAGAACTAGGTTTTGATATGAGTAATAATACTGGAAATTACATTTTTCGTAAAATAAACTTACCAGTAAACTATAGGTAACTCCATATGTCAAAGGAATATGGTGATAGGAAATCCCTTCAGCAATGATGCAGGCAATTGCATACAAATGTAGCAATCCCTAGCATCCATAAATGTCCACATATTCATATAATTGTTTCCTATACACATCCAGTGAAAATTCTCATCTCGAAACATCCATATGTAAGTTTTCTGATTTAAAGTGGGAAACTACTGCTGTAAGGATTAGGCTTTTTGGGGTGTGCGGTGGATATCGGCTCATCATCATGCGGATGATGTGCTAGACTCAACATTCTAAGCAAGATAACTAATACTACTGTGAACCCAGCAAACACTCCGGCACACACGTTTGTGCTTAAGAGATTTTGCAATAGGCTTCATGAGTTCACTAAAGAGAGACCATTAGCTTTAGAAGATTGCAGCACACTTACTTTATGCATTTGGCACAAGCAGCAAAACACACTTTAACAACCTCTTTCAAACCTTAAGGTTCAATTTAGTAAGAGCGCAGTTTGAATTCACTGATGATCACTTCCAGAACAAGTTGAGTCAGTCAATCTTGTGGCAGGGCAATCTCACGTTTCAGTTCAGCCACAAAGTTCAATTCAAGGAGGTTCAGGAGGATGTGAATCATAAAAGCAAAAGGTATAAAATGCTCTCTCTCAATCATTGGCTGCTAAATAGGTGCATTGAGGTGAGGTGTACCTCTTGCAGGGCACTCTTGCTCTTTTCAACCTTCTTACTGCTGGCCCTTTACTGTCGCTATCACTTTGACTGGATTCGTCAGTGCCCTCGGGGATGGTGTGAGGCACCTGCACTTAGTCAGACAGCATCTCCCTCTCTCCTGTCTTCTGGGCCATTGGTCTCTGTGTACTATTCATATTACTATTGCACTAGGCCCTCCGCTGGGGTCTAAACCTTACGTATTAAACTCTACTGAATTGGACCCTTCGGAACTCACAACAGTTGACTCTACTGAACTCCCCTCAGACCAAACAAGTGCTGTCCCAGCAACTTGCTGATCCCCAACAGCTTGACTAACCTGATCCCTTTGTCTCAATATAACAATCAGCACATCAGGAACAGGTGCTGTTATATCATCAAGGTGACACAGGACTCTGCGAGTATGAGCAATATGTCTCCAATTCAGGAGACATCCACACTTTACAGCAGTAGTGGTAACCAGAATCACCTGGTATGGCCCATGCCATCAAGGCTCCAAGCACAACTTGCGCACATGCTTCTTCACATTGCCTAGTCGCTGGTACTAGAGTCATGGCACTGCTCCTGATGAGGTGGGGCAGATGCCTCTCCAACCTGGCAAGACACAGAATGCACCACATCCACCAATCCTTTGCAACAATCGAGAAACATGTCACTTGTAATTATTATGAGGGCATTTGCAGTCATAGCTGGCTGTCTCATAGCCCATCTCATGATAATTTCAAGGGGCGACAATCTTATGTCTCTGTCTGGGGCACGTTGGAAACTCATCAACCCAAGAGGCAATGCATCTGGTCATTTCAGAGACATGGAAGCACACCCTTTCGTCAACTGGGATTTCAATGTGCCGCTCACCTGCTCGACAATGCAGGAAGCTTCTGGACGATAACTGCAATGCAGTCTTTGCTCAACTTGTAATGCTGCACCCAACATCTGTTGGTCTGCATTATTAAAATGAGTCCCTTGGTCTGACTCTAGAGATGTCGGGAAACCCAAACTTTAAGTTATCTCCTGCAAAAATATTTTGGCCACTGTGAGACTATTATTTCTCCTAGTCAGCTAAGCTTGGATCCACTGGAAAAGGATGCAAGCGATCACCAGCGCCATAAACAGAGCCAAAAACAAGATGGCTTGCCCATACCAAGTGCGTGATGCCATTCGTGTGCAATTTCTGGGGCAACAACGAACTTTACGTTAAATACGACAGAAAATGTCACACGAACAGGCGTGACAAGCAATCCGCGCGCTTGCGGAACTCCGCATGGCGCAACAGAGGGTTTTTTTAGTACTCCGCGGAGCTCAGCATAGCACGGCTACGCAAACTCCGCCCGGGCCTAAGCAGGATTACTCAAACACAAACCACTCTATTGTACAGGAAATACTACACATGATCAAATTGATTTAAGAGTATGACTTATAAGAATAAAATCACTCTTTGTCAATTTGATCTGGGTTTGTTTTTTCTGTGAAACCAGTTGAGAATATTCAGCATAATATTTAGTAACAGTGTTCCATGTGCATGGGCATGTATTAAATGTTGCCATTTAAATTGTTCTATAAGGTTGATTTTATTGCCTGCCCCGAAGTGTCAGTGCTGTGAAGCAGCATTGCTTGCAAGCTACAGAGAATGTAGTATGATTTAAGCATCAATATTCTGATGGTTATGCGCTGTAGCATTTTGGGGTTAGCGGGGTATGCTGGCCGTATTGCCCTGATTCTCCAGCGGTGTACAAGTTTCTCACTCTGCTGGGAGCGTGAGGTTTGGTTTGGCTCTAAGATGTATGTCGGCTCTGTGAGGGGATGTTGTGTGAATAAGGGATATGCTGTGAGGGTGGCAACAGTTTGCAAATTATATGACTTTTATGTTCTGTAGTTCAGCTTTTTAATATGTCTATCCTTGACAGTCTTTAATCATAAACTGTGTATACTCCTTTCCATGTCTGTATCCTAGAGGGGCTATTTTGTGGCTTCTACTTCTATTGTCTTCTTCTACTACTTTTGTAGCCTCACTCCTCAAACTCCCTTAGATCCCAGATTACAGTTTGGTGGCGAAGGAATATTGTTAATGTTTGGGAGGAAAATGCTAAGTATTGAGGAGAAACCACCAGCTAATAATCTCCTACCAGAGTTTCACCATGTTGGTGGAAATTATCTTTTAGATATGGACTTTTTGTTGAGAAATTGGAGGCTTTTTCATCACCACTAACTTCCAATCAGGCCTTTATTCTACTCAAATATAAAGGTTTTAGCTTGCCATTATGAAGCTGAAACATATTGTCATACTGCTTCTGGGCTCAGAGGGTCAGCATGTATGGCCTCCGTATTTGGTCCATTGACTTTTAAGCTCATCTGCTATCAGCCTTGCATGTATCACATACTGATCAGGTGGTGATGATCTCTGTCAGCTAAAGGCAATAGATATCATTGGAGGAATGAGGTGGAGGACAGGTGTCTAATCCGAGCAGCAACAACAAATGTAAATGACTCACAGTAAAGTCTCATAAACCTTAGCCATCCATGGTGGATCACTGGTAAGAGATTTTCTTGTCACCAGTCTTGGTGACAACAAATGAAAGACCTTCAGGGACATCTCATAATTCCCAACTAGGAATTGCAACCCTATTTAGTACATAGGTTTCCTTTATTTTATTTTATTACATTCTTTAGAAATGGCAACATCACTCTGGTCAAGACAGGCAATTAGTGCCGCAGGAAGACTATCTTTGAATCAGAAATGCTGGAGTATGGATATGGTGCGTAGGGGAAAAATCCTAATGGTGACTAGTAAACCAATTGCCAAATTGCATAGTCCTCCATTAAACTAGCACTATCTTGCTGTTGCATGCACAGGTTCCATTTCTTAAGCAACCTTCATTTTTCCTAGTAATGTAAACACCACCACACAGTATGTAGAAAACCCTTGCAGCAAACATTGTATGCATAAGCATGCCATGCTTGGATGTGTTGAAGGAGTGAGGTGGTCAGCATTCAACCAAATCCAACAGTGACAAGCGAAGGACTCTCAACAATGTCTCATAGGCTCTACCATTTGTTGCAGATGCTTCCTTCTTATTATTATGCTTTTTTCTTGAATTAATAATCTGCTGGAAAAGCCTGTCTTCGGTGTGTCCTAACCATGTCTTAGTCTGCTGGACATCATAGCTTTCTGCTGGTGACAGACTGTCATTATTCTCAAGATTGTACAAGACCCTGGCTTAGTATGTAAGTGACCGGAGCTGTTTGCCGAGGCCAAGTTGCCAAGTTGGATGCCAAAGTATTATATGGCCATGGTACATCTTCTAGATTCCTCCTCAGCAGGTTCTGTGTCATAGAAGGATACTGTGTGGGGGTACAGGATCTTATCACACCAGTAGACCTGGCTTCCTGACTCTTGCCTGGCTTGGTTTTTCAGCACAGCGATAGTCAAATTCTACAGCTGTGGCAGGGCTTCTGAGAAGGGAGTAAGCCTCCTGCTAGAATGATGTTAGTTTCCCCCTCATCCCTCTGATGGCTGGTGCTCCTGCTGGGAATGGTCTGTATGCCTTCTGCAGGTGTTGTGGTGCTGATGCTCTTTTTCTGCTGCCTTGTCAGTTGTAAGCATTGTGTTGGCTGCCTGGGGTCTTCCCTCTGTGTTTTTAGTCTTACTTTCGGATGAGGATGGAACACAGGAAACACTCTTCCTATTGGCACCATACCACCCTGGATGCCTCCTCATGGTACAGTGAAACATGGGCCTTTTTCCACTCCATAAGGTCAAATATAGGCTTTTATGCCAACCATTACTAAGTCCATTTGGAAGTTGAGGGGCGAGGATGTGGCTTGGGTTTCTGTCCCTTCCTCTCCTGCCGGCTTATGCGTGAGGTCTCATCTTCCTCTTTTATCATCTCTTGGCTATCCCTGGAATATAATGATCTGATTATTTGGTGGGGAGGAGAACGCTGATTTGCTACAGGCCAAGTTTCTCTCTGATGTCACTTGTAATGTTCTCCTTTGCCAGAGTGTCCTTTGTGGTATTTTGTCAGCAGATGTTAAGCAGTAACCTGTATGGTGCCATCAACGGTCCTGCAGGAGTGATCTGGCTCCACCTCTTCCACACTTACAAGGTAGTAATGGGCAAGCAATAAGCATGAGCAAAGAAAATGGGACTGGGAGAGATAGAAAGAGAACGTGCCTCTTGTGTTGCTTGGCCCGTACCCAACATGGCATTCCTCCTTAGTTTGGTCATTGGAGATAAGAATTTTATGGTGGAAAAGATATGCAGCAGTCATTACTTCACTAAGAAGCACTCTGCATTAACACAATAGACCTTGGACTTCCCTTTCTGGTTACATATCTGCTACAAGTGCTGTGAATGTAATACATGTTATTAGAGACAGTGATCCCTATCAAGGAAACATAAAGACTTATACACAGAAATACAACCAGAGCTGTGTAGGTCTATATCCAAATGGATTTTTTTTTATTTCTGTAAATATTCTATAAACACAGAAAACATATAGTATAATGCAGTGAGCAGAAAGTGACTGGGTTTTGGAAATCAGCAGATTTAGTCACCCAGTGGACTCCCCCTCCCAGATTATCGGCTCCTATCCTGATGAATCTCAAGCACGCCTCATTATCAGCTTGAATTCGAGCCTCGTCAGCAGGACTTTGCCAGTTAGTTACTGATCCCCAACCCCTCAGATCCTGCTTTAAATTGGATTCCTTAGGATCCCTCTTATCACCACACAACCCTGAGCCTTGGCACCAGGACGCCACGGGTAGGATATTGATCCTCTACACCTCTGGCTCGCGGTCCACATCGTGGACTGGCAGCTACCTCTCAGACATTCAGATTTTTCTGTCCTGATGATGATTCCCGACCACAGTTGGGGATTGAAACCTCATCGACAACTACATCTTGACTCCAACCCTCTGCTTATGCTTGATGTGGAGCATAAAATGTTCTCTTCATTGTGACTGCTGTAAACAATGCATCACTGAAAGTCACTTTGGAAACAAATGCCTGAGTTCTGGAAATCTGTTGACTTCCAAAACCCGTCACTTTCTGCTCACTGCATTATACTATGTTTTCTGTGTTTATTGAATGTTTGAATAAATACAATTTTTCCTATTGGATGTAGACCTACACAGCTCTGATTGTAGTTCTGTGCGTAAGACTTTATGTTTCCTTGATAAGGACCACTGTCGCTAATAACATACTGCTCATCCGTGGTCCCTTCTGACGTACAGGGTTCCCTTGTTCTATGTTTACTTACTTTGTGAATGTAATACAGGCAATGTTCATAAAGGTCCGAAATATTATTAGTAGACCGTTGCACAGAAGTGTTAACATATAGTAGTACACACTCATACTCATAGCAGAAGATTCTGGAATTCCCTTTACCTTTATGCATTGGATCATGCATTGAGATATAAACTGAGAGCTTATGAGTTCTGAAGCACTGCTTGCTGGAAACACACAGCAACATTCTGTTGCAGCTCAACTTAATTAATATGGAAGCTTAAAAAAACTAAGAATCAAAACATGCATCCATTATGTCTAGACATTTGGCAACTTTTATTTGATCCAGTTGAGTCTTGAGTACTGTATTGCAATCAGGAGTGGCCCATGCAGGTAAGAGCGGTGGAGCCAGGTCGGGGGGGGGGCGGATTTCAACAGAGGATGACTCAATTTTCCGTTGTATTCGCCTGTCGAAATCCCCAACGCCACCCACCCAGCCCCACGGCTCTTACCTGCACGGACCGCTCCTGGCTGCAAGGCCAAGTTCAAAGTACTGTAATACTAGAAAAAACCTGCAGTTGACACACAAATTTAAAATGCAGTCTTCAGGTGTGAAAAGGTCAAATGTATGCGAAACACATACTGAATCAATTAATGACAGACTAAATACAGTTTCTTGGATCTTGAGCACATAGCAGGAAATGAAGAAACAACTGTGAAGGAATTGCTGGAAGATAAAGAGTTCTAATGCCTTGACACTCAAGATAATGATGAGGTGCTAGAGGAATATGGAAGAAGCGCTGGAATCAATAAGCTTGAGTCTGAAGAGTTGGAGCCTAAAGAGATGATTCTCCCTCCTATTTAGAAGTCTCAAAGCCATCCAGAAAGGTCCCAGCCTGGTATAGGTTTTATAATGAAATACAATCAAGAAATAGAGCAACATGCAAGAATGGGGTCGCGGCAGCCTGCACACACTGGGGAGGTGGCCTTGCTCTGACCAGCGATGTCGGGCAATGGGTGCGGGAGCGGACTGCACTGTGCCTCTTCCTGGGGGGGCCCACAGCTGGATTGTCGTTGTTGCTGCTGGTCCCCTCCCGAGCCCTCCGGCCCTGCTCTGAGAGTCGACTGACCTGCAAACACAGCTTCTGCTGCATGCACAGGGGTCACATGTTCTCAACGCGGCCTCACAGTCAATCAAAGGGCCTGAGATCGAAGGCCAAAAGAAGACTGCTATTGAACCGCCTGTGTGGTGTCTGGTGGATGGTTCAGTAGTAAGATGCTGGGGGAAAGGAACTGCCCTAAATAGTCTGAGTTCAGGGCAGCGGTGTGCTGTGACTAGGTCCTGTCTGACCTTAGCTCCCCCCTTCTATTTAAGACTGGGGACTGCGGTGTCTTTATGGTGCGGTCCCCTCACATCTCACTGCCTTACTCTGCTGCAGAGTGTGTTTGCTCCCCAAGCGCCCACACCTGAAACTGTGATGGGGCAACGGATTTGGAACAGCCCTTTGGCTACCTGCAATTGGCAGTGATTCACTGGCTGTTTGACCGCCCCCACTGCACCACACCTGTGTAAATTTGTATTTCTACCTTGGGGGACTGCCGCCCCAGAAGAGGGTCGCTATGCTGGCACTGTGACTCCCACAGACCTGAAGTGTGTCAGCTGCTATCTTTGTCTGCAAATCCTCCTTGTGCCATTTACACCTTCCTGAGTGCCCCTGCCCAAGTCATCCCTTCAAACTATTTGAAATGGGCAATGAACCGATCAGATATTTGGGAATATAGCTCAGCAGGGATCGGGAGGAGCTCTGGAGAGTTAATTATAGTCTCACAATCAACTGGCTGGAAGACCAAATCCTAACATGGTCTAAACTGCCCCGGTCCATAGCGGGCCACATTGCAATACTAAAAATGATCACACTCCCTAAATTCCTCGATCTCTTGATAAACGTTCCTCTCCCACTCACCGATCAATTCTTAAGGCGTCAGAGATCAAACTTGGTGTCGCTAATTTAGATGGGCAAACAACCACAGGCCTCATACATGCTCCTCACATTGCCAGACTCGCAAGGTGGACTGGGGGCCCTTGACATGTATGCACTGTGTACACAAGCACTTGTTCTTCACTACTGCCTTCACCCTACACTGTTTCAGCCACACCTGGCCATAAAGAGAAATCATGCTTCCCCTTGGCCATCGCAAAAACAACAGTTGATGGACAAAATGCAGAACAATTTCATACATTCACCCCAGTACAGAGATCTGGGCCTAAATCCATTGTTTTGTTGCTCACCATGCCATTCCAGTTTCAACCCAGCCATATGCAAATCAGTCTTGACCCTGTGCCTCATGGGCTGTACTGGGGTGAATGTATGACATTGTTCTGCATTCTGTCCATTAACTGTTGTTTTTGCATTTGTCACCCCGAGTGGGACGGGTATGCTCAGATGTGAGTCCCGTGCTCTCCATGCCACTGGAATCAAGCTATCCTGGCTGAAGAGGGGTGAAACCCCGAAACTGGTCCTAGGATGCCTGATTCCGGTCCAGGGAAGACATGGCTTGGCAGTTCGGGCTGGACTGTTCCCATGAGGCACAGGGTCAAGACTGATTTGCATATGGCCATGTCTGAACTGGGGTGGCGTGGTGAGCAAAATAACGATGGATTAAACCCAGATCTGTGACTGGGGGTGAATGTTTTGCCAATGTGCAACATTCCGTCCATCATCTTGTGTGTTTTGCTGTTCACCCTATGTGGGAAGGGTATGCCCAGACGTGGGTCCCGTGCTCATTAAGCCACTGGAGTCAAGCTATCCTGGCTGAAGAGGGGTGAAACCCCGAAACTGGTCCTAGGATGCTTGATTCCAGTCCAGGGAAGACATGGCTTGGCAGTTCGGGCTGGACTGTTCCCATGAGGCACAGGGTCAAGACTGATTTGCATATGGCCATGTCTGAACTGGGGTGGCGTGGTGAGCAAAATAACGATGGATTAAACCCAGATCTGTAACTGGGGGTGAATGTTTTGCCAATGTGCAACATTCCGTCCATCATCTTGTGTGTTTTGCTGTTTTCCCCTTGGCCATTGTCAACGTTGCTGTTTCAGCCGTACAAGGCGTCCAGGGCGGAGATCAACACAGATGATTGTGTGTGCTGGGTATGGGAGGGTTTTACACAGTGGGCCAGGCTATCGCTTCCATATGCCCCCTTCATCCCACTTGCTAACAATCCCACATTTCCACCACTGCAACACAAGAGTGCCATCATGTGTGTGAGTAAGAAAGATATCAGTGTATTTTCAGGCCTGTACCCCAAGAACCAGTTCATCCCACCGTTCAATAGCATATCATCCCGACCCCTACCTTATTGGAAACATTACTATACTATTAATCACGTCATACATGCCACGCATCACATGACACCTTCCCATATCCCCCACCGACCCTCCCGGCACTGGAACACATGCTCGCCAGCTCATCACTGTGTAAACTAATCACCCACCTATATAATCATATGCAAATCGTATGCAAAGCTCTTCACCAATATTCTTCCCGAAGGCTCAAGAGGCATGGAATGCAAACTTAGACTTTTCTCTGTCAGATGAGCAGTGGTCCTTTTGCAGTAGCCAATTACAACTGCTCTTACCAAACTATCAGCTGTGCCTCATACATTTCAAACGTATACACCGACTATATTGCACGCTGCTATAACTTTTAAAAATGGGGTTAGTCCCTTACACCCGAGGTCTGCGATGTCACTCACCTCAGGCCACTGTTATCTATCTGGCATGAGACTGCCCAAGAGTGGCAGATGTTTGGGGGGAGGTCTCCACTATCATACTGTCACTGGTTGCTTGGCCCACTTCACCTGCGTGGTCAGATACGCAAAATAGACACTCACTATGCACCGCTGACATATGGCCATGCTGTGTCTATTGGCTAAATGCAGGGCGGGCATGCACTAGGGCAGGAAGCCGACCCCAACCATCAAAGTATGGCTGAGCTACATGTCCTACTGTCAGGAGCAATCAACCAATTACTGGGAGCTCCCGCTGATCAGATCATGACCCAAAGACATATGGGAAACATTCATCTCATTCCTCTGCCAGAGGGACTCGGACTCACCGGCTGCTGGGGCTGGAGGGGGGGACGCTGGTATGTTGGGCCAGCCATCACCCGCTCCGTAGCCTTAGGTGCTCTGGGGTTCACACAGCTGGCATAATGCCCTCTGCTATTTTGGGCACCTTCAAATTAAGTGTCCACTACCTCTGTTTGTCTCAGTTGGCTACTTTACTGTCTTTCTGTTACCATTATCATGATCCTTTGAGGTCTGCTCTTTGTCCTATTTTTAATGTGATACTAGTGGTGTTACCACATGCATAACATATATGGTTCAGATAGGTGCAACATGTGACTACTCTTCAATTCAGCATGACTATTGTTGCTGTGTTGTTTATTATTGTTAAAGTAAATAAAAACAACCTAAAAAATAAAAAAAACCTGAGTCATAGTTTCACCCTTTCTACTGCATTGTGCTTACAGAAGCTATACATTTACAAGAAGAGGGTTAATGGCATGTCACAAAGCAGAATGGCTCCCTGCTCTGAATATATGCACAGTCCACACTGGCAACCAAACTCTTCAATGCGAGAGAGTAGGGCAGGGACAATGTCTAGGCCCAGTTGAGGGCAAACACACTCATCATGCAGGGGTACATGGGATTACCAATAGACTTTGTGCTGCCAGTATACACCTGTCAATTGCAGTGGAGGTCTCTCTCAATGAACTTATATTTTCCTTTCTCCTTTTCTTCTAAGAAGTGTGTCTAGACACCCTCTTAGGAAGTCTGATGCTGCAGACATACCTCCAGCTCTTCTCTCTAAGCCGCAAGGGCAGCCTCTTCTGCACTTCCAACAGGATTCATTGGACCCCTAGGTGATGTCCTCTCACCTGTCGAGAAGTATGCTGTCAGTGACACCAGCTCTGGATCACAGCCATATTTACAACATCCTAAAGGGATGCTGCCTGAACACTGATCAGTAAGAGGTCCTGGAATGGTGACTTGAGGTTTGACTTAGGGTTTCAGATCAATTTCTTTTAACATGCTTCGAGACAGCATTTGTGGAGTCCATAATCACAGTTCTCAGATTGTTTATAGATGTTTCTGCTCCTTTTGCTTATTTTTTCCAGAAAGGCAAGTCACAGTTTTTGTTTGCCTTTGAGTGTCAGCAGGAAAGAGGGAAGGGGCTAGAAATCTGTCACTCAGAGAAACCTAAAAAGCAGACACAAAAGAGGGAGATGCCTTCACCCACTGCACCTATTTACCTAATGGAGTAACACTTCAGAGGGAACAACAGAGCAGGACATGGACAAAGACTATCTTTGCTCTCCAAAGGAAACCAGTGTGTCCTTTCCTCCATATCCGAGTTTTGGCTTCCCACAAAGGCTTCAGGGATGCAATGAAGGAGCCGGGCAATATATATTGTTTGTCTGGTAGGCTACCTTTATCCTTCATTTTCTACAACGTCTCCACAGTGGAAATCCAGGATGGACTTCTCTGTATCCACTGCAAATCATGAAAAACACACTTCTAACTTGTCCTCAGAAAAACAGTGGTGCAATTTGCATAATTTAGCGTATTTAGTGTATTTCGTGTAACAAATGTTACGCATGATTCCCGAAATTAAGGCATTATGCCATTTCATGTAATTATGTGCTATTCATATTACAAATTTGCCGTAAACGCACCTTTTGTAGTAAAACTTTACCTCAAATGCATGGGAACAACATACCCGAGCATCTGTTGTTCGCAGGGCTTTTGTTTTCTTGCATAATGTTTCTTTTCAGCACAAGGATGCAATCTTCAATAAAAATAGTGCAAAATGACAGATTTTCATTCCACATAAATATGTGTAATTTTGTCAAACGTTTGCATAATTAAGCGAAAGCAG
This sequence comes from Triturus cristatus, assembly GCF_964204655.1. NCBI lineage: Eukaryota > Metazoa > Chordata > Amphibia > Caudata > Salamandridae > Triturus > Triturus cristatus. Next base: position 1,426,787,755 of record NC_140589.1, read on the forward strand.
ATAAAGTAAATTTCTTGCACCCATAATCCTGTTACACATACAACATATATACACACAGATGGCATTCACACACAACTGGTTCCCTTGAAGGAGGTCAGACTGTGGGTTTATTGTTCTAGGTTCCTAGTACTTAAGGCTTTTGGGGAGTGTTGACTCTATATTATTAGATAATCTATGATAATGCCATACGCACAATTGTGGGCAGTGTTGTTCTCAAGAATGTATGAGGAAATGTGCCCCTGAATAGATTAGGATTTACATTAAATCAAGTAATTTAATCAGATAAATTTGCTTTGTTGAGTCAGATATAAGTTAAAAATGACAAAGGTTTATTCAAATGTTCAGATCATTACAGAAGGCAAGAATATAGTTAATCGGTCAAATAATGCAATATGCAAGGAATTAGCATTCAAAGTATGAGACAGAGTGATATGGGTCTGCTCTCTAACAATGTTCTCAAAGTTCTCACTTTCAAAATCAGCCCTCTTTTAAAGCAAAATACACAGTAAAAATCAAAGTCATCGTGAGATGAGCAAAAAGATACTTAAACTCAGCAAATCACATCACAGAAGAAAATGCAAGAATAATTGATACCACCCTCTAAATGAATTATAAATAGTCCCCATGTGCCTAGATGTGACAGTACAAGTCTTGTTGCATGTAAACAATGATTGACATATGAAATTAATCGGCTCAGTGAGCTACAAGCAGGAGGAACAGGATGAACCTGGAAATGCAACAGTTTAAGAGGAAAGCTTCATCAAGAGATTAAAAAGATTCACATTTTATGAAAAAAAATGCTACAATTACATTGCATATTACACTAGACAATCATGTTTCAGTGCACATGTTGCTGCATATGGAAGTAGTATGAATGAAAACATTGTCATATTTTAAGTTTCAAAATAGAGTTAGGGCCTAGTCCAGCCAATCTAAGAATACATGGTTCTGTTAAGTGAAGTAAATTTGTTTCAGAAGCAAATTGTTCATGCCACTAAATAGTCATCATGTTGCTAATTAGAAATCACTCTAACACATATACTATTTGATCATCAAGACCAAAGGTTTAACCTTCTTTTATAAGGTAGGGGAATTTGAAGATGGAAGTCTTGCGAAGTATCATTTCTAGTTCTCCATGGGGAAATGTTAAGGGTCATTAATTTTCAGGATGCCTCTCTGCATATTCCTAAGCACCCACACAGCTAGACAGAAGTTCAACAATTCTATGTTCTGGGAATACCATTGGCAGGTCCACATTTTGCCTTCCAGTCTGACATCTGCCCTGACCTTGTTTACCAATGTGTTTGCTCTGTTAGCGACTAACTTCCACAATGTATGCATCTATCTCTCTTACATAAATGATTCATGCACCTTCAATTGCATGGGTCTTTCAGACCATGGTTTATCATATGTTGCTGTGTCAGGGGTTCCTCATCAATGTGAGAAAATCCCACTTGATACCATCCCAGAATATGGAGTTTACTGGATCCTGATTCCAGATTGTGATGGGCGCTATTTCATTTTGAGTGCACAGGTCCCAATCTATTAACATTTAAATCTGTCTGCCAGACTGAGGATTTGGGCCTTTATCTACCTGAGGCACTTTTTAGTTTATCTTCCCTGAAAAGTTGGTGTTACTTTTTGGGAAGGGGGTTCATCCTAAAGTGGTGTCTTCCTTCCATCCTAATCATGAAATTCCCCTAAGGTTTTTTTTTCCTATTCTTTCTTTGGCTAAGGGGAAAGCTTTGCATCTCCTGGGTTTAACCTAAGATGTGTCGGTATATCTTTTCCATTCTGCTTTCTGCCAGCTTTGTGAGAGACTCTTTCTAATGCTGTTGTTGTCTGGTGGGGGTGTAACACTCTGCTTCCTCTATTAGTTTTTGAATCAAGACACTGGCCTTCCCATGCCTCACAGTAGACTTCTTTGCCTGTTTCTGTGCATGGGTAACCCCAGTGGCGTAACACAGGCACCCGCAGCCCCCGCGGTGCAGGGTGGCCCCAAGCTCCAGGGGGGCCCTCAGCACAGTACTCTGGCCAGTGAGCTACCTTTTGAATCTGGAGAGGGCCCCTAAAAATACCTTGCAGGGGGGCCCCCTCAAGTTTGGTTACGCCAGTGGGTAACCCATGTGTATGATGGCTTCCTCATTGGCCGAGCTTGGTTAGGCCATCATCCAGGACTTCTGTTGTGCTGCAATTTTGATTTCTCCTGATAGTTTTGTCTCCCACACCTGCTTGGATTTGTAGGATGGGCAGGACTTGGACTTTGGAAATAGAGTGCTTTCAGCTGTTGTTTTACTACTGTGCCTCTCCTGTAATGCAGTGGTCTTTATTAAAACAGATGTGGAGAAGCATTTTAAAATATGAAGGGAAAATGTTAATGTGCACAGCTAACGAGACTCAAAACACAAATGAGTGCAGCAACTGTACTAAGCAATCATACTTAACCATCCTAATATGCTGAGACACTGACTTATTAAAGCTACCAAGAGCTAAGAAACTGTAAATGTAGCATTTAAACTTGAACTTTTTAACATACTTGTTTTTTTCCAAGGAATGGTTGCTGTGCCAAAAAAAATCTTTCACTTGCATAGATGTTTTGCGTTCTACATGCATCAATGTTAGCTAATGAATAGATTTGTTATTTAGAAGGTTATAAATGTAATTTCACATATGGGAAAGTAGACTAGGATGGAAGAAAGAATTGTGATAAACTTAGAAATTATGCATCTTAATTACAGTCCTAGAAGTTGCTTTTTGAAGAATGCTGTGCTCTTGCGTAAAGACGGGGAGTGAACTTGTTATCATGCATTCATCAAAAGCTGATTGGTCAACAGAAGAAGAAGAAGTAACATGAAGATTGAAACAATATTTTTGTTTGTCTATAATAATGCATGTTGTTAGAGTAGGTCAGCTTCTCATCCGTTGCCAGTGCCACTTTTTCCATTTTACCCTTATTCCACAACTGCTCTGAGACTCTACTGAGTTTCTCCAACCTCTCTTTATTGGAAGTTTTGCTATGATTGATCATTGATTTATTGAGATGATTTTGAAGCTGAAGCTTTATGCTTTATGATATCTCTCGATATCAGAACTCTTTATGGGTTACTCAGACTGACACCCATTTCCTTCATTCTTAGATTAGGGATTTTCATTCCTTTATGGAGCACGCTAAATGTATTTTATTGTGGTTTATTGACTGCTTATTGATGAATCGATTTCTAATGAGATTCTAATGACTGATATTGATTAAATGTAACTTGTGATCTAATAAAGATGACTTACTAAAATATTTGAAGAATAAAACCCTTCAACTCATAACAAATTCTCATTATTGTCTGATATAGGTAGAGATTGTGAAAATGTAATGTGATATATAGCTCTGAGCTCACCTAAAACAACGTAGAAGAGAAAGGAGGGAAAACTCAGATTATTTACTCTCTCCGCTCCGGCAGATGATTGTGTTACTCGGCAACTGGGTGAATTGTTGGGTATTGAGTCACAGGCATCTTAGAAAGAACTGGAATGAGGAATGGTTGAAGAGATAATGCAGTGATTATTTACTAAAAATCTTCATTACTTCGATGAACCTTCCTCATCCCATTACTTACATTATTTCCTCTGCCCCATTGTCGGTTGGTTCATGATGTGATAGTAAAAGGATTGGTCCTTGAGAATGAGTCAAGAAGGGTATGAGTTCCTGTAGCTTGAGCTTAGTCACCTGGTGCCTGTCGGGAGCTGGGCTCACCTCATTCTACTTAATATCGAGACGATAAAAAGTAATCAGAGTAATAAGGATTACCAGTAAGTAATTGGTGCTTTCGATACATAGACTACATTGAGCATCACAGCAATGAACACAGAGTCACATGCCATGCAGACAACAAGTTTAGCAGTAAAAGCATGGACTGTTTTTGAATAGATTATTGTTAATGGGTCACAGCAAGACTTGTTCCCAAAATAATCAGCATTCCAGTGTATTTCTATGCAAATGACCATATCCGCTACTACATGTCATGTGTGTGCTACTCTTATTTTTCGGAACCTCTGTGAATCGGTGACTTACTTTTTATGAGTATATGGTTTGCACAACAGCAAATGACATGATGAATATTATTTCAATATTCGAAGTAGAACCGTCCAGCTCTCATGATGTAAACTTTAATACCTTTCCTAATAATGCCTCCTTAGTTTATTTATACACAATACATCCCAAATTAGCGCCCAATGTGCATTACGGTGGCTTGCAGAGCTCACAAAATATAACTTATATTATAATCCATCGAGCACAAAACTACAAAAAAAAACAATAAAATTGTTGATCACTCGGAAGGAGATGCCGAGACAGAAGGAAAACCCAGTGGGAAACTCCTAGGCGCCCACATTTTTCCTGAATTATTTGGTCTACAGATGGCTGCATAAATTATTTGAGACGGAATCCGTAGAGGAGAGAGATATTATGGCAGATGTCACTTTATTTACAAAACAGTGCAAATCTGTCGTAGGAAATCATACTCTGAAATCATTCACAGAAAACGCGATAGAGATTGTGATGTACTGCAAACATATTAGTACAGAAACTATGTTTGTGCAGCGAATAATGGGCTTAATATAGTGTAATGCCCTCCAGACACATATCCGTACTGCCTTGTGCAGCTACAAGATACACATAATTTGATGAGAGGTTGTTTCCAACCAAATACATAATAATATAAGAGGACAATAGATTTTACAGATGCATGAGTTCCAACCTCTTTAATGGTTTGTGGGTGAGAAGCTCATTTTGAGTTAGAAATATCATGATAAATGGTGAACTTTTCGTGTTGTTTATATTTCACATAACATGTTTATTTCTTACACTCTACACTCCATGTTCTAAGTTGGAAAGTAATATTTGCCATCTGGCAAAACCCTACAAATACAAGACCACAATTAGGTGTAGTCTCTCAGTTTTTGTAATTATTTTAAAGCACCCTCTAGTTCTATACTACATCTTAAAATGCACAACGTATTCTTTTTTTTTTAAATTCCCCTCCAAATAACTATCACATTGTCATTTACAAACCTAAAAAACCTTATTGCCCCAATTGTGCAAAGAAAAAGGCTGTGGTAAATACACTAATAGATCACCAGTGAGGCGGATACACTAACAAGGATAACATTTTCATCACAACCAGTCTATTCTGCCTGGATAGGCCATACCTTGATCCTATAGTGTCCTGCAAGGGCAAAATCCCTTACCATAAATTCTATGTAAATCTGTAATAGAATCAGCTGCAGCTGCAGTTTAATCTTCAGGTAAGGTCGACTCAACTTGTTAAAGATGAGGACATCTGCCATAAACACGTTTTCCAGTCAATTACTGTATATCTGACACTCTGCAGCTTTTTGATATAAGAATCCTCTGCCTTCATCTGCATCTAGCAATAGATAGCCAATACAGGGGGACTCCAATGCTCAACTAATCTGTTAACTCGGATAACCCAGAGAAGTAACACCTTGCATTGGTGTGTAACACCTACTTACATTGTGTTTTATGAAAGTTTGTAAGAGAATAATCCAACTCGGACTGCCACAAACTAACAATGTCAAGAACTTTTTCCAAAGCTGATTTTAAGGAAAGTTCAGTCTAAGCGCTTCACACAATATAGCCCTTGACTTTCAAAATGTTTAAAATAAAACCTAATCAATATGATTAACCAGAAACCACAAGCAGGAACAAAAGTGCTTCCTCATAAGTGAGAGGTAAATTCGGAATTATAAATCATCCTGAACCACATCCTTCATAAAAACCCTCAAATCCATGCATAGCTGTAAGGGAAGACAATTTTTGGGAGCCAAGAGAGTTAGTTATTTATCATGATTTAACAATATGCTGAAAGATCCGTTGATTTTCTCATTTGTTGTCCTCTGCATATTTATTAAAGAACGAAGCAGTAGCCAAAAGAAGAACATGATGTTAGAAAAAAATAATTGTGGATATTTTCTTGACCCCCAGTTTGGACGTAAATCATCTGGTACTCCTTTCTTTCTTTATAGTGGGTAAAAAAGGAGGAAGGAGCACAGATTCCTGTCATGCTTCATTTCTACTGTTAATTTCTTCTGTCAGGCTCTTCTTAGCTGGAGTTTTAACAGGTGACCAGTTTGTCTCTACATGATTCAGCAGTGTTCATGGCTGGAACATGGAGTACTTTGGAGCCTGGGTTTAACCCATAGTTCTGTGTGATTACCAAACACAGTGTGACCCTGCCTGGTCAAAGAGCTCACACAGTCATAATAAACACATTTATCGTATTGTGCATACTAAACATCTCCACCTGAGTTGCAGTTTTGTAATTAGAAATGATAATATACTCTCGAATTCACTATATCAAATGACCTCTCAAACTACTGATGGCTAGTCATATGTATATTGTTGGACTTTGCCCTCTTGACGGGGTCATCCCCAAACATTTTGGTTTCACCCTCCTGTGTCCTGAACCCATTTTGGTTGGTTTTTAGGACTTGAACCCAGGACCACCAGTGTGATTCCAAGGGCTGTTTGACTGGCCTCATGACCAGAGCATCAGGGACAGAAAAGGTTCCACTCACCTCTAACCCTGCGCCTGGACTCTCCCTACTGTGAGTCTTATCCCCCAAGTGGTACCACCCCAGTCATCAGCCCTTGGACATGGACCTGAAGGTGCTTCGCCAGCCCAGTTGTAGTCTTTTGAGGAGAACTGACACTGCGCAATGCTTCTCCTAAAACCACCACATCAGAATCGCCATTGTGCAATGCAGCCCCCATGCAGGACCCTGCAGCTCTTCGCAATCGCCAGAGTGCGACTCCTCCTCAACTCAGAACCTTGCATTGCAGCCCTGCAACTCCTTAGAACCATTGCTGTGCGATGCATCCTCAACACAGAACCTCACATCGCAGGCCCTCAGCTCCCCAGAATTGCCACAGCGCAAAGCATCCTCAATGCAGGGCTTCACATCACAGACTGCAGCTCATATGAACTGCAGCTGCACAACGCATCGTCAAATCAGAATCTCCCAACGCTCTGCAATTAGGATTTAAGGTACTTTGTTCAGCATGTCTAACTTGGTCCCTGTGTCCAGCCATTACTCCATCACGGTCAACCTGGACATGTCACTTCGTCCCAGTCCAGCGTGATCAGATTACCACAGTTGGTGCTTTGTGCTTTTAAGCTCTATTTTTCCCTAAACCATTAAAATTGCAAATCTCCAGATGTACTGATTAGATTTTTGTTGTTTTGATGTGAAATAGTTTATTACTATTACTATTGTTCTAAGCTGGTGAGTGATTTTTCTTGTGTTGTGTTTTCACTTTATTAATGTATGAAGTGCTGCATAAATACTTTAAACATTGTGTAATAGCTTATGTGGTGTTGTCATGGCACCATGAATGTTCTATGGGCTCCAGGGTGATGGAATGTATGTGCTTGAAGCACAAGCTCATTCCCTGGAAGCTGTTGATGAGATGAGCAGCAATAAACTCGACTTTAACCACAATCTGCTGGTGTTTGTGGTCACTTCAATTGGCGACAAGTTTTGGGATCTACTGCTCATCCTCAATACCCACGTGTGTGCACTTGGACCTGTGCTGTTTTCTACATTTTTTGGGGGGGGTTTTTTCGACCTGTGAACTTCTCTGAAAATGATTCCTATTTTTGAATCCAAGGTTTTCGTGTGTGGATCTACACATTCATCCAAACCGATGGGACATTCTGTCTCGGTTCTGATCACGTTTACAGACATTTTCCACGCCGGGCTGGACAAGTAAAGGCTATTTTCGCTAAATGGAGATACAGCGAGACGCTAGCCATATCACCGTTTCATTGCAGTATTAACAAGTACATCAGCCAAGCTCTAAACTTGCAAGTGTGTCCTGACGAGTGTTGTCGAGGAGCTAATGCACGGACGAGGTGCACAAATGGTGATCGACGTTCCTGTGCGAGTAGCACTGTAAAGGTCTGACTTTTCGTCAGCAGAGACTTGGTGATCTATTCGTTAATTGTGGTCAAGGTTGGATGTTTCAGCGACATCAGCGGGTAATACCTGTTACATTTATTATCTTTTGAAAGTGCTCGCGTACTCACCGTTGCTGAGTCGCGCGCGTCATCCACCTCAAGGATTCCATGGTGTTTGTTCCCTGTCATCCAGATTCTTCACCCAGTGCAGCAAGAGCGTGCTTTGAGCCACACGGCACACGCTTATGTGCGCGCTGACGTCTACGCTTGGAATCTACGAGGCAACACACCAAAGACTCCGTTTTTTCTCCTCTACGTCAGAAATGCCACGGAAACAATCGGATGTTTCGTTTGAACAGTAAAGTGATACGTGACAGTCTGTTGGGTCAAGGTACTCTTCGCTTTATGTTGTGCAAGTTTTTAAAGCACAGTCAACAGACAGAATTATTATTTTTATTCGTATTGGATTCAAACATTGGTAGTTCATTAATACTCTAGCGCCATCTTGTGGATGCTCGTTAGTTACAGCGTGTCATTGTTCATAGCAGTTTTAGTGAATTACAGGTTACATGTTCAGGTATTATATCCAAAAAAAAAAGGGAAAATAGCACATACATAGGGTGTATAGTAACAAAAATTATATTGTGATACATATATGTTACTCTAATATTCAGGGAGAACAGGGAAACTCACATTTGCAGTGAAAATTTTGTGGTATTTTTTGATTATTTATTTGTTGATTGATTATTCTATCTTAATTTTCACCATGCAAAATGTACAAGCCCCTTCTCCTTTTCTACAGCTTCCAGGGGATCCACCAGTAGAGTGGAAAGTTTGGTATAGAGCCTTTACCAAGTATTTAGGGGCCATTGGAGGTCTCAGATTTAGCGCCGAACGTAAAAGATTTATCCTTGAACATAATTTGGGTTTTGAAGGGCAGGCCGTTCTTGAGCATTTACCTTTGCCTGAGCTAGCAGAGGGGGTTGAGCCGCTCAATGATTTTGACCAAGCTATTCACATGCTAGGAAAACAATTTGATGTGGAAAAAAGTTTAGTAGTAGCTAGACATAAGTTTTTCACGAGGGAACAACAAACCTCTGAGAGCATTGTATCATATGTCGCTTCTCTACGCATCCTAGCATCTGACTGTGAATTTGAGATGTTTACATCTCAACTCATAAGAGATCAAATTGTGGTACGTTGCAGAGACCAAAAAGTGCAACAGAAGTTATTAACTTTAAAAAACCCATCTCTTGAAGAAACAATTTCTATTGTCAAAAGCATTGAATTATCGCAGTCATCGTCCAACGAACTGAGATCTGATAAAACAACGGTGGGGGCTGTAAGTGATAGTAAAAATAGTGCAGACAAGAATGGCTTGCCTGAGAAAAATACTGGTGAGAAAAACGGCAATGAGGTTAAAGGGAAGTCGCAAGTTGCAAAACAAGATAAGAAACAATTTTATCTACAGAAGAAGAATTTGTGTTCAAAGTGTGGTTATTCTGCACATTTTCCTAATTCACGAGTTTGTCCTGCTCGTAATGCTATGTGTAGGAATTGTGGTAATCAAGGTCACTTTGCTAAAGTATGTAACTCTAGAAGGAATGTCAACGTTGTGTGGGAGGAGAGCGACATTCTAGAATGTAACACAGAAGTTGTGAGTTCCATGAGAGACCTTATGTTAGTAGTGAAGGATGATGGTGAGGACTGTGCAGATCCTATTGTAGACATAGTTGTGGATGGCAAAGTCCTAAAATTGCTTGTTGATTCCGGAGCACGCATGACAATGATCACGGAAGAGTTGTTTGAATCTGTTTGGGGTGACAGACATTTGGAACCTCCTGATAGAAGTCCAGTGTCTTATGAAGGAAGGAGGATCCAACTTAAAGGTTTCTTTGAAGGCACATTGATGTTCAAGGAAAAAATTATCACGGGGAAAGTTTATGTAGCTATTAAGGGATTAGACATCCTTGGGTGGTACCACCAAGCTTTGTTTAAAATGACTCTTAGGCCAGGCACTAAGGAACCAGTCTCTATTGTTAATGAGTCAAGGAGTGAAAAAGACTTTTCCAGTTGGGGAAGCAGTTTTCCAAAAGTTTTTTCTGAGTCACTGGGATTAATCAAAGGCTTTAAACACCTTATTAAGGTAAAAGAGGGAGCCATTCCTTGTAAACATAAGCTACGCAATGTACCTTTGAGTGTTCGGGATGACCTGGCAAAGGAGTTGGAAAAGATGTGTGAAACAGGGGTGATCGAACCAGTTGAATCATCCCTTTGGTTAAGTCCATTGGTCGTCGCACGGAAAAAAAATGGAAACCTCAGAGTCTGCATTGACTTACGCAGCCTCAATAAAAATATCTGGGTGGATTCTCACCCGTTACCCCGTATTGATGACATAGTATCAAAGTTTCAAGGGTTCAAATGGTTTTCAAAGATAGATCTGTCATCAGCATACCATCAGGTGGAGTTAGATGCATCATCTAAACACTTGACTGCTTTTGTTTCACCATCTGGCACTTTCCAGTTTCGACGGATGCCTTTTGGGTTAGCTTCCGCTGCCTCTGTTTTCGATTAAGATAAAGATCCCACACAAAGTACCTAAAGGTTTTTCCAAATTCAGTCAACCTGTGTGTGTAGATTCTGTCTCGCGGCATGCTGTGAGAGTCAAGGGGAAAAATTGGTGGAATGTGTCCAGAGTTTATAGAATCCCTGATAAGGTTGTGTGTCGAATGGGTTTGAAGGACAATTCTGTTTCGGGTCCCAGTAATTCCTTTCCAGTAGGTGGGAATTTTGGTTTGAATGGGGAAAGTCGGTCCTGCAAAGAAATGTCTCCAGAGGGATCTTCTGTTTCAATCAGGAGGAGTACACGCAAAAGAATTGTTCCCAAACGTATGGATTTGTAACAGCCCACAGTATTTGTAGGATGTTTTAAGCTTATTGATGTGCTTTTAGCGCATCTATTTGTTATTCTTCTTTTCTTTTTTGAAATGTATTTATTTTGTGTTGTTGTTTTGTTTTTTGTTTTGTTGTTCTTATTTATGCAGAGAAGGGAGATATTGTAATAGCTTATGTGGTGTTGTCATGGCACCATGAATGTTCTATGGGCTCCAGGGTGATGGAATGTATGTGCTTGAAGCACAAGCTCATTCCCTGGAAGCTGTTGATGAGATGAGCAGCAATAAACTCGACTTTAACCACAATCTGCTGGTGTTTGTGGTCACTTCACATTGCCTCTAAATTAAGCCTGATGCTTTTTGCCAAGCTACCAGAGGGTTAAGCATAGGTAATTTGGGGTTGATTTGTTTTTCAAAACCCTCAATCAGTAACCCAACTTCTTGCTATATTTATAGTTCCCTTTATAGGTCTTGCAGAAGGACATCTTTAGCTGTCTGTTAACAAAAGACCAACTGTATCCAACATGGACTTAGAGTGGACTTTGCGTCTTCCCATCGTTCATTATTGGATGGTATGCTAGTCTAATTAATTTTTTCGATCCTGATTTGATGGATTTTTCTGTATTTTTGTGTTTGCCCCTCCCAAGGAGCGGCTTGATCCCACGTGTTTTAACTGGAGTTGTTTCCTTCCACAACTGATGTACTGGCTTACATTGCAGTGCCTGAGTGATTTTTTCCTTTCCCTCTCTTTAATTATAATTACCCACCATCCAGCACCTTCTTACCAGCCATCATTCCCTGCATTCCAACCACTGCACATGAATAGTATAGAAACAGGCCGCCATCTTTAAATGATATCAAAGCAATTCATGATGCACCCATGCACACCCACTCAAATGGCCGCAATCTTAATTATTTTACTTATGCTTTATTAAAACAAAAACCATTACAAGATGGCCATCCTGCATGCGCGTACAGACACGCCAGACATCTTTTGATGGTTTTTCATCAAACTTAAGAAAAATCATTCAAAGATGGTCTATATGCGTGCACTAACATGTACGGTGACCATCTTCTAATGCTTTTTTGCATGACTAGAAAAAGTCAATAAAACACTGTAGCATAGTTCTATGTTTATTTCTGCTCATGATGCGTATCCTATATATGAGTGGTGACTCGCCATCCAATTGTGGCCCCTGAGACTCTTTTTTTCACTGACTGATTCATATGTAACATCAGGGAAACAACCTTTACAACGCAGTCATTACATCGCACTAACTTTACATAGCAGTCATTACATCGCAACATCCTTTACATCGCATGTCATTACAACAAAACCATTACATTGCATGTCACTACAACGCATGTCATTACAATGCATGTCACTACAACGCAGGCATTACATCGTAAGTCATTACAATGCATACCATTACAACACATAGTACCCTTACACTATCCAACACTTATCCTACTGTTTCACTCACTGGAGTTAGAATAGTAATTTTTACCACCACACTATCCAACACTTACCCTACTGTTGCACTCACTGGAGTTAGAATAGTAATTATTACCCCTATACTATCCAACACTTACCTTAAATGCGATGTAATGAAATGCGTTGTAAAGGTATAATGCGATGTAATGGAATGTGTTGTAAATGTAGTTTCTGAAAATGCAATGTAATGGCATGCAATGTCAAAGAATGCATTGTAAAGGATGTTGCGATGTAAAAACTGCTTTGTAAATGTATGAGTTGTAACATCATACATTCGTAACATCATTATGCAACCTGTACAGTGTCTACTAAAACATAATTCCATATTGGAAGTGCACGTACAAAGTTCCTCCCTCTGGATCTTCTTTATTTCACCTATTTGGAAGGAGGAAAGCTATGAATTAACAAATCCATCAAAATGAGCAGGTCATTAGATTACTTTCTTCGAACTGAAAGGATGCTGCTTTCTTTTCTGCCATGCTGTAATACCCCAGACATAACATGCTTTCAAAACCAACATGCTGTCAAGATTCAAAGGTTAGTGAGGTGTACGGGTCAGAGATCATTTATACAGTAAAATGTAATTGATCACACCACAGAGTGCTATCAAGTTTGACAGCTCTGGACAGTATCAGTGTTAATAGCATAGTATGATGTCAAGGTTGATGGCTTAGCAGGCCATCAGAGTGCCTGGCCCAGCCTAAACACTAGCAGTAGACTGCAAACTTCAATGCACTTTCATCTGTTGTTTTGTACAAATTGGGGAGTCCACTCAAACAATGTTTACAGATTGAACATGACACACGGGGGAATACATAGGATATCTGGGCAGCTATTGCATTTATCCTATATCCAGAAGCGAAGAGTAAATAGAGTGGCAAGAATCTCTACGTACACCAATATCATCGCCAAAATCTCAACATGCATGAATGTCCATAGGCACCTCATATCACCTACCCAAATATTGACATGCATTTGCCCCTAAGTTTCACAGGCATTGAGTTGTAATAGTAAATTTTCATATTCAACAGTTTGGCAGGTGAAATTTAGAAAATACTGCCATAATTGCACATTGAGGTTGTAATGCCATGATGTTTGCATGTATACATTTATGGTTCAAGACTATGGCCCAGCCTCCCTTCCAACCACATGTACTATCAGTCAAAGCTCACCATTACCATGCTATTGTGTTGATAATCCTCTTTTCAGCCGCCGAGAAAGGTGAAGAGTTTGAGTTACTACCTCAACGCTGGGAGCAAAAGGTTTGGCTAACTGGAGAAATTGTATCAAGTCAATACAACAGTAGCAGGCTGCTGACAGATGTTTTATTCATACAGCAATCCATTTGTATACTTCACACCTCTGTGTACACATGAATGAATACATTTAATGAGTTTAAAGACTATAAAGTGCACTGTCACCTACAATGGAGCATCCTGGCGCTAAGGTTGAATTTGATACTCAGAATAAAGGGAACATAAGAGAAAAATGGAATTAACTAAATAAGGTAATAGCAGAGTGCACCAGAGGCAAAGAAGAGCCAAAACTCCAAGTTCTTTTTGTATAGGGCTTCTGATTCTATGAATCGCAAAGGGCTGAGGAGTTGATTCCATGCCTTAAATCCTAGAACCGAGAAGGATTTGCCACCTCGGGTTTTAATCTGAATAGGGGGCGCTTGAGAAGATTAGCATGAGAGGATCTCAGAGTTTTTTTGGTTGTGTAGTGAGTGAATCTGGCAGGGAAAACATCCTTTAACCCACATGCGTTACTCCGCAGTGCCATTACCCTGCAGTTTTTACACCGAAAAATCTTTTACAACGCAGGGCTTTACACCACAAACTATTACAACGCATTCCTCATTACAATGCCACAGTGGAGTTAGAATAGTAAATTGCGTTGTAATGGGCAATGCATTGTAATAATTCGCGGTGTAAAGCCCTGCGTTGTAAAAGATTTTACGGTGCAAAAACTGCAGGGTAGTGTGGGGTAGAGTGTCCTATTCATCTGGCAGTCAAGTATTTTGGTCCAGTGGCTCTGAATGCTCTAAAGACCAGTAGAAGGATCTTAAAGAGGATCCTTTTGTGTACCAGGAACCAGTGTAAGGTTTTTAGAGCTGGGGAAACAGAACTTCATCTGAGGAGTTTTAGCACACGTCTGGCCACCACGTGTTGCACCATCTGGAGTTTACGGAGCATTGGTTTTGAGGATCCTGCATGGGAGAAAGTCAAAGAACTTTCTTAAAGATTTAATTAAGCTGACACATATTCCTGCCACTGCAAGAGCTTGAGGGCTGAAGGAAAGGGAGGTATCACATTTTACTCCTACATTTCTTGCAAAGGGTGGGAAGGTAGGGGCACAGAATTTGGCCACCATTGGATTGGGGAAGAAAGGTTTTATTTGCCAAAAACAGGAGCTCGATTTTATCTGCGTTGCATTATAGATGGTTTGATTGCATCCATAGGATGACTTCGGTGAGGCAGTTTTTGAAGTTTAGTTCAGAGCCAAGGGACCCTTTTCCCAGCGATAGAATCAGTGGTGTATCATCAGCGTATGATGTAGTGGTGACTCCAAAAGAAGCTATCAGGGAGATTAAGGGACACGATCTATATTTTGAATGGTGCAGGGCTGAGAGATAAACCCTACGGAACTCTTGATGCTACTGATCTTTCTATTGATGAAAATGGTCCTAGTGTGACTGCTTTTCTGCAACCGGTAAAAAAAGATTTAATTTCAGTCCTTGATTTGTTGAAGAAGTATGGAGTATGAAATGGTGTCAAACGTGGTGGAGGCATCAAGCAAAATCAACACTGCATTATTTATTGCATCCAGGGTCAGTTTTATGGTGTCAAAAACTTCCAGCAGGGCTGAATCTGTGGAATGAGTGGGGCGAAAGCCGGATTGCCGGGGGCGACGTGCATTGACATTTTCCAAAAAGGAAATTAATTGGCCATTAACACATTTCTCAAACATTTTGGTGAGTGCAGGGAGCAGTGAGATGGGGCAAAGTTTGAAGAGATGGTGGGGTCTGCAAGAGTTTTGTTTGTGCAGAGGTTTCATGACTGCCAGTTTCCAGTCTGAGTGGACCTCAGCCATTGATAATGCGGTGTTAAGAATTTTAACAATAAAAGGGTTGACAATGTCAACAATGTTATGAAGAATGGCAGGGGGACAGGGGTCATTGGGGGAACCAGATTTACATGAGAGGATGGCCTGTCATGACTTTGGCAGTGCAAATCTCCTGAAAGAATGCCAAGCTTGCGGTCCCTGCCTTTAAGGGGGTATCTAATAAAACACAGTCAGAAAGAGGCATGGTGTTCGAGAAGAACCATTGAAAAGCATGTATTTTGTCTTCAAAGACTGAAGAGATCTGATCGCATAGAGTTTGAATGGGGGAATGTCCTTGCAAGTGCCTTAGGTTGTATAAAGGTTTTTGAGATATTAAAAATAATTTTAGGATCAAACTGGGTCTCTACAATCTGGACAGTGAAGATGATTTTTTGGTTGCCTTATTATGGGCATGGTAAGCTTTCAGCGCGATTTTAAAATGAAACAGGTCCTCTGGGTTGTATGTCTGGCCCAATTGCATTCTAATTGTTTGCAGATCATCCATTCTCCCAAAGATGCTAAAAAAATAGAATCTGTGGCTGGAGAATGGTAGATTAGCCCACCTGCAAAAGATTGAGTGGGACTCTTCTTAAAACAAAAGGCTTTCTGCTCCATTCAAGGAGTTTAAATCAAAAGTGAAGCATTGAAATGCATTGCAGAACATTATGGCAAGGCCACCTCCGTGAGTTCCATCTTTGTTGCCCCAAAGAATAGTATATCCTGGGGGAAGAGCAAGGGCAATCTCCAGGTTACACAATTCTTTAAGCCAGGATCGTGTAAAAAAGAAATTCGAAATGGAGGTCCTCGATCAAGTTGTGGACCTCTTGTGCATGTTTGCTAAGGGAGCGGGCATTAATAAGCCCACCTTATAATGACTTATTACGGGAACTGTGGGCCTGAAAAGTAGTGAAGGTTGGCTCTACGAAAAGACCAAACTCGCCTTTGCACACAATTTAAGATAATGGGACCTCAATACAAGATGAGTCCCACACATGGGCACAGTGAGGAGCAAAATACTCACAAGATTTCATAAAGTCTGAGGAGAGAAGGTTACATGGGGTGACATGGCCAGGGGGGCTGGCGGTGTTCGCAGTCCGGATTGGACGGGCTTAGATGGGCATGCCTTTGGTGCGCCTTCGGTGCGCCTGCTGCGTGACCGCACTGCTGTTCCCATTTAGTGGCCACAAGCTCTAACAGGTTCTGCCAACCCTTCTACTGATTTGAGTCTCTTAGTCCATAAGAACACTGCCTTGAGCGTCAGCGACAACAATGCAGCAAGATTTAAAAATTTTCAGCAATTTTCTAAATAAAGTGCCTCACAAATATTAGCAGCAAACGACCAGACAATAGTGGTTTAAAAAGTATAAAAAAGCGTAGTGAGTTGAAGAATAAACGTACCATTGCGCTGCTGTCCACATTTAAGGGCTGCAAGCTCTAACAAGCTCCACCCACCCTTCTGCCGATTGGGGTCTCCTAGCCCATTAGAACACTGCCTTCAGCGTCAGCGACAACAATGCAGCAAGATTTGAAATTTTTAAGCAATTTTCTAAATAAAGTACCTCACAAGTACTAGCAGCAAATGAGCAGTTAATAGTGATGTAAAAAGTATAAAAAAGTGGCATGAGTTGCAGATTAAAGGCGCGACTGTGCTGCTGTCCACATTTAAGGGCTCTGTGACCTAACAGGCTCCGCCCACCCTTCAGCTGATTGGAGTCTCCTAGCCAATCAGAACCATTAGTTCTATTCCTGGGCATGTATACAAATACTATGCCTCCCCAGGGGAGGTATAACGAGGAGAAATATGCGTATTTCTACTCCTTTTTATTTCGCTTTTGCATTCTGCAGCACACATAGAAAGAAGAAAAAGTCTAAGAGTATTGTTTTTGTGCAGGAAGATGTCCCTTCCGGCAAAAAAACAATCCTGAATACAATGCAGGCATCCTTGCATCATGGTGCAAATGTGCCTGCATTTCTGCTGCATAGCGGTTGGTGCACCAGCATAGGCTGAGAGCAGGAATGCTCCATATAAATTAAAATATGACATATGCCTGCCCTCTCCCTTCCACGCAGCACAGCAAGTTGGCTTGCTGCATTGCATTGCATGAATATTTGATAAATATGCCCTCAGGGTCTAGGTTGTGAGACACCAGCCTTAGATTGCCCAGTTGGACTGGATATCAGTAGCGAGCACACCTTTTAAGATTTGCCTCCTGCATACGAAAGGACGACACAGAATAAATGGCTATCCGAGTTGTATGGTTTTGCCTTTTACCAGGCATTGTGCGATTCTATGGAATACAATTCATTGAGTTTATCCGCACATTGTGTGATTCCATGAAATGCAGTTCATTGAGGTTTACTGTGCATTGTATGATTCTATAAAATGCAAATCAGCCCAGTTATTCATTCCGTGTGATGACAATAGCAATTTAACCAAATGCCCTCTTAAAACAAGCGCAAACTTACAAGGGTTAGTAATATATGCTTATCATACTTTCCTTTGCCAGAAAGTGTGCTGTACCCAGAGTTTGACTCTTTTACCCAGGGTTCCTCTCCTTTAACATCTGAGAAAGAAGGGATAGATATTCTGCACAAATTGAGGGACATGGGTGGAGCTTGTTGGTTCCTGTAATCTGTTTTCTAGACAATTCCCCTTTGTCACCAGGAAGTACCAAATTAATCCCATCCATTGTGTACAATCTAGAATATGGAACATTTCACACTGATGTTCATCATGCACCAACACAAATTATTTGAAGGAAGCTGCTGAAGCCAGTCCTTCTCTAACATGGAGACATAAACGACTGAGTGCAGCACATTCCAGCCTGGCAAACATAATTAGATCGCAGTCACAGTGCTTACTGACACTAAACAAATGTACCTTGAAATGTGGTTTAAACAGAGTGTATCTTTTCTACAATGGTTCCACTTGGGAAATCAATATTTTGCTTTCATATTGATATGCTTCTCATAGTTTGATTTTGAAGTATCCAGATTTAATTTAGCTAAGTTTAAGTAGTATCTTAGTAGTAGTACTTAAGCAGTCTAAGTTTAAATAGTATATTAGTAGTCTAAGTTGAAGCAGTATATTAGTAGTGTCAGTCAGTCACTCAAAAAGTTGTTTTTTTAGACCATAGGTCCTTAAAGATATACAGACATAAAAAACAAAAATCTTGATTTAAAAAAACATCTTAGGCTAAGAGCTATAAAATATCGGTATAAAACACCAAATCCAATATAAGAATCTTCTTAAATATGAAAATATATTCTATACAACAATTTTTTAGATTCCAGTTAACATTTATAAAACTGGAGTACAATTCATTAACTCAACATCAGTAATAAAATATCCACTCTACACGTTTTAAAAAACTTAGGTTAACTTCAAGCATGAACTTCCCCATTGCACATGCTACATCTAATGACTGCATTTCAGTTAAAAGGTCTATTGCCTGTGTAAGATTCTTAACTTCATATTTTAGGAAGATTGGTCGTAACCACAGTTTACGTGCATCAAGAACATTTAGACAGTCTAATAAGATGTGCAAAATATCGCATTTAGTGCCTGGGTTACAGTTACATTTCCCTTCATAGTCAATCATGGCCCTTTTAATCCTATCATTCTCATAACATGGATTTATCCCAATCCCTATTTTTAATAATTCTCTCCTTAGCCAACGATTGGGAAGAATATCCCTATATGGAAACTGTTGACCCTGTTGCCAAGCTTTTATCATAAAACCTACAGAACTTTTACCATTCAAGTACTGCCTATCCTGGACCTGTGATCTTTATTTCCCTATTGTCCTAAGTTTCTTCTTACCTAATGGTAGTATAATGGTTCTGCTGGCCTACGTTAGCCCTCAAATCCCTGCACACCATAGCAACCGTTTTATGACCCCTTTTGCCCACTTCATTTCACTCAGTAGAATCTCACATTTACACCAAGAAGACACTTTTTGCTCCTCTTCACCGCCCAGGCGTTGCCAAAATCTTAATAGTGGCATGCTTACTATTTTCTCCCAAGAAACCATTCCGGTTTCTAATCTTATTGCCTGGATCAATGAGGATCTTGGTAGGGATAATTACCCAAATCTCTTCTTCCTCATCCCACTTACTCTTACCACTTAGGAATATCAATTCTGCCCCATATAAGAACTGAGATGGCACCATTGTCGTGTAAGTCTTCAGAACTGGTCTGTCCATAATTTCTCCATAAGTATTATTGAATTTCCTCAGGCCACTAACCGAGGATAGAGCCCGCAGCTTTAATGCATTCAAATGTACTTTCCACATCATAGATATTTCAAACCAAATACCTTTGGTACTTTTACTCCTTAACTTTTTCCAATTGTATGGAGCCAAGGAACCAGTTGAAAATCTTCCTCTTTTTACTGAAGCACAAGAACTTAGTTTTTTCCAGGTTTACTGTTAATCTCTTCCAACTACAGTACTCACCAAACACTTAAAGCTTTCTTTGCAGACCTATCTCAGTTTGGTCCACAATCACCAAGTCATCTGCATAAAGTAAGCATGCAACATGCTTCCCATCTATTTTTGGTCTGGCACCCTGCACCGTTCTCAGAGTGGCTGGCAGATCCACTGTAAATAAGGAAAAGAGTAATGGGCCAAGACACACCCCTGCCTTAACCCATTTTCAATCGGTATCATATGTGAAAGTGTTCCTTCTGTATCCAAAACAACCTGGGCCCAATTCTGAGAATGTAACCTTTGCATTATGGACAGAAGACCCTGCGGAATATCTAAGTCACCTAGCATTTACCATAGCCTTTATTGGTCTACCAGGTCAAATACTGTCCGGAAGTCTACGAAACAGCAGAACAGATTACTCCCCTGTTTCATCGACATCCAGGCCATTGCCCACAAAACAAAGCAGTTATCAATTGAAGAGTGGCCCTCCCGGAAGCCGCCCTGCTCTGGAGGTACAATTTGGGTTTCCTCAGCCCACTCCTTAAGTTTTCCCAAGATTAATTTAGAAAACACCTTTTCACTGATATCCAATAGATTAATTAACCTATAATTTTGGGAATTAATTATATCTCCTCGCTTATGGATAGGTCAGGTGATTTCCCCTCTCCAATTTATTTGCATATTCCCCAAATCAAGGATGTAATTGAACATTTTGGTGAAGAAATCTGCCCACCAAGTCTGGTCTAATTTGTATAATTGCTGCCGGGAGATTATCTGAGCCCGCTGCGCGGGTTAGTGTTAACTTAGATATGATACTTCTCACAATACATGTGAAAGAGACCCAATATCTTGTTCCACCTCTGTCCATAATGTATCTTCCTGACTTACTACACCGACCCATTTTCCATATAACTCTAACAGGTGACTCTCCAAGGCATCTACCATCACCACACAGTTCATAGCCCCCTGTTCCCTTCCGGAGCCATCTTGGACTAATTTCCCAAAAATTTTTGCATTTCTTGTTTCAATAGCTTCCAATAATCTTCTCCAGCATTTCTCTTTATATGTTGTTTTTTGCTCTATAATAACGTTTTTATATAGTTTCTTTTCTTTCTGTAGGCTAATGAATGTGTATAAATCATACTTTAATCTGTGATGTCTTTCCTTTTTCCTTATATTCAATGTTATTTTTCCACATTCCTCATTGAACCAGTTCTTGTTTTCACACTGAGTCCCTCCTTTTCTATGATTCCTACAGCTTGGACTTTTTAGGTCCACCCTTATACATTGCACTACTTCAGAAATAATACTTTCAAACCATCCTATATTTTCTGAATGAGGGAGGCTCTCTAGTGTCTGGGCCTGCTGGAACTCCGCCAGCTTTCCTAAACACTTCTCTGTTAGACAAGTAGAAAGCCTTTTTTTCTCATTTTTGTTACTAAATAAAATGTTCAAAGATTTATTTTTTATTACGTATAAGCCCCTTTGTGTCTCTGTAATGTATCTGTATTTGTGGTCATGATGACTTATATAGATTGACAATATGAATTGAGCCTACAAATTATCTCTAAAGGTGCTAGATTTGGCCATACAGCAACTGACCTCACAAGGGATCTCCAAACAGTCATCTCTCTGCCTAGAGCTTGTGAGTTTATATTGTTGCAATATATTCATCCATCGGTCAACCCATAATAGCATATTTTGTCTTAGGCTCACATGTTTCTAACTTTATTTTTTCATTTGCAGCCATTTTTTAATTAAGGTACTATGTTGGGAATTTGACACAATACTGAATGTGATCCTTGATATGTTGAAATCTTCCTCGAGGGCCTGGGAACATTGACCTGAATGATGATGCTGAACCATCCACAAGTGAAGGATGGGGGCAATCTAATCCTATAAGAGAATCCAATCCTCCTCCAAGAAAAAATATCTATTGCCAGCACTGCTCACCAAGATGAGTAGGAGAAGCAGGAGCTGGTCAAGGAGTGAAAAAGCCTGGAGGAAGTGTGGGGCATTGCTGTCCCACACATACAATCTTAAAGAAGTCCTTATCTTGGCTAGGTATTGATGTTCCGCCTTAATCCCTTTTGAGGACTGCCAGCTCCCAGCCATCAGTCACACAGCCGTAGATGCTCCATCTGCCTATACACCACTCACAACCACACAGCCTCACTTCACAGGTCTCTCTGTAAAATCTCCTACACTCCTTACATGAAAGTGCTTCTACAATGTTCTGTCAATCATCTGAGGGAGAGTACACCCCTGATGAGGAGCAGTTATCACCCATTCATGAATCCCCTTCCCACAACATCTCAGGTGCTCCCCCTCTCCATGCAGGTCAACCTGCTGGCAATTTGAGATGGCCCCACATGCGATGGTGGGGGGTGTGCATGGGCTTATGCCGGCCACTGGAAGGATCAGTTTTTCGAACAACAAAGCAATGTGCAGCAGTATATTCATGCAAAGTACATTTAGGTAAGAGAGTGCAAGACACCATGCCTTGGTCATGTGGATTATAAAAGCAATTGGCTAAAAAAGCCATAGTTAATCCTCATAGCCAGTTTATGCAGATTACACACAAACATCTGTACCACCTGCACCACCAGTTGCACCACCTCTACAGCCTGCATCACCTACACAACTACCCAGAACACAAGCACAGCCTCAAACATTCTCACCACTAGATTGTATCTAATACATTTACTGTTATAAATGTTGTGTAATGAAAGCATGTACACCTTTTACAGCACAAGCATTTTACCTGTGTTGATTGTTTTATGTTGCATACATCACATAGAATAGTGGTGTGTATGTTATCTTCAAAAGTATAAAGCATTGAGATATAGAAAGCATCTTCTAAATAATCAATCACTTCCTTTGCCTGACATACAATTCATCATACAGTATGATTTGTAAGTAACTGCAAGAAAGAGATTTTTGTTGAAGTTTAAAATAACTTTATATATATATATATATTTCAAGCTTGATCACAGACTTCTGTGAGATGTTCAAGAGAGAAAAATAAGAGAAAGCTGTTCATATATCGTTTATAATTTCACTTCCTGGCCAGCACGGTGCACTTCAATATCTATTGCTACCTTACGACTTTTTGGGTTGTTTAAATTAACAAACTAATGTTTACATCATCCCTGTAGGTCAATAAGCAATTCAGCACTCTGCACTTTAAGATTCTCAGGAACAGGCACCTTGTCTTTTATGAAATTAAGACACAGACACCTACCATACTCTCTACATGAACGCCTCTTAATTAGATGATATGCACTTTAATTTAATATTGCACTTTAATATAATATTTTATCTCCGGAGAGAGAGCTTGTATGATTATTTTGGTTTGGTTTCTGTTGAAGCCTAGCACTGTGCACTTTAAATAACAACTTTATTCATATCGCTACCAAGATGTATGATATCAGCAGTATTGGTGCAACCCATATCTTCTTGATCTGAGCCCTTATTTAATCTCATGTAATTCGTCTTGTATCGATCCCTCTTTAGTAAGCCACCAGTCCCGATACTAATCATACTTCTTAATCCTTTCCTCTGCTAAACTTGATCTGGAATGAGGCCAATATCAAACTTTCTGAATAACCTCCTATATGCTTATATAGTGCGCTCTTCTTTCTGTTTAAATCCCTTTGGGTATACTAATTTTCTGAGAATTGTGTGTGAGCATATGTGACACTGCATTTTTCGGGTACCTCACCAGGACTTTGAAAACATTTGATCTGTATATCAGTTTGCATTTTGTAAACATAATGTCAAATACTACAAAGCGCACACTAGGGGGTACTTCACCGAAGGCTTAGATAACATGCTTTGTGTTGTTGCTCACACTAGTATCTCAACATGAGTGTAGATATATCAAATAGGGCTTTCTGCAAAATTTTGTTACATGGCTTTTGCAAATGTATTAAAACAAATAACCTGTGTTCCTTTAAATTTTGGTTTTAATGGTAGTGGGTGGGACCTGTTGAGTCCCCATTTATAGACACTCTGTATAGCACACTCTATGATCCCGAAGAAGGCCCCAGGCTGAAACGTGTAGGTCTTTCCCCACCCCCATTTCTGCACATGCACTTTGCTGAAACTTAAAAACCTTTAAAAAGAATAAAAGTGTTTACATAAGAATTACGGGGCCGTTTGTTTTTTACCTGCTCGGTGCTGTCTTCCTGTGCCCTCGATAAATGGCTTGTGATGCAAAGGTGGGTTGAACTGGACACCGGTCGCCAGTAGGTAGTTATAGTTAGGACCTTGTTTCTATCCAAAAAGCATTTTTTCTTTAGGCAATATCTTTGGCGCCGGTTGACGAATCTTTGCAAAATTTTCAAAACTAATGGTTCACTCAGGTCAGCTCCTGTTCTGAATGTTTTGAGGTGTTTCATCAAGCGAGCCTGAGAAAAAAGACAGGTCCCAAAATGCGTTTCCTCCCATGTTAAATTCCATAGGAATTTTGGAACAGGCTACAGCCCCAACTGCTGAACGGAATTACACCAAATTTGGCAAAAATATAGCACTTGTTTCAGAAAGCAATTTTTTTAAATTGTGTAAATCTATTCAGTAGTTCCTGAGAAATTAAAAAAATAAAAATATCGATATCTGAGCACCGAGGAAGGTTTGCGAACCCTCCCGAGCACGAGCTTCATTCTGATTGGCTGCCAACGCCACAAACCACGACGTGTTGGCAGCAATCTTGTGACTCGGTAACCAAGTCACGAGAAAAGAGTAAAAAAAGATGAAAAACAAGAAAAGGGAACAGGGTAGAAACACCCTGACACCCTAGGCCTGCTCAGTGGTCCCGTAAGGAACCCCAGGGCCAAAGAAAGCATTTGTTTTCAAAAGCGGCCGAATTTGTGCTGGCTGCACGAATAAGGCCGAGAACATTTTAAAAAATGAAGCGTGGGCTCCTGTGCTGGGCCAGGTCCTGGGGCAATGTGGAATTATATAGCAGGGGGCCACGGGCCCCCCCCAAGCCCCAGGGACGGCCACCTCCCCGAAACATAAATTAATATAAAAAAGTGGGGGGGCTCCTGGCCCCCCACACTGCCCCAGGGACCACCACCTTCCCGTGGCATACACTAATGTAAATGCGGGGGTCCAAATCTTTGAAAATGTAAGGAGGGGGGCCGCATGGCCCCCCTCCTGGAGCCCTTGATGGCCCTGGGGACCGCCATCCCCTAAGGCCAGCTCCTTCAATGTCCCAAGGACCTCAGGACACAAGTGGACTTCATCCCCTGAGCAGCAGTTTGCCAGGAGGTGCGTTTGCAGAGTGGTGTATAATGGGGGCATGGCCTCGGACCACTCTCAGCAATCCAGGTGTGTGGCACTTACTGGAGGTACCGGGTGTTCTAGCTGGCCTCCAGGGACCCTCAGAAATGAAGGGGACTTAATACCCCAACTTAGAATGCGCCAGGAGGCACATTTGCAGAGTGGTGCGGAAAGGGGGTGTGGCCTGCTATGACAACTTAGCAATCCTGCTGTGTGGGAGTTACAGGGATACTTTTAAACTGACCTCAAGCTCAGCAGTACACACGTGCAAGTGCAGTAAAGGGCTGCTGGCCTTTAAACTGCCATGCCCTACTATATGCTAGGGACTTAGAGGTAGTTTTAGTTCCCCTGCCCTATTGTGTACTAGGGCTTTACAGGGGACATCATGCCAATCACAGGGGTACCCCAACCCATAGTGTAGCCTAGTATATGTAGGTATTTTCATTGTATTCTAAGTGTCTTTCAGCATAGCAATGGCTCCAAAACTGGTTAGGCAGAGCCCAGGGTCAGTCGGAGTCAGTTACCACCAGTGCCAGTCAGCAAGCAAAAACTTTGGAGGTGCCCAGGACTTTGCACAAGGCCTCTTTCTGCACGTCTGTTGGTTCTTTCTACATATCTCTTGCTTCTTTCTACACCTTTCTTCCTCTTTTTGAACTTCTGTTGCCTCTTTCTGCATTTCTCTTGCTTGTTTCTGCGCCTTTCTTCCTCTTTCTGCACATGTCCTACCTCTGTAGGCATAGTTAGAAATTAGCTGAATAACGAAATTGAATAGATTACATCTTAACATATATATTTTTAAATATAACACACCCCGATATAAAGTTTTTAATCATAATAAAAAGAAGTTATTTGAAGTTTTTATTATCTTATATGGATTAATGTATGATTTCTCTGTTGATCTCTGGTAAAGATGTAAAGCAATGCAAACTGTAAAGATATGCAAACAGTTAACGATATGCCTCACCCATGTTTCTGAGAAAATGTGCTCTCTATGGAAATTCATGATCTGAAAAATTGATTTTTTTTTAAATTTATGATGGAATGTTTTTATTGTAGAATTTCTTTTATGGTTATATTTCTATATACCGAATGAAGCTTGATTGAACTTGAACTAGAAATTAGCATTTAAAAAACCTCAGAAATTCACTGAAAACACCATAGGTCTCAGGGACGTTATAGTTAGTAATTAGCATTTAAAAAACCTTTGAAATTCACTGAAAAAACCATAGGTTTCAGGTACGTTATAGTTAGTAGGACATTTCACTCGTACAAAACCAGAGAAATTTGGCCGTTATAATTAGTTGAGCTAACTATAACTCGCTGCCCCGCAACGCACTGCTGATGATATAACATTTTACATCATTCATGGTATGGTCAGTGATATCACTGATGACTTCTCAAATGACATCATCCACGTGATAATCTGATGCTCCACCTCATACCCTAATATAAACTTTGATAACCCACTCTAAAATACAGACTATCATTTTCGAAACCATAGACACACCAATACCAGATACTACATACCCACTCAGTGATTCCTAGGTCTACACACACATCCACTTTTTCACTCATACAGTCACTCATACATGCTGTCACTCATCAATACAGCACTATCATATGCAATCTTACACCTATACAAACACCCACACATTCCGCCACTCACCCATTTGAGATGTCATCAGTGATGTCGTCAGTGCTTTCACTGACCATGTCATGAATGATGTAATATGTGATGTCATCTGCAAAAACAACAGTTGATGGACAGAATGCAGAACAATGTCATACATTCACCCCAGTACAGAGATCTGGGCCTAAATCCATCGTTTTTTTGCTCACCATGCCATTCCAGTTTGGACCCAGCCATATGCAAACCAGTCTTGACCCTGTGCCCAATAGGAACAGTCCAACCTGAACTGCCAGGCCAGGTCCTCCCTGGACT
Organism: Triturus cristatus; assembly: GCF_964204655.1. NCBI lineage: Eukaryota > Metazoa > Chordata > Amphibia > Caudata > Salamandridae > Triturus > Triturus cristatus. The sequence continues at coordinate 1,426,814,878 of NC_140589.1, forward strand.
GGAAACAAGCATCCCAGGACCGGTTTCGGGGTTTCACCCCTCTTCAGTCAGAATAGCTTGATTCCAGTGGCATGGAGAGCACGGGACTCAGGTCTGAGCATACCCATCCCACTCGGGGTGACAAATGCAAAAACAACAGTTGATGGACAGAATGCAGAACAATGTCATACAATCACCCCAGTACAGAGATCTGGGCCTAAATCCATCATTTTTTTGCTCACCATGCCATTCCAGTTTGGACCCAGCCATATGCAAATCAGTCTTGACCCTGTGCCCAATGGGAACAGTCCAGCCCGAACTGCCAGGTCAGGTCCTCCCTGGACTGGAAACAAGCATCCTAGACCGGTTTCGGGGTTTCACACCTCTTCAGCCAGGATAGCTTGATTCCAGTGGCATGGAGAGCACGGGACTCACGTCTGAGCATACCCGTCCCACTCGGGGTGACAAATGCAAAAACAACAGTTGATGGACAGAATGCAGAACAATGTCATACATTCACCCCAGTACAGAGATCTGGGCCTAAATTCATCGTTTTTTTGCTCACCATGCCATTCCAGATTGGACCCAGCCATATGCAAATCAGTCTTGACCCTGTGCCCAATGGGAACAGTCCAGCCCGTACTGCCAGGCCAGGGCCTCCCTGGACTGGAAACAAGCATCCAAAGACCGGTTTCGGGGTTTCACCCCTCTTCAGCCAGGATAGCTTGATTCCAGTGGCATGGAGAGCACAGGACTCACGTCTGATCATTCCTGTCCCACTCGGGGTGACAAATGCAAAAACAACAGTTGATGGACAGAATGCAGGACAATGTCATACATTCACCCCAGTACAGAGATCTGGGCCTAAATCCATCGTTTTTTTGCTCAGCATGCCATTCCAGTGTGGACCCAGCCATATGCAAATCAGTGCTTGACCCTGTGCCCAATGGGAAGAGTCCAGCTCGAACTGCCAGGCCAGGTCCTCCCTGGACTTTAAACAACCATCCTAGGACCGGTTTCGGGGTTTCACCTCTCTTCAGCCAGGATAGCTTGATTCCAGTGGCATGGAGAGCACGGGACTCATGTCATCAGCAGTGCAATGCGGGGGTGCAAGTTATAGTTAGCTCAACTAACTATAACGGCTGAATTTCTCTGGTTTTGTATGAGTGAAATGTCCAACTAACTATAACATCTCTGAAACCCATGGTTTTTTCAGTGAATATATATATATATATATATATATTTTCTACTGGCGGTCGCCAGTAGATAGTTATAGTTAGGACCGTGTTTCCATAGGAAATCCGCAACATTCTATTTGGAATAACTTTGGCGCCGGTTGACGAATCCTCGCGAAATTTTCAAAATAGGTGGGGCGCTCCGCTCCACTCCTACCATGAAAGTCTCGGGGGCATTTGTCAAGCGGGGGCTGAGAAAAAAGGGGGGTCCCAAAACGCGTTTTCCCCATGCAATTTTCCATAGGGACCTTTAGTCCAAGGTACAGCCCGAACGGCTGAACAGAATTACTTGAAATTTGGCAAAGAGGTAGTCCTCAGGTCAGGCATGTGCCTTTTGCATATATGGTGTCAATCTGTTCAGTAGTTCCTGAGAAAATCAAAAGTAAAATCACATACATATCTGGGCGGAGCCTAACCACACATCTCATCATGAGATCTGATTGGCTGTCAGTACTTCATCCAAGAAGTGTTGGCAGCCATCTTGGGGGCCAATATACATGATAGCACCTCATTAAAAAGCATTGCAGTTAATAGAAGGTTTTAAGACTTTAGTTACATTATAAATCATTTGTTGATGGTACCATACTCATTTTAGGAATTGTGGTGTGTTCTAAGGTGATTTTACCATGTGAAAAAGCCTTCTGCTGTGATATCACGAACCATGTTTGAGAGAAAACTATTTTCTCATACTTTTCCCACAGAGGTTTGGAAGGTGATCTATAAGCTAAACTGAGAACATATTTTCTGTAAATTCACATTATCTTTCTCAGTCATGTAAGAATGAAGTCTGACATTTTCAGTAAAACATGTACATCCAACAAGGGCAGAGACTGTCAGTTGATTCCTTTGTGTTCTACTGCAGCTTCCCAGAGGGCTCTAAAGAACAACTAGAGCGCTAACAGTCTTGCTTATGACAAAAGTATAGCACACCTGAAGCCATCTTGATTGGAATAGAGTGGTAACACTTAAAACATTTAATTTACAAAGGAACAAAATGAGGGGGTTCATTTTGCCATATAAATTATGATTAGTGCTGCAGAAAGAAAAACTAGGGCACATTTTGACTTCTGAAATCCTCTTTTATTTCATAAAAACATTCTGACATGCAGACTGAAACATGCACTTTGAATACCAGCAGCAGACTTGCCTGGTGAGCAGTTGCTTTATTACAGTGATCTAATGAGCAACTAGAGTGCTAACATTCAGAATTTATGGAAAATGTGTCACACATCTGAATGCCTTCTTGATGGAATCAAAGTAAAAAACTGAAAGTATTTCCTACTGAGGAGACTGCAGTAAATGAGGAAATTAGGAAACTTCATAACAAATAAATCTCCCAAGATGGCCACCAGAGACAAAAGAGCCCAAATGTAGCCCAAATATCACCCAGATGTAGCCCAAGTATAGCCCAATGACAGAATGTCCCAGAGTGTTCTTAAGAACAACTAGAGCGCTTACTGTCTTACTTATGACAAAAGTATGGCACACCTGAAGCCATCTTGATTGGAATAAACTGGTAACACTTAAAACATTTAATTTAAAAAGGAACACAATGAGGGGGTTCATTTTGCCATAGAAATTATGATTAGTGCTGAAGAAAGAAAAAATAGGGCACATTTTGAGTGACTTCTCAAATCCTCTTCTATTTCATTAAAAAATTCTGACATGTAGACTGAAACATGTACTTCTAATACTAGCAGCAGACTTCCGTGATGAGCAGTAGCTTTACTACAGTGATCTAATGAGCAACTAGAGTGCTAACATTCAGAATTTATGGCAAATGTGTGACATATCTGAATACCTTCTTGATGGAATCAAAGTAAAAAACTGAAACCATTTCCTACTGAGGAGACTGCAGTAAATAAGGAAATTAGGAAACTTCATAACAAATAAATCTCCTAAAATGGCCACCAGAGACAAAAGAGCCCAAATGTAGCCCAAATATCACCCAGATGTAGCCCAAATGTAGCCCAATGACAGAAGTGTGTAAAACACTTTTTTTTGTGTATTTGCAGTTTTATATAGTGCAGACTTGTCAGGTATTGGAGTGCTTTACATGAACATTGGTTACATCACACAAGATCAAATTCATTTTGGTTGTAGACATGGGGAGATTAAGTGATTTGACCAGAATCACAGAATGCTGAGCTGAAGCAGAAACTCCAACCTGGTTCCCCAGTTGCAAAGTCTGCAGCTCTGGAAGTAACACCACACCCTCTCCCCTTGGATGCAACATTTAATCAAGTGGTCAACTGGATAAAAAAACTAAGATTACAAATAATTTAAAAGTTCTTTGTCGCTATTTGAAAACTCAGAAAATGTGTCCTCATTTTAGTTTTTTAGAGCACTAACCATAATTTTGATGCAAATAAGACCCTCTCATATATGTAATTTCTTAAGGAAATGCTCTAGGCATTACAGTTTTGATTACATCAAGATGACGTCAGGCATTCCACACTTTTGTAATAAATATAGAATGTTAGCAATCTAGTTGTTCATTGGGATACTGTTGAGAGGCAGAGGCCAGGGGCACGGACTCTGAAAATTGAAGGCAGGTAGGAGAGTGCAGAGGCAACAATTTGACCACACTAGGCAGGCAGGAAGGGCAGTGGCAGCACAACAGACTATGAAGGGCAGTGGATAGGGGGGCAGGGGCAACAAACCAACAATACAGGACTGGCAAGAGAGGCTGTGGCAATATAATAGACCATTGTGGACAGAAGGAAGAGGCAGTGGTCATACAACCATACATGCCAACAGACCCGTTTCAGCCAGGAAACGTCCAATGTTTTTAAGCTCAAATGGGCTTTACTTGATCTGTTTCCTGTCTACAATCTTCTCTTTTTCAATGTAACTCAAAGGGGAAAATCAATACCCCAGTTTTATTTCAAAATCTCCCTCTTATCAAGTTCAAAATGTTCGCAAGTATGGTACATTGGATCATGGTAGGCAGGAGGAATTGGGGTAGGGACATGGACTCGGATAACAGAGGACAGGAGGGACATTGAGAGGTGCACCAAACTGACCCTACAGGGCAGGCATCAGGGTTTGCAGCAGCACAATACACCACACAGGGCATGCGGTAAGGGAGTGCAGCACAACAATCCATAGAAAGCAAGAGGGAGGGGACAGGACCATGCACATTGACAACAGACAACAGAGGGGAAAGAGGCAATGGTAGCTAGCTGACCATAATGGACAGACAGGAGAGAAAGCTGCAGCATAACAGACCATAAAGGGCAGGAGGGATGGATCAGGGGCATTACAATGGAACCGACAAGCCAGGAGGGATGAAATAGGGGTCTGCACATGGAAACAGAGGGCTGGGGGCAGGGCAGGAGCAGCAAGATGACCATGTAGGTCAGGCAGGATGGGCACTAGAAACGAGACACACCATGGAGAGCAACAGTGAGACTATGATGGCATACACACAGACCATGGAGGGAAGGTGGGATGGGTCAGAAGCAGCTAGCTGACCACACAGGGAAGGTGGGAGGGGCCATGGCAGCACAGAAGACCATGCATGGCAAGCGGGAGGGTTAGTGGCAGCACAATGGCTATGATGGGCAAGAAGGAGGGTGCAGGGGCATGCACAAAGGACCATGGAGGATAGAAGGGAGGATCAGGACCTGGGCACAGACAAGAGAGTTCAGGGAAAGGGGCCTCACAACAGACTGCGCGGGCAGGCAGGAGGAGCAGTTGCAGCACAACAGACCAGGGAGGGCAGAAGGGTGTGGCAGTAAAATGGACCATGGAGGACAGGAGGAAGGGGATAGGGGCATGGCATGTGGACAGGCAGGGTGGAGGTGGCAGGGACAGGTTACAGTCATCTGACAATGCTAGCAGGTGGTAGGGGAGTGGCAGCTCAACAGAACACTCAGAGTAGATAGGAGTGGCAGGTCCATGGAACATGGTGGTCAAAAAGGATGGAGCAGGGGCATGCACAAAGACATCGGAGGGCAGGGGGAAGGAGAATAGGGGCAGCAAGCAAAGCACAGAGGCTAAGCAGGAGGTCAATGATGGGCCATATAATTGGGCAATGGAAGGCAGGATGAGTGGACTGGTACATCATGCTAAATGCAGGGCAGTGGCAGCACATCAGACCATGCATGGCAGGAGGGAGGAGGCTAGTCCATGGATTCAGACAACAGAGGATAGGGAGGAGGTGGATGGGGCAGCAAGCTAACTGTTCATAGAAGGTGGGTATTAGGAACTTTATTGTTTTTAAAATGTGTGTCTGTGCGAACTACTTAAAATATGAACAAGTATGCAGCATAATCTCACTTTTATTCAGGAAGAAGAGGACGTTTGGGACTGTGACTCCGGGCTCACTTGGCAGAAACATCCCCTGACCCTCCACCCCCCATCAAAAAGGGTAGGTGGACGCAGTGTTATATAGAACATAGTCCTGAGAGCACGATTGAAAATGAAAACTAGATATAGTATATGGTAAAAACTATGCACCCAAAAGTGTGATATAAGATGAACCGGGGCGTGAAATATAATATGCAATACATTGTGCGCAATGACAGATTCATTGGAGAGCGCGAGATAGCACAGGCACTAGCGCTTGCTATGTGATATGCGCCTTGGAGTGTAATATGCACAGGGCAGTGTTGTGTAACCTAAGTAGTCTCTAAAGTTGTAAATATAAAATATGTGCTGGGTAGTGTAACATTGCATATGCACTGTGACAAAGATATGGATCCCAGATTGTAATATGTATGGCATAGCGCTGTGCATAGGCATCGAGGAAGGCACGTTAGATGGGACAATATAACCCGCGCGAAGGCAAGTGTGGCATGACATATTCACGGGGTGGCGTTACAGTGCACATGGGCTAGAGAGCGTCATAGCATACGCACTAGCTGGTGGAATACAACACAGAGGTGTGTGGCACTCGGCGGGCATTGGTGGGTGTAACACAGCATTGGACTCAGCCAGGAGCACGCTGTGACTCTCAAGTGAGGTTTGTCTCCTTTCCAGGGAGTAAAATAAAAAGTATTACACATCCGGCGGTGGATGTGTGTTTTATTAACCGTCAGGGGGTTTCTCGCATAGTTTCGTCGAATTTTTGTCGAATCCCCTTTGAATGGCTTGGTGTGCATGTGTATTAAATGTGCCCGTCAATAGCTACCCATGTTTGTATAAATAAACAACAAGGGTGTCTACTTGGAGAGTACCCACCAGCGGGGGCGCCGGGATTAGGCACGGTAGGGTGTCAGACATGTCAGAGCTTCACTAGCGGTGTGGATACATTCTCCGTGGATTCAATGGACGCAAATCGTCATGGTGATAGGTTCATACGGTTTGTCCAGCATGTCCTAGGTGTTTCTATAAATATATATATTTTTTTAAAAATAAAAAAACAAAGGCCGGCCCCGGGGGATGGGGTCCCCGGGGCCATAAGCGGCCTGAGGAGGGGGGGCAACACAGCCCCCCTCCTAAAGAATAAAAAAATAAATAAAAGGCCATGACCTGGGGGTTGGGGTCCCCGGGCCGATTAAGGCCTTGGGAGGGCCAAATTAATTTTTTTCAACAAAAAAAATTAGGGTGCAGGCCCTGGGGGATTGGGTCCCCAGGGCTAATAAATTAGAAAAAGAAAGGGGGCCACAGAGCCCTCCTTCTTAAAAGTAAATAAAGAAAAGACCGGCATCGCGCCGGAGGCCACGCCCCCTACTTGCAGCACTCTGCAAACGCGCCCCCTGGCCAGTTGTAAGTTGAGGAATTAATTCCCCTTCAATACTGAGGGTCCCTGAGGGCCAACTAGCCCAACAGGTATCTCCAGTATGCGCCAGGGAGCTGCGTTGCAGACAGGTGTTCTGAGGCCACGCCCCTTTTTACACCTCCATGCAACGCAGCTCTGTGGCTCTTACTGGAGGTACCTAGTGGGCTAGTTTGACCCTAGGGACCCTTAGGATTCAAGGGGACTTAATCTCTCAACTCAGAACGCCCACAGGCCCTGTGGCACGTTTTTAAGTTGGGGAAATAATTCCCTTTCAATCCTGAGGGACCCTGGGGTCCAACTAGCCCACCAGGTGCTTCCAGTAAGCACCACTGCTCTGCGTTGCAGAGAGGTGGTGCAGGCCGTGCCACTTTTTACACCTCTCTGCAACGCAGCTCTGTGGCGCTTACTGGAGGTACCTAGTGGTCTATTTGGACCCTAGGGACCCTCAGGATTCAAGGGGACTTAATGTCCCAACTTAAAACGGCTACAGGGCGTGTTTACACAGTGGGGAAGGGAGGGGACGGGGCATGAGGTGACGTGTTCAAACACGCCCTGTGGTGCGTTTTAAGAGGTAGTTTAAATCCCCTGCCCTATTATATACTAGGGTCTTACAGAGGAGGTCATGCTAATCACAGGGGGATCCCAACACATAGTGTGCCCTAGTGTATGTAGGTGTTTTCACTGTATTCTGAGTGTCTTTTAACATAGCACTGGCTCTAGGACTGGTTAGTCAGACTCAGTTACCACCAGTATCCGTCTGAAAAAGTTGAGGGTACAGGATGATTTTGCAACAAGGCTTGTTTCTGCTCTTCTGTTTGTTCTTTCTGCACGTTATACTTCTTCCTGCACTTTTCTTCGTCTTTGAGGACTTCTGTTGCTTCTTTCTGCATTTCTTTTTTTTCTTTCTGTGCGTTTTACCTTCTATCTTCACATGTCCTATCTCTGTAGGCATAGCTAGAAATGAGCATTTAAAAAACCTTTGAAATTCACTGAAAAAAACATAGGTTTCAGGCACGTTATAGCTAGGAATTAGCATTTAAAAAACCTTAGAAATTCACTGAAAAAACCATAGGTTTCAGGGGCGTTATAGTTAGCTGGACTTTTCACTCGTACAAAACCATAGAAATTCCCCCGTTATAGTTAGTTCAGCTAACTATAACTCGCGCGCCCGCAATGCACTGCTGATGACGTCACATATTACATCACTCATGACATGGTCAGTGACATCACTCATGACATCACTCATGACATCATCCTTGTGATAGAGTGGCAGACCTCCTCTCCCCCTAATATAACCTTTGATACACACATTCAAAAATAGAAATTAAAATTTTCAAAACAATGGACATACCAATACCAGTTACAACAACCTATTCAGTATTTGTAAGATCCACAGCCACATCCACTCATTCACCAACAGTCCTATACAGTCACTCATACATGTACTCACTCATCATATGCACTCATACACCTATACATCCTGTTACACAACGCCACTCATCCATAAAGTTACTCACACACATAGTCACTCATGCTAATAAAGAATCAAACATCCGTTTACCTGCATATACAGTTATACACACACCACCACATTTACTTCTACAGAAACTTACACATACTTAGTCTTTTTAACAATCACTTATAGAAACACATACTTATTCATACAGGAACTCTTTCAATCTCTCACTTTCACATATACTCACTTATATACACCAATAGTCACATATACTAGTTTAAAACATATGTAGTTACTCATAGAGACACTATTGAGACAGTCATTCACTCACTAACACACACATGCACACACTCATCCACCCATACAGTCCTGCTCTTATGCTGTCTTCAACACATACAAACAGTGAGTCACTCATTCATGCACCTATGCACTACGTAATACCCCCCACCGAACCATACAGACATCAGACACTTATACTGATATTCAAAAAACCAACTAATAACCTATATAGACACTCATGTAGCTACTCACCAACCCATGCAGCCACTTATACACAAAGTGAGAGACTGATACAGATATTTACATATTTAAACATTACTCACTAAGCCATGTATTCAGTAAGATACACTTAATCAGTCAGTTATACAATCAATTTTTCAAAATCAAATCATTCATTTAGACACTTATATACCCATTTATTCTTCCATCGACCTTGAGATATACATATATAAAACATATGTAATTTTCAGAAAAACACACATTCACTGGATGATGTCATCAGTGATGTCATCAGTGATGTCATTTGAGATGTCATCAGTGATGTCATGAGTGATGTCACTGACCATGTCATGAGTGATGTAATATGTGACGTCATCAGCAGTGCATTGCGGGCGCGCGAGTTATAGTTAGCTGAACTAACTATAACGGGGGAATTTCTATGGTTTTGTACGAGTGAAAAGTCCAGCTAACTATAACGCCCCTGAAACCTATGGTTTTTTCAGTGAATATATATATATATATATATATAATTTGAAAAAGATTCAAATAGAAAATCATATATCTTGGAGTAAAGAAAAACTGTCCTTGGGAAGAGGCCAAAAGGAATGAAAATGAAGTCTTAACTCAGAGCAGAAATGCTAACTTGGTAGGGATTGAGCAAATAATAAAAACATGCCCGGACCCCTCAAAGGAGCCAGTCCATATTCAAAGGGGAAACAGAAAAAAGTCCCAATCCATAACGGGTTGAAACACAAGAGTTCACTGTCCAAAAGTATAATGAAGTCAGAATCCCAAGCCGCAAAATGTATCCTACTCCAATTTCTGGCTTTGGGGGCAAAAGTCACCAGCTATCATCACTCTCCTCAACTGCAGAAGTAAATATGATGACAGTAGCAGAACCATACACCCCACAGAAAGAATTAAATACAGGGCTATCAGTGAAATCAGTGAGTAAAGATGAACTGGGAGATGGGACTACAGGATGTGGGGTTAACTTGTTACATCATTGGATCAATAATACATATTTACATAATTTTAGCTGACCATATGGAGACTTTACAAACTTCTCACTATCCTGTGCTTTCATACTCAAATGTGGCTTATTTGAAATCCTTTAAATTGCTAAGTCACAGTAAAGATATGGAATCAGCCATTCAAATAAAACAAAGAGATTTATCACAGTTTGAAATCCACTTGGCAAACTCTGACACCGAGAGTGTGAGACATGATGTGAAGCCCTTATCATGGAACTTTTACAGTAATGGAAGGTGTTCGAGGAATATTATGTCTGATAGTTTGCTATGTGGAGAGTCATTATAATGAAGTGAAAGAATTATACATCTCAATGTTTGTGAAGCGAATGTTTAATCTTTGAATTACTTTGAAGAAACAGAAGAAATTGGTGCTTTGTACTTGAATATGACCTGCATGGGAACCCGATGAAGCAATATTATTTGCAAAACACGTTATGGCTGGAATTATTTCTGTTTCATACCTATGCAGCTCAACAGAATTGAAGCCTCCTCCAATGGTTATTTTTACCTGTCAACTGTAACGAGATACCAGTTTTTGTGTTTCTGTATGTTGATGGAATAAATCTGATGCAATGTATATCTATAATCGATGTCTCTTTATTGGATTGGGCTGTGAAAGAATTATGTTTTCAATAAATTGAATGTATTATGTTCGGATGGAAACATTATGATAGATGTATATTATCCATACTATAGATATTTGTATATATGAATAATAAATCTGAGATTTGGTATTCAAAGAATCTGCATTTGAAGAATGACTTTGCTGTGTCTTCTCCATTAAGAAATCTTTCCAAGCTGTAGTCCTTTACTAAAGTTTTGTGGCCATGTTGCGCTGTAGTAACTTTAGATGTGCATATTGTGTATAGCATTCATCTTACTCTTATGTGGATAGGTTCATATCCTCCCTAAACCCCACCCTGGCCCTCCTTTAGTCCCTCACTCCTCCCTATTCCGCTCCCCTTAGGTAGTAAGTATTCCCCGTTTCCCAGCCACTCCCCTCTGTCTCTTCCATATGTACTAGTAAAAGTAGGCTTGTGAATTGCAGTGTGTAGTACATGTTGTAGTACTACAAAATATACTACAAAATGCAGTTTGGGACTATGCATACATTTTATCCACCAATATATTTGGAAAATGTGTTTTAAATATAAACATAGAAGAAATGCTACTGCATCCATCAGGAGATTGATTGGCACTCTACCTTTCTTGGGTATATGGATTTAGGGTCTCAGATAAGGCCATCAAAAGCATATTAATATAAGTTTAATTGAACTTTCTTAGCCCTTTCAGCACTAAGGGCCAGATGTCTGACCGTTTTTACATGCACAAACGGGTCCATGTACAAAGCCTATTTAGCGAGTCGCAATTTATTTGTGACTCGCTAAATAGGTTTTGCGACTCACTATTAGGAAGGGGCGTTCCCTTCCTAAAAGCGAGTGCAAGCCCATGTTTGAATGTTTTGCAACCGCAACTGCGGTAGCAAAGCCCTCGCAAACTACCACCCTCTTCAAGAGGGTGGTAATGCACTCGCAAAAGGGAAGAGGTCCCCGGGGGACCCATTCCCCTTTGCAAATGCAGGGGAAGATATTTTTTAAGGGCAGGCAGTGGTGCCTTGTATCTTGGCCTCTCGGAATATGGAATCCAAGGACTTCAAGTTGTGCAAAACACTGTGGTGCAACTTTTATTAAATGTGCTGGAGAGAGCTAGGATCCCAAATCATCTTTCTTTCTTGCACTGGCTTCCAGTATGGATGAGAATTCTGTTCAAATCCTTGGTGCTGATTTTTCATGCTGTCCGCAATATTGGTCCATGCTATCTAGCTTCTCGTATTCATTTTTACAATCCTAAAAAGAGCCTCCTGCCTTCACATTTGGATTTGGCTAGAGTGCCGAGAGTCAGATTGTCAAGGATTGGCAGACAGTCCTATTCCTTTCTAGGCCTGTTTGTATGGAATTCCCTTCCAGTGCACCGGAGGCAGGAAAATTCTGAATCGGCTTTTAGGAAGGGGTTAAAAACTTGGCAATTCACTTTGTAATTCTGCTTGCTCTTGGATTAACGCCGGGGCACTCCTATGAGCATCTGTGTGCTTTATAAATCTGTGTTCATCATCATCATCATTATAATGTGCAAAGTATCTAATTGCTTATGATTAGCACTGCTACATGTATGCAATGATCTGAAAGATTTGTGAATTACATATTTGGTATTGCACTGAAATTAACTGTATTACAATCAGTTCCTAAAACAACTATAATACATTGAAACATGAGAATCTGGGTAATTGTAACCTGTCCGTGAGATCATTCTGATGATTTGTGAAAAATAAAACTACAAAGTCCACAGGGCAATAAGATAACAGAAACAGAGGAAGTGCTATTAGAGGCAACATACCCACCCCCTTTGCTGGCTTACGGTCACAATATAGCTCATGAAATCGTTTGGCATATCAGAGGTAATTCCCTGATATGAAACACAGCTTTTTTGGAATGTTATATTTGAGATTTACTGAGATACTCACACACATCTGGCTACTCATTGGTTGAATTTTCCAGTTTTTGTGTTCTCCTGCATGTATATTATAAAACTGACAGAGAATGAGGTCAATAACTGATTTTAAGTTTGGTGAAAGTGAAAATTAGCTAGTAGAATGATAGCTCAAACCACGTTGAAACCTACATACCACACTTCTGTGTCACCCATGAAGTTGATTTATATCTTCAACAGTGGAGCAAAATTGGTCAAAAGGACCTCTTTCAAAGAGAGCTGATTGGATGACTATCCTTGAATGTACACACCTACATTTAGCTTCTAAGTGAACTAAAACATGGCAATATTTTACCCGGGAAAATCTCATTTGTTTCTGTCTATGCCATTCCCACTTATTAAAAACTGGTTAGTTTAGGTTTCGTCAAACTGCTTATGCACAAATTATCAAGCTTCAGCTAAGAGACAAACTGCTCTGGTCATTAAAGGCTCAGAAAAATACAGCTGTGAGGGAAGAGAGACACTGGATGGTGGAGGACCAATGAAGACGTAGATTACAAATTTGGAAATAGTTGATGCCCCAAACAGAAATATAGGTCAGGATCTCAGGGTCCAAAGAAAATAAAATGGAATTTGTAAAGGTTAAAAACTGGGCACTTCATTTTAATTTGAGATCCTCGCCTTAGTAGGTTGAATGATAACAGGCAGTGAACTAGCTAATTCAAACACTCTGAAGCACACATATAATAAATACATACACTATACATCTACAAACACAAAACTCAGAGTGAAAAAGACATGGTTTCTTTTGATCTTTGACTATACCCAACTAACACTATCACTTAATGTCTCTCCCAAAGGAATAAACAATAGTAGCTGAGAGTTAAGTGGTGCTCTGTTTTAAAGACTTGAACTTTAGAAGTGATGTGGAGAACAAAGAAGAAGATATGCATTAAATAAAACAGGAACATCAAAAAGTAATTAAAAATGAGATATTGAACTGAGTCTTTAGGTAAAGTTCACTTCAATGCTAACAGAGTAGAGATATTGGGACCTATTTAAAGTTGACTGGTAATGAAAACTCTTCTGGTTTGTGGATCAAGTGCTAAATCTAGATGAGAGTCCACCAATGAAATAATATAACATGTGTATTTTTAAAGCGCACATTCACCCTGAGGTATCTTGGCACTGAATAACAGATGTTTTTGTTACCCAACTCAAAGGTACTCATTTTATCGACCTCAGATGAATGAAAGTCTGAGTGGACCCGCTGGGATTTGAACCCATGATGTCGAACACAGGCCTCTACAGTGGACAAATTAGTCAACTAAGAGACCAGACCCAGCTACAATGTGAACTACAATAGTGATACAATGATGGAAGAATTTCAACTGGCCGAAACTTCAATACTGCAGGGATAGGATAATAAATTAAAGCTCATCCGTGAATTTCCTTTAGATTTAATGTTTCCCCATCAAATCAAAGGATTTTTCACTACAACCAAACACAATTTAAGTGCCTTAACATTTAAATTCATGAATTCCTTAAAAATACTAGATAGAGACAATTAGTAAACTATGATACACTTAAGATTAGATAAATTAAGTTGTGGAGGACGGACCTGTGGGGGCTGGGGATGAGAAGGAGAGACTCTGAGGGCTACCTATAATCAAGAGACAATCAGGGCTGCCCTCCTCGGCCAGAAGATAGGGTACATACCTCCAGGTGTCCTTGGGTAACAGCAATAGGAAACAATCTGGGCCTCACAACGTGTTGTAAGGTTCCCATGCTACTTAGTATAGTCACAGTTAGTACTTCTTAACCTCTATTGTTTTTTTTCAATTCCCTCCCTATGTTTAGGATCTGTACGTTTTGCGAATCCTTTAGTGATGTATTACCAGCAGGTGTTTTCATCCTGCTATTCACACTGCTGCCTCCTGTACTTCTGAACTTGGAAAATGTCTCCTAGTACTGTCTGAGTTTGTCAACGGTCCACCATCTAGAGCATGGTGTAAGTCATACACTGCTTGAGATTACTATGTTCAGAAAGTATACATTGTTGTACTGAAGTATACTCCATTTTGTCAGGATTCCAAACTTCTACTGTGTGCTGTACACTGAATAACTATTAAGACCTACCTATCGGACCACAGTACATGAAGGCCACAGCACAATTGCCTTATCTCTGTCTCCCTTACCCTTTGTTTCCCCTGCAGACGTCCTGATAGGGAGCATCTTTCTATATCTATATATAATACCCTGCCCTCACAGGGAGGATCTCAGTGGAATATCATCTCACGTATGTCTCAACTAACCCACCCCTGCCCCCAAAGACCTGAAGAAAAATTAGAAGAAGAAACCACCGTGGAAAGATTTAAAATGTTATAAAATCAATATAGCACCAGGCTAGCCTCCTGGGTGATAGTGTACTCTACAAATCGTCATAACATAACTCAATAACATAAGGTCCTAAGTGACAAATCCCATGAAACATTGGCAGAAAATTTAATAGCCATGCGTGTCAGAAAATGCAACTCATTGTGCAGCCTCATTGGCATAGTTGAATATCTTTAAATTAAACATGGAAATAACTTAGAGATCCATAAGGTTGATAAATATTCTTACAAACCTATATAAAAAGAATTGTCTCCCTGGGATAATAAGGCCTAACCAATTACATTTGAATTTAAGAAGGATAGATAAACTTTAATAATATGAAACATATTGCTCATTTTGGAGAAAGTCACAATAATTTAAAAATGCCAGCTTTCTCCTCTCACTTGATACAGATAAAACGTTTCATAGGGTAAAAAGCCAATACACTTTGTCTCTGATTTTACAGCAACACAATACCAGTCAAAGGAGGCAACCCTAAGAGGTTAACCACCCCACCCCCCAAGACATCTTGAACCAGGGTAAAGTGACCCATCCATAAACAAAAAAATTGTTTTGATTGCACATTTACTTATAAAATTCTTCCCAAGGGCATGGTAGCAGCAGTAATTATTGGCTTAGGGCCAAAAAGAAGACAGATCTGAGCCATGTGTAAACTAATAGATATGGGTTGTCACACCAATTTTGTTGTTGTAGATGGACCAACATAATAGTCTATGACAGTGTTTCCCAAACTGTGGGTCGCACCCCGTTGGTGGGTCACCAAGTCATTGCTGGTGGGCTGCAAAAGATCAATAAATAAAGAAGTCTTTCATTTTATATTTATAATGTCAAATTTGCTGTGCTTCAAAGCAAGAGGTCAAATGTCAGGCTATATATTAGGAAAATTGCTGCTCACTCTTTTATAATATGGACCGATGTTTACTTTTCTTTCTCTTACTGCACAGTGGGATGTGTTTTCAAAGTGAACTTTATGTGACAATCTTGCTGGAGTAAAGGGCATGTGAAAGGAAAGGCTGGAGGATGCCATTTTTTTGTAATACACAACAAAATGGAGGAAGCACTACCAGGAGATGTCAAATATGTTAGAGTGCCTGGACCTAGATGCCTTATTCTTAATGGAAACCTAGACTGGCACCAACTCCTCCGTAGAGCTGGGCTTCGAATGCCCAGGAGGATACAAAAACTTTCATAAACCAAGGTCTTCTGGGAGTGGATGGGGGGTCGGGTGATTTTTAAAGAAAAATGGGATTTTGCTCCATTACATGTCGATGATGTAGAGGGTATTGAATTACTAGGCTTCTCATTGCAAGAGGCAAGAGGAAGATTGCTAACAGGAGTTGTTTGCTTTAGACCCCCGGGTTTAAATACCCAATATCAAGCCCTGTTCGACACCCTCGCCGACCTGACCTTAGCGCACTCAAGAATGGTTATATTAGGGGAGTTCAATCTCTGGGATAACGGGAACCTAGGACCCCATCTGACAGATTTGAGGCAAACCTGTGAAAGCCTCAGCCTACATCAGCTGGTACATCAGTCAACTCACCAAGGAGGGCATGTCTTAGACCTCCTGTTTGCTAATCGGAATGAGACAGAGGTGATGGATGTACTGCCCCAAACTTGGACCGACCATTTTCTAATCCACTTTAGGATAACACTGCCTAGTTTAGTGAATAACACAAATCGGTCGGTGACCTATCGTAAGGGAAGAGAGTTGGCCAAGATAGGAAAAAATAGACTACGCCGACATTCCTAGAGCAGAAATTTTTTGCCCTAACGACTCAGTAGAAGAAAACTATCAAATATACTGTAACTATATAAACGGTACCCTGGTACTGATTGTCCCGGTAAAAAGATTGAAGAATAGAAAGAAGCCCTCAGCCCCTTGGTACAGTGAGGAGTTGAAATTGATGCGGAAAAAATGCAAACAGGCCGAGAGGAAATGGAGAAGGTCGTATATAGAGTCAGATAAAAAAGAGTTGAAACTACTGCAGGCTCTGTATAAGGAAACTATTTTTAAGTCCAAAACAGAATTTTATGGTAAATCCATTCTGCAAGCGCCCAACAGTACTAAAGCACTTTTTAATTTTATAAAGGACCTATCCAATCCAGTCTGTATGGGCAACAAGGTGGTCGCAACGCAAAAACTCTGTGATGACATCGCCGCCCATTTTGACGAGAAGATCATCAAAATTGTTGGGGGTTTTAACCCCAGCACCAGCAGCTGTCAGGATGAATTACTTCAGACACCAGCCGAAGAGTCACAGATAGAAACATCTCATAGCCGTCAGTTGCCCGCTTTAGAGTGTTTTCAACCTCTTACCGAGGATACATTTAACAGCCTTGCCCAAAGTGTATCCTCGGGCTCTCCTCTGGACCCTCTTCCACATGGGATTTAGAAGGAGTTTCGGCAAGAATTATTACCCTGGCTGGGGCATATTTGCTGCCAGTCACTGGAAGAAGGAATGGTCCCAGAAGTTTGGAAGCAGGCAGTGGTGACTCCGCTGCTTAAGAAACCGTCTATTGACCCTACAAGTCCTATGAACTTCAGACCAATCTCTCTCCTGCCATATCTGGTAAAAATCCTGGAGAAGGCAGTCAGTAAATTTCTGCCCCTATATCTAGAGGAAAATCATCTGTTAGACAAGGACCAGTTTGGGTTCCGACCAGGACACGGAACTGAAACAGCCCTAGTGACCGTACTAGACAATCTAAGAATGCGAGACGACTATCCATCTGTACTAGTGTTACTAGACATGTCGGCCGCATTCGACACGGTGAACCATATAATACTGCTGAAAAGACTAGAGAATATAGGTGTGAAAGGACGGGCACTGAAGTGGCTGCAATCTTATTTGACGGGTAGACAACAGGTTGTGACCATTACACCGTTCACATCCACTAAGACCCCGGTGCGCCATGGGGTGCCGCAGGGCTCCGCAATAAGCCCCATTCTATTTAACATATACTTGCGCCCTTTGATCCCTATTATCAAGTCATTTGGAATTGACCTAGTTAATTACGCGGACGACACCCGATTGGTGTTTTCCCTGGAAGGGAATCAAGCAGTAACTATGGACACATTCCAGGAGTGTATGCAACAGACCTCTAATTGGCTTAGGACAAACTCCCTACAATTTAATGGGGGAAAAACTGAGGTTGTGTACTGCTCCACGGCTAAAATGTCTCGGCACCTGCTGCCGGAGGTCAGACTAACCCCTAAGGACAAACCATTGGTTCCAGTTAAAACAGTGTGTAATCTAGGGGTCTTAGTAGATGACAACGTCCAAATGGAGTCACAAGCCAATAAAATGGTTAGCATCTGCTTCTCCTTGCTAAGGGCGCTTCGCCAGATTCTTCCACTACTACCTAGCGCCACTAGACCTCTTGTAGTGAGGAATATAATTTTAAGCAGACTGGATTACTGCAATTCTCTGTACCTAGGAGCACTACAATCAGTATTGCAGAAATTGCAGAGAATCCAGTCTATAGCAGCAAAGCTGGTGTTAAAAAGGCAGCGTAGATCTTCAACGACGTTGGCTTTAAAGGACCTGCATTGGCTACCCATTAAGGAGAGAATTCATTTTATGTCTCTCTGTACTGTATTTAAAGCAGTACATGGTTTGGGCCCAGTACCTCTGCAGGAGAAACTCACCTGGTATAATCCTGGGAGAAATCTTCGTTATTCCAGTGCAAATCTGGTAACTGCTACCAGATTCAAGAAAACCAGGATGGGAGGCAGAGCATTTGGAGTAGCAGCTTCACGCCTCTGGAACGATCTGCCCCAGAATATTAGACAATCTAATTCCTATTTCTCTTCAGGAAAAGCTTAAAGACCTGGCTCTTCCCTAGGAATGAGTAAAACGAGCTCTTTACTTTGCAAATAGGATTTCTGTTTTGCTGGTGCCACCTGATAAGTCGAAGCGCCAGGATACCTGTAGGGTGACAGTCTGCGCTATACAAATCTATGATACAATACAATACAATACAAATATATATACCTATAAATGAACTGCAGACATATTTCAGAAAACATCAGCAGTTAGGAAAGAGTACCCACTTTTTAGAACGACTAACTTTTGTGACCCACCTAGCTTTAATGGAAATGAAGTGGTAACAATGTTTTAATGTGACGTGATGCCATTCCAAATGTGTCGTTCTGGCCACTAATTCCGGTGTTCAAATCTGCCTTATCATAAATCCCCTATAACTACTACTGGTAGTTGCAGGAGAGTTTTTGCACCTTTGCAAAACATCTCTTTGGAAGATTGGACTGATTTAGACCAATTACTTTATTGATGCCTTGCAGAAGTTCTTTTTGTATAGAAATGCACTGGCTTTAGCTGTATCACTTTTAAAAGAAACATCCAAATAAAGAAGTCTTCAGAACCAAATTACTGTTCTCATTGTGTGATATCTCAAATCTTTGTACTTACTTTTGGGTGCCCCTAATTTATATTTTAACAACTGCACCATCGACTGTTTACATTGATACATTGATACTACAAAATTTGGCAACTCTTTGGTCCAATCCTCTGAAGGGCTGAGTGCGGGTCCAAATGCATTACCTACAAGCAACTTTTGTGCTAGTAGATGTGGACACGTGTTTCCGCACTGATCTTCAAAATAGTGAGATTTGTGGCTCTTCATGGGCTGGTGCGATACCCCTGGGAATACCACTACCATGATATATTTATATTGCCAGAAAGTTTAGATACAGCAGCCCCACTGATCAGTGGAAACAACAACCTCATGGTTGGACTGTAAGCCCTTACTAAGCAGGGATATGCTGGAGAGTGGAGACATCCCCATCCGGTGACATTTTATAACCTGCATGTAAGAAATTGGGTTTCTGGTTGATTGTGGAGTAAGCCCTGATCAAGCAGCAACCACAATCCTTGTCAGGGTAAGGCACAATCAAACCCCAAATTAACCTGTGCTCAACCCCCTGGAAGCGTGGCACAGAGCAGTCAGGCTTCATTTAAAGGTAATGTGTAAAGTATTCATGCAACACTTCAAACAGTAAAAACACCACACAAAAAGATCCCACACCAGATCTGAAAAATAGAGCAGAATATAATAAATATAAAAAGACCAAAACAACCAGAATCCACTCAATAGAACTGGAGTTATAAATCTTTAAAGAATAATGTGAAAAATACCGACCAAAAGCATAAAGCACCCACTGCTGGTATCTGGTTGCGATGGACTGGTTCAATGTCAAAGGTTCAGTGTGGGTCAGCTATAGTCCCAGATTAGTCCAGCTGAGGTTTTACCTTCTCACCTTTGGTCCCAAGAGTCGCATTTGCAAGGGTCGCGGAGTGCAAGGAAAGCATTGCAGGAGGGCCAGGTATAGTGGACAGACAGGCTGAACCTTTGCACTGGCAGTTCCTCACAGACTGTCGATGCTGCTGTGTGAATAGACGGGCTGGCGGCGGCTCACGCTGGATTTTGGAGCAAGGAGCGCTGTTTTGGTGCAAACTGTGCCCGTTTGCCTTCGCAAAGATTCCAAAAGCTTGCTTTAAGAGCCTATGAGCCACACGTGGTTCCGGACCTGAGAGGCACCACTTGGGGGTCAGGACCTCGCTGCAGCTGAGTCCAGAAACTGCTTAGAGAGCCTCTTATGTCCCTGAGGCTCAGATCAGGAGGCCAGCAGACTAGCTCTTGGAAACACTCTTGGGTACTGCATTCAAAATGAAGTTGCAGGTCTGCCAGGAAGAAGGTCTGCTGTGCTGCTACAAGGACTGCCACTCTTCTGGATTGCTGCTCTGAAAGAACTGCTGCCCTGTCATGCTGAACTGCCTGGAGAAGAACTGGACCAACTTGAACCCAGGACCCCGGAGTGACTCAAAGGGCCAGTCTGCTGGCTTCCTACTCTTATCCTCAGGGACATAAAAGGTTCACTAACAGCTCCTGGACCCATCTTCAGCACGTTCCTAACTCCCAAGTGGTGCCCATCAGGTCCTGGACCCTTGGTGTAGCTCAGTGGGCTCCTAATTCAAGCTTTTGGGCTTTTGGCGACCACGAACGGCCCGTTTACACCACAACAGCACCGCTCTCACCAACAATCATCCCAAATCACCACTAGTCCAACTCTTCGCTAAGCAGCATCAACAGCCCTCAAGGGACCATCAATTCAAAGCTACTGACCACCCATCAGCGACACTGTGCCCTGATGCTATCCTTGCTCCTCACTACCCTCACCAATGCGAGCAGAACACTTTGCACAAAACTTGAGAAGGTGAAACCTTCAAGTGAACTAATCTGGGACTGTACCTGACCCGTGCTCCATTTCAGTCAGCCTGAACATTTGACTTGACTCAGCCTGGCGCAACCAGATAGCTGTGATTGGTGCTCTATGTATTTAGGCGCTATAAAGCTGTTTATTCTTTAAAAATAATAACTCTAATGGTTGGATTTTTGTCATGTTGATGTTGTTTTATTTATTAGATTCAGCTCTATTATCCTAACCTTATGTGGCATATATTTTTGTGGTATTTTCACTGTTTTACTGTTTGGAGTGCTGCACAAATACTTTACACATTGCCTCTAAGTTAAGCCTGACTGCTCTGTGCCAAGCTCCCAGGGGACAGGGCTGTATGAAAGGCCCTATAAATAATTAGATTATATATAATTTTAGAAAACTCCAATGATCTTGGCTAACACCAGACCTAAAAATGGTGAGCTGTTTACACATTTCATCAAACTTGCATCAATAATGATCAGACTTTATGTGCTCTTCTTTTTTGTTTGTCTTATGTTACAATGTGTCTTCATCAGCCAGCACCATTGTAGTTTTCAAAAGCACAAATGCTCATATCCCAATGTGTTATGATGATAGTAGTTAGTGACGTGGTAAATATTTTTCACATTTTCTTTAATGCAACTCTCAACATGCATGTTGCCCCATTTGAAGCCCATAAGGAGAGTGCAGCAATGCCAATTTACAAATAGTGGACCATTCATACAACATAGTACCTATTCAAATAACAGTCTGAGCTCCAAGACAAGATCTTCTCTGGTGAAGGGCCACGAGCCCAAAAACCGAGGCCCACATTTGCTAAGGCTTGCGTTGTCTTTGTGTGGTGCAAATTGTCGCAAGGAAATGCAAGTCCTTAACTGGAATTTATTAAGCCATGCAAGGAGCAATTTGTGCCACCTTGCATAGCTTTGTAAAGAAAAAGTCATGCAATGCAGCCCCTTGCGCTGTGTTGCATTATACTTCAACTGGGAGGTGTTCCATGGCTTGGAGAATGGATATTCCTATGTTTCCACGGAAGGAGCATACCTAGATCTACTAAAGCTAGTAACCTTGGGAATCCCCAGGGAGGCATAACGCGGAAAAAAATCTTGATTTCTTCCTGTTACTTCCTCTTTCAATGTGCAATGCATTCCACATCACACATGGAAAGAGGAAAATATCTCTAAGGATTTTTTTTTGGAGGAAGGTTTCCCTTCCTGCACAAAAACAATCCTGCCCATGTCGCAGGCACCCATGCACTTTTGTGCAAGGGTACCTGCGTTGATGGTAGGCTGCACACAGTGCACCAGCACCAGGAGAGAGCAGAAGTGCTCCGTATCTTTTTAAGTATGGAGCAGCTCTGCTCTGTCCCTTTTACACAATACAGCACAGAAACTGTGCTTGATGCTCTGAGTTGCGTGAAAGATTCGTAAATATGCCCCCAAATGCTTTAATCCCTCTTCAAATATAAATCTTCAGAGCAAGAGAACATCTCCTTGGGTGAATAGCCGCAAGCTCCAGAGATGCAACAACTAAAAAATCTGTGTTGTAGGTGTCCCAGAAAACTAGCATGAATGGGTAACACAAAAGCAGATTGGTTTTAATAGACCTTACTCTCTTTCTCTTAGTATGAGTGTTTGGCACAGCTGGATGTGTATGGTTTGTGTCTTCATTGGCACGCATGTGCAGTGCCTTATTTGAGCCAGTGGTTTCCGTGTTCAGCACCGCACTTATTTGCCAGCAGATAATTGCCGGAACCTGCACTTATGACAGCTGCCACATGATGGCGCTGTTTGTGTAATTTAAAGATGAACAGAAAAACAGTTGTTTGTTAATTCAATATACATTAAAAACAACTAATACATGTCACCCATGCCATTCTTAAAGCTTTGGCGGCCTCAAACAGTCTGAATTGTCACACCTGTAGCAGTGTGATGGTTCGTAGTTGTGTAGTACAGTGGCAATGCGTGGTGCAAACTGCGGGGGCCTACTGATGAGGGCCCTGGCACTTATTGTTTTAAAAAGTAAACACTGCAAAATGTATATGTGAACAAGTGATGCAGTAAATCAAACAAACATTTCAAATGTCACATACACATTTGTTGTCGTTGGTGTCAGTCAACCGCTGCGAGCACATGATTAACCATAGTATATACAGGGTAAACACACATACAGAAAGGAGTGTCATGAACCACAGTGTATGTAAAAGTGAGTGGGATACAAATAAATAACAGAACAATAATCTAGTTCCATATAATTGATTCACTAAACACGAAGGATTGATTGTGGAAAAAGGCAAAGAACGTTCCTGTGCCTGGTGACAGATCACAAATTGTTGTCCTCTTCCACTCTCTCCTCTACTAATGGATTGATAGTGTTTTTGGGTGGTCATTTGAGCTCGTGTCCATTTTCTGCAACTTTAGTCTATCATGATCAAGTGGAGACGTTGTTCTTGCGGAAAGTGTCTCCAAAGGCTATCTGGAGAGTCCTTGGCCGGTGTTGCAATCTGACACCCCATATTGGTAAATAGGTTTAACCACTGAGCCACTTCTGCTGCCCATGAGAACACACAGCTTGTGTGCTCACTGGCATGGTCAGAAAACCATTTCCTCAGGTGAAGTGTCAGTTTAGTGTTCTTAACTTTATCTCCCATCAAGGATGCACACTGGATGAGCTTCATGACAGGAATTAGGGAAGGGAGCGCTTCCAAAGCTAATATTTTTATCAGTAATTTAATTGGGTCAGTATTACAACTTACTTCCAGTCTTAATTTGAACCAGTGCTTTCTGGTGCTCAGCACCGGCACTTAATTGGTTTCCAGTGCTTGGCACCGGCACCTAATTGTCAAAACCATACCTAGAACAGTCCACCACATGGTGGCGCACCTCATCTAATTTAGAGATGAGCAGAACAATGATAGTTTAGGACTACAATATACATTAAAATTATTAATACCCGTCTCCCCAGCCATTCCTTCAGCTTTGGGGACCTGGAATAATCGAACCTGTAGCATTTACATGCAAGAGAGATGGTTAGTAGTTGTTTTGGCAGCGATGACAAGGGCGGAGGGTGGTGCAAGCTGCAGTGGCCTCCTGACCAGAGCCCTGGCACTTAATATTTTACAAATTAAGCACTGCTTACATCAAGTGTTGATTAAGAACTCGGCCCCTCCTCCAAATCGTTGTCAGCAAGTGAGAAGTTGAGGCAAAGATCTGTGTATCACGGTAACCAGCTCGCAGAGCCATCAAAGCCTTCAACAAACCTTGCCCCAGTCACGCATCAAGTCCAACGTCATCTTAAGGATTCTGGGGGCCCCGTGCAAGAAATATTTTGGGGTCGCTTATTTTGAACAACTTTGAAATGTATTAAACTTTTTGGGCTAATTAAAGCCCTATACTCCTTAACAATATTTAAGTATATATTAAAGGTTAAGATACAAACATACTCAGAAGTGCCATAGAAAGGAAAGTTTACTTTCCCAGCGGGTCCTATGTAAGTTGGGGCCCTGGGCAATTTGCCACTTTGCCTATGTATTAAAAGTAAAACTGCCTTGCCTTCGGTATAGCCATCGTCCTGTTTGGTAGCTGCCGAATCTCGCAATTATCTGTGCATCGACCCCTTGACTCAGGAAAGAGTGGTGCATTCCGCAGGGACATCTTAAGGATTTGGGGGGCCCTGGGCCAAACATATTTTGGGGGCCCCTGTTCAGGACACCTTTGAATTTATGATCTAATTTGAGCCCCTGTTTCCCACGCAGTTTCCGCTTCCTCAGCTGCGCTAGCGATCCAGTTTGCATCATAGGCATTAGCCTATATATTACCGATGTAAATGGACATGTGCAGCTTACAGGTGTAGGATTCAGGGTTTCCTGCCCTGCTACTACGTTTTTAATACTTTTTAAATTGTATATGTGTGGCTGAATTACTCTGTGCTTTTTAACAATTTCTCCTACCTATGCGCCCTTGCACTTTACTTGATTCTGCTTGCCAACACCTCCTTAGCTGCTCCGATTCGCATTTCGGTTTTCCTCCAGTCCTGGTCCGCTGCTGCTGATACGCCGATTGTGTGGAGGGCTGGGGCTACTATCGGGCTACTCACTTCCGCCCACGCAGTTTCCACTATCTCAGCTGTGCTAGCGATCCAGTTTGTATCATAGGCATCAGCCTATATATTCCCGATGCAAACGGATGCGCGCAGCTGATAGCTGTAGGATTTAGTGTTTCCTGCCCTGCTACTATGGTTTTTATTACTTTTTAAATTGTATATGTCTGGCTGAATTACTCTGTGCTTTTTAATAATTTCTCCTACCTATGCGCACTTGCACTTTACTTGCTTCTGCTTGCCTACACCTCCTTAGCTGCTTCGATTCGCATCTCGCTTTTCCTCCAGTCCTGGTCCGCCGCGGCTGATACGCCGATTGTGCAGAGGGCTGGGGTGCTATCGGGCTCCTCACTTATGCCTATGCAGTTTCCACTTCCTCAGCTGCGTTGGCGATCCAGTTTGCATCATAGGCATTAGCCTATATATTCCCGATGCAAACGGACGCGCTAAGTGGACATGCACAACGGGCGCGCCGCTGGCGCCGAAGGTAAGCCTGTCTGCACCCAGAGGCGTTCGGCACCGGCCATGCTGCCCAGTTCCCCTTCGGTGAGTTTCTTCTACTATATTGCAGTAGTGAAAAACGGCTTAGCCTTAAGCGGATACCATTATGTCACTGTACAGCCGCTGATCCGAAGTTGGAGGTAGACTTTCGATGCAATAAGTGCAACTGGACTCTCCTCCAGCCCAGGAAACTCGCACCCAATATCCTCCCACGCAACAATAAGTGTGAAAACAGAGGACTTAAAGGCCCCGCTTTTAAATTGTCGCTCTATACAAAAGCATGAACCATACATTTATGGCCTACTTTTAGACTAACAGTCTGATCTTTTATTTCTCACTGAGACCTGGCTGTCTGAAGCCCTACTATCACCTCGGCCATCCCTACGGGTTATAACATTCTTAGGAGGGACCGATCGAATGGGAAGGAGGGAGGTGTTGCCATAATTTACAATAAAAAACTAGACTGCTTAGGCTTCTGCTGTACCTTATCTCCCCATCATAGCATAGCTGGATTTCTGATTTACAGACCTCCCAGTGCTATTGGAAATGTTATTACTACGCTTAATATAGCCACCACCACCTCCCAGGCCTTAAAATACAACAACTGCCTCATTCTGGGATATTTCAATATACATATGGACAATGGAAAAGACCCTCAAACAATTTCCTTGTTGGAGGCGCTGCAGGCCTGCAACATGTTTCCATCTGTTTCTTTGGCCACCCATGAGAAGGGCCATACCCTAGACCAAATCGTTCACAACTTTGACATATCAGTAAGCCTACCTCTTCCCATTACCTGGTCTGACCACCTCCTATTAAAATTAGTCATTCCCAACTCTGCCACAGCCCCTTGAGCTAACACAGGGCAGAGGGTCTCTAATTACGGGACGTTCCATAAAATATCCATCCCGATGTTAGCAGACGCCCTCGGTCGTTCCTCACCAGAGCTGTCTGGCTGCCCCGACTCGGACGCCCTCTCAATAGATTCATGGCTCCGAACCAACATTGATGCATTGGTACTGGTTGTTTGCTGCTCCTCAAAGAGGTCAGCCCCACCAGCTCCATGGTTTAACGATTCCCTTAGATCTCGCAACAGAAATTGTGGAACAATTGAACGTAAATGGCGTAAATCCTATCTACCTGAGGACAGGAAGGTGTATAAAGACACCTTAAAAGCTCGTTACATTCTCGTGAAGGCAGCCAAGAAAAACCTCCTTCAAACCAAGATAGAAAATGCCCAAAATAAGAGTAAGGAAATCTTTAGCATAGTTAAATCCTTTACTGCCCTGAGAGCCGGCACAAAGGAAGGGCCATGCACTGAAGAATGGTCTAAGTAAATAGTTGAATTCTTCCACAAAAAGATCTCCATGATCCAACACGGCTTCACTAACATCTCAGAGGAAGAACTGACCTTCTACCTTAGTTCTAATAGCAAATTTCACCTCTTTACTAGCTTTCCCTGAGTTTCAGCTTGAAGAGTCACTGACCCCTCTCCAAAGCATTAAGTCTGGCTCTCCTACTGACCCATGTCCAGGGAATATCTTGAACCTATTAGCTCCCAGCAGAAACCCCACAGTAAACCAGCTCTTTAATGCTTCTCTCTCCTCAGGCAACATGCAGAAATTATGGAAGAATGCTAAGATTCTTCAACTGATAAAAAAGGCTAACGCCAAACCGACGGACCCTGCCAACTACAGGCCAATCTCCCTTCTTCCGACCCTCTCCAAAGTACTAGAGAAGCATGTAAACAAGGCCCTCCAAAAACACATTGAAGATGGGAAGCTCCTTCATGAGTCCCAATCCGGTTTTAGGGCTAACTACAGGATGGAGTCCACTCTGCTGGAAGTGACTGAATTTCTCAAGGGTAAGCTGGACCAGGGAGGCAAGATTGTTCTGATACTGCTCGAATCGTCGGCGGCCTTCGATATGGTCCCACATGAGAGGCTCCCGGAGAGACTTGCTGACATCGGTCTGGGGGCGGACCGCCTTTACAATGGATGTCATCCTTCTTGGCAAATAGATCTCAGGACATCTGGCTCCCCCCATTTTCATTCCCAGTTCCGGCCATGAATGTAGGTGTCCCTCAGGGCTCCATTCTCAGTCCTACCCTTTTTAATATATATCTATCACCCTTGCATTTCTGGTAGAGGAAGAGGGCGCCAAAATTGTTTCCTATGCTGAGGATACTCAGCTGATTTTTACGTGTGAAAAGGAACCGACTTTGACGGGGCTATGATTAGGTCTTGCCTCACAACGGTTTTTAACTGGCTTAAGATCAATCAGCTGCAGTGCAATCCTGACAAAACTGAAGTTGTTTTCTTTGGTAATCCATAAACGACTGACTGGAGCGCTTGGTGGCCAAAAGACCCTCACCCGCTGAAAAGGAGAAAGTCAAAAACGTAGGAATTATCATAGACAAGACACTCTCCATGTGCTTTCAAATTCAAAATCTAAATGGCACTTGCTTTGGCATACTCTGGATGCTAAAAAAAACTCCTGCCACTGTTACCGCTTGAGAGCAGAAAGATCGTGGTGCAGACTCTGGTGACATCAAAGCTTGACTATGTCAACAGCTTGTACCTCTGTCTTCCCAAATCCCTTATCCAGTGCCTACAAGTGGTACAATACGCAGTGGCCAGAGCCATCCTGAGACCTAAACCCAGATCTAGTATGACCCCTATTCTTAAGTCTCTCCGCATAAAAGAACGGATCGGCTTCAAAGCGATGACCATCTTCTTTAAAGCTTTCCATGGCTTAGGAGCCGGCTACATAAATAAGCGCATTAATCACTACACAACAGCTAGACCCCTAAATTCTTCCAATGCCAACCTGGCCATCATGCCTAAAATATAGAGTGCCCACATTGGAGGCAGATCCCACGGCTTTCTAGGCCCAAAATTGTGGAATAGCCTCCCTGAGTCTCTGAGACTAACCACAGACCTACTCTCTTTCATGAAAGAACTTAAAAACCTGGCTTTTTGATAACTGATGGGTCTTTTACGCATGTTTTCCTCCCACTGTCATGAGCCAGGACTCTCTAGTCTGAGTAGCTGCGCGCTTTATTAAATACACAATTTCATTTCATTAGGTCCCTGACAGTGCAAAGGAACACTCGTCCAAATTCTAAGCGCCTTATTTATGAGGCTTTGCTTCACTTTTATGCCGCTGGTGCGTCACTTTTTGTGACGCACCGGCAGCATAAAATATGTGCAATGTTACGCCCTATTTACAAAGTGACGCATCTAGGCAGATGCTTCACTTTGTAAACCCCTGCACCGCATTATACCTGCGCCAGGCATAATGTATGCAGGGTGGGTGTTGCCCCGCAAGATGCCTCGTAGAAATGGCGCACTGAAATCTATGAGAACTCAGTGCGCCACTTCTAGGACACAATTGCGTCAATATCTTACACCTGCCACACAGCAGGCATAAGACTGATGCAGGCCCTTTCACATGGGGCTTGCCCCATGTGAAAGGACACATTGCTGGAGTTGCGTCTATTTTCAGACACACCCCAGCTATGCACCACTTTTGCGCATACAGATTCGTCAGAAATACTGACATATCTGTAACTCCTTGCGACATGATGCGTCATACAGTAAATATGACACATCCATCATGTCGCAACGAGAGCGCACTAAGAAGTGATGCATCCCTGTTTTCACACAGCGATGCATCACTTCTCATAAATAAGGCCCTGAATGTGTTTCCATCTAATATTCAGGGGTAGTTATGTGTATTTTCAATATTGTAACACAGCAGCAGCTCACCAATATTACTGCAAATAATCTCGGTGACGCCCTCCCATTTCTTATATGTTAGGCCTTGTTTTGATCTAAAATAAACGTTTTTTATGTATATTGCATGAAACATAAACACAAAATTTCTCTGCAAAATGGTTGTACTAGACTCTCACACATCAGGTACATAAGAAATAAATGAAAGGAAAACAGAATTTAAAACAAACTGTTTAGGAAATATTCAAGGTCATTAGGGCAAAACTCTGGATAATGGAGCTGACTGTCAGGGGGCCCCCTGAAAGGCTGGGGCCCTGGGCCAGAGCCCACTTTGCCCATGCATTAAAACGTCTCTGGCATTCCGCAGTGTCTGCTTCTTGGGCTCAGGAGACAAGCGCACTACTGTGTCACGTGGCCTACTGTGACATTGAGAACTTTAACCCTTTCAGCATCACCCAGCCACCACAACATTTAGTGTAGCTCAGCTGGGATGAGCACAAGTCACTGTCAGGAATCTTAAGTAGTTATGAGATGTTTCACTGTAAAATATCCCACTAATTTATGAGATTCTGTTCTTTTAAAACGATTCGATTTAAGTTTTCATACGTAAATGACATATTCACCTAACACAGCAGAGTTGGTATTTATCAGCGTCAGGGGATGAGATTCTGACATGAGCACTGTGGTATTTGAAAACACTGACCCTGTACACAGGTCTTTGCAGTGTGCGCGTTAGCATAGTCATGCCCACATGGCCTTGCTGCATAATTAATCTGTTCTTTCAAGCAACCTGATAGCATTTTGTATTTGCACAGACCAGTGGCATTATAGAAGAATTCATTTCAAAATGTCTGTGTTTATCTAAAAATGTTACTTGAAATTGCTCTTTAAATGTGTTAACCTTGTTCTTTCTGCATAGTTTGCTGGGCACCCTGCTCATGTTGGCATAACGAGAAATGTACAACTGATGGATTTCACTCTGCAACTGATGTGAGTCATGGGGCTTTCATTTCCTAGTGTAGCAGGCTGAATTTCAATTATTTCCTGACTCTCAGTCACTTGCTAGTTTCACTTCACTTTTGAACTGTTTGTCTTTGACATCAATGTGAGAACCTTTTCATGAAACCACAATTAAGTTAGGAACACATTTTCAGTGCTATACTGACTGTCGCTTCAGAGCGGCCAGAGATTGAATGGGTGTGGTGCCAGAACTTCCCTCTCCCAACATAATCAGACTTGATGTATGCTGAGGACGCCAGTCTCCAGTGCTCCCAATGCCTCACTTTTCATGCATCCTATTCCTGTCATCAAACCAACTCGAAACCAATCAAGTGTGATTTGTAAAAACACATTTAGTTAATCCATGATAGTCCTGGTCTTTTGTCTGCCAAAACAATGCTCCACCAACTCAGAATGAAGTAGGAGAGAAAGAAAAACATTAAAAAGAAAAGCGAGAGATGGAAAAGAGGAAAACAAAGATAAATGAGGAGGGAAATATGGAAAGAAATGTAGAAGAGTATAAACTAAAAAAGAAGGGAACCTTAGAGGCCCTATTCTTCAGCAGATTTTAAAAAGGATCATTCGAGAGGCAGGAGGACTTGCTTTTTTGTTGTTGTTAGAAATGCTTTATTGAATACATTTGAAAAACAATACGAAGTAAAATGAGATACATCAATTCAAGCATCATGTAAGCGTGATGTATAAAACAATGAAATATTATATCTAAAACGAATAAGAACCAAGATGTAAATATCGAAAGGAAGCATAATGTCTAAAGTAGAAAGAACAATACAATATAAACTGTAGCATTTTCTGAAAAACTTTTTCTTTTAGAGAATGGAGATGAGTGAAAGAAAGGAGAAAGAGAGAAAAGAAGAAGAAAAGGAGAAGGAAGAAAGAAGGATGTAAGCGCAGGTTAAAATAACATAGTTAACAATAATCGGATATTACCAGAATAACCATGTAAGACAGTGACTACCCATGGAATTCTAAAGTGGTGAAATCAGGTCTGGCAGGGCCAGCAGTTCTTGATAGGTATGACATCATAGGGAGCCAGACCAAATCTCTTTTAATCATTAAGGGTATTGTAGTAGCATGGGCTCTGTCTAACCTGTGATGAAAAGATCTTAAAACCATTCAATATTGCAAAAAACTGAAAAATTTAAGCAGAACAGAACATAGTGCCGTGTTAACATTGGCAAGAAACCCACGGATTACGTTCCAAAAAGCTGACAAAGGAGGTGGGCTTGTCATGATGGACACAGACTTTTATGAAAACAAAGTTTTG
The DNA here is from genome assembly GCF_964204655.1 of Triturus cristatus. Taxonomy (NCBI): domain Eukaryota; kingdom Metazoa; phylum Chordata; class Amphibia; order Caudata; family Salamandridae; genus Triturus; species Triturus cristatus. Next base: position 1,426,846,556 of record NC_140589.1, read on the forward strand.
GAACATGTTAACAATGAGGCAATCTATGGACATCTTTCACAGGATCCTACTTTGGAAATCACGACAGCTCTCAATCAAATTCTAGACAAAGCAGAGGAATTACATTGGATTGATTCATCTACAAAAAAATATCTTTCGAATCAATTTCCACGGAGGCCTAAAATTTACTTACTGCCCAAAATATTCAAAAGTTTAACTGATCCTCCATTTAGACCAATTGTTTCAGGATGTGAATCTATTTTTGAAAAACCAGGGCGGTTTATAGACACTTATCTTCAACCGTTTGTCCAAAACTGGAGAACTTACGTCGAAGACACAACAGATTTTCTACGAAGATTGAAGAGTGTCAATGCAGAACTGGTTGAGAATTGGATCCTATGTACCATCGATGTGGTGGCACTCTATACTTCCATACCTCATGCAAATGGACTGGAAGCTGCTGAATGGGCTTTACTAAGACAAGATGATTTGAATGCACCCAAAAGTTTCATTCTTCAATTACTGGAATTTTGCTTACAGAACAGCTATTTTTCCTGGAAAGAAGAATTTTACATACAACTAAATTGTACTTCCATGGGTTTTCCAGGAGCACCAGCCTAAGCTAATAATTGTATGGCCAAATTTGAAAACGATTTAATTCTATCAGATTTTACATGGCAAGATGGTTTGGTGTTTTTTTTGTCGTTACATCGATGACATTTTCCTCATTTGGAACAAATCGGAGACAGCCTTGATCAACAATATACGCACACTGAATTTGATTGATCCAAGAATACAATTTACCCATACAATAAGTAAAAAAGCACTCTCTTTTCTGGACGTTTGGATTAGCATTGAATCAGGAGAGATTAACACTAGTGTTTTCAAAAAACCCACAGATAAGAACAACGCTCTGTTATTTAGCAGCTTTCATCCATCGTCTTTAATCAGAAATGTACGCGTTTCTCAATTTCTCAGAACTCGTCGGATCTCATCCACAGACAAAGCTTGTGAAGAGACATGGCAGCAACAAATCAAGAATTATGCTTACAGAGGATATCCTACAGACCTTAGACCTTTTAAGAGAACAATTAAACAAAGTGAAAAATTTGCCTCGTGACAAACTACTTACAAAGGTCATGAAACCAACGAATACTCATCCTGATTTGTATCCAAATACTCAACCGCATCACCCGCTATCAAGAGGATAATACATAAACATTGGGATCTACTCGAATCGGAAACGGATTTCAATAGATTATTCTGTGAGAAACCTTTGTTTGCATATACTCGAGCACATAACTTGCAAGAAACGCTATCTAAAAAGAGCAAACCTCCGGTAACCACGGAACCCACAACCACCAAGAACGGCACATTTAAGTGTTGGAACTGTATTCATTGCAATAACGTAATTTTGGGGGACATCTTGCTGCACCCTCGTACCGGTGCTAAAATTAAGATTCACAGCAGGATGACGTGTAACTCTGCAAATGTGGTTTATGCAATAAAATGCCCTTGCGGATTGTTGTATGTGGGCAAAACAGAAAGAAAAATGAAAATAAGATTGTCTGAGCACAAAAGCAAAATCCGCACGAAGAGTACCACATCGAGGTTAGCTGCACATTGGGAAGAACAACATCATAACATAGCACAACTCAAATTTCAAATCATAGAGGAAGTCCCAAAAACTCCAGATAGAGACAATTCTAAATTTCTTTTACAGAGAGAAGTTTTCTGGATCAACAAATTACAAACTTTGATGCCGCATGGCCTCAATGACAAACTTGAGATGGCCTGTTTTCTTTAAAATACATAAACTAATCATTTGACCACTATGGGCTCCATACACGACATCTCCATTAGGATACTGATTAACACTCACATTTAGACCACAGAAACCAAGACACGAGACCATAATTATTCATTGTTTATTTCATATTATTCCTTGACTCAGTGAATTATCATGTTTAGATTTATCATGTTAGTAATTACGGTGTGCATAAGTGTTTACAACTCATGTTTTCATATCATAATCTTATGTCTAGATCAGAATATTTCAACTGCTGATCAGATGTGAGCACGATTTAGTTGTTATATATTTTTTGTTCATGGGTTTGTAAAATTCCCCTTAAAAACACCTTTAGATGACTCATGGCACACACTGGTTATTTAGTAGCAGTGAGTACACAAATAGCGCTTTGCACTCTGGTGTGTAACCTCAGGTTTTCATTTCACATTGATTCACATCCATTTTTCTTTTGGTATGGAGACTGTTTATTGAGATTTCATAGTTTAATTTCTCAATTTTTTGGACTCTTATTTACGCTTCTTCTCACCGCAATTTACGTTTTGTTAAAAGTCAGTTTTTAGTTTCTTTATCACTGGTGCGCCTCTTCCGCACACTAGTAGCCCTTTAGTCCGTATTTAGTCTCTCGCCGGTTGGATCTTATGCGCATGCCTCAATTTTGAAGCTCTGCTTAAAGCGTCTCGCACCTTACGCGATTCCGCCAGCGTTAACTCTAGGAAGCTTGTTACCAGCGTGTCTCGTCGGTTGGATGTTATATGCATGCCTCATTCCAGAAGCTTGGCTTTAAACGTTGTGTCTAACATGCCATTATGCCAGCGCTTATTCCAGGAAGTTTGGCACCTGCACCGGAGTAACAGCGTTGTTTAACCCTTCATGGATGGTTGATCGGCCTCCGGCTGTACACTTAATATGTTCTGGTAAGCATGATCCTCGGGTTGTAAAAAAATGTTGCATACTTCATTTTGTTTCGAGTTACATCGGGAGTACATTTTCTTGTTTATTACGCATTCTACAGGTGATACAGAGCATTTTTTTACCACCTGAAGAAAAATCCCTCAGCTATTTATGATTACAGCCTGCACTTTACGATACATAGCCACCTGAAGTCCGCACCCATTCAACTTGGAAGGTGAGTTTATCACCTACAGGCTCATTTATTACAGCTGTGTATTGCTTAAACATAGGCGTATATGCTAGAGATCCCAAACATATTTCATAGTTCGGTATCTTTATTATTCCAGGTGTCCCATGGGACAGATATTTAATTGAAGCATTGTCTATTAACACGTACAGTGATCAGGTACGTGTCTATGATTAGCTTGATTCTTGAGAGTTTCTTTTATACTTGGTCTTGGTGTTCTTGAGTTGGTTTCCTTCTTCTTTTCTTCTCCTTCACACCCAGGGGGCTTAACCTTGTGGTGAGAATATAACAAGTGAGTAAGTCAGGCATTCGTCTGCTCTAAGCACAGTGGTGATGGGAGCACAACTCATACATACATAACATTAATCTTGTTACCTGAACCCAGAACGCATCTACTGAGAATAGTCTCCTATTATTTTTAATTCACAGAATACTCCTGACGAAGGGACCTCGAGTCCCAAAATGCATTGGGTGTTGGTGCTGATTCAATTTAAAGTTCTGGCACACAAAGGAAATACAATGTGGATAATTTACAATGTGAATAACCTGTTTTCCTAAAGAAAAGTTTTTTGTTGAAGACATACATGTTTATTGCTCATTATGTTTATACCTCCATGTTAACAATTGATTAATAAATTGTACTGAATGTAAGAAAATCAAACAGCTGTGCTGGTTGCAGTCCTAGTCACCATTCAGAGTCTAGGCCTCTCATTTCTGTTTAACCTGTGATGATGACATAGTAAATTCCACCAGGCAATAAAGGTGATTTTTTTTTTTTTTTAAATAATTTTTATTAGAGCATGAGAGAACAATAAATACAAATATTTTACTTATCATCTTACATATGAAGTAACCCGACCAATAAACAATGCATACATGTTCAAAAAAAGGAATTTCACATTAAAAATGTAAACAGCACTGATAAAGAGTCACCCTCCCGCACTCCTCGTCTGAGCCAGGCCTCTTAGTTTAAAAGTTTAAGTTGACCACCCAAAGCAAATAAAGTGGCAAGTGAATTAAAAACAAATAAAGTTCAAAGTGCGATGTGCAAATCATTTTGATTCATATTTTACATTAACAGACTTAGGTCGTGCAGCCAAAAGGGACAAAGAAGCGCCAAATTGCTCTGAATCTTATTAACGCTCCTACTCGTTTGGCGTTGGCCTCTTCAAATTTATACATCTTAATCAGCTTATTAAACCAATGTTCAATGCTAGGTTGTATGTTGGTTCTCCAATTTTGCTAAACAAGTGATCTAGCAACTGCTATAGCAATTAATATAAAATATTGTTGATATTTTGTGAGACATTTCACTTCTGCAGAGGAACCAAATAACACCAACATAGCTGACGGACAGATTTCTAAGGTTAAAATCCAAGATATTTCCTCAAAGACCCTTTTCCAGAAATTATGTAAATCATTACATTCGAAGAATATATGTAACCATCCCCCTGCCCCCTCACTATTACAACGGAAACATTTATTTGGGCAAGATGAAAACATTTTGGACAGTTTCAGAGGGGTAAAGTATAGTAACCATCTAGATAAAAAATTCATTCTTTTAAAATTAGCACCTCTGAGAGCTTTATTGGCTAAGTCATTTAGCTTAGTCCACTCTCTAATATTAAACTTACAGTCTGTCTCTAAATAAATTTTCTGGAGCTCTTTAGTCAGGACCTCTTCTGAATTGGCTTTCTGAAGAAGTATCTGATACCAGGAGCCAACTCCTACCAATTTATCTACTATCTGCCTGACAATTGGTCGTGTTGTCTCATCTAAAATTACATAGTTATTCTTAAGAAAATTAGATATTTGTTGAAAACTCAGGGTCAGTGCGGTATTTGGCGTATTGGCATGAAGACAAACAGCCTCCCATGTAATTAAAGAATCTAGATTATAAAAATCCCCCAACTGAAAATATCCCTGTTCTTGCCATTGCTGACAAAGCCGATTAGAAAGTTTAAAACCTCCAAATGCTCCGTCCTGTAATGGGGTATATGCATGGAATAGAGGGATATTCCGAGATTTAAAAAATAGCTGCATTCTATATGCTAGAGTAAAAATAACCTTATAACGTGATTTTTTGGGAAGTTTTGCCAAGCGTAGAAAAGCTGGAAGTCCAATGGCGCTTTCTTTTAACATATGTATAAAAAAAATGTGTCAAAAGCAGAATTTTCCTTACCCAATTGCGAAAACAAATCGAGTAAAGAAGCCTGATAATATGTTAGAAAATGTGAAAGTGCCAATCCTCCTGAGATTACATCCAGTTGTAATATAGAGAGCCTAACCCTAGGTTGTTTATTATTCCATACAAACCTCCTTATAACTTGGTCCAGCTCCTTAAAATAGTAGCTTGGGATTTTCATAGGGAGGTTAATGAACAAAAACAAGAACAGTGGAAGTACCGTCATTTTAATCATTGAAACTCTTCCTACCAAGGATAATTGCAGCAAAGACCAATTATCCACTAACTTTTTAACTTTAGTAAGCAAACTAACATAATTCATAAAAAATAATTGTGCATAATCATTTGTAACATAAATTCCCAGGTATCTGATTGGATGCAGGGGTTTTAGATGGATGGTAGGTGGAAAATCTAAAGGAGTCGTATTAAATGTCAAAAGTTCGGTTTTTGCATGATTAACTTTATATCCACCCACTTGAGTAAAAGTTTGAATTTCATCTAGTAGATTTTGTAAGTTATCTACCCCAGGCTTCAAATATAAAATAATATCGTCTGCATAAAGCTTGATTTTAGTCATACCCTCTAAAGGGGAGACAATACTTATGTTATTCCGAATCTTCTGAGCCAGGGGATCGATAAACAACGAAAATAAAAGAGGAGACAACGGGCATCCCTAACGGGTGCCTCGCTTAATGGTAATTTTACCATTTGCTATGCCATTGGTCATAATTGTAGCTTCTGCACCTCTATATATTTTAATCAGCATTTTAATAAGTTGGTGTGGAAAACCAAATTTAGATAAGATAAAAAATAATGCAGTCCAATCCACCAAGTCAAAAGCTTTTTCAGCATCCATCATCATAATCACCGCATCTGTCTGGTTAATAGAAAAAAAATCAATGGCTTGGGTTAGAAAATGAGTATTTGATGCCATTGAACGCCCCGGAATAAAACCATTTTGATCGCTATGAGCCAGCTGTTGTGCACAGGGAGCGATCCTTTTAGCCAAAAATGTAATTAAAAATTTGTCATCTGAATTTAGCAGACTAATAGGGCGGTAAGAACTTGGATCAGCAGGGTCCTTATCTTTTTTAAGAAAAACTATTACAACCGATTCTTTGAAACTCTTCGGAGTATCTATACCATCCTTAATTTCGTTAAACAATTCTACTAAAAAAGGAAGCAGTTCTACCTGAAATAGCTTATAATTTTCTACAGGAATCCCGTTTGGTCCACTAGCTTTGGCATTCGCTATACTCTTTAGTACTGCCTGTGCTTCAGGGATTCTGATTTGCGAACATAGTATATTAGAGGATTGCTCTCATAACAAAGGTAAGTCCAATAAATCAAAATATCTCTCAAGAGCTACCTCATCCACTCCCTGCGTTTCTCCATAAATATGCTTAAAATGTGAACTAAACACCTCACCTATACCTTGCTTACCTTCAACTAAATAGCCAGTTACTGGATTTTTAATTTGAGAAATAAATTGTGCTGCCTTCTGTGATTTTGTGGACCAGGCCAGAAATCTACCAATCTGCTGGCTCTCCTCGTATAATTTTTGTTGGTAGGCCCTGCTACCTGCAATTTCCTCTGTTAGAAAAAAATATTTCAGATTCTCCATTGCCATGGCTACCTCCTTTTGCTGTGCCTTTATTATAGGTGCTGGAAGAACTGCAAGAATTACTTTTTGCCTCGCCTCTTCCACGGCAGCTTGAAGTGTGGCAATCTTATATCTCCGTGAGTTATTAATTCTTGCCTTATAGGAGATTACATGCCCTCTAAACGTGGCTTTAAAGGCTTCCCATACCGAAAATAATGGGGCCGTGTTTAGGTTGTTTTGAAAAAACTCCTCTACAAACCGTCTTGTTTCTGCTAACCATGTCATATCTTGTAAAAGAGTTTTATCGAATTGCCATCTAGGTCTATTTTTGGCACCTTTATTTAACAATAAAGAAAAAGAAACTAGAGAGTGATCTGAAAAAGAATTAGTCACAATTTCTACCGGCCCCTTATCAGCTGATTTATCGACTAAAAAATAGTCCAATCGTGAAGCTGGCCTGAATCTGCCCGAATAGCAGGTGTATTGCGAGAGAGTAGGGTTAGCTAATCTCCAGGGATCGACCAAAGAAAAATCTCTTATAAGGCTGCTAATTATCTTTGCAGTTTTGGGTTTTAGTTGACGTTTTGTTTTATTCGAAGAATCCAGAAATAAATTCTAGATAAAATTAAAGTCGCCACCCAAAACTATAAAAACTTCCATGCTGATTACTAATTGGTAAATTTGAGTAAGTGCCGAAATGTCATCCTGAATAGGGCCATGATAATTTACCAAATTCAGCAATTGTTTCATGTAGTTTAACCTTTACCCATAGCCATCTACCTTTCCCATCTGGCTGAACTTCTTTAACTTGCAAGTTAAGTGTATTAGCAATTAGAATCCCTACCCCTCAAACAGCTAAATTGGCAGAAGAAAAAAATTTCTGTGTATACCTTTTAGGGAATACTATTTTAGGATTATCAGATCTAAAATGAGTTTCTTGTAGAAAAACGATCTCAGGATTAAGAGGCATAACCCAGTTTAAGAAGGCCGCTCTTTTACGTGGATTAAGTAATCCATTAGCATTACAGGAAACAATTTTCACAGTCTGCAATTGAACCATCTAACTATAGATTTAAACAATCCCATTACGATAACCTATATCAAAAAAAGAAAATTCTGTAAAAACTCGTATTTGTTTCCCCTGCTCATTTTTCCCTACTTTTAAATAACCCCAAAACCCCCCCAACCCCACCACATGATCGTTTCCCACCCACAAAATGTGGTCTCAACTGAACCCACCAACCACATTTTCCCATAACTCCCACTATATGGGGCGCTTTGAACCTGCACCCTAGGTGAGTCCCCCAACCCCCAGAGCAAAAAAAAAAACTGGTGAAGAAAAAAAAAAAAGTAGAAAAGAAAAAAAGGTCCTTCACACATTATGTATTATAACTTGCATAAATTCCATCAATACCAATATCAATATCAATTTATTTGCCGGTAGAGATATCTCTCAGCAACTCCTGAGCTTCTTCCACCCGAGAGAGCATGTGAAATTTGCCTTTAACCAGTACCCTTAGCTTTGATTGTTGTACGATAGACGCCTGAGCCCCTTGTGCCTTAAATAGAAGCAAAAGCTTAACAAATTATTTGCGTATACGGGCTGCTGTTGCTGACATGTCTGAAAAAAAACGGCATTTGGCACCCTCATTAATAACAAATTGTCTCTGTTGAATTGCCTTATTTAACACCTTTTCCTTTATTCTATAATCAGAGAAATGTATTAAGATAGTACGAGGATATTTAGAGTTAGGTATAGGATGCGTCGGTACCCGATGGCCCTGGTTAGAGTCAGATCCCCCGTAAAGTCCGGAAGTACTTTTTGCTTAATAAATGTTTCAGCCCAGCTCAAGGTATTAGTACCATCTGTCACCTCCAGCACTCCCACAATGCGAAGATTTGAACGGCGTGAATGATTTTCCAACTCTTCTACCTTAGTCTCTAAGGCGAGCTTATCAGCCATTACCTTGTTGATTTTCTGTACTGTGGAGCTCATCTGATCTTCCAATTGTGCTATTATTGATTCTGCTTCCTCGAGCCTTGCAGGTGTGCCTGAGATAGACTCCTCAATCTTTTCAAGCCTTAGATGGAGAATGGCTATCTCTTGAGTCTGGGATTTTTTCATTTCCCTTATTTCCTCTAATATAAGGTTAAGCAGGTCTTTTACTTCCATTTGTTGTAAATTAATCCTTGAGGGTGTCAGTTCCGGATTTTCTTGCGGCTTCTCTTGGTCATTTTTGTTCCCATTATTATTATCAGACTGATCTAGTAATATCTGGGTGTTCTCCAAGAGTTCCTGTGGCTGCTGCAAACATTCTAGCTGCTGTTCTGAGCTGGTGGTTACTGGAGGATTTTGCGATAGTACACCCCCTTCCGTAGGTTCAATCAACACGGAAGACGATGATGCATTCTCCCCTCTAAAATTGGAAAAAACAGAAAATGCCAGGACCGGAGATGAAACCTCGAAAGGAAGGGAAATATGCAGCTTTGCAAAAGAATCGATTGTTACTACCTCATCCAATGTTACAGGAAGGGATTCAATTGGCTCTAAGGGAGATACAGTTGGATAAGATTGTATAGGCTGAATATTTTTTTTTACAAACAATGGAAAATCTTTACAATTTCCTATCTCAATTTTATTTGCTTGCATAAGGGGCATAAGGGGCTTGCTAGATCCCTCAAGAACCTTTTCGGGTTCTGGGACGACTTCTTCTGCCTACTCATGTAACCCTTGTGTCACAGACAGCTCTTCTATGGAACTTTCTGAACTTGAAATTGCTCCTGAACGATTTCCGGCGCCTGGGACCTTCGTCTGAGCTAAAACTCCCTTAGCCAGCATATTAGGTTTTTTAGCTTTTGATCCTGTTGCTGTCTCCACCCTGGCCACCGCGCTCGTCTGTCTTAAGTGCCTTCCCATCGTGCATCGAAATCCTTTTACTTTGTTTGAATTTATCGGTGTTCTAAATAAATTATTTGATATAAGACTACAAACTTTATTTAATCGCCATTACCTAGCTGTCTACTGCCCTTGCATGATAACATAATATAGTATAAGGGCTGCTCCCCTCATTGATCTCCATTAATCCCCTTCCACAGTGCAGTAGTCCACTATCAGTCCTTAATCAAGTCCATTGAATGCCTTGCCATTTACAAGCTTGCAGCAGATATTCCCCACTTCTCTATACACAGATAGCTAGGGGCTCAAATCAGCTGAATAAACGATATGGTCTGCACTCCACAGAGCAAAATCAAACAGGGCAGCCAGTAATAGCCAGTAGCAGCCTATGGGAACCTATGATAGTTCCTTATTCTCCTGCAGCCACAAAGCATCAGGGGACACATAAACCTGGGCCTCGGGCAGCCTCCGGCAGCAGCAGCTGTCAATATTTGCGTGTAAAAACATCCGGAATAGGCGAGGTTTAGAGCCATCCCAAGCCGTCCAAAACACCTAAATATTTCTCCAATTTCGCCGAAAAATTGCCGATTACACGTTGGGCACCGGCGAGCAGACGCTGTAAATCTCCTTTTCCTTATGTCCTCGTATCGCACTCGAATCTCTCAGCGAGCCCACACCACCGCCATTACTCGCACCATCACCATCACCGCCATCACCGGGTCAGCCACAGTCTCCTCCTCTGGGGGGCGGGGTCGCACCTGAACTACGGAGCGGTGAGAATCTCGAGGTGATTTTTGAGGTGTCTTTCCAATTGGATGTGATAATTTGAAAAGCTAGGGCTATCGTCAAATCAAAAAATTCCCCATTTGTCTTACAAGAAAGCCATGAAGGAGACGCACTACCCAAAAACAGATGAATAGTGTTAAATGCGTAATATGTAGACATTATGTTATTAAGCGTGCATGATATTAACAGCCAAAAAAACGAACTCTGGGACAATCAAAAAACATATGCCATAACTCCCAATCTTCTTGGGCACAAGACCAACATTTGGTGTCATTAGTTAAATGAAACTGATGTAAATGAGTGGGAGTATAATATTGTCTATTATAGAAATAAAATAAAGTTTGGGTTGTGGCGGCAGAGCGGGAAGTAGTATGCATCTTAACCCAAATTGTTTCCCAAGTGTATTGAGAAAATTATTGATTGAAGTCCAGTTACCAACTTAATTCAATTTTTGATTTAGGTCTGTTCTCAGGTGGATGACATAAAACCTTGTATGTATAAGAAGCTTTCACCTTTGAGGGAAAATCAATGGGAGGCAGGGGAGACAGTTTAGGACTTGATAAAGAGGAGGTTTAAGAAAAAAGTTGAAGAATAGTGGGTCTTATACTGTCATATTGAACTGCATAAAACAATGAAAGATTTTTTTTAAGTTGAGTGTCCCTAAATTCTAACACTACATCATCAGATATTAAATGGCCAAAGACTAATATTCCTTTATCTATCAATTCCTTTCAATAGAGGGCCCGATTGTTTAGCTTAATATGCTTATTATACCATATCAGAGTTTGTAGAACACTCTATAGTAGAAAATTAGTCTTAAATAGTAAAGGTTTGACAACTGAGAGAGAATGTGTAAGTAAAGGTGAAAGGAAAGTCCTAGGGGCCTGACATATGTAGGCCATCTCCGTGAGCGAAAAAGGGGCAATACGAGTTTGTTCCAGTTGGCCCCAGACTGTGCATTCGTCCATAGAGGGAACTGAAAGAAAGGACCAGATTTGTTTGAGAGAAAAAGCAGAGTGATAATGGCTGAACACAGGAAAATTGACTCCTCCATTATTCCTGGCCTGTTGAAGCCTTCGTAAAGATATTCTCGATTTACGCTGGTGCCATAAAAAAAAGCTACAAGTAGACGATTGACTGACTTGAAAAAGCTTAGAGGGAGTTTGACAGGCAGCATGGACAGATAAAAATTATTTATTGGTAACATCATCATTTTTAATCGTAGCTAATCTCCCCAACCAAGATAAGAAAAAAGGGACCACGCGAGCGACATGTTAGAGATCTTTAATTTTTCGTGTACTAAATTAATTTGAATCGTTTCTTTAATGGTATTAGAATATAGAATGCCTAAACATTTAATCGGTTTAGAAGTCTATGTAAAACCAGTGTCTTTAATCATATTAGGGAGACAGTATTTATTTAAAGGCAATATCTCTGATTTTTCTATATTGAGTTTATATCCAGATACCAAAGAATACTCATTTAATAATTGTAAAAAAGCAGGAAGCGTATTTAGGGGATTAGGCGCATATAGTAATACATCATCAGCATAAGCAGTGAATTTGATTTCCAATTGCTTATCTTTAAATCCAGAAAAAGTCAGAGAGCTGGGAATTTTCTCTAGGAAGGGCTCAAAAGAAAGAATTAAAAATAAGAGGAGACAAAGGTCCACCTTGTCTAGTACCACGGAAAAGAGGTAAATATGAGGATTGAATGCCATTAACGAAAATTGAAGTGGAAGGCTGAGAATATAGAAGACGAATATATCTAAGAACATGAGGGCTGAAACCATGCCATTTTAGTGCACAGAACATAAATTCCCAATTAACATGATCAAAGGCTTTTTCAGCGTCTAAAGTTCTAGCCACATCCAGTATTTCAGATTTAGAGGCCATGTGGATTATATTGAGGAAAGTTCAAGAGTTGTCTGAGATAAAACGTCCTGTCACAAATCCTGGTTGATGGATGTCTATTAATGTTTGATGCGTATCGCGAGGGCCTTAGCAAAAATGTTGCAGTCCCTGTTTATAAGAGAAATAGGCCTCTAATTCCCACACTTGGATAAATCCTTATCTTTCTTGGGAAGTAGGCCAAGGATCGCCTGTAGTTCCTTGTGTGCACTCCTGAGTGACAAAATAGAAAATTAAAAGGATTAATTTTTGAAGTAGGAGATGACCGAAATGGGAGTAAAATTGAACAGTAAATCCGTCAGGACCAGGAGCCTTATGTTTAGGAAGTTGAAAAATAGAATTTTTTAATTACCCCTCAGTTATGTCAGCATCTAATACAGCGAGATCTAATGCATTGACTGTCGGTTTGGGTATAGATTGAAAAAAAGAATCCAATGCTCTAGTGTGGGAGAGGTCCCTGCTGAGTATAAGTTGGTGTAATACTGCAAAAAACATTCTAGAATGTATTTGTCTTTAGTGTGAGACAATACGTCTTTGTCTGTGATGACATTTATTTTAGATTTTTGTTTTTCATTTTCAAACAATTGGCTAACAATGTACCAACTTTATTACGGCCTCCAAACATTTTTCCATTTATTTTAAGTAAATTGCCACATGCATCGATACAAGATTGTTTGTCGTATTGCAATGTAGCTTGGATTAATTTAGGCAAAGAGTCTGCTTTTTTAGAAGAAAAGTATTCATGTTCCAGCGTTTTGTATTGTTTAAGTAGTTGTGCAGACTCCTTAAGTTATTTCTTCTTTTCCCATGCAACATAATCAATAATAAAACCCCTGGCGGTCGCTTTACATGCATCCCATATGTAATTTGTTTGTGAATCAACAGGAAGATTTATAGCAAAGAAATTGGTTGTAAAATCCGCAAATGCTTCAGTAAAATGTTTATCTTGCAATAATACACTATTGAATCTCCACCTATTAGGCCGTGAATTATTGTTGGGGATATCTAGGTCTAAAATAACAGGGGCATGATCTGAAATCAGGGTGGAACCAATTTCAACATTCAAAATTGATTGAAGAACATTTTGTGTGACAAACAAGTAATCTATTCTGGATTGTGAGGCATGTGCAGGAGAAAAATATGTCTATTCCAAAATATTAGGGTGAATCATTCGCCAGGAATCAATTAAACCTCTAGAGGAAATAACCCTATGGAAGGATTTTTGCATTTTATAGGGGATATATCTAACTTGAGAACGCCAGTCTTAAAGGGAGCCATTAATTGATTACAATGTCCCCCCACTATAAAGTTGTCTGAAGAACATGCAGATAGAATAATGGAGAGTCGTTCCCAAAAATGTCAATCTACACCTGTAGGGCCACAAATATCACAAAATGAGTAAAGAGTTCCATTAATCTTGATGGTCAGTAGCAACCACCTCCCAGCCGCATCCTTAGTTTCCTTAATCACCTGAATGAGCAGAGATTTATTAAATACAATTAAAACACCATTCTTATTGTTTACAGCAGATGAACTGTAAACTGAACATACCCATTGCCTTCATATGCAATTAATATCAATATCTTTAAGATGTGACTCCTGTAAAAAAGCGATCTGGCAATTCAACTTGGAAAGGTGAGTTAACACCCTCTGCTTTTTAACAGGATTGTGGAGTTCTGTTACAATCCAAGAAACAATACACAACTGAGCCATGAATAACAAATACAGTAATGATCAGTAAGAGAGACAAAAATTTGCATTACCACAAAAAAACTGGCACCACATGAATTGAAAAAAACACCATAGACTGATGGAATAAGCAGAAATATAGATGGATAAGTGAAAGCTAGTGGAGAGCCACAATTAATGGGTGTACAGAAAGAAGAGAGAATAGAAAGAGAAAAAACATAGAACAGTGGGGAGTGAGAAAAATACCTCCCCTGTATATAGAAAAGTGAAAAGATGGCAAAAAGTCAAAGGACTTCAGTCATACCGTCAGAAAGAAAGAGGAACAAAGGGATACTAGTTGGGAGCATAACATGTGTATTTGATAAAACGCACGTTCACCCAGAGGTCTCTTGGCGCTGAATAACAGATGTTCATTGTTACCCAACTCAATGGTACTCATTTTATCGACCTCAGATGGAAGAAAGGCTGAGTGGACCCGCCAGGATTTAAACCTGTGACCATGAGGTGGAACACAGGCCCCTGCAATGGACGCATTAGTCGACTGAGCCACCAGACCCAGCTGTTACATGAACATATAGACTAGGAAACGCTGGACATACCTGCCATGAGATGAGAAGCTTAACACAACATACATGAAAACACGAAGACTGGAGTTGGGAAGATGACAAACAATAACCGTCACAGCACAGTCAAACAGACCAAAGGAGCGCAAAACCTGTATAAAACAACAACAAGAGACTATATGAAAACCAGGAAAAGGAGTTGCATAAATTACATTTTACTCAGTTCCATTTCTTTTCCTTTGTGTTCGAGTATGAATCATTTGAGATCCTTCTGGTCTTCAAAGGTGTTCGTCTTGTGACCTTGAAGAAGCAAGGGTGAAGAAGCCCATACTGCGCATTCATGGATCTCAGAACTGGTCTCAAGTTCAAAAACTCTTTTTTCCTCACTACCATGACCGTGGCTACATCCTGACTGAAAAAGACTTTGTGCCCCTAACAGAGTACCTGCTTACTTTGTTTGGCCATGGTAAGGACTTCCATAAGATATGAATATAGTAAAAGCAGAGCAATAATTCCTCTAGGTCTATTAGAAGATGCCGAAGGGGAAGGACCAATTCTATGAGCTCTTTCGATGTTCAATTCCACTTAGGATTTCAGCCCCACAGTTTTGAGTATATGCAACTTGAGAAATGTAATCATATCGTGAACTTCTGAACCCTCTGGTATAGCATAAATTTGTAGGTTATTGCGACGGTTACGATTTTCCAAATCTTCAGCCAGTCTTTTGAGCTGTGTAACCTCCTTGGTTAGATGGGAAACCTTGGCTGTAACATCTTGAGCGTCACTAACCAGTTGTTTCCACCTCAGTGAGCCTTGAATCCAGAGCTGACCACTTGTCTTCAATTAATTGTAAAGTTGCACTAGTCTCCACCATGAAAGGCTTCATATTTTTTAACTCATCCATAATATCCTCCAGAGTCAAGGGTAAAGGAGATTTCGTAGGTGAAGAAAGATCTTTCTTTACTCTTTTATTAGCACCGCCTCCAGACTCCTTGCGCGCGCCGTTAACAGAAGAAGACACAGATTTGGAGGTATGCGCTGAATCGATAATGAAGCTTGGTGGTGTAGACCAGTTTAGCAAGGATTGATGGGTCAGCTTACAATATGCAACCAATACTGGAGGCAACCGACAATAATGGCCAGGCAGTCAGAGATTTGCAAATAATGAGAGGTTAGAATATCTTTCAGGATAAAATATAAATATATAAAAACGTGCCACCTAGCAGAGAAAAAAGAGAGTCTTTAAAAACAGAAACAAGCCATTGTGATATTTAAGGCAGGCTAAAGGACATCCAAAAACAAAATGGTGGCTATAATTCTGACAGGGCAAGGAGCGGCAAGAAAAGCTTCTGAAAATGCTTATTTAATAAGCTTTAATGCTTACCAGACAGCTCCCTGCCTTTTCCGACAATTAATGGTGCCGCCGATATGGTAATAAGTGCAGAAACAGCCCGACAATAAAGAGGGGATACCTCGGCTCCCACGGAGGAAAGTCACTGGGCGGCCATCTTGGTTGCTGCCGGCGCATGCTCTCCCGAGGTCTTGCTTTTAACAAGAAAGTTCAGAAGGTCTTAGAATTCAGACGGCAGCCCAACTGAATAAAGAACATGAGTTCTGGAACTGTATACCCCTTGGTTCTAAGAGGTTACCTCTAACAACTACAACAATGGTACATTCTACAAACAATTTCAACGTTCACTTAAAGACACTCAGCATTCACCTTCTCGTAACTATTACCAAAGGGGTAATTTGTTCAGTTTCTTACCTACTGGGTAAGTTTTAAATCAACGTTCCTGGTACTCAGGGAAAATTACGGTAGAGCAATGGCCAGACTCGATGAGCAAATAACCAAATGGCTACGGATGCCGCTGACGATGGCGGATAGAATTGCATTACAAAAGATGATTGTGCTACCACGGTTCCTCTACCTATTCAATAACATCCCAATTTGGCTGTCGCGAGCCTTTTTTGCAGAGCTGCGATCTCTGCTGCAAAAGCTGACATGGGCGGGTAAACAAGCCAGGATCAGCTGGACCATACTGACGAAGCCGCATCACATGGGCGGTTTTGGGGCACCGGACTTACAGCTATACTTTTATTGCGCTCAGGCTCAGCATGCCCATTACTGGACTAGGCCGCATGCGCATATCCCGCATGTCGCGGTGGAAACGGACAGTGCGCACCCGGACGCCCTGATGGCGTATGTCTCGAACCCGCGGCCGTATATCCGAAAGGCCAAGATAGGACCGGTAAGTTGCACATCATATGCTTGGCACATGTTGGCACATCGGGCCAACAAATTGCCTATATATGCTCCGGCGCTCTCCATTGCCAACCACCCTAAAATCTCAGTGACGCAGGAGCAAGGAATGATGCAACTGCTAACGGATATGAAACTATCTACAATGAAGGAGGTTTTCCCGCATGGGAAATTTATCCAAAGAAATGATCCGGCGCTCAGTATACATAACACACCAATGAAGACGTTTGCATACTTAAGGCTGCAAGCAGCGGTCAGGGAACTTTACCCTACATACCCGGAGGAACCACCAATATTACACGCCCTACAGACTATGCTCATAGCACCAACACGCACGAAATTAGTCACTTGCTTATATCAGAAGTCGCAGTTAGAGCACAGTGATGGCGCAAATAGATCATTAGCTCGGTGGGAAACACTACTAGGTGACAAAATAGAGGAGGGGGATTGGGAGTTCAGTTGCATGCAACTACAATTAATGACACCAAACTGCAACCTACGGATAATACATTTTAAATTCCTCCACCAATTCTATTACACCCCAACCCAGCTTCACAGATATGGCCTTAGAGCACATGATAGATGCCAGAGATGTAATGCCCCGGGGGCGGACTTCCTACACCTAGCATGGGCGTGCCCACAGATAAATAAATATTGGCAGGATATTCTGGATGCAATCAACGAAATGCAGACGGGACAAATACCGAATAGGCCCTTAGTGTGTTTATTGGGGATCTATAGACTACAATCGACAAGGATGAGGAAGTTCCTGGCGGTGGCGCTGCTGCTGGCAAAGAGGCGAGTGGCGATCAGATGGGGAAGCAAACGTCCACCTAGATTCAAGGACTGGCTCACGGACATGACGTACTGCAGGGAAACTATGGACACGTATATGGAGGAGCTACCGCTGCCCTCCAGACCCCGTGATTTCTGGGAACCACTGCGACAATACTTACAGGGCCCGCGGGAAGATGGATAATGGGTGGCTATTGTTGTACACACACACAGACGACGCACTGGTGGGGATGTCCTCTCTCTCCTCTTAAAACTCAGGGGGATGGATGGGTGGTTTACACATCTTAGCGCTCACATACTTAGCGTGATATAGTGCAATATTAGGTATGGAGGGGAGGGTATTGGGAAGAATAAGCTGGTGGGGCGGAACTATAAGATGTACAGTTGCCTACTGTTGGTTGGACCCGACAGGACGGGTGAGAAGCATTCCAGATGTGTCAGTGCTCAACATGTCTATGCTATATACCGTTTGTAAAGTACGAAGCCTTTGTAATAGTATATTGTTTGCTGATTGGATGCCTTAAATAAAATAAAAAATAAAAAAAATATATAAAAAAAAAAAAAAGTTTTAAATCAACGTTATGCGAACCTATCCTAGAAGATAAACATATTGAAATATTTCAAAACCTAGGGGATTTTTCTAAACAGTGCATTAAAAAATCTCAGAATGTATTAAAGACAAGTTGACAAATGAAATCCTTTTCATGGTTCTCATTTGGATCCGATTTCTGTAGGTTAGGGTAATATCCTTTAGCTAGTTCTTCAAATGTATAGATTTTTGCAGAGTTTCTCTTGCTGAACAAGCAACAACTACTACATCTCCAGAACCACGTAAACCCACCCCTTCAAGTATTCCATTGGATATCCACGGCCAGACGCTTCTCCTTCAAAGTCTTCTGTATTGCTCAGTGGGCCATTTATAATACAGGATTCAGATGGGCTCCAGTCCATGCTGCTGAAAGGCAATTAAGTTGGCCAAGAAAATAACAACATCAGCCCTCTTGTCATTATGCACATGATGGAGATCATTGGGTGGCACAGGTGAGACTCCAGCAGAGCATTGAAGTGCAGTGATGGTGATGCCCGAGTATGGGAGTGGAGTTAAAGACATTATCGCTTAAAGGGCAAAATATTCTGCAACTATTTCTGCTCTTTAATCTTCATTGTTTTGTTCTCCTTTTTGAGAGTAAACAGTTTAATATGGTGACACAATTGTTATATAGTAGAAAGGGGTAATAGGTTAGTGACCTTGCATTTCAGGCGTTTTGTACCAGTTTCAAAAGGGTTTTCGAGCTTCTCATTGTTCAAAGGGGTATAATTTCTGATATCTCTGTCTCAATAGATGGCAGGCTCCTGATATTTATGTGTGTTGGAGATGGCCCTTTTGTTGGTTTTAGGACTATGGGCACTTTACCACTGCTGATCAGTACTAAAGTGCATATGCTCTCCGTGTAAAATGTGTTATGAATTGGTTTCCATGATTGGCCTATTTGATTTATGTGTCAGTACCTAGTAAAGTGCACTGCGCGTGCCAGGGCCCATAAATCAAATGCTGTTGGTGGGTTGCAGCACTGGATTGTGCCACCCACGCAACCTGCCCGTAAAGTGTAAATCTGGCCTGCCATTGCAGAGCCTGTGTGCAGCCTGGGGATGCAATGTCGACTTGGTAAGTGCACCCACTTGCCAGTCCCTCAACCTTCCCTTTTCTACATGTTAGTCACCCCTAAGGTAGGCCCAAGGTACCCCTGTGGGCAGGGTGCATTGTATGAGAAAGGTAGGAAAAGCCCTGGTGTGTGTGGCATGTCCTGATAGTGAATTACAGCCACTTTGTTTTTCACTATTGCAAGGCTACCTGTCCCCCATAGGCCAGAATGGGCAGTTTGATTATGACATCTTATAATCCTAACTGACCCAGGGAACATGGTAGAAATTCGAGTTTAGTATGCCTGAACTCAGAATGATAAAATACATCTTATAGTGAAGATGGTTTTAACATTCTGTGTTTGAAAATACCACTTTTAGAAAGTAGGTGTTTTCTTACCTAACCATCCAGCCTGCCTCTGCTAGCTTGTGTATTGTCTGTCTAGTTTGTGAGTGACCGGGACTGGGGGAGACTCCAGGAGTCAGGGTGAGTCAGCACAGGGCTGAATAGACCTATCTGCATGCAGATAGGTGGAGGAGTAGCATCTGGGTCTCAATAGGGCTGTGCCTAGCTTCCACAATGCTGACTCCACCTCCTGTGGTGCGTCTGAGGGCCCTGGCCCACACTGACAGAGGAAGAAGGTGTACACTGGCAGAATGCACCCAGAACTGGTTTGAACTAGGTCCAGGAACCTCTGCCTGCAGAGGACAAAGGATTTGCTAATATAAATATGGGGGCCCAGACCCCAAGATTTCGGAACTCTTTTGGATCAAGAAGACTGCCAAGAAGAAGAGCTGGAGAAGCTGTGAAGAGGAACTGCCACTTTGCTGTGTGCTTTGCTGTGTTGGCCTGCAGTGGCTGCTTCTTTCTTGGGCAGTGAAAGGACTGGACTGAACTCTCTGCAATCTACTTTTGTGAGTTTCTCCAAGGGCTTGAGGTAGAGCTTGCCCCCTGTTCAAGAAGTCTCAGGAAAAGCAAAGACTTCAAGCTCGACGCCATCTACGACGCCGCTGCTAACTCCGTGTCCTCAAGGCACCACAGAGGGCACCGCTGCAACGCCGCACCGCGACCCTGGTCTCACCGACGACGCCTGCTGACGCCACCACCGAGCTGCTGCTCGCACCGCGACCTGTGGGCACCGCACTCTGCACCGCCTCACTTCACGATGACGCCATGGTATCCCCGATGACGACGCTCCATGCCAGAATCAACGGTGCTGCTTGCACGGTGGTTCGAGGGCACCACTCATAAAGTTACACGACGCACCACCCTCATCCCGCACCGCAGCCTTGGCCTACCGACGCCGGTGCCATCGACTCCAGTTCGTCAGCTGACGACAGCTCTCCAGCCATGATGAAGCAGCTGCCTGCACCGTGACCTGCCAGCACCACGACGAGCACCGCCTTCATCTCACACTGCGACCCTGGTCTCTCCGACGATGCCATCTGATGCCACCACTGAGCTGTTGCTCGCAACGCAACCTGAGGGCACCACACGCTGGACCGCTGCACTTCGCACCACATACCCAACGCCTGCCGACACCGGCGCTCCTGACTTCAACAAGGAGGAGTTCGATCTGCCACGCGAGTGACTTCGAGGGCCCCGACGACTCCTGCGCCGACCTCCGGAACAGACGCCTGCAGAAGCCGTGTGTTCGGAAACTTAACGAGAGGTCATCGACGCTCTGCATTTCTGAAAGGTACTTTTTGCGGGTCTTCCAGACGCTGCAGCTGGCCCTCGATGCCACGGCCAGCCAGAACTGTTTGGATTTGTTTGCTCACGACGCCGTGATAGCCCCGGACGGAGCTATCGACATCAAGGAACTGTTTCACAAGGTTATTTTGATAACTGAAGATTTTTAAGTATTGTATTGTGGATTTTTATCGTTTTTGGTCTTGTCTTAAGTACATAAAAATGTTGAATATTTTTCTAAACAGGTTTGGTGTCCGTTTGTAGTGCTTACTCTGTATTACTGTTGGTTATGTGCAAATGCTTTACACACTGCCTCTAAGATAAGCCTAACTGCTCGTGCCAAGCTACCAAGGGGGTGAGCACGGGTTATTTTAAGAGTCTAACTCCCTCACCCTGTCTAGGAAGAAGGGTCCCTATTTGGACAAAGGTGCAAGCCCTTACCAACTAGAGACCCCCATTTCTAACAATGTTTCCCTTGTCTTTATTGCTTGATTTTTCTCGTGAGAAAGTGTCACTTATAGCTATTGAATCCCACTCCTAATTACACTGAAATTCTTAAAATGTCACGCATAGCAAACTGAAACCTTGGCAGCTATGAAATGATGGAGTCTTTAAGATAAAACAAATGCTTTAAAAAATGGACACTTTAGTAATAAATAACCTAGTGCAAACAGAACTCCACTGATACCACCCTTATACTACCTCTATATGTCACCATGAAGCTTCAAGTGACTCCATCAAATAATGCTTATACAGGCTCCGGAGCATCCTTTATATTTGGGAATTAACCAATTGCACACAATTACATTTCTTTCAAGTAGCAGAAACTCTAGTAAAAAAAAAAGTGTTTCTTTTTTAACTCTCTCTTTCACAGCACAAGAGCCCCCCTCCCCAATCCCTAGCCTCAACCCATGCCCCATCCTTCTCTTTCATGCAGAGGCACCACAAGGTAAGCATTAACTGCTCTGGGCAGGTTGTTTTTGCAAAAAGGTGGATGAAGGTAGCGGAAGGGTAGAGGTAAGCAGGGTTGCATTTAGATGTTAATCTGTGAGCTGCTAAAACTCCCTGGGGCCTTATGGCCCAGGAGAAATAAGCAGAGGAGAGAGATCCAATGATATTGCCAAAGAGAAGGTCCAGAAGAGGGGGGGCCATGTAGGGGTTCATTTTCTACTTAAAAGCAGACACAGCTTACTTAGAGAGATGCCACTGGGAACAATGGGTCTTTATATATCAATGGGACCATTTTTTCTTGGCAATAACTACCAGTAGTGCAGCAGATACTGGTGCACTGGTGCATGGATGTGAGTGGCCATTGAACACAAGTTTGGACTGTTTCTATAAAACTTGATGTGTTTGGCCAATTTTCCATGCTAGCAATAGGGCCCAGGTCACTCTTGCTGCACACAACAGCGCCCAAGTAACTGGGGGGGTGGGGCATATGTGTTTTTAAAAATGTTATACAGATTGGCAAAAAGCCTACTTTGGGCATCAGGCCTAGATGTGATGGCCATGTGAAATGGGCAGTGTAAACAGCCTGCTTTGCAGAGCTGTAGGCATCATTGGTGCTGCAGCTGTAGTTTTACTCTTTTCTTTCTTGCATTAGGGAACCAGTGCATACTTGATGTGTAAGTTTTGCTTTAGGCCTCAGAGCAATGGCTCATGGAAGGGAAAAAGTGGTCCAGAGGAGACACTTTGGTTTGGGCATCCGAAGGGATGGCGTGAGATAGGTTCTCATGTTGCTAACAAGGGCAAAGGATACAGCCTGCTTTGCAAAGCAGTATCTATCAATATTGAAGGAGGTGCAGTAGCATTGGACCCCAAAGGTCTGAGCCGCCCACTGCATCACAATTATGAATGTCTTACTTTAAGAAAGGGGGGGCATAAGGACTAATTTTCTTGCAAGCATTATGGCAGAGGGCACCCTTACTATAAAAAGAAGGGACAGAAAGACAGTTTTGGAAATTGAAGTGGTGGGCAGGCATGGTGGGGAAGGTGTTAAAGAAGATATCCTGCTTCTTGGGCTGCAGTTATCATTAGTGCAGCTGGGGCATTAGGGCCCATGAGTGCAAGGGTCTCACAGCACCCCAATTAAGGGGAGTAGAATTTTGGTCAATTTTGTGTTTGTTTGATGTATTTGCTTTTTTGCAAATGTCACATTTAGTGTGGATTATGAGTTACCGAAATCCCCCCAGAAATGATCGCATAATCCTTGCCACCTGTGATCATCCCTGCTCCTTCCGCTCTCCCAATCCTTGCCATAAAGTTTTTGAAGAGGCCTCAACTTCAGAATATGTTGCTTAGAGGGGGGCTCAGTGCAAAACAGTCTAAAGACCTCTTCTATTAGAGGATATTACGCAGGGATATGCTGGAGACACCCTCTTATGGCAGAATGTTATAACCAACAGGTGGGAAAGTAGGTCAGCTATTTATTTCATGGGAAACAGCATAAAAAATAGCACGTATGTGTAATGGACGATATACATAAACATGATGTCAGTTACTCGCCAGGAGGAGAGCCTATTGGCAGAGCAGGGTTGAACTGGCTGGATTAAATGTAAGAATTATTGCTAAGAATTAATACAGCTTTCATCCGCATAACATGTGTTAGGGTGAAATACTTTTGTGTTGGCAGGGAGCTAAAGTATTACAGAAAATGAACCAATATGTGTACAGTGATTGTCGCTGTTGATCCGCGGAGAGAACCCCACAAGTGTTGGGCTGCTAGTGATCACTAGGCAGGGACACCCTTTGCTGGTGGAATTGTGTAACCTGCATATGAGCCAAAGTCTCAATAGATTCTTGCACATGAAATAAATTCCATCAAAAAGGACATGCCTATGAATATGGGCAATATACATGTATATTGATTTGGACTGCTGTAGCATTTATATAGCACTTACTACCCCCATGTGGTGTGTTGTAGCACTTGTTGTGTATGGTGGGTGGTAGGGAGGACACTGTTTTCATCCTGAGTCCATGTGCAAAATGTTTTCCAGTCATGTACAATGCCCATAAAGGTGCAGTTATTGTGCTATGGTGGCATGATGTAGGAGGGTATTTGAGAGATAAACGCCCTAATTATAATTGTAAAAAGTACAAAAACATATAAGCAGCTACACCTCACCAGTCTTGCTCTAGGGCAGCGGGATGCTCAGCATGGTTACACCAAAAAGGGAAGTACTCCAAGAACCCCCAGGAATCCATATGGTGACATGCACCAGGCAGAGATGGTGAAGAAACAGTAAAAGGATTCCAAAAGAGCAAGAATGGGAGTTGGTGGCCTGAGCAGTAGTTACACACTTTTTAAAGGCAAGGATATGGCCTGCTGCTGAATAAACACATCTCATGAACAAGGAAGAAGTAAAAGTACAGTCAAAGCTGGCAACCTGAGCATTAACCATGCAATCTTCAAAACATCCAGATTCCACCTACTCCACCAATGCGAAAGGAAGCCAAAATAAAGAATTTCGAATGCATTTTAACCTGATCTACATCATCCACCTGCTACTGCAGAATGGGTGAGGGGATCCATCTTCGCTAATGCACCCCACTATTGCTGCATCCACTGCTATTCCAGAAGAGGGAATAGCACATCACTTTGGAAATGCACCTTGCCAGACCCCGTTTGGGGTCCACAGAGCAGATTCGAGTTACTGGGCAAAAACAGTGGGGGTTAGAGTGGTTTACCTCTGGTGACCTAGGGTCCGTACTAATATGGCTCGCCAAATGGACCAAGGGCACTTCCTCTGCAGTTGGCTAACAGGGCAGTTAGGGCCAGAAGTCAAAGACTTTTCAGGAAGGTAGTGTGGGGTGAAAAGACTCAGAACACATCAAAGCATTTTAATGTCAAAGTAAATCAAAATACTACACATGATAACTAGGTTCAATACAGGGCTCAGTATCCAGAATAAAGATTCCTGCAAGTTACCCCATCACCTCTAGTGCTCCCTTCCCCATTACTCAGGGGCTCCCCCAGTCTGGCATATTTCAAGTGGATGGCAGGGTATAAGCAACAACAGCTAAGGTGCGAATTTGCAATTATCATGAGGCAGCAACTTGTATGTCAGTTCTTGTGATCCTGCACTAAAAGAGTTTATATTAATAATTCGATGCTTCTAATGGCAGGCTGGCTTTTATAGTTCAAGATAAAGAAGCAGTCTTTTTCTTCGAAGACCAACATTACCTGTTTGCATGGGACATTGCTTTACCAGCTCTGCTCAGCACACTTGTCTATACTGCAGACTCATCTCATGTTGATGGTGATGGCTCTCACAGCATGTAGTAATGGCACTGGTTCCAAGCAAAAGTATCCAAAACAGGGGCACACTAAGTGTCAAGACTCTGTACCTGGCTATTTTCAGAAGTCCTGAAATAGCATTCACAGAAAGACAAAAAGCCAGGTCCTACTTGAAACTTTATTACCTTTAACAACACAATCTATTGACTGACACCTTCTCCCCTAGTATCTATCAAATGGCAGTGCTCAGAAAAATCTAATCAGCGATCCCTTGCTGGTGATCACAGAAATTGTAAGGGCTGCCCTGTCTCCATCCTCCCTCACTTAAATGTCTAGCAGTTTTACAATCCTGCTTCAAGAATATAGTCAATGTACTTTCACTGTCTAAAGAAGCTGTATCCATCCTCCAACTTGGGCCATACTGAATCAGGGACCATTCAGAATGGATCCTAATGGTCCCAGCAAACATTCTAGCATTCCACAGTTTCACGGTCATGTTTGTGCCACAGCTACAGACATTTGACACACACACACAGGCGATTTCATTGTAAAAGTGTAGGCATCACAATGGAGCTAAACTTTTACATGAGTGTGCCTTTCACATAACTGGTTCTGTACATTGGATTTACCATAGGCCTTGGTGCACCTGCTATATTAGTATGCTAGTTGTGCCAGCTAAAAACAAGGATAAGTTTCACATGCAGTCACATTAATCAGAGTGGGGTAAACATGCATACACCATACAGGGGATATTAATGTCCTAACAGATGCCTCTCTCAGATCAAACTGCACGTAACCTTACTCTAACATTTGAGAACTCTGGTCATCAGTTTGGCAAAACTGGAAAGAGCTTCAATCTGTATGTCAATGCTGCATTTCAGCTTGGTTTTCTAGAGTGAAATCTAGCCCTTTCAATAAGATAACATAAGATAACATCCCAACAACTTGGAATGTTCACCTATCATTGACACCAACCAGTCAAGTGCCTTGGGAGTAATCTGGACCACAATCCTGGTGCCAAAAAGTAAGGCAGAATTTTAAACGGCTGCCCAATTCTGCCTATAGGATGTAGTCTTTTGCTGATAACGACTCATGAAAACTCACTACATTTGTCGTTGAGTGAGCCAGTACTGTCTGAGGTGTCATTGCCAACAATGAAGAGCTGCCTGTAGTCAGGTACATTCAACCCAGGACATTGCACAGTGTTGCCATCAACGGCATTCTGACACGCCATAGTCCAAATCTCTTTCTTATGTTGCTTCTTGGATGTCAGGGCTTTTTGGCTACAAGTAGGGAGCCAGAGGCAGCCTCATAGATTCTGTAATTTCCTATGAGCACAAGAAAGGCTCTTACTTGAATCTCACACTTTAACACAGATTGCATCTTGGCTTTAAATGAGCGAATCTTCCTATTGCGACATGATGTCTAAGGTAGACCACAGAAAACTGTCTCAACTGGCACTTAGTTGCCTTGATGGCCACTTTTGCTGACCAACACCTGTTCTAACTGCCTCAGGTGGTCCTTCCATGAGTTGTTAAAAATGGCAGTATCATAAAGGTAGGCAACACAGAAAACTTTAAGCCCTAACAGACCGTACCTCATCAAACACTGCAAGATGGAAGGAGCTTTCTTAAGCCCAAAAGGCATAACCCTGAACTAATACACGCCCTCTGACTTTGGGAATGTGGTCTTCACCTTTGAACTAGGTGTAGTGTTATCTGGCAATAACCACTTATTCAGATCCAATATGCTAAAGAAGCAAGCAGAACCCAACCGGTCCACCAATTCATCATTTCGAGGAATCGGGTTACATCAGTCTTGGTCACCTCATTGAGGGAGCAGTAGTTGATACAAAAGCGAGTGTCTGGAGGTGCTTGCTTGGTTATCATTACTGGACTAACTCAAGGACTATAGGAATACCCAATCACTCCCAGGACCAATGGCTTTGCAATCTCTGCCTTAATACATTGTTGGACCTAATCTGACATGCTGTAAGTCTGCTCTTGACTAGTATGTTATCTTTTGTGTCTGTTTGATGCATACATATAGGTGTAAGCAAAGAGAGATGGGAAAATTGTACCAGTGCCTCTCTATACTCGTCTTACTATTTAGGAGTCGGTTCAAGAACAAGTTGCACCCCTTCTACAGGACCATCCACCTCATCACTGTGCAATAGGTTAGGAAGTGCTTAGCTGCCCTACTCAACCTCCTCTGTCATTGCCAAGATATTGCCAGTAAAACCTCTCTGGAGGTAAGGCTTCATCTGGTTAACATGGAAGAATTTTCATGGTTCCAGTTTGGCACTTGTTTCCACCAAGTTGTTTACTTCAGAAACCTTCTGCATGTTTTATTTCAGCCACAGCACGTATCGTTCAAACCTCTGGGACAAATGGGCTTCATCATCAATAGCTCTTCGCCCTCTAGATTGTCAGGGTCAAACTCCACTCTGACAATCCATCATCAGCTCTTGACTTGCCTGAAGGTTTTTCTTCACCGGATTCATGTTGCACACCATTATCATTATGAAGCAAACCATTTAGCCTACATGATTCTTCTGGGATGACCTGAAAGTTCCTTCCCAAGATTCAGCCCCTAATGTAAGCGGGCAATGCTCTGGGCAACCAGGCTAAAGTTGAAAGGAACGGAACCCCCACCTCCTGCATTGGAATTTCTCTGTAGACAAATATGAGACATGGTAGAAGAAGATCCTATTTTGTCCTGACTTTTTCTGGCAACGCTCCCCTCATCGTCTTAAGGGTGTAAATAAACCCTTCCACAACCCATTGATCTGTGGGTGGTATGCCACCAAAAAGTGGTAGGACACACTAGCTTGCTCTCACATCTCTCTTATATAATAAGAGCTAATGTTTTTTCCCCTGTCAGAAATCACAGTTTAAGAAGATCCAATCCTTGAATGTATCCTGGGAGTGGCCCAGCTACTATCTGAGCAGCTGTTCTCCTTAGAAGTACCTCCTCTCTAGAAACCTGTTAGCATGATTCACCACAACCAATATATACTTTTTGTCTGATGCAGGTGTGGGCTGAAATGAACCAACAATGCCAAAGCCCACCCACTCATATGGCAACACTAACTACTGACTGTGGCATTAACAGTGTCTTGATCTTATTTTCTGTCTACTACCCAATGGGCAAGTTGGGCAGGTTCTACATAACCTGTTTAGGTCTCTGAGGATCCTTAGCCAACAAAAACAAAGAGTCCAACCGATTGTGGTTCTTCTTAATGCCCGAGTGAATTGCTAAAGGCATGTCACTGGCCAGTGACAGAAGGAAATTCCTGTGCACTACGGGAATCGCTGGCATTTTGCCAGCTCCAGGCTCAGAATTCACAAGCTCACTATACAGCAGTCCACTCTTCCGGCAAATATAAAGCTGTCCAACCACTCCCTTGCTGACCTGTTCTTGGGCTACTCTCTGAAGTCCCAAAAGTGTAGGGCATGAAACTTGTTCCAGGTGGAATTCCTTCTAGGTAGGTCCTCCAGCAACCAACAACTCATGCAACTCTTTGTAGAGACCCAGACTCCCACACCTGGCCTGCTTTGGGTGCCCCAAACTGCTCTACCTAAGGAGTGGGGGCACAGGGTGCCAAAAGCCTATGTCTTTGCAGTGTCTGCCCTAATCATGTGACTAATGTGGTCTCTGCAAATGTGAAATGGTCCCAGTTTCCTTTAGAGCTTGATGTGGCCTGTGCTCTGGTTAACACTGCTGATGTAATCCAAGCCATGTAGGCTTCCGATGCTGGAAGTACACATGGGGCAATTAAGTGATTAACCAATAAACACTCAGCACCTTTCTTCTCTCTTCCCATGCATCAAGCATGACCGAATTGCCATCAATTTTTACCTCAGCTCGGCCAATTAGGTACTCCTTGTCATCATTCAGGAACCTTCCTCTCATTGAAACTTGTTTCCAACTCTAATCCCCTTGTATTTGGATAAGTGTGCTTTAGGGCATCTGAGTCTATTTTCCTTTTCTGCCTGTGTCCTCCATTTGAAGCATTGGAAATTGTCCAGGCCCTTACTCTCTGCTTTGGAACCAGCCTAATGACAATTCCACTCTCCTTTTGGCTTCAACAGTGCTGCTTCAGCATTTTATTAATCCTGTTAGCTAACCGCTTGACAGCGAACATGGCACGCTTTTCTGGCTCCTTCTGCGTCAAGTCATACAGGTACTGCTTAGAAGGGTGGAGCACTCTTCTTTAAGCTTATCCCACTCCTTTTGGATGTCATCTTTTACCATTAACTTGTTCTTGGCATGTCAATTGTTGGCCTTCATCCGCTTACCTACTCATTCCAGGCACACAACACACCATGAATCTGCAGTTCAAATAAAACATCATCAATCTTTTGCTGTCTCTGAATTTCTGAACTGGCTTCAGCCCAAACCATCATCGCATAGCTTCCTTCATTCACTCATAATTCATTTGATCAACCACAAGCACCCTCCCAATTACTGCCTTTCCTCCTATGGACAACTGACTAATTTTTTGCCTTAGACACATCCCTTAAAGCATATTATCTACAATACCAAACCATTCTAAAATATCATGATCATTCACATACATATGCTCAAGCTCTTTTAGAACCCTCACAGGAAATCCTGCAGAGTTGGGTGGGTCACCTATCCCTGATCCATTAGTCTCTGCTGTCATCCTGAGTTTCTCTTTCTCCAAGGATATCATCTCTCACACACTTTCTCTTTCCTTTCTTTCTCTCGACTTTCCTTCTCTCTCTCTTCCTCTTCATCGTCCTTTCCTCTCTTTACATTTTTCTTTCTTCTAGACCCATTGTTCTTTTCTCTCCTGTCTCATTTGCTCTTGTCCCTGTCAGGGTGATCTCAAGATAGCCCTCTCAAACTCTCTTGCCTTCTCCTGTTTCTCAGTCTCAGCATTCTGGAGCAGCAATGGCAGGTTCAGTGTCTCAGTCAGACTTAATTCTTCCAAGGGATTCAACATTGGCACCATTGAATTGGGTGGTGAAATGTATTAGGGAAATAACAAAAAGCGAATTCAGGGACGCCTATGAATTAGCCCACTGGACCCAACAAACATACTCATATTGCACACAGTATCATTGTACTCGTTCTCTTTCCGACACATTGAAAGCCTCACCTACAACACACACAATAAAGGCATCAACCGCTGGGCTCAAGAGAGAGAACTGCACTCCACAGTTCTCTGTTTCCTGTACCTTGGAGGCAAGTGCATTGCAAGGGCATACGGCCTGCTGAGGAACAGTGTAGTTTAACCAATCTAGCACCATCTTGCCAGCACAACAATCAGTGGTGCTCAGATGGGCTGAATATATGTCAGGAATCTCAAAATGCTGTGACAAGTCAGCTGCTCCTCTTTAAAATTGCTCCAGTAACTTTTGCTTCCATGAAACATTGGAGGGGGCAGTATAAGGAGGAGCCTGGGTAATGATAATAATAGGAAAGAACATGGGCTCTACCCCGATATAAACACTTCATGTAAACTTGAATCAATTATTAAAAAACAAAATCATTTATAAATATATACTTTATATATCATGGAGAAACCATTCTTTTTTCCTACCAGAAGTTTATGAGGCTCTGTTTGTTTAAAAGTTTTAGTTTTTTGAGGTCTCATAAGATAAAAATATTCATGAAACACTGAAGAATTGGCATTTATCAGCTTTGGAGGATGAAGTGGGTGCAAGGGTATTTGAACGGAGCTTGTTATCACATAGGTAATGCAAAAGTGACAGAGGAGGCCATTGCAGTACAGCAGCTTTACTGGGCACCTCTATTATAATCTATGACTTCCCCAACCCCTCTTGGAAACCTACTTGTTACTGTGGCAGCTTCCTGTAAATTACCCATAGTTGTCATCTCTCCCACCTAGACACATTCAATCATTTTCGATGACCTTGACACTATCCTAAAAAAATTGCCTCTACCATTTACAGTGATCATCCTTGGCGATATTAACTTCAGCATATAATAATCATATCTAAAACACCCTGTACTTGCATTGCCATTTTGACTACTTCGTCTCCGACATTGCACTACACATCTCCCAACATTCCCATGGCAAACTCATTTAAAAAAAATATATATGTTCTTGATTTTTGCCGTAAGTGCAATATTATGCATACATAGTAAATCATAGTGCAGTTCCGTCTGCCTTTCAAGGCATAGTGCATCATTTAGTATTTAGTTGTGTACATTGCTAAGATCAATGTGTATTCTTTAACATGTAATAGGCAACATATCTTCAATCGTTAGGTCTGCTCGAAATTTGTAAACTACCATGTCCATAGAGTATGGGTCAGATGTCCTGGAAATCTGTAAAGTTATAACTTTAATAACATAACAACCCCCCTCGGTTAACTATCATGGCAGCCTCAACAACAGCCAGTTGTGTAAGGGATTATAGGGAGATATTTGCCTGCCTCTTACTTTCAAGCATATTCATGGGGTAGGAATCAACTCTATGGCCCGGAGATGCCTCTCCTCCCTCCTCCACATATCGAGTGCTCCTCACTGTTGTATAAGTGCCTTGGGGTAAAGGTTATTCCCATGGAAAACTTATGACCTAATTCCTCTAACACCATCCAGCATTCTCAACCAGCATTTGACGGGTACAACTCGACCAGAACCCTAATTCATCTGCCTGCTGATGTACACTCAACACTTGATGTATACTCGATTCTTACTCTATGACCAAACATAAAATCCACTTTGACTTTATCCCCTCCTGTCTCTACTAAGCTTGCACTGGCCTCAATGGTGCAACTAAACCTGCATTCTTTGGTGCCTTCAATAACACCCTATGCGGTGCTCAAACAACACTTTCTTTTTTAGAGCACTGTTTGCTGCCCACCAGCAAGTCCTGACTCCATGTCCATTTAATATTTGGCCTTACACTGCTGCCAAAAGACACGTTGTACAAAAGTGAATTGAAGATAAGCTTTGAGTGAGGGGTCAGGAAACAAGTGAATTCCAGCCTGCAGCACTAGGAAATTAAAGCTCCATGCCTCCCATCACTTGCAATTTGAAACCCGATAGTTGAACATCCAGGGAACATTTTTGAATAAATGAAAACAATATAAAATAAACATCTACAACATCATGCGTGTACACAGACATAATACTGCTCTCTTACCTGAAGGAATAGATTAATTATGCAGCAAAGCCATGTATGCATGCTGACATCGACATGGTCATACACACAGTCCAGAGCTCTGGCTGCAGGGCAACTTCTTTTAAACACCATTGGAATACTTCATTCTCACGCGGTTGATAGATAAAAAGGGCCAAATTTACTATTTTTTCATGCACTACAGCAGAAATGTGTTGTGTGAAAGGAGACAGCAGGACAATGCCAAAACTACTAAGGTAAACCTGCACTAAATGTTGCCTTGTGCCACACACACCCATACACCATAGTGCAGTGGTGTGTGTGTGTGCGTGTGCGTGTGCGTGTGTGTGTGTGGTATACCCTTCAGTACAAAATACTATGCTTAGACATACATTACGGATATAGATTCATAAGCCCTGGTTAGTGGCTTAAAACAAGTAAATTAACAAAATGAATTATATTCATTCAAGGCAAATATATACACAATAAATAAGGAAAAACAGCACAAATGCAAACAATGTAAGCTGGTGTATACTTTTGGAATGCAAATTTATGTAAAAAAATTCTAGTACAAAAAAGGGTAAAAAATATAATACACACAAATACAAAAGTGATTGAGATAATTTTTTCTCACAACAACTCTTTTCTCATAGACACTTTTGTTGTAGCCCATTTCAAATATTTTCAAATGAGGACAACATCATTGAAGATACAATGAACAATTCCAAACAGACATTCACAAAAGAAAATGGGTAGGATTGTTGGCGTTTCGGTCTTGTCTTGAGCTAACGTCTATAAGACCATCTTCAGGACAAAGTCTTCTTGTGTGAACTGAAGACCCTGGAGCAATAAATGCATATAACCCTATGTACTGGACTAATCACGGAAAAAGAGTGCAGAATGGCCTCCACACAATCTATAGTGTTTTCATGACGGCTGTCAAATTGCTTATGTTCGTCACAAGACAAAAGACAAATGTGTAACATACCAACAACTTCGGAATTCCGGAGAGCGGTGGTGGGGTGAAAACAAAATGTATTCATTTGTAAAAATTCATTAGCCGCATCGGGAGTCCGTCATGGATCGGGTCGCGATAGAAAACGCTGGAGCTCTATTACTGATTTCAATTTACCCAAGCCTCCGGGGGTTTAGTGGGTTGCCCACTTTTTTGCGAGTAGACATACATTACAGCATACATGCACAGTTAGAAAAGCTTTGACAGATATAAAAGTTTTCTCAAATGTTACACCTTTCAGAAGGAGGTAAACATTTTGAGGACAAATCACTGTCTACCTTTTTTACATAGGGGTTTGTGCCAAAATCGGTGGGTGGTCACAGGGGAACACCCATGTACCACCAATGGGATGCCCCCATAATGTAAATGGGATTCCCTCTTAATGCAAAGTAGCGCTAGGCACTGATTTACGTTACTATAAAGCTACTTTCATGGATCGGGTCGCGATAGAAAACGCTGGAGCTCTTGAAGGCACTCTCACCTATTACTGATTTCAATTTACCCAAGCCTCAAGGGTTTACTGGGTTTACCAATTTTTTTGCTAGTAGACATACATTACAGCACACAGGCAAAGTTAGAGAAGCTTCGAGAAAATTAAAAGTTTTCTCAAATGTTACACCTACCCGAAGGAGGTGAACACTTTGAGCACAAATCCCTGTCTACCTTTTTTAGTACATTGGGGGTTATGCCAAAATCGGTGGGTGGTCACATGGGAACCCCCATGTACCACCTATGGGATGCCCCCATAATGTAAATGGGATCCCCTCTTGACGCAAAGTAGCGCTAGACACTGATTTACGTTACTATAGAGCTACTTTCCAGAGCAAATCAAGATTAGCCTTGGAAAGCAAATCCCAAATAAAGACCTCTTGATGGCCTGTGTCACGTTTTGACACACTGCACTGCTGCAAAGCCCTGATACATCTGTCTCCAGGACCTTTAGGCTCTGCAGAGGCACTGTGGAAGAAACAGTCACATTTGGTGTTTTCAGATGTTCTATTTATTTTCCTTTCAAGGATGGTTCTGTCATGAGGAGAGTGGGCATTCACTTAGCTGCTGGGTTAGGACAATAGTCCTTGTTTGCGTAGTCTTGTCAAGTGAACTAACTGCCCGGACTATTATTTGGTCTCCAATGGAGGCAATCACAGAAAAAGACACACTTTTTCTGTTGTTGCCCGCTGAGTAGACAATGCGTGCAATTGTATTTTGCTTCATGGTAAGTAGATTGCTTGATTCTTGTTCGACAGTAGTGTGTCAATGTTACTGATTTCTGCAGGATAGAGAATCCCTCCTTCGCTATCCACTGTTTCTCCTTTGATTTCTTCAGCTACTTTAGTTCTGTTTCTAACCTGATGGTCTCCCTGCTTTGGACTCCTAAAAGGACCAATATCTCACTCTGCGCAGGGGGATAAGACAGGGCCCCTGCTGCCCATGTGCTGTAGGGGTGTCCCCATCCTTCAAAGCCTCGGGACTATGACTATTGGTGGAATATGAGAGTCCCAGCGGTCTGCAACACATTCTGCAGTGTTTGGGGATTGGCAGCGGGGGTTGCTGCGTGACTGCCCTTTTCACTTTTGCGGCTCTGTCCTCAACTGGAATCGGATGTTACGTTGAGGACGCTCGCCATGTCTGTGCGGCATGTGCGTTCGCTAAAAAAGATATTAAAAAAACGTGAGTGACGGACGAGCTTGTGGACAGATCAGGGACTTTATCAGAGTCAGGCACAAGAAAATAGAGCCGGGAATACAGTTTCTACAATGTAAAGCGTGGCGGACGAAAAGCATGTCTGGCGCTGAGGCAGGGAAGCACAAGAAGAAGGAAAGTAGTCCCCAAAGGAAGACATAAACACATAAAGCGTAACAATATAGTACTTGGTCGGTGCTGCTTGGAGAAAACCGGAAACGAGAAGGAGGGACAAAGACTGCAGATTGTCCATTGGCAAGCAAGTATTTGTAAAGGGCACTAACTTAGGCCAATAAAAAGCTGCAGGCAAGCCATGGGTGGAGTTCAACTCCTAAACAATACACAACAGGTCGCTAAGCGACAGCGCAAGCGCTGTACGCTCAACCTAAAATTAGATTTTCTACATGGCACAGGTGCTTTCTTTGCCATGTGTTACTGCAGTACTTTTTAACTGCCGCCCAGCCAGGGAACAACGGTGCTACCTTGAGACCCACATTTTTCTGTCATATGGTTGGATGGTGTAAATATACACTGGATCCCTGATATGATATTCACCTTCAATGCCGCTGGAGCAATTTCTGCTCACAGCACCTTACAGTGGCCTCATTAGAGTGTTAAGTATAATAAATGAATGAAATAATGTTTACAATACTAAACTGGGAGCAGAGCACACACACTTCAGCAATGGAGTCGGTGTCACAGTGCACAGTCCCAATCCCAGCAAAAATAGGGTTCAGGGGTGACAATGCACAGGGGATTGCTACAATCCCTGTGCAGTTCCAATATGGGGGAGGAAACACATCTAGTTCACTGCACCTCCCTCTTGCAGCAATGTCTGCTGTTTCAGAATAGGGACCAGTACACAACTCTAGGAATATACCTCAACCTTCACATACAGCACTCACTGCAAGTGCAGTGCAAACCTTTCCAAGGATTAGAGCTGTGTCACCAAACCCTGGCCTCTAACACCTCTGCGATTGCAATACAAAGCCTTTCCACATCTCAGCCAAGTTAGCTCAATAGCACGTACAGGAAGTGTAGGCATAAGTGTTTCTAATGTCTATGCACATCTACCTTGATTGGTCATTTTGACGAATCCTCATCTACTCTGACCACAAGTGATGCATAGCATGTTGATGTTCCTGACAACAGGCCTAATAAGGGTAACAGCCTGCTACCTTGTCCAATTGTAGAAGCCCTCTGCCTCATGACTTCAGATGGCTGATGCCTTCAATAAAGAGAGACTAGATGCTTGATGCTATTGCCTCTAGTAACATATCAACTGTTTACATCCCCTTTTGCCTGCAATAGGCTAGTCCCTCTAGAGGCCCGCTAACCATTCAAAGGAAGAGCATGCGACTGAGATGGGTGTATTTCAAAAGCCCTCTCAGAGGGCATGGTCAGAATCTCTACGAGGGTATCATGGATGGTGCCCCATCAGAGCAGGAGTAAAGGACGACTGCCTGGTTAAGTGGCTGCCTTGTTGTCCACTATGGGACGGACGCCTTTATTTTGCCATTTACTCACATGCACACAATGGTGTGCTGATGACAGGGAGCGCTTCCCAAAGTGGCAATGTTGATAGTACTTGTGGTGGTAATATAACTAACTTCAAGAGCTCAGCCCTGCCTCAAGGTCCCTGTTTCTGTTCCTCATTGGTTGAGCACGATGGAGGCTCAGCCAGTGAGAAGCAGACACCGGGCGCTAGGTGAAACAATGATGAGCTTGCAAAGCCATTGAAGCCTGTCTAGGGCTGCAGCCAATGTCCTGTTGGTGCATGAACCAGGGCATTGGTTCTGCATCGGCACTAGGGTCCAGGAGAAAGAGTTGCCCACCATAATCCTCTGCCCCCTGTACTCTGGAGGCAAGCCAGCGCTGCCTCATGCAGCAGGTAGGATCCTTCCTAGCCCCCTTTACAATATTTGCCATGCTGTCGGACTGCGACAAATCACCCCTCCAGCACCATCTGGCCTCCATTACCATCCGTAGAGTTCAGTGTGATCCCGACTCGAGAGTCTCAAGAAGCTGTGACAAGTTGTTCCACTTTAAAAATGTACCTCTAATTTCTGAGGCCCTGTGATTTTAAAATTCTTGATTTTAAGGTGCAGCTCACAGCTCTTCATCATTCGCCATCACACTTTGTCACCGCTGCCATTATCCGCCAGCGGCGTGAGGCACTGATGTGAAGGCGAAGACACGGAAGTAGGATTGGCATGTCCACATCAAAACAAAGTGAACATAATGCCATGACCTATTTAACAGACAAGGAGAAGGGGAGGGCCCAACGAGATCATGATCTATGAAGGAGGTCTTTAAATGACCCTGCAATAACTTGAACAGTGGGTGCCCTAAGTACTCCAAGGCATGAGAGAGGGCAGGTCAGAGGCCTCTTAAAGTAACAGGCATTCTTCCCAGCACAGACTGCGTGACGTAACACAAAATGATGGGGACTGAACTGTCTCCTCCCTGGCAGTTCGCCTACCCCAGGAAGTATGTAAATCACATGCCACCTCTCAGGAGTGTGACCTGCCTCTCCATGTCTGCCCTGCGCTTTGTGACTTATTTAGGTTTATAACTCGGGCGGTGCGTGTGGGCAGCCTTTGAGCAACTGGTCTCGGCTCCATTGTTACCATCTGTGAGGGCAGTTCCCCGTTTGTTTACTCAGGCTGTGCTGGCTTCCTCGGGAGGCACAGTTGCTTCTTTATTGCTGTCCTGGGCACCTTTGATCACAAAACGTGCAATACAGAGGAGTACACATAACGCATTTGTAATAATATATTACATGCCTTGCTCGGTTCTAGTTTTTACAGTTCTATATAGCACGAACCCGATCTGAAGTTATCAGAGCCCTTTCCATAAGCACTGGTTGCATTACAGACGGACGCATTCATTTTTAGGCACAGGGA
The DNA here is from genome assembly GCF_964204655.1 of Triturus cristatus. Classification (NCBI taxonomy): domain Eukaryota; kingdom Metazoa; phylum Chordata; class Amphibia; order Caudata; family Salamandridae; genus Triturus; species Triturus cristatus. The sequence continues at coordinate 1,426,884,465 of NC_140589.1, forward strand.
GATTGAGGGGAGATTGAGTGATTTGCCAAGCTTTCCAAAAGCACTAGCACCACCCTTGGCAACACGCACCACCCTTGGCAACACACCCCACCCCAACACACATAGCATGCATGCAAATAAATAAATACACCACACATTTCTTTGTTTGGGTAAATATTGCTGCAGGTTAATTACATACAATGGTATGCAATATGGTGGGTTATCTGACGGGCGATCCAAGGGCAGGCAACCATCTGGGCCGCCTGCCCGCCTGATGAGCCAAGCAGCACTGGGGCGAACCCCATCTGTGCTGCCCCTTCTGGTGATCCTCTTCCCAGATCACGTGACACCTTGGTCCCTTATTACTCACGCCCCTTTCAGGGCAGAGAGTAGCAAGGCAAGCCCCCGGTTGTTCAGGCCCACAATTGCCCGAAGGACTAACGGGGCACCAACATGGTTTTCCTGGAACCTTCCATGAGGCTCCTGGGACTTGGTTCTGGCAACCCTATTGTGCTGCGCAGAGGTACTCTTCTGTACCCATTTGCTTCCAGATCGCCCTGTAACTCCGCCACAGCTCTTGAGGTGGCCACCGTCACCGCCAGAGCTCCCCACCAAAACAGCTATGGTCTTACCTGCGACCTCTCATCTCTGGAGCCTCCTACAAATCTAGAAGAAAGAGTCCATCCCTACAGGTGCACGCCTGGCTGGCCTGTGCCACCAAGACAGATGTCTTCTCGTTTGCCACCTCTCATTCCCAAGGCCCCCTGCATGTCCAAGAGAAACAAATCCATTCCCAAAGGCAACAATGGACCCCATCTTTATCAAGTATCCTTTAACATTAGCCTGAATCAGCTTGTGTCTGATGAAACCCAGACCCCTCTGGTCTGCGAACTTGCCCCATGAACTGTTCATTCTTTTTCGGGAATGTTCAACAGCCTCCTCTGCCTTCCCCCCGTGTCACACTCTGTGGGAAATCATCCCAGACCACCAGAGCTAACATTGACCCATGTCTTTGCTGACCCCACCTAAGTCAACGTATATTGAACAATGCCCCACTACCCCTGGCAATGGAGTCTTAGCCTCCTAAGTGGATCACCAAGGTGTTAGGGAGACCTTCCCTTCCAGCCAGTCTCTGCCCCAGTCTGTTCGGAGCTGCTCCAACTCATTCAAGGGAACCCCATGCAGATAAGCTAGTGTCTGGTGAACCAAAGCCCCTAGGCCTATGAACTTGTGCATTGACTATTCACACTCCTGCGGGATAGTACCCCTGCCTCACATAGCTCAGTCCCGTGCTAACTCTGGGCGGGATGATTACAGGCACCAACGCTCACAGTGCCCCATCCATTAGATGATCTCACTGGGCCGCCATCCTTGTAGCACCATGTGTGTCTGAACACCTGTGTCCCCAAACTATGGGACGGCAGCCCATTTGTTAGGTGACCGCTCCCACAAGCCGCTTGCCTACTTTGGCTATTAGGGCAAGAAGATTTTAACTTAATATTTCTGCACCGTCCCATTGATTGCTAATTCATGATGCACAGGAATGTTTCTATCTAGAAGTAAGTGACAATGAGCAAGTGTGTCCTCATGCACTTGCCGTGCACCCCTTCTTCCTTATGGGAATTTCACCTGCTCAGCTCCCTCTGTGGTGAAACCCCCTAGGCTTACCAGCTTAATGCATCTGCCTGATTTAATACAAAGCGCACTGTCTGTAATGTGGTGCCTCATAATCGGGATTGACTAAGTCCTACTTTACCCCCATGCTAGCTCCTTCCCCAATTAGAGGGGTGGGTTTCACCCTGCCCACCCTGTGCATCCTCAACAGTGGAAAATTACCCTAAATTTTAATTTTGTTGAATACCGGACGTTCCAAATGTTCTTTTTACATGGCAGCCTTACGTGCTTGGCACCTAGTTTCTTGATTTATTGGGAGAGCAGCACACTATGTTGTAAGTTTGGCTGACCGCGTCCCCACCCAGCGTGGCTGCTATAGCTAACCAGCGGGGCATTTGAGCATAACTGCAGCAACATGTCACCTCCCTTGGTTCAGGGGTGCCCTTGCTTTGCCCCGTTTGGCCAGACAATTGCACAGACCCCTTTGATTGCTAAACCTTGGTGAACACCTTGCTGGTGTCAAATCTGGTTTGAAAGAATATATGTATTGTGCCAATCTATTGACGACACCTCACCCTTTCCTGCAGCGACAGCTTACGCAGCGCACCCCGCTTGCTTAAGTGCAGTCAGATCACATATGCACAGTGCCTGCTGTCCATCTCTGAGCCTGGATGCTCAAACCAGCAAAAGTGTCGGAATCCCAGGTTCCCAATTTCCTGTTTTGCTGCAGTAAACTTTTAGTGACCTGCTGGGAGATACCACAACCCGCATTGGCCATGAGAACCTTAAGAAGCACACAATATCCACCTGGGCGTACCTCTAAATGAGACTGGCTCCACGCAGCCGTGAGGCCAGAGACACACACACATTAAACCTTTTTACTGGCCTCTTTAATGCCACTTGGCGTCCTCACGGATACTGTGTATCAGAATGAACTATGCACAGGTGATTGACATTCTCCCACTTGCAGTTGATTGTGAAACATTTTGGATTAGACCATCGAATTCAGGCCGCCACACCCTGGGTGGAGTCTAGCACTCCCCATACTTCTGCTAGTGTAAACCACGGTCATGCCTCTTGTTCAGATGAGTTCAGCAATTGAAGACCCTGACAGGGGCCTGATACTGGGCTGTGTGTATGCGGCCCAGGGTGCCTTAACCAATCAGCTTAGTGTGGGTGGGTGCTGACATTGCCTGGCTGTATTGTGCCCACTGTTTGGGGACACCTCACCCATTTGTGGAGTGACAACTTACGCAGCTCACCAGGCTTGTTTCACTGCCGTCCATTCACAGATGCACAGTACCATAGCTAAATTAAGCCTTGATGTCCTGTATGGGTCCCAACCAACACTTAAAGGAATGCTTGCTGTGTAGGTGATGCAGCCTGCATAGACTAAGCTAAGACAGGGTGCACTTGCTCTGTGATCCCCTGGCCACTTGTCTGGCCTTCCTCTATGCCCAGGGGTATCTAGGGCAAAGCATAAATTCTGAAATTATGAAAATGTGCAAGAACTGTCATAAGTCTTCGCCTACATGAGTCACCCAACACCAAGTTGGCCCCGTCTAACCTTGTGTTCTGGTGCCAGGTTTGGAAAGGTGTTTCCCCTGTTCTGTCAACTCCTGTGCTGTTCTGCAAACACTCTTCCCAGGCCAGAGTGCGAGAGTCCCCTAAAATTGATATCAAGATTCCCAGTGTCATGCTTTGGATATATGTCTATTGTGCATATGACACCACGTGCCCCACTTTGATTAGGCTGTTTCAAACTCGTTGCCTGCGCCACCCTTCCGGCCTATGGAACTAAACTAAACTCTTGCTTACTACACTGCTTAGTCAGCCCATTGCATTCCAAATTCCTGGACAATTCCCGTTTCTGACTGTATTTGGGAACACATTCCCCCAATGGTATCTTGGCGCTGCATAACATGTTTATTGTTATGCAACTCCATGATACTTGTTTTATCGACCTCAGATGGCTGAAATGTTAAGTGGATCTGCCAGGATCTGAATCTGGGACCAAGAAGTCGAAAACAAGCCACTCTGTTCTGCCGCTCCCCAGGCTTGACAGTGTGTTGTATGTGATGTTAAAATGGAGGTATAAGGCAGTCCTTCCCAAATCCTTATGGTGCGTAGCTTTGTGACCCGCCGGCTGGTAGTTGCGGCATCTGTCATTGCCTCCAGATATACTGCACACGCAACACTACACCTACACAAGCAAGTACGAATGAAGTGAAAGACCACCGAACCGGGGTCAGACTGCAGTCATGAGACAAACGACTAGAAACTAGAGGTCATTACCGGATGCCCAGCGACTTAACAAGAGCCGTATCCAATGTAACACTTCCAAGTGGTGCAGGGCACTTGCTACAAAAGAACTGCAAAAAATGTGCTTTCTTAACATGGCTTGTTATTCTGCAGTCATGGAGCCTTGGGTGGTAGAGAGCTATACCTGAGCTCCAGTTAAATTGCCTCTTCCATACGATGCGATTAAGTGCCTTCCCAGAAACACGATCCAGGTAAACAAGTAAAAGTTCTGGTAATCCACCACACCTTGCTCCTCTGTGGCTAAAAGCGGGAAATGAAACCCCTCGAACGGCAGCCATGAAGGCTAATGGGATGAGCGAACACTGCTGATGCAACTCCTCCCAGGTTATCGCTTGTAAAGACTGCAATCATGAGACAATCCACACCTTTTATGGGTACCAGACTCTGTTGAAAAGTACCCGTAGTGCCTTCTTAAATTCTTGTAAGCCTATGATTCATAAGGATGCTTTGATTACCCTTGGAATTGCATACATTCATGAATGGCCCCAAAATTTTGTGATAGCCACCTACTAGTTAACAACTCACTTTGTTTGCGAAGAAACACAGCCCCTTATCAAATTGGCGCCCGCCAAGTACAAATTTCGTTTTATTCATCTCACTCTGTGAAAGCAACTAACACCAACCCCACTAATCCCCCGGGTAGCATGACTTAATACCCTATATGGTGCACCGATGAGTACCATGCCACCCTATCGCTCGCCTTCTTGAGCGCTTCGCCATACACCAAAACCCATTTAAACGGCAGGGGAGTCTGCAACCCCTCGGGGTCAACCTGCAGGACCAACTCAAGTCACTCTGGATTTCTTTTCCCACCTTGAAGGGTAGGGTTAAAAGTGCACTGTCAGCGGGGCATATTTCCAGCACCGGTGCTGAACAGGCCTCTCCGAAGACTTCTTACTTGGCCACTCCTGTCGCAAACACTCAAACCGCACCGTGAAACAAAGGCAACCGCACCATGACAACATCAATAAAAAGGGGGGAACTACGCTCACCTCAAGACTCATTTAACAACAATAATAAGGACGGCTTACAGAGCATCACCGCAAACCGCATCACTGAAGCATTTGTTGCATGAAGTTTTGTGACCTACAAAATAATGCTTATTTCATCAGCCACCAAAAGATGGAAGGCTGAGATGGCCACACCTGGATCCGTCCACCCCTGTGGTGGATCTATTCCTAGATCCTCCGCCATTCCAGGTCTCTTCTTCCCACCGCCCCGGTCCTTGCTCCACTGCACAGCAGGGGAGTGCGCTCAGTGGAGCCGTGAATTTCCAACCTCTGATTACTCAGCTCCCGTCATAAACACCGGTTATAAGCTGCAGTGAAAGCGCATCGAGGCTAGAGCGGCACCTCAGGTTTGCAGTCCCCTGGGTAAGGCCTCCATTTAAATGACAGACCCAGGACACGTTTAAGAGCCTCTCCCAGCGTGCTCCTTTGAAGCGCACTCGTAGACAGCAGAGTGTCCGCCCCATTCCAGGCTATTACCGACACTGACCCCATTCCTGAACCTTCCACCCACAAATCACTGTGATCGGCTCTCACAGTCTAATGAGTTCAAGGGAGATGTAATACAAGACTTCCACACCCAGGTTGGCCTAAGGCAATCAACAAAAGGGGGCGAAACGGAAACAGAGTTTAGTTATTTGGTGAGAAGAGGTCACCCGGGCAAACCCAGCACCCCATATTTGTCGAGACCACATCCTTCCCCAGCCCCAACACCGGGCCCCAGGAAGCTGCTAACCCAGCCTGCCTGGACCACACTGGAGGGAAGGGCCTACTCTAGGGCACCTGGGGGCGTCCTTGAAGAGGTCTGAGGCGCTCCAGAATACCCAGTGCGCATCCGATGCTGCATGTGTACGAGGTGGTGGAGGAGACGACGATCCCCGAAGGTATTGGAGCGCTTAACACGAGCACCAGTAATGTTACACAAGGACACGTTCATTTATTGGTGGACACGGGGAGATTCAGTGATTTGCCCAGAAACACCGGATGCTGACCCACCCACCGCTGGGCCTCGGACCTGGTTCCCCAGCTCTAGTCTGGCCTTTGCCTGGGCAGCCAACAATACAGACTTTGTCTCAAGTGAATTTAAGGAGCACAGTGAGGTGCGCTGCCGGGCCAGCTGAGGTGTACCTTGAGAGAACTACAGGGTGTTCTGACACTGCATTTGCACACTGCAGACAATGCAGCGCCCATCTGTAGTTTACACTGCAGGTAATACACGTAAACACGGCTCACTCTGCAAGCAGACATGAACTAATCACAGGTGCATAAGTACTGCTCTACAGTCAACTGCTACACACAGTCCAAATAAGTGATAGGGGGCACAGCAGGTAGGAGGCAGGGGGCAAGCTGCCATGTGACCGGAACCCCAAGTTCTGGTATGCCAGAGGCACAAGGCCCAAGTTTCGTCCTATTTTACCTGACCTGGTTCAAGTAACTGCAGGCCCTTCCCCCAGCATTGAGACACTCCAGAATAATTCAATAGCAGAGTCTGCTTGACACGCATAAGATATCCTGGGGAACAAGGCCTCAAACACCAGCACCTCCTCCCATGCGGCCCATGGCAGGGTCCTGCTCAAACACCCCAGGAGCGAGCCATTCACACCAGCGGCCTACCGGGGCGGAAGGGGCGCAACCCGCTACGCCACATACACACAATACCATGTATTGCACCCCCTAGGACGCGCCTTCAGCCCCGCGCGCGAGGATCAAACCCTGGACCCCCGGTTCACACCCCATAACCACACATGCATAGGGACATCGCACCTCCTGGTCCGCAGCACCCTCTGCCCCCACCAGGGAGGGGGCATAACCCGCAAAGCGTGATCGCTATCATCCTCCAGAGCCCCCGCAGTGATGTGCAAATGACCACAATATGGGCGCATTGTGCAGAAGACTACATACCCGCATACTGGGACCGGCAAGAAGCATCCCGAGAGCGGAGCCTCACTTTTCGGCGCTCAACCATGTTCGCTCTTTGCTCTAGCAAACAACTCAATTGATGGACAATGAGTAATGCTGGAACCACTGCTGGCGGTACTACCTCGTCCCCGGGAGTGGGAGGGCCATAACCCCATGGGCCAAAACATCTTGCCTAGGAAACAGTGGGAGGTGAGAGGCATGTTATTCGCTAACCACCCGTCCCTCACGCCACCACCGGGTAGCATGGGGGGCCATAGATCATGCGGTGGAGAACCGCGACCCGGGACTCAAACCCGGCGCACATCCCCCCTCCTATAATGAGCCTGCAACTACCCCATACACCCGTGGGCAGGTCCGCCCCCCGTCGCTGTCTGCATTGCCACCCTCACAAGCCCAATGCCATGCGTCTAGAACCCGTGAGGCACGCAGACCCAAACTCCACAGGGAAATGCATCTCCGCAGTCACCGATGCATTTTAAGAAAGGATGAGCCGCCCCACATCGCAAAGTTGTGCTCTTCCTGTGAACAGGGTCTGAGAGCGGGTAAAGTCAGACACACTGAGCCATGCCAGCCACACTCACACGGTAACAGCCTCTTTGAGTCTGAGTCCGGGCTCAGTGCGCCACAGACCCTGCCGGGGCGGGTGGGCGATAATCGGTGTTACTAAAGAGGGCATGCTGCCCCCCTCAGTGAGAATGCCCCGAGGCCCAGGTCCTGAGTGGTCCACCCAGCGGCCCACAATTACAACCGGGCCCATGCAGCATGGTCAGCTCCATGCACTGCCATGCCTGAGGAACACCGTCCCATGGGGATCTATCTACCCCGCAGGTGGAACACCAGTGTGGGCCCCCGGAAGGAGGAAGGCCTGTGCGGGCGTATGGCATGTAAGCGGGAAGTGGGGCACCCACTATGCAAGGCGCTTTACCCGCTCAAGGCAGGAACCACCACCCCATCCCAGTTGGTCACCCCGGCAAAACCACACCACAGCACCCCACAGCACCCCCAGCGCTCCCTGCAGGTCGACGCTCCCAAGCTGGGAGGCCTAAGCCTCCAGCTCTGCGTCCTCCCCCGGTCAACACAGTCCTGGCCTTACAGCAGTAGTGCCCCCGGTACCCTGAAGCTTGCCTCCCCCCCCCCCACTTGCGAGCCGCTGCCCCAGCCGAAGCCGGTCACACGACCCAGCATCCTAGAAAGTGGAGAGGGGGGGGAGTGGCAACGCAACACTCACCGCAGCTCCTGGGAAATCCAGATGGCGACCACGGGCAAACACACACCGGTGTGTCTGGCGCGCAAAAGAGGAAGTCCAAATGGAGGGGGAGGCCTATATACCCCTCCCCTGATCCTCGCGCACCGGAAGTGACGCGCGCCGCAGGCCAGGCTGGGGGGGGGGGCACCTCCCTGAGTCCCCGCACCAATAAGGGGGTGGAATGGTGCCCCGATGGCACTAGAGAGCCGCCCTCTTTAGTGGCCCCCTGCGGGGGTCTCAGGCAGCCGCATAGTGCTTATTTACTGACAACCGCCTTTCCGCACCATTCTGCAAGATACTCCCATCACCTGCAATTATGTTATTCCATCCTTTGTTAAGCCGAAGCCAGTCACACGACCCAGCATCCTAGAAAGTGGAGAGGGGGGGGAGTGGCAACGCAACACTCACTGCACTAAATGCAGCTCCTGGGAAATCCGGACGGCGACCACAGGCAAACACACGACGGCGTGTCTGGCGCGCAAAAGAGGAAGCCCAAATGGAGGGGGAGGCCTATATACCCCTCCCCTGATCCTCGCGCACCGGAAGTGATGCACGCCTTGCACGCCGCAGGCCAGGCTGGTGGGGGGGACCCCTCAATGAGTCCCCGCACCAATAAGGGGGTGGGATGGTGCCCCGATGGCACTAGAGCGCCGCCCTCTTTAGTGGCCCCCTGCGGGGGCCTCAGGCAGCCGCATAGTGTGTATCTACTGACATCCGCCTTTCCGCACCGTTCTGCAAGACACTCCCATCACCTGCAATTATGTTATTCCATCCTTTGTTAAGATAAAAACAAACATACACTGACCTGCTCCTTATAAAGGAGGAAGACAAAAATTAAAATGTGTCTGAAAGAAAAATGTACGCAGCATATGCTAACTGTAATCATTATTTAGAGTTGAAGGACGTATTTATAGTATCTTGTTCTATCTTGGTTATTGTTGCTTGCGCGGGACATTTATAGTATGCAGCGTTTGTTTTTAGCAGTAAAAGTTATTGCTGCCCCCAAAGGATATTTAGAAAATGCAGTCTTTGTTTTACCATCTTGAACAATTTGTTCCTTAAGCTATATAAACTGCTGTTTTGGAAACATAAATTTAAAAAAAAAGATGTTATAGTTTCTGTTATTAGGAAAACAAGTGAAGTATACATGCTTTAGTATATCTTTAAACCCTAGGCGTTTTTCTTTCAAGGTTCCGAAAACGTGATATTTGCAAACACCCACTTTTGAACTATTAACAAGCGCCTTTACTGCTCCTGTGGGGCCTTTCTAACCTTCAGCCTTTGTTTTAATAGCAGGTAAATTTGTTATCGGGGACAGTTGACACGACTGCATACATTTATATGTGTTTGTGTTCAGCCCCTGCAGTCCAAAAGGATACTTTTATTTTGGTGCCTCATAGACTGACTGTTCTCTCCCTCGTGGCACTTTACACATACTTTTATTAATCGCAAATACCGTCCCTGTCTCCTCCCTCGGTGTGTGTTTGCATAGTGGAGATACAGGCTTCAGTGGGGACGCTGCCCAGGCACTATATCCAGGCATGACTCATTCTTTTTAATCTAGGATCCCATCCTGCTTTCTTTATTAGCTTTCTTACAGAAGGGATACTTTTGGGCACCTATCTTCTGCAAACAAATGGGCCTGGTAAGTTTTAATTTATGCTGCCAGTGTGAGTCATGTCAGAAGAATCACACATTTAGACCTGGTTCCCCTTAGAAGGAATCTTAGAAATTAGGAATTATATCCTCATCATTAACTAAAGACAGCTGACTGACGGGCGTGGAGCTCCTTATGATACAGCAGCTTAAGGAAACACAATGTCGGCCTGACATTGACATTAGACATTAATTTATTAATGATGGACTTTGGTCAATTCTATAGAAAGCGTCACAACCCTAACCTGCCACATAAAATGCACATCTCATGCCCAAGGGCACAGCCTTATTACAGGACAGTCTCAGTGGTTTGTAGAGATTTCTGTGACTTTGAGATATAGAGCTTCCTCTTCACACATTAGCTCTTGGTCCACAGCCCACAAATATCACACATGTTCCTCTTGGGCCTCGAGATCTGCGTGACAGTGAATAGTACCTTCTGCTCTAAGAGGGCCAGGGCCTGCCTACTATGTGCAGTGGAAAAGAAACAAGCATTTGCAATGCATGAGGTCCCACATTTGCGAGAGTTTGAGCTATTGGCAGCGGGGCATATTTCCAGCACCGGTGCTGAACAGGCCTCTCCCAAGACTTCTTACTTGGCCTCTCCTGTCGCAAACACTCAAACCGCACAGTGAAACAAAGGCAACCGCACCATGACAACATCAAGAAAAAGAGGGGGGGGACTAAGCTCACCTCCAGACTCATTTAACAACACTAATAAGGACGGCTTACAGAGAGTCACCGCAAACCGCATCACTGAAGCATTTGTTGCATGAAGTTTTGTGACCTACAAAATAATGCTTATTTCATCAGCCACCAAAAGATGGAAGGCTGAGATGGCCACACCTGGATCCGTCCGGCCCTGTGGTGGATCTATTCCTAGATTCTCCGCCATTCCAGGTCGCTTCTCCCTTCTGCCCCGGTCCTCGCTCCACTGCACAGCAGGGGAGTGCGCTCAGTGGAGCCGTGAATTTCCAACCTCTGATTACTCATCTTCCGTCATAAACACCGGTTATAAGCTGCAGTGAAAGTGCATCGAGGCTAGAGCGGCACCTCAGGGTTGCAGTCCCCTGGGTAAGGCCTCCATTTAAACGACAGACCCAGGACACGTTTAAGAGCCTCTCCCAGCGTGCTCCTTTGAAGCGCACTCGTAGACAGCAGAGTGGCCGCCTCATTCCAGGCTATTACCGACACTGACCCCATTCCTGAACCTTTCACCCACAAATCACTGTGATCAGCTCTCACAGTCTAATGAGTTCAAGGGAAGCAACACAAGACTTCCACACCCAGAATGGCCTAAGGCAGTCAACAAAAGGGGGCGAAACGGAAACAGAGTCTAGTTACCTGGTGAGAAGAGGTCACCCGGGCAAACCCGGCACCCCATATTTGTCATGACCACATCCTACCCCAGCCCCAACACCGGGCCCCAGGAAGCTGCTAACCCAGCCTGCCTGGACCACACTGGAAGGAAGGGCCTACTCTAGGGCACCTGGGGGCGTCCTTGAAGAGGTCTGAGGCGCTTCTAAATAACCAGTGCGCATCCAATGCTGCATGTATACGAGGTGGTGGAGGAGACGACGATCCCCGAAGGTATTGGAGCGCTTAGCACAAGCACCAGTTATGTTGCACAAGGACACGTTCATTTATTGGTGGACACGGGGAGATTCAGTGATTTGCCCAGAAACACCGGATGCTGGCCCACCGCTGGGCCTCGTACCTGGTTCCCTAGCTCCCAAGTCGGCAGCTCTAGCCGTAAGGCTACATCCTGTCCCATGTCCTTTGCCCAGGCTGCCAACAATACAGACTTTGTCTCAAGTGAATTTAAGGAGCACAGTGAGGTGCGCTGCCGGGCCAGCTAGGGTGTACCTTGAGAGAACTACAGGGTGTTGTGACACTGCATTTGCACACTGCAGAGAATGCAGCGCCCATCTGTAGTTTACACTGCAGGTAATACATGTAAACACGGCTCACTCTGCACACAGACATGAACTAATCACAGGTGCATAAGTACTGCTCTACAGTCAACTGTTACACACAGTCCAAATAAGTGATAGGGGGCACAGCAGGTAGGAGGCAGGAGGCAAGCTGCCACGTGACCGAAACCCCAAGTTCTGGCATGCCAGAGGCACAAGGCACAAGTTTCGTCCTGTTTTACCTGGCCTGGTTCAAGTTACTGCAGGCCCTTCCCCCATCATTGAGACACTCCGGAATAATTCAATAGCAGAGTCTGCTCCACACGCATAAGATATCCTGGGGAACAAAGTCTCAAACACCAGCACCTCCTTCCATGCGGCCCATGGCAGGGTCCTGCTCAAACACCCCAGGGGTGAGCCATTCACACCAGCGGCCTACCGGGGTGGAAGGGGTGCACGCAACCCGCTACGCCACATACACACCATGTATTGCACCCCCTAAGATGCGCCTCCAGCCCCGCGCTGAGGATCAAACCCTGGACCCCCGGTTCACACCCCTGCATAACCACACACGCGTAGGGACACCGCACCCACCCGGTCCGCAGCACCCTCTGCCCCCACCAGGGAGGGGGCATTACCCACAAAGCGTGATTGCTATCGTCCTCCAGAGCCCCGCAGTGATGTGCAAATGACCACAATGTGGGCGCATTGTACAGAAGACTATCTACCCGCATACTGGGACCGGCAAGAAGCATCCCGAGAGCGGAGCCTCACTTTTCGGCGCTCAACCATGTTCGCTCTTTGCTCTAGCAAACAGCTCAATTGATGGACAATGAGTAATACTCGAACCACTCCTGGCGCTACTACCTCGTCCCCGGGAGGGGGAGGGCCATGACCCCATGGGACAAAGCATCTTGCCTAGGAAACAGTGGGAGGTGAGAGGCATGTTATTCGCTGACCGCCCATCCCTCACGCCACCACCGGGTAGCGTGGGGAGCCATAGATCATGCGGTGGAGAACAGCGACCTGGGACTCAAACCCGGCGCACCTCCCCCCTCCAATAATTAGCCTGCAACCACCCTATACACCCGTGGGCAGGTCCGCCCCCCGTCGCTGTCTGCATTGCCGCATTCACAAGCCCAATGCCACGCGTCTAGAACACGTGAGGCACGCAGACCCAAACTCCACCCCATTCCAGCTAGTCACCCCAGCAAAACCACAAAGCCCCGCAGTACCCCGAGGGCTCTCAGCAGGTTGACACTCCCAAGCTGGGTGGCCTAAGCCTCCAGCTCTGCGTACTCCCCTGGTCAACACAGTCCTGGCCTTACAGCGGTAGCGCACCCGGTACGCTGAAGCTTGTCTCCCCCCCACTTGCGAGCCGCTGCCCCAGCCGAAGCTGGTCACACGACCCAGCATCCTAGAAAGTGGAGGGGGGGAGTGGCAACGCAACACTCACCGCAGCTCCTGGGAAATCCAGATGGCGACCACGGGCATACACTGACCTGCTCCTTATAAAGAAGGAAGACAAAAATTAAAATGTGTCTGAAAGAAAAATGTACGCAGCATATGCTATCTGTAATCATTATTTAGAGTTGAAGGACGTATTTATAGTATCTTGTTCTATCTTGGTTATTGTTGCTTGCGCGGGACATTTATAGTATGCAGCGTTTGTTTTTAGCAGTAAAAGCTATTGCTGCCCCCAAAGGATATTTAGAAAATGCAGCCTTTGTTTTACCATCTTGAACAATTTGTTCCTTAAGCTATATAAACTGCTGTTTTGGAAACATAAATTTAAAAAAAAGATGTTATAGTTTCTGTTATTAGGAAAACAAGTGAAGTATACATGCTTTAGTATATCTTTAAACCCTAGGCGTGTTTATTTCAAGGTTCCGAAAACGTGATATTTGTAAACACCCACTTTTGAACTATTAACAAGCGCCTTTACTGCTCCTGTGGGGCTTTTCTAACCTTCAGCCTTTGTTTTAATAGCAGGTACATTTGTTATCGGGGACAGTTGACACGACTGCATACATTTATATGTGTTTGTGTTCAGCCCCTGCAGTCCAAAAGGATACTTTTATTTTGGTGCCTCATACTCTGACTGTTCTCTCCCTCGTGGCACTTTACGCATACTTTTATTAATCGCAAATACCGTCCCTGTCTCCTCCCTCGGTGTGTGTTTGCATAGTGCGCCGCTGGGAGATACAGGCTTCAGTGGGGACGCTGCCCAGGCACTATATCCAGGCATGACTCATTGTTTTTAATCTAGGATCCAAACCTGCTTGCTTTATTAGCTTTCTTACAGAAGGGATACTTTTGGGCACCTATCTTCTGCAAACAAATGGGCCTGGTAAGTTTTAACTTATGCTGCCAGTGTGAGTCATGTCCAAAGAATCACACATTTAGACCTGGTTCCCCTTAGAAGGAATCTTAGAAATTAGGAATTATATCCTCATCATTAACTAAAGACAGCTGACTGACGGGCGTGGAGCTCCTTATGATACAGCAGCTTAACCCCTTCCCCGCTCATGACGGTTGCCGTGTGCTCATGACGGAACGGTTCCGTCATGCCACGCCCGTTGGCGGCCGCTCCGCCCACGCGGCGCTGTTTCCCCGCCTGTGCAGGGGGACAACGCAACTGGGCGGAGCGGCTCCATCATGAGCACAGCGCCACCGCGCTGCCCCCCCGCACCTCCCAGCGCCACGGCGGAATTCCCGCCGCGGCGAAGGGGTTAAGGAAACACAATGTCGGCCTGACATTGACATTAGACATTAATTTATTAATGATGGACTTTAGTCAATTCTATAGAAAGCGTCACAACCCTAACCTGCCACATAAAATGCACATCTCGCGCCCAAGGGCACAGTCTTATTCCAGGACAGTCTCAGTGGTCTGTAGTGATTTCTGTGACTTTGAGGTATAGAGCTTTCTCTTCACACATTAGCTTTTAGTCCACAGACCACAAATATCACACATGTTCCTCTTGGGCCTCGAGATCTGCGTGACAGTGAATAGTAGCTTCTGCTCTAAGAGGGCCAGGGCCTGCCCACTATGTGCAGTGGAAAAGAAACAAGCATTTGCAATGCATGAGGTCTCACATTTGCGAGAGTTTGAGCTATTGGCATTTTAAATGACAATAACTTTTATTTATGTGTTTTGAAAACCTGCAAGCGGGACGTAAATATGCACGTTGTACTAATAGTCCTTGCTTGAGAAGCAAGGCTGGCAGTAACTGCACCTCGTTTACAGCCAGCCTTGCTTCTCAAGCAAGAACTAAAAGTACAAAGTGTGTGTTTATGCACCGCTTGCAGGTTTTCAAAAGACATAAATAAAAGTCATTGTCATTTACAATGCCAACAGCTCAAACTCCCACAAATGTGAGACCTATTGCATTGCAAATGTTTATTATATATTGGCTAAGTCACCCCCAAAAGCTGCCCAGTAAGCACCGATGGCTGGATTTCTAATATATAAAAATGCTACATATTAAAATAGCTTGCAAACAATTATCCAAAAGCTTTTTCCAATGTGTTGGTAAAGCTGCATAGTTCACGAAGATGTCTAACTATAAATAAAAGCATTATTTTATAAATTTGCATTTAACTCTATTTCAGTAGTGAAAGAAGATTGTTATCACTTTAATGGAAAAGTAACTTTAAGGAAGGCACTTTGTGCTGCCTGGGTTTAAAATGGTATAAAGCCAGTTTATCAGCCCTAAAACAGAAAACTAGAGGGTCACTACATATCCTTGGCTGAATGTTAACAAACTCTGCTCTTAGAAGACAATGCTTTGGCCTTTGGACCAGGGATTAGGGGTGTTGTCAACAAGTGGTTAGTTTACCATCTGGGAGTGGGAGATGAACATCTGTGAGAACAAAGGGCAGCCTTAACAAATCTTTATTTCACTTGGAGATGCAAGATGGGGCTGGCAGGAACTGTTACAGTACATTCCCAGGGCTCTCCCAGATGTTCTGGCTCCAAGTCCAGCAGGAGGGAACACGGCCGGAATGGGAACAGAAACCTGCCCTGGCACTCAACCGCAAGATTGATAATGACCTGCCTGATATTGAGGGACCTGCACCAACTTCAGCTTCGGACCTTGCGCCACTGGAAGACTTAGAGTTCCAAAAGTTAGACTAAGTCCCAAGGTAAAAACTTGTATCTTTTATCAGTGTGACCCTCTTGATGTAGACTACCTCCAGTCAATTGCAGTTGGCCTGAAATTGTGCCAAGGTCTGGGTAAAGCATAGACTGATATTTTACATTGGTGCATTACTTTTTCAAGAAACTTTATGCCTTAAAACTTTAACTCATATCTCTAAATCCCATTTTAAGATTTTGCTCATTTTGGAATCTTTTTGCTTATTACATTTTTCTATATTTTTCAAAATTGGTTTGGAAATGTATTGTGCTGTTTTCTGAACTTTAAAATAGTTGAAGTTTCTTGAGATAAATACACATTTCTCTGTTGAATTATCTACTTCTTGTGCTACAGGTACCAAGGATTAAGCAGAGATTTTCTTGAAACGGTTTTTAGTTTATCAAGGATGCGTTTATTAATCTGATGAAAGGACCCCGTTCCCACATTAATAACCCACTTTCTGACAGGGATGATGCAAACGAGTGTTGAAAAACATTAAAAACTCTATGTGGCGTCTTGTAATTGTTGGGGGCTGTAGCTCAAAAAGGACAAGTGCTGTCAGAACCCATGTACTTGTGACCCTGGAACCCCAGGGGTTGTGTCAGGATGGATTGGAGGGTCAGTCTTTTGTCAGTTGTCAAGCCTAGAATATCAAGAATTAAGTTTCTTCGAAGCAAACGATTGACTGCTATGTGCTGTAGTTAAGTGAATAGGATGCATGAATGGTGAGAGATTGAGAGGATTGGTGTTAGACTGTAAACCCTTGGGTGGTCATCCCCCAAACATTTTGCCTTCACTCCTGTTTTGCTGAATTTGGTTTTGTTGGCCTTAGGACAATGCACGCTTCATCACTATTAACCAGTGCTATAGTGCTTGTGCTCTCTCCTTTAAACATGGTAAAATTGGCTCAACCCAATTGGCACATTTAATTTACTTGTACATCCCTAGTAAGGTGACACTACATGTACTGGGGGCCTGTAAGTGAAGTGCTACTAGCGGGCCTGCAGTACCTATTGTGTCCCTCACTCATGTAGGCCTTTAAAAACATGTCTCAGGCCTTCCATTGCAGTCTGTGTGTGCAGTTTTAGACTGCTATTTTGACCTGGCAAAATAAACCTTTTGCCAGGCCTAAACCTTCCTTTTTACTATATATATATATATATATATATATATATATATATATCAATCCAAAGTGTACGAAAGTATCGTAAATACGCTCTCAGGAAGGAAAGGCAAACACAAGCGTCCCAATAACCAGTTTAATGCACACGACGCGTTTCGGCAGAAGCCTTGTTCACGTGTGAGGTGCTGTCAGTATCGCACACTGATAAAGTTTAACACGATCCAAATGAGAAATAAACATAGGACAGTTAGCACTGTGTAGAATACAAGCACGGCGGCCATTATTGAATGGGTAAAATACCCTTCTATACATAAGGAAACAAAACCATCCCCTGGCATACGGTTAAGATGTATTCAAAAATGTGCTATTACGCAGAGTACAAACCAATTGTGTGTTGTCTGGGGAAGGAAAACCAAATTAGACATCCATATATGTACATTGAATAAACACTTATGCTGGAAGCATTTACCTTCGACTAATGAAACCCAGGTAGATATGCATGGCTGGACGTGGTGATCACATAGTGTGCCTCAGTTAATAAACATAACCTCTGTACATAGTTCAGCAAGATAACGAAATAGGTACACAATTGTACCAATTCAACCAGATTAGGTAAATGTACGTGGCCGAATATGACAGAAGATATGTGTAGATATCAAATACAATCCATGACTTTTTGGCTCAAGTGCATAGCTGAGCGAAAGTAGACACATAGTGTGTGCTAGTGTAACAGGACCAGTCCATGCTAGAAGGATAACAAAAGAAGGTCTTTAGAGCACAAATTATAAAGGAGAGAAGGACATACTTGTCAGATAGATGTTCCACAACATAGAACTACCTGGCTAACCTGGAACGTGTAAATATCAGTGTTCATGGCTGGTGGCAGCATGAAATAAAGATGTGCCAAGCGTGTTGTCATACCGGATGAAAAGGGTAGGTTGCCCGTGCTGGTGAATACGTGAAATTGGGCCCCTTCCTTTTCTCCTGTGAAAAAAGTAAAGAAGAATAATACATAAGATAGTTAAAGTACGAAATGTTATAAACGAATTGCATATGTTGCACATCCGAACAGGGAGTAGAAGAAGCAAGAAGGTTGTATGTATAAAGTAACAACATAAGACAAGTACTGAAAAGACAAAACAACCTCTAAGAGAAAAGGAGACATAAGGCTGGTTACGGTCATACATACTAGTATATACATCACATGGGATAAGGCCCTATACCTGATGTTACAAAGATGAACATTGTTTATGAACTCTCTTTGAGGTGAATGGATAACTCTTCACCCATGTTTAGCCCCCCCGGAGTTTTTGTCTGAAAATCTATGATATATCTAGACTCCCGTTGTCGTAAAGAGAGTACCCTGTCACCACCTCTAGGATTTCCCCAGAAATCAATCATTAGTTCGGTAAGTATTTAAATTTTAGTCGTCATTATTACAGATTCAAATAATCTAAAAGTCAATATTTCAAAACAAGATATAATAGAACATTGGTAAGAATTACAAAAAGAATGCAGAATAAGCAGCAAGTGTGTTTCATAAAGGAAAAACCCTAATCTAAATTAATGAGGATTGGGCATAAAGGGCATTTATTTGAAGCAAAGTAAAGTAAGGTGCCAGCTTCTGAAAGTTTCTGATGAGAGAATAGGAATGCATAGGCATAAAGTCTTAGCACTCAAGCAGGAGAATTTAGCAGAGGCTGGAAGGTTCTTCTCGGATCGAAGTCAGCAAGCATCTCTATAATTTCATCATGGTTGTCGTCACTGCTTTCCAAGCCATCACTGTTTTACCTCAAGGTTTTCCTTCCAAATATTATATTACCTAAATGAACAACAGGTTCCATTTGGGACTATACCAGCAGTTGGAGACCGCATGATGCCCAATCTTGACCGCAGACATTCTTCAATAGTTGACGCGCCTGAGGGTGTATCACTTCTGCACTTGGGGGAGTGGCTGCCACCATTTCCCTTTTAGAACAACGGTATTGGTGGCAGGATTTGTACCAACAAACCAGAAAACATGTCTTGGGTTGTGACATTTGCCAACAAATTAAACGTACCACTGTGTCTAAACTACCACAGATGGATTTGTTTATTTCAAATCAGCCTTTTGGCTGCGTTTATCTAGATCATTGCGGTCCTTTAATTTCCGATACTGCATTCAAGTTTTTTTTAGTTGCAGTTAATTCTTGCTCCAGGTTCCTATGGGTTTGGCCACAGCACTTGGCTGATGCTTGAACTGTTATTAAAGATTTGCAAGTCTTTGTCGAGACTTATGCTTGTCGCACATTCCACTCAGACCAAGGCCTGGCTTATGCCTCTAAGGCTTGCCAGGATTCAATGGGATTCAAAGGAGTCCATGGGTGTGCAGGTGTCTTTTTCTGTCCCTCATAGGCCTGAGGGCAATTCTGTTGTGGACATAATGAACTGTGACTTAAAGCAATCCTTGATGGCTAGAGTATTAGGTACGGGTGTGGTAGGTTGAATCATCTCTATGGGGTTCAACGAGCATTAAATGATTTCCCTAAAAGATCTCTGGGTGGGTGGACTCTGTACAAAATGCTCTTTGGCATCAAGATGTGTGCTCCAGAACTTGATGGTCCAGACGTTATGGTGGCAGCTGCAACCTTTGATATACTTAATCACTGTACTGTCTTGCAGGATCTACGAAAGTTATTTGCCTCCAGCTCTTTCATTGAGTACTGATACTTAAATTCCTGGTTGGCTTCCCAAGGCTGGAGACCTTGTTTGTGAAAAGGTGGCCTTCAAGAAGGAATTCAGCCCAACGTACCATGCTCCTGTTCCAGTCCTTGGTATCCAGGATACACAAACTGTGATTGTGGCACCACTTCCAGTACATAAAAAAATCTCTTTGTCTCCATTGAAAATATCAAGCTACACCGTTTGACCAATTCTCTATAGTATGCCCAGGAGTGGTCACTCGCAAGACTTTCCTTTGCAGCCCATAAGCAACACCGTTACTGCTTCTCCCCGGCTTCCGGGGGTGGAGGCGGAAACTTCTGTTTACTTGCTACCTGTTACTACTTCTCCATCTCCAACAATGGATGTTGTTTATACTGATCCGCCGTTAGATATCCCTTGTGAGATACAGTTTTCAAATCTAAATGCTGAATCGTAACCTCCTCTTTTCCATTTAAGTTCCTCCAGGTACTATAAGGATCAAGACCATTTCTCGTCTGACAGTTCTTCAGGGTCTTAAGATTCTTCATCTACCTCCAGCGCTGATTTGTGTTTTTATCTCCTGGTTTAAACGCACTTATCGAGTTCCTCCTTGGAGATATATTTGGATCGTATTCTCTTTGGTTCTTTTATTCATGTGGATTTGATTTGTGACAGTTTTTTTCCTTCTGATCAACAGCCATCACCTTCCGGAACGTTCTGCTACAGAACTGGCTCCACATTCCTCCTCACATAGAATGAAAAGAGACCTGTCCCTAGTCAACAATTC
The DNA here is from genome assembly GCF_964204655.1 of Triturus cristatus. Classification (NCBI taxonomy): domain Eukaryota; kingdom Metazoa; phylum Chordata; class Amphibia; order Caudata; family Salamandridae; genus Triturus; species Triturus cristatus. The sequence goes on from NC_140589.1 coordinate 1,426,904,856, forward strand.
AGCTGTTCCAGTGACTGACAGAATTGTTTGGGATACATTTCTGTTTGATATGGTTTGTCCTACGAAGACCCTGCAGATTCCATATGTGTTCAAAATTTCTTTAGGTGATGTTGTAGTACCGGGGTTCCAATCCGATGATTGGGATGTTGATTGCTAGACCCGGGATCCCCCGTTGGCTGACGTAGGTACCTTAGGCCAAGTAAAGATCCGCGTTCCATCATCAGGGAAAGGAGGGTCACCTTTTTAGATAGCCCCGCTCTCCCCCTCGGTGGCTTGGCACGAGCAGCCAGGCTTATCTTCCACGCAAATGTGTAAAGTATTCACAATCACGCTCACAATAAACCAATGACGAAACCACAAATAGACTCCACACGAGTTTTGTAAACACGAGTATAAACTTTATGTAAAAAGATATACGATCAGACCACACAATATAAAACCAACATATGAGGTTGTGTAATATTTCTACTGGTCAGTTGTAAGGCCAGCCAACCCTTGTAAGTTCTGGCGATATCAATGAGCACTTCTAAACATTCTCCTGTACTCCTAAAATCATATCATACAGTCGTAATGCCAGAATCAGATACTTGTGCAATGTAATTATACTGTCATGCGTAACGTAACAATCAGGTACTTTGCAAGATCAAATAATGCCATGCGTGATACCACCACCGGATATGTAATTCTGCAAAAAATAAGGCAATGCATATACACTAATCAGGTAATTCGTTATGCAGGAGAAATGGAATGCGCAATACGCTAATCAGGTAGACCGTTATTCAGAAACAATGCAATGCGTCATATGACAATCAGGTAGTTTGTTATACAGATAAAAAGGCCATGCGTCATACACTAATCAGGTAGTTTGGTATGCAGGAATAATGCAATGAGTAATACTCTAATCAGGTACTCCGTTATACAGAAATGATGCAATGTGTAATACGAAAGTCAGGTACTCCGTTCTTCAGAAATGGAATAATGCGTAATACACTCAGGCCCTGATCACCGGACCTTAGGCGGTCTCTCTGCCTCTCAATGCTGCCCCTCACACAGGACAATGTAATCCCAAAGTGCAGCTCCGCACTCCGGCCCCTGTACCACCACTCCTTGGCGATACGGGCCACGACACGAGCCGAAGCAGAGACTCGCGCTGCCAACACGGTAGAGATGCTGAGAGTGTCACCCTCCGAGCCCGCGCTCTGCCCTAGGAGTCGACACATATTACCTGGGGGGCGTGAACTCACTCTCCTCTCCTCAGTCAGCAGCTCGGCCTCCAATGCAGCTTTGTGAAGTGGCAATGGCTGCTCGGGCTGGCAACTCAGCTCCTCCGGGACTGCCGGTCCAGGCCACTTCACTTACGAAGATCTCAGGCTACCACAAAACACATGCACACAGCGTCGTGAATCTTCCTTCACTCTGGGTGCATGATCACTGGGCACTCCACACACATGTCTCCGGCTGCACGAAGATCACACACACAGCATCGCTGAGACTCACTTTACTCCAGTCCACACGATAACATGGAAAATCCTCACAAAGTTCTCACGGTGCACAATGCACCCACACACAATAACGTTGAGACTCACTTGGGTTCCGGTGCACAATACCTCTGGACAATCCTCACAAAGGGGTTCAGGCTGCACAAAGCACACGCACACCGTGTCGCTGATCCTTGCTTGGACTCCAGGTACCCCTGATCACAGACGAATCCTCCTGAAGATTCAGGCTGCACAAAGCACGCACACACAGTGCCACTGAGACTCATTTGGACGCCAGGCGCCTACGATCACAGGTAGTCCTTACGAGGGTCTCCGACTACAACAGGTGCTTACCCAGCGCCACTGACACTCTCCTGAAAACTTTTATGTTCCTGTGTTTCCGCACAGGGATCCAGATCACCTCAGGCCCTTTGGTATAGTTACTTCAGGACACAGCACACCACAAAGTCCTTCAAGCAGGGAGACACAGCACACAGCAAAGTCCCTTTAGCCTTTCCTTGGTTGAAACAGCAAACTGCAGGCCAGCGCCAGATCACACAGCAAGAGCAGTCCTATCCATCAGTCTCTTCAGTTGTTTCTTCATTGGCAAAGGTCCTCTTGACCACGAAGTAGCTTCAGTCTTGTTCACACTTGATCAAGCCATTCTCCAAAGTTCAGGGGCTTCAGTTCTCTTCGTTATACCCCTCAATGGCTTTGAAGTCTTTGTGCCTCAGGGGGCACTGACCCCTGCTCAAACCAGTTCTGGGGGCCTTCCTGCCAGTGACACCTTCTTCTTTGATTAGTGGGGGTCTGGATTCTCAATCACTCAGCAGGAGATGGGACAATTGTTTTATAGCAGCAGCCCAGGCCTCTTCACCCCTAGGTGCTTTTCCTCCCCTACACTCCAGGTGCAGGTCAGCCTGTTGCTGTCTCACCTCCTCCTCCCCTGGGTCAAGACACTCCCCAGATCCTATCGCTTTCAAATCCAGACAGTCAATCCACATCCAGGCAGAGACACACAGAAATGTCAGAGCACAAACACACAGCCACTTTCAAAAGAGTGGCTTCTGAACACACAATGCGAAAACCACCTACATAAAAAGATGTGTTATTACATTGTGAGTTCAGGTATACTATTGTGTGTGCAAAAGTTTCCCCTGGGTACTTTTAGGTCCAAGAGGAGGGGAGAAAGACAGATTAAAGAGAGAGACCTCTTATCTGACCTATCTTTTTTATATTGTGTTAATCACTTATTCTTTACAAAAACCCCAGGAAACAGTGTTATTTCAAAAACATTTTCATTCTTTTTATTATTTTCTTTTTTTTATAGATAATAAAACATTCATATATGTTCTTTTAGTGTGTAATTTGCATACAGTTCAAACATTACTACACAGATGTTTCTTCACTGATTGATTTACATGAACAAATTTGAAAGGCAAAACAGTTTAAAAAGCTCATACAAGGAACCCCCCATACAAGGAACCCCCAAACTGATCGTTTCCAAAAGACCATCGCATTCTCACCTATCAATCACTCTTACGTACCATCAGATATTCTACACAGGAAAAAGGAAAAAAAGAGAACAAAAGAAATTTAAGTATTTTTTGGGTAAAAACATAAACCAACTCTGGTATGAAATCCTACTATATTGCAATCCAAAAAATTGGATTTTAAATAGTTCTTACAAAGTCCTATGATTGTATAGTCAGGACGTTGACGTTGGATTCTTCTATGGATCTCCCAGATGTATGGTTGGTACTCTTGGTCTACGTACGTTTCGGAGACTATGTGCGATTTTCGCGTCTCCTTCTTCAGGACCAAAGTATATTTTGGAGGTATCTTTGTCATCTATACGATGAAAAGAGTGGGGGTTCTCTGTGTGTTTATTGACGTTGCCTCTGGTTCCAAAAAAAATTGACCATATTTCAAATAGGGCATTAGGCTCGAAAAACTTCTAGAGGATAATTCCTCTTAGAAATGGGCAAGCATGGAGAGTTTTGTGTCCTGATACATTAGACCATTGATCATCCTACTTATTTCGAAAAGACAAAATGAAGAAGGAAGGCCACACTGTGGATGGACCTTATATAAATTCCATCTAGACTGATTAAGTGCCTGAATCCTCAACAGGACACACTTCGTGTTTTCTCTTATGGATTGGGGCGATTGAAAACCAAGCTTTGCTTAAATATGCAATCTCATGTATTGTGAAGTTTTTCGCTCCATTTTCTATGCTGCCAAACCGGAGTTCAGGTATACTAAACTTCACCTTTCCATCTTGCAAACCATCATGTGGGATTGACCCGGGACTTGTATACTCCACTGTCTGAAAAACAATATCTATCTGTTTCATTGCTTTGAAGACCTATGCACTCTATCATATGAGATTATAATTGACTTTATGTACAACTATGAAAGCCTTGAGTAAGCCCAGGTCATACTGACCAAAGGGTGAAACACGTGTCGGCTGTCTGGCTATTTCACCTCCAGAGCGTAATTACAAAAACTACACATGAAGAATATACTATGTAATTAATAAAGACTTTCTTCAAAAAGATATCTGGAAACTGCTTTCCTTCGGGGATAATTGACCCTAAGAAACATTAGTTTCTTGGTGACTGCAACCACCAACATTATGTAAAGAGGTGCACACACTCAAACTCTCATCAAACCTTTCCATCTTAAGCCTTTGGGATGACAGGCTGGAAAACATTTTACACAGCCCTCCCATTCTGTCCTATGGGCAAAATGGCCTTTCAACAGTGAAAAACGAAATGGAGATTATTTCAATGTCAGTACATGACACACACCTTAGTACATGTCCTTCCTTTCACATGCACTACACCCTGTCCAGGGGGACCCCAGACCTACCATAGGGATGTCTTAGGTGCACAGAAAGGGAAGGGTAAGGTCTGGCAAGTGAGTGCACTTGTCAGAACAACATGGCAGTTTCACAACACAAACTGCATTAGCAGCCCTGGCACGCATAGTGCACTTTACTAGGAACGTTAGTAGTAAGGCAAACATACCAATCATGGACAACCAATTACCATTACTTTATACAGGGAACACTTACACTTTGACACTGTTTGGCAGTGGCAAAGTGCCCAAAGCATCTAAGTTCAACACCATGGCAGAAAAAAGATCTAGGGGGAAAGCAAAACGTTTAGGGACCTTAGCCAAAAAGGGCCAAGTGCTACATTAATACTGTGAATTCACTGCTTTACAAATTAGAATATTACACTGTGTTTGAATCAGATGATCTATACCTTAATTACGCTAATTGCGCTGAGATGTTCTGTTACCACTGTTATGAACATCATTTTGCCTGCATAGGGCAAGTGGACAGCATCCCCATTATAATTATATGCAATGGGAACAATGTCCAACTCCACCACAGGGAAGCTATGACCTTTCAGACCCAACATCATACTATTTTAAGTTGGTTCCAACCCAGTCAAAAAAGTTTATTCTTACTCAGATTAAGCTGATATATGCTGCTTCATTCGTCAACCAGCTGGTCCAGGGCACAGAAACTTTATTAGAGTCTGATTCCTATACAAATTATTTTCCTAAACGAAGCGATCCAACAAACTACTTGGGGTTTGCAAAAATCAAAGAACTAAATGCCCCGACCATTGCTTCAATTGCCTGCTTTGATGAGTGTCAATCTTACACAAATTATACAGAAAACAAAATGGTACATTTAACTCGCCATTTTTGAATCCTGGTGGGTGTTTGTGGCCAGTAGACACAAATGGGTGTCAAGCTCGTTTTCTTAACTACACCCCCGGTTTCAAATCAAATAGACCAGATCCACGGTACTCACAGTCTACCCATTCTAACCTTATTACCACCTATTCATACGGAAACTTAAGCCAGCAATGGTTGGAACATTCTACACTGTCTGTAGTGAAACAAAAATGTTCTCTTCTATCCGAGGACATGAATCTATCTGATTTTTTGATAGGTCCCAAGTCCCCTCACTCTAAAAGATTTCTATATGTGGCTTACAATGAAATCTGGAAATTATCACAAATTGAAGCTGCTATGCGTGGAGACAAATTGATCAAGATAATTTGGATAAAGTACTTGCAGTAGTGGACAACAGCATTAATATGTTATACTCCTGTATTTATAATTTGAATAGCTTTGTGCCATCTGTTATGGATATTGTACAGAATGGTATGTCAACATTGTATCATGGTCAGAGTCAGCTCAGATCTATTATGCAATTTAGCTGGCCGCATCAAACACTCAAAAATGGATGTGTTCCTTGGCATTACCGAACTGTACTGCTTTGTTTCTGCCTTTCAATCTAAAACACAAACAACAATCAATGTCTACGAAACACACAACTTACACTGTGTCACATTGAGAGAAATTAGAAAAACGTCCATTCACTGATATCTAAGTGGCAATATGCTTATTACAATGGGTTATCTCATTGTCCATATCAACATTTCAATTTACAGCTTGCATGAAGCATTTTCCAATAGATCGATATGAACTCATTGGGAGCAGCTACATCCATGAGTTATGGGTCCTGCCCTGGACCTATCGCTGTGAGCATGCTGATAGAGAAGTTTTTCTTATGGGAGAGGAGTGTGACTCCACTGCCGACCATTCACTTGTTTTTCAACATGTTAAAATCCACAGTGCATGTAATGTTTTGGCACCTAATTTGGCTTGCTATTTAAAAGTAACTCCAGTCCCCGCAATTCTTCCCTTCATTACTATACCTTAAAATGGAATCTATCTCATACTTAATAATCAAGACTGTTGCGGTATGTGGGCCGTTTCCCAGTTAGTCACTTGTTGCAACAACGTTCTGTTTCCCCCTCTCCATGGGATAGGGGATAGCTTGTTGTGGCCTTTCATTCTACCTTTGAAAGCAGATTTCAACAAGCTTAGCAGACTCAAAGCATTATTGATCCCACAAGAAGTGGCTCTCACATCATCCCGCGAGACCTTCGAATTGCAGGAGGCTAGAACTACGGTTGAAATACAGTCCTTGTTAAATACAATCTTCCCCTGCATTTCAGTGAATTGATACATCAAATATGTAATGCTTCTGTTATAATGGGTGTAGATGATTTTTTTTAAATTGTAGGCTCTGGCCTCGTCACTTTTCCAGCTTTTATACACTCAATTTTTTCCAACGTGTTCGGTGGATTCCCAGTACTGCTGTTCCTCATTTGCAGCATTCTCATCCTGTTGCTGCTGTCCCGTAATGGGTGTTCCTTCTGCGGCCACCGCAGACCTGTCATCTCTTCAGCACTACTGTGAGCGTATGCTGCTGCTCTTTAGCATGATTCCACTGCAGGTGTTGGATGTGGATTGGTGTTTAACCTTCCACCGTGCTTACTTCACCTGCATGCAACCTGTATTTCACTGTATCTGGGGCCCCTTTCAATGGGCAATAGACATATGCCTGGCTCTACAGATGCCCACTGCCCTGGATCTCAAATCGCCAATGAGTCCCTCAGTGGCACATTATCAGGTCTGTTCCTTGGGTTTGCTCCTTCTACAAAATCTGAGTCTGGAGCAAATGGTCAACCGGAGACCCTGTGCATTAGCACAGCATTTGTTAGATCAGAGTTTTGTTGAAATCAACGCAGGTTGCCCTATGGCAGTATCTGCATCTGTTGGAGCTGAAGATCGTGTCTGTTCTTTAGAACTTATGGACTGGGCCGTAGACCTATACATCCGCCTGGAGTCGAACCCCATCGTGGAGCCCTTTGACTTTACAATGCCTGATTACATACTGGATTCCTCCGACATGCATTCATTGCATATTTTGTGTTAGTATATTGTTTTTTTCTGCATCCTTCATCACAGCTAAATTTAACAATGGATTTCAGTTTGCTTATCTTTCCATTCTCTTACCAACCAAGGGAGGGTGTCAAGTGTACGATACGATACATGACCGATTGTGGTTTTCCCTATGTTAGTATAACTGTGCATTATACAAACCGCATTAGATTTGCACATTACTATATAAACACGTTTGCTTCTGGACCACATTATATTTTCACACAGAACCTGCAGTTGTCTTCCCATTCTGTTCTTTCCTGGACTTTAGTCTGAACACAGCCGACAAGGTCAAACAACAATCAGGCACATGCATCAACCACAAAACCGGTCGCAAACGGGCAGATTCTCAGAATCTGCCCCTTTGCGACCGGTATTTTTGCATTTGGGATGCATCATCCCAAATGCAAAAATCACAATTTAAGGAATCTCAAAATAGCGATTCCTTAAATAGCGATTGCATTTAAGGAATCCCTAATTGAGATTCCTTAAATGCAATGCATTAAAGTTTAAAAAATAGCGATTTCGCTACTAGCGGGAGCAAATTACCATGAAGCTGGACTTCATGGTAATTTGCTAAAACTTAGAAAAATGCACTTATTTGCATTTTTGTAAGTTTCATGTTGCGCACACACATGCCCTTAGAGCATGTGTGTATGCAACATGTGTGCAGAGTTCGAATACATGGGTGCAATAGGGTGTCATTTTGACACCCTTGCACCCTAGAAATTGCGGGAGCAATTTGCGAGTACCTACTGGTACTCGCAAATTGCTCCCGCAATCTCGAATGCATTCCTATGGGCCTGAAGGCCCATAGGAATGAATGGGAAGCCATTCATTAATTGCGACTCGCAATTTGTGAGTCGCAATTAATGAATGTTAAGGAATCGCTATTTTAATAGCGATTCCTACATGCATAGGCTTTTGCGAGTCCTTAATTGTGATTCCTTAATATTCGCAATTAAGGACTCGCAAAAGCTTTTCTTGATGCATGTGCCTGTTTGTCCCTTATTATTTTGTTCTGGTCAGGCACTCACACCTAGACAACACAGAAATACAGCTGTTGCTTATAAACCTTGTCATATAGGTATGAAAAGCAATGTAACAGACAGGGAGAGAGAAAGAGATTTCTTAAAGAAGATCACGGCTGTATCTGAGTTGTAGAATGTCCATCTGTGTATAGTAAGTTATGGGGTCCGCTACTAATCCCAGAGATGTTTTCTATATAATCAGTTTTCTTCTGTAGAAGGGGAGGTGTGTCAGGCTAATCTGTCTTATAATATGGAAGGGCTTTTCATTATATAAAGTTTATTGACTATGCTGATGGTATTTTTGCTAGGCAGTTGTTTTCTGATTGTGGCACGTATACTGCATTCTAGAGCATGATAGTTTAAATAAACATTTCAAACTTCGTTCATATCTATGTCATATTTTATTGTGGACGAGTATGGGTGTGTGAGCGAAAAGGTGTTTCCTGTTACCACGATCCCTGAGAGGGTCAGGAGTATTGTGCTCTGGGGTGTCAATTCACTTGTCTCTCTGGATACAGGTAAGAGGGCAAGTGAGACACTATAGTTAGTCGGACTCTGGCCCATGGTGCTGAGGTTGAATCTACTAGTGTTCAATAATCCCAAGTATAGTTCTGTTTCTGAGCTGAATCCCTGCAACAATCTCCCCACACAAAAAGGAGGAATTGTCAGTGATTTACTCTTCCTGGGAAAAGAATGGTTGTGGGGAAAATCTGCACCAGATAATTAGCTTGCCACACAGCACCTAGGCTCAGTAAGCCCAGGCACACTAGAACAAAAGAGGAGGCAGTAGCGGCCCGTGGTGAGACGGCTGCCGGGTGCTGACGTGGGGCGGGGGGTAGTAAACTACAGATTACGGCCGATTAGAGGTAAGTAAACATATAAATAAATCAAACAAATTTCGCTACGTGCGCTGCATCCCCAAATGCGATGCTACGCGCGCAACGAAATTAGTTTTATTTATTTATATGTTTACTTACCTCTAATCAGCCGTAATCCGTAGTTTACTACTCCACAGCCTGCCCCTCCCCCACCCCATGTCAGCACCCGGCACCACTCCTAACATGGGGGCGCTATGGAGAGGAGGGCTAAACCTCTGAAGCCAACACAAGCAGGGCTCATCTTTGAAGTTATGGTGGGAAGAGATCTGGCAGTGATGTCAGCTAGGGCGGAGCTGAGGCCCTCATAGGAGCTCTTTCCAGAGGAAACTTGACGGCGCCTTGTTTGATTATCCCAGAATGCTGTGCAAGAGGGTTGCGACAGGAGTGAAGGGATGATGTGGCATTCTAGGATTGGCCAGGGGTGCCAGGCATCTAGAAATGTCAATTTCCACTTTCAAAAGTCTGTACAAGGGAAAGATGGAGAAGAAGACTGTAGATCTAGGAGGCGACAACAGAGGATGAAAGGTCAGCTGGAAAATGAAGCCATCTGATTTCCTGCAAAGATGGACTAAGGACTTTGACTCCAGCTGACCCCAGAACTAAGATGGGACTACAGAGCCCGTGGAACTGGCACTTTTATGCCCCTTGTCCTCTGAGGATGTGTTTTGGGAAGACCTAGACTTCAATGCCCCCCACTGGGTGCCCTTCAAGGCAACCAGGAGGCACTGGGGCCTGAGGAATGCAGATAGGAGGATGCTCTTCTAGCTAGCACCAGAGGGGCACGCAAAATGCCCTCACCAGCAGGCGAGGAGCTCCAAGAGTCACGCAGAAAATGCTGGTGCATTGAGCCAGAAGACCCACCTCCATGCAAAGTGTGCTCTTTAGAGGCCAGGAGACCTTTACTAGAGCTTGCCACTAGGAGCAAAATCAACCAAAGATAGTGAATCTGGCCAACAGGGCCAGAGATATGCAATTTTAAGGATTTCCTAGTTAAACAGAAAACCAAGGGTTTGGCACTTTGCTCCAGTCTCTGAAAATACCCACAGCCTAGACCAGGGCCCAGGAGTGAGCATATCCTTTTATTACAATTGTCCATGGGAAGAGGGGCATGCATGGGGACCCCTTGCCCAAGCCAACTTCAGACAACGAGGATCCCATCTCACAAGACCACACATTATGGAGTCTGCAGGAAAACCAACACACTCTCTTCTGAGGCTGTTCACCTTCCCTCACTCCCTGTGACTGGGTCGAGCAGATGCACACCACCACTATCACCCCACCCGAGTTCACTGTGATGGGGAAACACATTAATTGAGCCAGATCCTGCACAACTCAAGGAATGCAGTATGCACTGGAAGCCGTGGGGGAGGGATGAGGTCTTTGGGCTTCCCCCGCAGGCCTTCAACGACCCCCATAATACTCATGGGTGGTGCAGATGGGACCAGAGCACCCCACAAAAGGGAGAATCCTGCATTGCAAAGCCACAGAAAACAGCAGCAAACCATACTATCCAGCGAGGGGGCTAAAAATTGGCCTAACTTCTTTCTCTGGTGCCATTAGAGGTACAGGTCCACCGTCAACAATACTCATATACTATCTAGAAGGCAGTAGGCAGTGAAGCAGTCCCTGGAAGGTTTGCATGAAAACTCTCCCTAACTCTCTCTTTTTGCTTTTTGCTTTGTAGCTCAGGAGTTTGAGGACCCCTTGAGGTTGGTATTATGGCTACATTATGTGGCCTGTAAACAGTGAAGAAAGACTCTGGCTCCATTCATGACTGAGATGTATTTAAAAATGTTCTGAGAGTTTTATTGATGAACGGTGCAATGTTTTTGCTTGCAATGAATACGTTTGAATTATGTTTTGTAGGCCCACTGTAACCGTAGGTTTTGTGGTATTTATGTGTCACAGGTGAGGGTTCACCTTAGCATGTGCATACCCCGTGGCCCTCTGGTCCTGAAGAAAGCCTCGCTACTCGCAACCGGAGGCTGAAATATGTAGACCAGTAATTGCACTTCCACATTAGTGTGTGACTGGTCAATTTAACCAGTTTTCACATCCACTTTCACCACTTTTTAATCATACCTTACTTCTCCACCAATAAAAATAGTTGAGATAAGTAAAGGCAATTTTAACTTTTCACTTTCACTGAATGCACTTCCCAAAAAAAAACGCTCCGCTGTAACCAGGTGTCGAAGCACACCCCAGAAGCATTCGGCCCCTTGGGTGGGATCTCAATGATGAAGCATGCCACCAACTAGGTTGGTGAGTGAGGGATTTTCTAAAAAACAGGCGTGACTCCTCATACAATCTCTTTGTTTACAATTACTCTTCTGTTGTTTGTTTACAATATTAAGGTATCACAATGTTCCCTACTCGGCATTCAAGACTACAAGCATCCAGGCTTTGGGCCCCATCCGCCTGGATTCCCTCAAGGGAGATAAGTCACCCTGTACAAATACTGCTTGATTGATTGACTGACAATGGAACCCTTAGTTGCTTAAGCACAACAGACGCATTATAATGCAAGATAGTACCACAGGACGGTTGGCCAGACTAAGGCTCACAAATTAATTGTATGTCCTACTGGTATCCTGGCAGGAGAATTAAGCTCTTCTAAGTTCTCCCAAGTAAAAACAAAAAAAGTTTACACATTTTTGTAAAGCAAGAGGCCTTCTATTTCACTCTTATTGTTGGCACTAGAGTATGAAAAGTTGTTTGCACTGCCATGCTGTGAATGGCCTTGCCACTAGATGGTGCTGTAGTGGGCCACACAACTGCCCAAAGGGTATAAAGTCTCTTCTTCTCGGTCAGTTAAACTACAGTAGTCGAGACTTGCATGAGATTTTAGGTAGACCCGTTCTGTAAATACACAAACCAGTTCACCAACTGAACAAAGACAGATTTGATGGATGCCACATTCATCTCTGTAGTGTTCAGCTGGACACGTTCTAGTGTTTCACCCTGTTCAACACTTACACTAACACCCTCCCATCACAGGCAACACAAGTCAGGTGACCCTGTTAATAAAAGGAGCCGGGTGCACCGGGTGCACGTGCCCTGGGCCAGTTCAAGCACCCTAGTATGCCATGTCTGTGTCTTAATTTCTACAGCATGTGGGCCTAGGGCCCATGATACTACAATGGCGATGAGCGGGCCGATCCCCGCGTCTGCGCTGGCAGCTCCTTCACTGGTCTTCATGGGGGAAGGTGTAGCCCAAGTCTAGGGCAACCCCCACACACCTGCTGCCGGTGGCCTAGAGCTATGAATCAGGGGGAAGTGTCGCAGCTAGCGCCACGCTCGAGGCACTCCCCCACTGCCGATCCACCTGCGAGAGGCGAGACATCTCCTGCTCCGACAGTGTCCAAGTGGCAGAAGGTAAACTGCCATATAATCAAAGGAGGGAGGGAGAAGCTCTGATCCATGCAGCTTCCTGTCAAAGGCTAATATTCAAAGGGAAATGGATCACTTGTACCTGTAATCCCAGGGTCAGGTATAGTAGCCGTAATTAAAAACCCTCAGTTACGTACAGGAGCGATATCTTGGTTCTCCGCCTCTCGAAACGTGAAAGCATCTTTATTGAGTTTTATTTTGAAATGCTTTTCCTCCACCTGGAGGTTTTAGACCACTGGTTTTAGCTGTAGTGACCAGGAATAAGGTTGAAGAAGTACAGTGAAAGTGGGGGAAAGTGAGATAAAATTGCTTCACTCTGCTTCTTGAACAAATTTTATTCGGAAGGAGTGCTAGCAAGGTTAAAAACTACTTCTCCTTTCTATCCCTGTGGTGGCCTCTCATCATTCCAGGACACTTGCTTAGGGGCTGGAAGTGCAAAATAAGGGGGGGTGGCGGTCTCGCGGAAGTCCAGTGCACGACAGGGCTGCCGCATGCAGGGCACTTGTGTTTGCGGGGAATGGTTCATCCGCTAGGTGGTGCTTCAGCCATGTCTCTACTCCAGCCACAGCAGCTGCCTGAGGCTGCAGGCTTTCCGGCTCATGCACGCTCTGTACGAGGCATACGCTATCGGTGCAGCCTCGAGGTGTGTCTGCAGTGGGCTTGATTCTATAGGTGACTGGATGCACACATCACCGTCAGCAGGCTGTACAGGCACCATTCAGCAGGCCGGCATTTCTGTTACTGTCACCGTGCCTAACGGCAGGCAGGTGAGTGAAACCCGAGGTGCGGTCTGGGGCCTGGCCGGCTTGGCTCCGCTGCGCAACAGGGCCAAACGTGGATAGCTTCGCCGAGGCTGCCTTACTTGGGGTGTAGCCTGCTCACATGGGCTACGGAATTTCTATCTTCCTCGTAACAGCAATGCGGTGCATCTTGTGCAAACTTCATTGGCCAGTGTCAGGCCCACAAATGCAGTCGTCTCGTGGCTGGCAGCTGTGTGCAGTCTTGTCATCCCACGCAGGCATCGACACTTGGGGGGTCACTTGATGGTGCAGAGGCACTTCACCTCCGCTTCTCTCCCCCTCCAAAACTCGTGCAGGCTGGCGGAGCTCCTGGCAGGTACAGGTGACACTACGGGTGTCTATACTTTCAAAGGAGAAACACTGTCACTCCTCACCACGGGCCCCAAGGAGCCCGGACCTGCTCTAGCCCAGACAAATGCCGAACAAACAAAAGAAGCAAAGCCAAAGGAGACAGCTTGGCCCACAGGAGGTACGGGAAGTCCGTGCACATGGCGAGCAAACCCCAGTGGCTCTTTGATGCCACTGCAAGTGAAGAAACTGCACCACACGCTTCTGGTGGGGAACGGCCACCACCACAATAAAGAGCAAGGGCGCCAAGTGCCAGAGGAGTGCGCCCGCAAAGTAGAACGAAGAGCACAAAGTCAGAGGGGCAAAGAACGATGTATCAGCGAACCTGACAGCATGGGCAGGTGCCCGAAAGATAGAGACACCTCCACAGTGCAGCACTGCCGAACGCAGGAAGGAGAGCACCCACATCTCCACTGCACCAGCAAAGCCCCACAGTGGACCAAAGACAGCAGAGTGTTCTCCCTCACACTGCCTCAAGACGGAGTCGCCAATGACCCAAGACAGGCAAGAAGAGAATCGCACACCCCACGTGGCAGGCCGCCACCATAACGGACATTTCAAAGTCATGCGACACATGGCCGGATGCCACTGTAGCGCCGCAAGCATGGAGCACGTCACTGGCAGTGACCACCTCCACCAAGCATGCCCGAAGGGAGGCAGGATCAAGCGCCACAACGGCGCAGCCTCGAAGCACAAGCATGATGCCCTCGAGTGAAGTGAAGAGCAGCACCGCGAAATCCCTGAGGAGGGGATGGTGCCCGTGAAAGGTCCCCAAGAGGAAGAAGCAAGTCCTACTGACAGGACAGACCTGAGACAGGTCCGCGGAAAAGTGAAGACCGTCCCAAGAACTGGACGCAACCAGTGAGATGTCCATGTGGCGCAAACATGAGAAATGTGGCAGGATGCCACATCCAAGTGAGGACCTTGTCAGAAGGAGGAAAAGAGAGTGGCAGGATGCCACTCCGCGAAGGAAGAAAGAACAGTGGCACAATACCACAGGACAGACAACCACCACAGGCACGCAAGATGGAACTGAGAAGAGCGACAGGACAGAGGACTCGTGCCAGCACTGGAGAAGGTGTTCATCAGCAGAAGCCAGCCACAGGGTGCAGAGATTTCACTGGAGACAGCTTCGCGGAAGGACCAACCATAAGCCGCTAGCAAGCGTGATCTGTGTCCAGGCCCCATGCTTCGCAGTTCGACCATACTCTCACCTGTCACCGGCTGCTTGGTATCGATATCACCACGCCTAGCAAGGGCACCTGCTGGAAGACAACTGCAAGTGGCCACAAAGTCCCTCTAGCCCTCTTCACTCCACAAGGTCACCCAAGGCAAGAGATTGTTGCCTGTTGCCCAACTGAAGGAAAATTACTGTGGTTGTCATCGTCATCCAGGTGCATCATCACCAAAGAAGTCAAAGGAGCATCGCACCACCAGAGTGGACCCCAACACTCTAGACAACCGGAGTTCAATGAGGCAAGCCACCCAGGAACCTTCTATGTGCCCCCTTCAACCTGAAGCCTGCCGAAGTAAAGCATACCCAACCATTGGAATATCCACCCTTGCGGTTACACAAGGCTTGGCCGTGGCCCTGTTGGGAGTTCTGCTGTGACCCCTCAGCGCAGCCTACGAAAGGCCCGCACAGCCCATGCGGTCATGTGGAAATCCAGGGGCAAGGGCCTCGATGCAGTTCCTGTGAGAGGGGAATCCGAATAGGAGAGATGCGTCTGCAGCATCGCCAGAACAGGCAGAGGAAACATGGACGTCACAGTCGAAGACTGGTCACCCAAAGAACATCAGAGGAAGGCAAAGAACCTGAGTCCTGACGGCGAGAACATCTAGACTGAGAGTCCACCCTCTGTGGCTACATGAGCGACTTGGCTGTGGGTCCTGTTGGCAGTTCCTCAGCGACGCCTTTGTGCGGACTACACAAAACCCGCACAGTCCACACGGTCCCATGGCAGCCCGGCAGGAAGGACCTCCAGGAGGCTCCAGTGAGAGAGGAGTCCAGACAAGAGAGGCAAGTCTGAAGTTGCTCGGCTGTCAGGAGTTAGAAAGACCATCGAGCATGTCGCCTCCAAGGAAAGGCCTCATACACCGAGATCATCCCCAACAGCTGTCGGTTTGAAGTCCTCCGGAACCTGAGTGCCTGCAAGATCTCCAGAGTGGACTCCACCTCTGCTCCAGATGCACCGATACTTGAACTTTGTAAATAGACTCCGACACCGCGAGACCAGGCCGGTCTGAAATACATTGCCAAGGCGGACTAAAGAGTCCTGACCATGCGGTCCAAAGCTCCAGCGTTGCCTGGTTGATGGCCTGTAGAGAATCATTTGGTGCTGTGCATTTTTTATTTGTTTTCTTACAGGTTGGACTTTTTGTTTGTTTCCTTTCATTAAAGTTTGGAAGGGATGTAGTGTCCGGCTGGACACATTCTAGTGTTTCACCCTGTTCAACACTTACACTAACACCCACCCATCACAGGCGTCACTAGCCAGGTGACCCTTTAATAAAAGGGGCCGGGCGCACGTGCCCTGGGCCAGTTCCAGCACCCTAGTACTGTGTGGTCATTTCTGCAGAATGTGGGCCTAGGGCCCAAGCTACCACACTCTCTAGAGATAGTTTAGTAAGAGGATGCTCCAAATGTTTCTTATGAGTATCACTGTACCAGTATTTCACCTGAAGTAGTCTGTGCCTGGAGAAACTATCTTACGTCAAACCTTATTCTCCGCTCCCTTCAGGCATAAAGAAACATATCTTTGCCCCTTATGTCTATGGCTGAATTTAAATGTGGGAGAGGTCCCTCTGATGTTATAATTTGAAACAGTGAGAAATCTGATTGGATCTCTAACGCACATCAGTGCACAAATGGACCACAATCCATTGATGCGGCTAGTATCAAACGGCCCAAAGGGCTGCTTGCTTACTGCGTAAACCCAACTGTTCTCCACACGTCAGATTCCCATCTCCTTCTCTTCTAATCTAGTTTTGTGTACATATTTTACAATATTTTTGTCGGTTCAGGGGGTGGTATTGCTTTTACAGCCAGAGACCTGTGGAGTTGGATTTGGAGAAAGGGGTGACCTCCAGTGCATAATTTTGTAAAAGAAGGAGTCAAACTTGGGCCCCAGCCACATGGTTTTCACAGAAGCCAAGGGCGGGCTCTCTTGGGGGCATATTATCAAGGACGGCGTTAAAATTATAGCCGCTTTATTGGCAGGAAACTGCCGCTAAAAGCGGCGATAATGGGCTTGATAATATGCCGCAGAGAATTCCAATAGAAGCCCATGTTCTGGTGTCAACATGGGCTTCTATTGGAATTCTCTGCGGCATATTATCAAGCCCATTATCGCCGCTTTAGCTGCAGTTTCCTGCCACTAAAGCGGCGATAATTTTAACGCCGTCCTTGATAATATGCCCCCAAGTCTTTCGGCATGCGGACTATCAAGGCTGAGTAGTCTTGATTCCACCTCAAGCTTCTTTAGGCCACCTACAAACACTCCCACCCTGGCCCTTTACCTCACCCTTCTAGGTTCCTGCTTTCTCCCTTAATCGCGTTTTTCAGTCAGTTTTGCCTCCTTCTTCCACCCTTGTGTGTTTTTCCCCTGAATTGTCCTGAGCCAAATTCAAATAAGTGCTGTTCCCCAAAAATGAAAGCTGGTGGGCCCCACCTGCAACCACCAGCTCAAATTAAGCACTCCTTGCCGCTAAGAGTATTACTTTACAAATATATTTGCATGAAAAGCTATCTTGATGTTCATTTTATAACGTCCTTTTATTACTTTAAGTGAAAGCATTCCAGGCCAATCTGATTTGCTCAGAATCACCACTTCTTGCCTATGAATTAACAACTGTGCAGAATTCATTTTGAGGGTACACCAGCGGGTTACAGGAGTTGCACGTGCTAAACACCGGTGAATTTCCTTCGTATTCAGTTCCTACAGTTCTGTTTTTGAATATATCTAGGCCCCGGTGCTGTGGGAGCAGACCCACAGTCTTCCAAAGTGCACTCACCTCAGCCGAGATTCAAAGAAAAGGCAAGAGGGCAAAATCGTGTTTATATTTTGTAATTATCCAGCACAGATGATGCTGCCTCGGGGCTCAGATGTGCATATTTTATTTGTTTCATGTGCCTCGCTGTGTGTGGGAATGACTTTACATTTGCATCTCACAATCTTTCGCTTCTTAACTCCTCTCCTCGCAGCGTGTGCACACAGAGCTGTCAAAGGAAGGATGATAGAAAAGTATTTACAACAGCACAAACGGTGCTGGCTTAAAAGTACATTTCCACCAGCTCAGGAAAAGATATTTCTTAGATATTACTTTTTATGGATACTTTGTTTCTTTGGTACATGTTTCAATTTTTACCTGGATGTGTGATAATGAAATATGCAAATATGACTGAAGAAATACATTTATGAAAAAGTGATTAATATGAAACCAGAACCAAGGAAATGTATTTTGCCTTGCACAATCATGAGATAGCATGGATAAAGAACACCAGCACGAGGAACATTGTTAACAAATGTAAGCACAACCTTACTTTTAACACATACTCCAGGTTAAATCTGAAATCTAACCACAAACCCCACACCTCACTGTAAGCACAGCCCTAAATTTAGATATGACTCGAAACATGAATGTAAAAATGACTCTAAAGCGTCTCAGCCACAGCAAAACCATTATATTCTACCTCAATGTCGATCTATGTTTAAAGGAAGCTACCGAGCAGTGATAGCTATGATACTAGATGTAAGCTGCATGGCTGTCCTCAGGGCTTTAAGAGGAAGGAAACAAGGGGGGGGGGTCTCTCAAAGGGGTGTGGCCCATGTAATTAGGGGTGTGGCTTAAAACATGTAAGCTAAACATCTGTGCTTATCATAGTGTGCCGCCCGACTTGTATTTTGCTGTCTATCTAATTGCATCCAGATATAAAATACAACAAGTAACATCATACCTACAACAAGTCAGGACTATTGGCACCACGACAATGTTGCTCTCCTGAGTTTCAAAAACAGAAGTAGGGAAATCCAGAGAGAAAAGGACTCTCTTTAAATGATTTCCATTTCCCTACAACGCTCACCTGGCATGACATCATGCCGTGACTTATCCACTAGTGAGAAGTGAGCAGTGTGAGATCGATGTGCCTGCTGTCACTGCAGTGTGGGGAAAAAACGGACCGCCTGGGCCAGGATACAAAACAGAGCCCGATAGACACCCATTTCTAAGCCTCCTTTAAAACACTGCCGGTGCTCAGCCCGGTGAGACCCGGCCCACTTAAAGCCCTGGCTGTCCTACAGCAGAAGGCTATTTACAAGGGATGTTACAACCATACATTTCAGGTGCATCCCTTAGATACCATTTCATTCCTTCCTTTCGTTCTACTAATGCATATTTTTGACCTGCGCAATTTGCAATAGTCGATTTGTGTGCAATCTCATAATCTTGTCTGGCCTTTATTATGGCTACATAGTGCCCTGTTGACACGACCATGGCGTTCGCCAGTGCAGGAATGTTAGTCATGCTGATACACCCCTTATCTGTGATGCTTAAATGCTTCTGGGAAGAACATTGGGAGAGACCTTATGACGAAGAGGCGCGGCTGAGTTTGTCTTCACTGTTCAGAGATTGCGAGCGAAATTGCCTCATTTTTCAAAAGAGACAATTTAATGACATAGATAAACAGCTAAATGCATGAAGTTATTTGCTTCTCTCGGGCATATTCAAGCATATCTTCCTGCAAAGAAACATTCATTTGGATTGGCCCCATAGCCTGGCACGACCAGGCGCTTTCCAGGAGTAGAAGGAGATAAGGAGTAGCAGAACTCATTCATCCAGAGAAAACCTTTTATCTTTCACAAGGCTAGCTTCTGCTGCAGCATGCAAAGATGCAAAGGTGTCTAACATGCCTGTTTAGGCATCTTTATGGATGTGATCTATGCTGAACTCTTACCTGAACAATACCTAGACATGAATAGGAGTCTTATAGATGAATTAAGGAGTGATTGCTTGACGGGATTGAGGCAAGCCCTGCATTTTATAAATCATCATCATCAGATCACTTTATTCGGTTTTTTCACAAAACCATAAAAGTCAAGTAAAACAATATGTACAAGAAAAAAGTCTCTCGAGGAAATAACCTACTGAATAACATTATGTGCTGTACATAAAAACAATATATACAAATATTGAAATCCCTTTATAAATCAACTTACATGTATGTAAACATACATAAATGAATATATAAATCGTATACATACATGGATAATTAAAATATTTAGCAAAATATATACCACAGCTTGTATCATTACCTGCTTTGGCGTTCCAAATGATCCCTTCCGATCAATGCATTTAAAGGGCAATTTTAAATGGGACAGGCGCTTTCACATCCGAGCAGAGGACACTCAATAAAACGTTGATAGGTTAAAGTCTATGAGGCAAAGGGTGACACCTGAAGAGAAATGTCGCGGTGGTAATGTGGACATGGCTAGTTGCCCTATTGAGAGGGTAGAGCGGAGGCTGTCCCGCAGCATGGTGGTGGTTGTTGCCCAATCTGCTAAAATATGTTTATTTCTAAAGATGAAATCTGCATGTACCATTTCAAGTGCATATTACTAGGCATCTTAGTTAATGGTGCCGTATGCGCGTGTTAAATAAATAATGCGTGAGCGTCTGTTTGAATGTGCGTGCGTGCGCGCGCGCGCATATTGGAAAGGGGGGGGGGGGGAGGTGTGATGGGGCGTATTTCTGATGCTAGTCTGGGAGGGCAAAACCTCTATGCCTGGTCCTGAATGTACGTTTACAACGCGTTTGGCATCAATAGTTGCAGTGTAGCGATTCTGCAGGCTGGTGACGGCTACGCAGCACTTCAGACAGGGTGCTTCAAGCTATTTATAGACCCTGACATTTCTTTAGGATTCCTAGGCAGTTCATTAATCATGCACACTCTCCCATCCATGGTCTGTATTATAATTTCAATGATTACCACGAATCTCTTAGGTTGATATCTTTAATGGGCCTTCTCCGCGAAACGTGTCCAGTGCTGGATTTGAGCGTGGGATGACGCACTCATATATTGCATTTAGTGCACGGAGTACGTTTGACGGCACGTTTCATTCCGGCAGAAGCCCTGTTACTTTGTGAGAACGGAAACTCTATTTGCATACACGCAGGAACGTATGCGGTGCAAATGTCTGGGCAATGTTCTTAGCCGTGGAACAATGACGCACCTCCATGCCGGCCTTTGACATTCTCCCGTGCTCTCTGCTTCTTAAGTTTTAAACTCACCTGCTGCCGTTTAAATAATAAAGGGCACGCTTGGTGTTTGTCTTAAATGCGGCACTGTATCACGACAAGGCAAATCCATTTATTTGTTTGTGATGTTGACAGCAGATTAATTTCCACAGCAGACGACAGGTGCCGGTGGGATGAATGCCCTCGTGGTAAAATAAGGAAAGGATCTTAGCAGGATAAATGATAGATTTTGTCTGTAGGATGGCAGGGTGCATGCTATTTATTTCCTCGCCCTGCAGTGGTTTTGGCGCTCGAGATCCTGTGTGATTTATATCTACACTCATCTTCGACCTCCCCAGACGGACCCACCTCACACTGCAGCTCAAGAAGCCACACTGGCTCCCGATCCACAAGAGATGCTAGTTCAAAATGCTGACCCATGCATACATGGCCCTGCACAACGAGGACCAGCATACATCAACAAATGCAATGCCTTCCATCAACCGAACAGGCAGCTACGTTCCGCCTCCCTCTTCCTCGCAGACACTTCCAGGATTCCTAGAAGCAACAGCAGAGGACGCTCCTTTTGACACCTGGCGGTGAAAGCCAAACGACCTCCCCTGCAACTCAGGACCATCCTATCGCTCTGGGAATTCAGGAAAGTACTCCAAACCTGGCTGTTCGAATGAACGATCACCACGAAGCAGCTAGCTACTCCAGCACCTTGAGACCCTCATAGGTGATTTGCCATGCTCTATAAATACTTGATTGATTGATTCACGTGGCATTATGCCATGCCACAGCACCTTATGATAAACTGTTAATTGTTCTGCGCAGACTGGCATCTACGTGACTTCAAACCACTTCGCACCCATCTGAGATATTAGCCGACCTCTCTTAAAAATCATCTAAATGGGGCCATCATAATAGAAGCTTGCATCCAAAATGTACACTTACATGCTGCCAGGGTCAACTGGCCCATAGGGTAATCCCAGGTCAGTGTGTGGGCTGTTATTTTTGACTGTTTGTGGGCCTCTTTTATGAACTACTGTTCTGTTTTTGCTGTTGATTTTCCTGAAATTAAAATAAACATTGCCTGCAGCAAGCTCAAATCCATGCAGTCTTCCATACCTTGCAGACTACTTATATAGCGTTTCTTTACAAACTCAAAACTGCACGAATTTGTAACAGGACACTTTTTTAGCTGTCTAATTCACTAATGGGGGTCATTTTTATTTTGGAGCCCAGGCGTATTTCCTGTGCAGTCCAAGCCTGCATGCAGCGTGCACATCGTTACGACTCTAATTACACCTAAGTCGCAATGAACACAAGGAAATTTCCCCACATGGTTTTCTTTCGCCTAGAAGCTCATTGCAGCCACAAATCTAATTAGAAATGAGAACTTTATGATATGTCTACCAGAAAATCACAGCATTTCTTCAAATCTCGAGGGGACTGAATCAATGAATCAAAACTCTGTGACACAGGCAATGATATTACCAATAGGAAAGACAGTATTGGCCAAGTAAATTATGTACAAAAATTACAGACCTCATCTGTGTATAGGTTTCTCATTAATCATTTTCCCTAATTCAAGTCTGTCCACAATTTCCCCAAATCAGCCATGTCTGCTAATTGTGCCGGTAGGAATAGACACTATAGTCTTTAGTATAAGAGTTAACTTAATCTTTAAATCATCTACAGTGCGTGATTATGCATACTTATAGATAGAACGGCTAATGTATTATGGGATTTCCATGTACTTGCTGCTCCTGCTGCATTATCAGACCATGAAGAGGAGAGGCGTAGCCTTGAGAGCTAGGTGCCTTTGTAGGCCGCAGAATCTCTCTTTGGTGCTTGTCTTCCCATCGCCTGCCCACCCTACTCAAGTCAAAATACTCCACAAGCCAAGATATACTTTGTTGAGATTGCCCTGTGTTTCTACAAACACCTGTTTTTCTGTTTTAACAAAATTGCCAAGAGTTAGAAGAATGGTCCATTTGCAGTGTGAAGAGGAAATCGCAGATATTCCTTGTTGTGTTCCATTTGCTTTATGCGCCCACCCTAGGTAGTGCAGACAATTCAACAAACCGATGCCATGACATGTGCTAAAGGTGCAGCTGATGGGACAACTCAATATCAGACAAGTGCCAGAACACGAGCCATCTTTAATCCAGATACACACATAAGCCAGTGTAAGAGTGAGAAACAGGAGTGTGCATAATATTGGCATAGTATGGTAAAGGCCAAACTTTCACATAATAGAGACGCATGTGGAAAATCCAGTGTAGGGATGCCAAAAATAGACTCCTCAGAAATATGTGCTACAGTCAAGCTACGTACGAGAACAACATATGATGATCCAACAGAAAAAGGACATCAAGGAGAAATTGGTGTAAACCTTTATTAGTCACTCAAATAATGCCTCACTTAACATCACGGAATCTGATACAACAATGTTTGCCCTGCTAAATAAAACAATGATGTATATTCCTCTGTATATCTACAAAGGGGAGAGGTAGTTAAGCAGCAACAATATATAGTGATGGAGGACAAGATAAATGGAACCCAAATGGCATGTCAGTATTTGAGAAGCAGCAAGTCAAACTAACGTGCAGTAGAACATTATGCCGATATAGCACATTAAACCCAACCTTTAATAAATTGGGGCAGGCTTCCATAATTGATTATATTTTGGTAGATGTTGAGAATTGGTCTAGAACCAAGGATTTTGTGGTCTATCCACGATGTGAAAATGACCACAATCCACTGGTACTTGTGATAGCCTACCCCGAACTCATGAGAGATCAGGGTCTGTCAATTCAACCTCCCCCAAACCTAATTGCAATAGAAGGGGGTACAAGAGTATGTTGGGGGAGTTTTGCTACATCTAATGAAAAAATGGCCTCTTTGTATACACAATCTATTCCTTATTTAGAAACTGCTTTTTGTGGGTCTGAAAATCATCAAGGCCAGGAATCCTTGTTGATGATAAATATGAATCATCTGGATATGTTTTTAAAGTTAGCAGTGTTTTTTTATAATCATGGAAATAATAACAATTACGATCCTAAACCTAAACACCCTTGGTTTAATAAAGCGTGTAGGGAAGCAAAACGTACATTAGTACTTGGGGTTAAGAATAAGGACCAGAATTGACAGGTCGCACTATAAAAATACCATTGCTGAAGCAAAAGCAGCTTGGGAGAAAGAAAAATGGGAAGCAATTAAGATAGCTATGGACATTAGAGATACGAGAGGCTTTTGGAACTTGGTTAAAACTGGCTACTCCGAAGGCAGCTCAGCTATTGAACCAAACTTGGTGGAAGAAGTGTGGAGATCACATTTTAAAGTTTTATATTCTATGCCTCTAGATGAAGCTGCAGCACATGGGTCAGTAGACCTAGATCAAATTCTCCCAAATATCGGCCCACCACTTTGCCCAGCGCCATATTAACTGCCAAAATTGTACAAACTACTTCCTAATAAGGCACTGGGTTTGGACAGAATTCCTGGTGACCTGTTCAGAAATGAACAGGTGGTGTGGGCTCCTTATCTACAGATATTATTCAACGCCATCATTCAAGGTATGGCACTCCCTTCGACTTGGGCTGGTGCGGAAATTATCCCAATTTTTAAAAAAGGCTCCCCACTAAACCCAGCAAACTATCGGCCAATAAGCCTTATTGATGTTTCACAAAAGATATTTGCTTGTGTTCTCCTGGGGCGATTGCAATCTTGGATGGACGAGATGAATGTTTTAACCCCGCTACAAGCGGGATTTGGGTCTAAAACCTCGACCATCGATCAGATTTTTAGATTGCCATTAATCCACTGGAAAACAGTTATTCTGGATGGGAGTAGCCTTTATTTAACCTTCGTGGACCTTAAGTCCGCCTTTGATATGGTTCGGTGTGACCAGTTATGGTGTTTTCTCTATGATATGGGTGCACCGGTCTACCTTTGCCAATTATTGAAGCGCCTACATGAAGGCACGTGTGCGAGGGTAAGATACGGTAAGAAAGGAAAACTGACTGCTCCTTTTCCTGTGGAGAAGGGGGTAAGGCAGGGATGTGTGTTAGCGCCAACCCTTTTTCCCTCTTTTTAAATGGCTTAATTGAGACCCTCTTGGCAGTAAAGGATATAGACTCACCAAGGCTAGCTAATCGTAAAATACCGGCCTTAATGTTTGCTGATGACACACTGCTCTTGTCTAAATCATCAATGGGTATGCAGCATGTATTGGATGAGTTTAGTGCATTCTGCAGGAATAGGAATTTGGAGATAAATGTTCAGAAAACTAAATATATGGTTTTCCACGCCAAAACTATTAATTGTCCACATCCCCAAATGGAGGGTAGGTCCCTAGAGAGAGTATCCATATTTGACTACCTGGGTATTACACTTAATGACAAGATGGATTGGGGGACTCAAATTATGAAGGCCAATCTGAAATTAACACAGTCAATGGGTGGTATAGTGAAAGTTTACAAAAACTGCACCCAGAAAGGGGTTGGTCCCCCGGCAGAAATCTATAAAATCCAAGCGAGGGGAGCCTCTTTATATGAAGCTGAACTCTGGGGACATAGCCCATCTTATACTCTGTCGGTTAAAGAGAATATTTTTATTAGGCAGTTGTGGGACTACCAAGAAGTACGCCCCTAATCCCATTGAGGATGGACTTGGGTATTGGCCCTATTGCTGATTTAATTGCCCTGCGTCTGCTCCTTTTTTGGCGTCGCATATGGAGCACACCTGAGTTGGTCAGCTATAGGGAGGAATTGAGGGATGTTATGTCCATACTGGGAGCAGCCAACTGACCATGGCTGTCTTATGTTAGGAATCTATGCCACTCTATGGGGTGGGCAAATATGTGGCTTACTCCGGAAGAGACATGTCCCAGTATCCTGAAAAACTCCCTAGTCCTTGCTTTCAAAGAACACAAATTAGCCTTGTTGACCCAGAGTACGAATTCATGCTGTCTGACATCAAGGTTTTTGGATCTTAAGCAGCAGTGCAAACTAGAATTGGCCCTGGACAGCATCCAACCGTTCATGGCTAAAAAATTGTATTTACAATTTAGGCATGTCACGTTAACGTTCCATGCATTCACGAATAGATGGAAGGGTGCAACCAAGGCTGATTGCCCTGGTTGCTCTGACTCAGAAGAAACTGAACTCCACGTAACGCTCTTTTGTCCTGCTTATATTAGGCCCAGATCAAAGTGGATCCTCCAACTTTGTAGGAACCTTGGGCTTAGAAACTATGTCGAGGTCTTTAGGCTACTTAAATATGAAACACTTCCTCTATTTGTAGTCGCTACCTCGAAATTTTTATTTGCGATGTGGTGCATACGTGGAGGTATCTTAAAGGGGAAAGAGCTGGGGCGTATCTAGATGCTGCTTATTTGCTAATAAAGTAACTGTCCTATGTTCCATATAGCCCCATCTAGAGAATTGTAATAAAATATTTATTTAGGTAAAACAATTTTAATGTTTTTCTTTTAATTTATTTAAAAAAAACAAAAAAAAAAAACTGGTTTTAATACTTTTATAGTTCCCACAAAGGTGACCTGAAATCTTCTGATAATTATGTATGCCATTCCTGGGGGGTCGGGTAGATTAGGTGGCGATAGCCAATATTACAATAAGAATGTTTTATACTATCCTTTATTAATCCATTGATGTTTTGAATATTTCTACTCGACTTCATCTCTTTTGTAGGAATAATCAATTATATTTTACGGATTGTAATATGTAATGTGCTTTTAAGGCTGTACAGCCAAAATAACGTTTTTTTTTATTTTGACATTTATTCCAAATCCAGGAACAAAAGCACAATTAAAAATTAAAATAATGTTAAAGTGTGTCAATTACACAGAAAACAACGAAAATTGAAGTATTTAAAATTTACTATCACACACCTTATCAATAGTTCATGGGAAATGGCTTAATTTATAAATAATTAAAGAAGGGACACTGAAAAGACAGGTCATCTTCATAAAAAGGGCAAAGATAAATCAGACATATTTAGCAGACAGATCTCTGGGGCATAGATGGGGCTTTACCTTTGAAGGTACAGCATCCCAAAAACAGGAGATTAAGTTTCATCTTTATGTGAAGCATCAACATTTAGTTTTGGGAATCAGAGACATTATAAACAAGAATGGGGTTGATAAAGGCGATGCATGATATGAAGTCAGCACTACTGCCCCTGCACCCCAATCTTATATTCCATATGTAACCCAATGAGGCAGTAGCTGAAGAAGACTGATCAATGTTTGAACATCTCACAAACTCTAAACAAACTAGTGAACATGAATCAACCAAGTCAAGGTGTCACACACCTCGTCGCAAAGTATAAACAGCTAGTTCCGAAAATCTATCACTAGTACAGCTAGATCAGCAGACACAAGTTGACACGAAGCATTTTCCAAATTAAACATAGATATATTTTTTTTTACTCTAATACAATTTAAAGTACGAACTATACAGATCTTTGAAAACAAGAGGTGGATTTGAGAATTTCGGAACTATAGATGTACAGTTTAGTAATATTGAGAAAAAAAGTTACAGATGAATGATGGAAAGGAAGAACAAAATATCCAAGGGTATGTCATTGCAATTGGGAAATTCCTACAATATCATTTTTCTGACATTTAATAAATGTAACCATTGTAATACCGAAAGATAATGAAAGATATCAGTCTTTGGAAGAAAACACTTTAACATATTGAAAGAATAGATACATAACAAAGAATAAGGCATTCCCAAATTTTACCCACGCCACACTCAAGGATCAATTTGTGTTCTGATGGCTACTCAGCATGGTCCGCTCACATTTTCCTACATATCCATTAGCAACCGAAGACTTCGTACTGCTCACAATTTTAATTACGGACCCCAATAGTAAGCTCCTAGTCTCGAGACTTTATTATGCTAGTATGGCCCTTAAAGATACTCATGATATTAAAGTCAAGCAGTTATGGGAGCGTGACCTCGACCATCCTCTCACTGACTACTAGACGTATTGCTACACACAAATCAACTGGTATCCCCCAACCACTGTCATAAACTGCTCCACTTCCATTTTCTATATAGAACCTACACTCCTCCGGCCAACCTGGCCAAGATAGATCCCTCCAGATCTTAGCAATGTCCTAAATTTAAGACACAAAAGCTGACTTTACACACATGACATGGATTAGCCCTGTTCCTACTACATACTGGACAGCTATTTCCGAGACTCTATCGCACACAATTTCACTCACACTTGTGCCCACGCCCCTTCTGGCACTCCTGGACAATGTTGCCACTAACCATCAACATCTGCGTCACTTTTCCACCATTGCTTCATTACTGCCTAAGAGGGCAATTGCTCTTCGGTGGGGCAATGCACAGTGGCAAACTGTGGCCTTTTGGCTAAATTGCATGACATACTGCAACCTCACTAACGAGGTCCACGCCACATTACATCTCTCATTTGCCAAACCCAAAGATATGTGGCAACCCCTCTGTACATATACATTAACCCATATCCCGACTCCCCTAATGCCTTACCCATCGCTCCCACCGGCACTACTTCCCTATACACAGCCAGTCAAGAAACAGCCAACTGAGAACGCTCCTACTCCCCCCACTCTAATGTCTTTGCTCTCTTTCCTGCTTCATATTTCCACCCCGACTAATAGTGCTTACCAATAATGATTATGATGTCCGTACCACACGTGTATGTGCTTGCCTATGAAGCTACTCATTATTTATGGATTTCTGAGGGAATATAGATCATTACTTTACATGAGTATGTAACATATGGACTACCTTGATCTCTTTGAACTTTGTTTTTTTAAGTTCAAAAGAATGTTATTGAGAGAATAAAGGTGTCAACATACAATATATAAATTAAACATAGGTCATCACAATACAAAGAAGCCTTCAAAGAAATACATGAATTGGAGTATTTTACGGTAAGAATAAAACTCAAGAAGGTGAGTAAAATATACAGTTAATATCAAAGTAAAACAAAGGAATGATCAGGGGAATCATGGTGGTTTAAGGACTTCTTGTTGATATGGCATTGGCAGGAGAGAACGTTTGGCACTTATATCAATATACAACGTTTATTCGCCATAGATATAGGGTAAACAAAAGAAGTATCCAACCTGTGATTGTGACAGATTACATACCACCAAGCCTGATAGGAGATTTTGGTGAAGTCTTTCCAGTTCCTAGTAATTTGTTGTAAGGCAACTGCTAATAGTAAATCAATAATTTTGACATTGGATGGGTAATTATTCCAAATAGGAGAGAGGCTTCCCAAAAACACGTGAGTAAATGAAAAAGAGAAGTTAGTGCCAAAAATTGAATCGCACAAACGAGCAGGAAAACAGCATGTGAAACAGATCAGCATTCGGGGATGAGCATGTCCAACAATTATCCGTTACCAAGGGAAATTGTTTACTTAGGGTATTTGGGCAGAGCAAGAGCCTATTATAAATAAAAAACAGTGTTTGCGTTGTATTGGGAGCTCTTGAGGATTTATGTATCTTGGTCCAAATCCTACCCCAGAAAGACATGGGCCAAGATGACCCCAAATCCTGCTTCCATGCACTCTCCGTTTTAGTTTTGTGTGGTGTCACTAGGAGAGCGTAAGTGAGTGTAAAGATTAGAGGCTTTATGCCTGGTACGTAATAGAGTGTGGAGATTATTAGGTGAAACAGGAGTATGAGCAACAGCAGGTGTGATGGCAAAGTATGTGCAAGTGTCTAACACAACCCTCCTAAGATTGTATTTGGGAAGAAAAGAAGCAGGTAAGCCAAACAGTTGGCTGAGTAAAGGGAAAGGTATAATTTGTGAATCAGAAATCAGACCCTTCTGCCTCCAAGTCTTCCAGTAGAAAGGTTTATTACTTATTAGCAAGGAGTTATAATGCCAGATTGTTGAATTAAGGAAATAATCAGAATTTTCATGAATTAAAGAGGAATTGGATCCCAAAAGCAGATACGTGTGTTTGATTTTGGGAGTGGAAAGGAACTGTGGTTTGCGGGCAAAAGAGAGATACTTTTGAAATGAAAATGGAGATAGAAATAATCTCTCAGCTAAGGTTCATAAAGGACATTCATGTATGGAATCACTCAACCAATAGGCAGACAGGCATAAAAGGAAAGACTCTTGATACATAAAAAAGTTAGAGAAGTTGACTTCTCCGTCGGATTTGGGGCGAGTCAATTTGGACAATGACAAACGAGATTTCTTGTTATTCCATAGAAAGGAGGAAAGGATGGAATTAATCTTTTTAAACGTTTTGGCAGGTATAGGGACTGGAATGTTGGAAATGGTGAATAACACTATAGGGGAAAGCATCTTTATCGCATCGAGCTGGCCCCACCAAGATAAATAGAGAGGATGCCACTTAGTGGTTAATTCTGATATTTTTTGGACACCTTTATTCATACATAAGGATACAGTGTCAGGAATTAAAGGAGTAAAATGCAACCATAAATATTTAATGTGGTTCGGACTCCACGTGAAGTGAGAGGGTGCAAAATCATCTTTAAAAGTGTATTTGGTGAGGGGCAGGATCTCACATTTATCTGTATTTAATTTATACCCAGAAATAGAGGAGAAGGCTAAAAAGTAGAATGTCGTCAGCATAAGCTGCAAGTTTGATGTGAGATTCTTTGACCTCAAAACCGTGTATATCTTTATTTTGATTTTTGAGAGGAAAGGCTCCAAAGCCAAATTAAATAGAAAAGGAGATAGAGGGCAACCTTGGCATACACCCCTGCCCAAATCAAAGAATGGAGTAATTAAGCCATTGGCGCAGACAGCAGCATGGGGATTCGAATAAAGAAGCAAGATTAGAGAGATAACCCTTGGGCCGAAACCAAACCATCTAAGGACATAAAAAAGGTATGGCCATTCAACTCTATCGAAAGCTTTTTCCGCGTCTAACGCTATTGCTGCAGGGGACTGTTTTAAATGGGAGGATTTGGATAAAATGTCGAAAAAGAGTTGTGTGTTATCTGTGATGAGTCGGCCTTTGACGAAACCAGATTGCTCTTTACCTAATAAATTTAGTAAAAAGGTATCTAAGCGGAGAGCCAAGGCTTTTGACATTTTTTTGTAATCAATGTTGACTAGTGAGATGGGCCTGTCATTTTTACAAAATTTTGGGTCTTTGCCTTCCTTAGGAATGAGACCAATATGTGCCTCAGAAAAAGAACCAGTGGAACATTTTGGGGAACAAAAAGAGTTTACCAAAGAATGTAATTTGGTCAGTAATAATTTGGAGAAGCAAAGCAAAAATGTAACCGTAAAACCATCTGGTCCTGGTGCTTTAAATTTTTTAAGGTGCTGAAGGGCATCAAGAAGTTCCTGTTGTGTGAGATCTGATTCTAAAGGAGATAAATCCGGAAAAGTGTGAGATGGTTTTTGAATGGTTGAGAAGAATTTGGATAATAAAGTCTGTTGGGTGTGTTTCCGCAGTATATAGTGATTGATAGAAGAGGGAAAATTCAGTTAATATGTCTTGAATTTTAAAATGGAGCGTTCATCATAAATAGAATCAATATTTAGCTTGTTATGTTTAATTTTCAGATAGTTGGCCAGAATTTTTCCTGCCTTGTTTTGGCCACCCTAGAATTTCGCACTGGATTTTAATAAATACAATGAAGCGTTATCAGTGGATTCCTTATTGAACTGAAGCTTAGCTTTTATAAGGGCAGATAAACATTCTTTAGAATTAGATGAGTAATAGGATAGCTCCAGTCTCTTTATCTTATGAAGGAGATCACTAGTATGTTTGCGAGCTATCTTCACTTCTTAGCAACATATCCAATGATGAAGTCTCAGGCTGATGCTTTAAAGGCATCCCAAATAGTCGAGAAGGACATAGAGTCATTCTGAATAAATAAAAAATATTCATTGAAAAAGGTAGTGAAGGAGGAGGTAAATAAGTGGTTCAAAAGGAGGGCATTGTTAAAACACCATCGCCTAGAAGCATTAGCCTTTGGTAAAATATCAAGTTGGATTGAAATAGGGGTATGATCTGACAATAAAATGGAGCCAATCTCTGCATTCATGAGGGCTTGGGATACATTATGAGAGACAAAAAAATAGTAAATTCTTGATTGGGTATGGTGTACGGGAGAATAAAAAGTATACTAAGGGTAGTAGGGTTACATAATCTCCATGCATCTAGGAGTTTATGTTGGGTAATTGTGTGAACAAAAGATTTATGGGGTTTATTAGGGAAAAAAGAGACCTTAGAATTTCTATCCAAAAATGGGTCCAAGACCTGATTACAGTCACCAGCTAATATTAAAATTGTCTTCAATACATAAAGTAATTTGTTGAACTACTGACGACCAAAATGAGGAATCACCACCAGTGGGGGCATAAACAATAAGAAAAGAGACCGGAGCATCTCCCAACAATAATTTAACATATAACCAGCAGCCATTTGCATCAGAATCTTGTGAGATGATTTTAAAAGGTAGTGATTTATGACAAAGTAACATGACACTGCTACGCTTACCATCACCCGGAGAAAAGAAAATATCCCCCACCCAGCCCATTTTTTGTTTCAATGACTCAACAGCTGTAAGGTGGGATTCCTGAAGACACACTATGGTGCCAATTCCGATCCTGGAAAAACCGGGTACGAACCGTCGGTCGGAGCGTTTTCTCCGTCCGACTCGTACCCGGTTGTAAAACTTTACAAACATGCAAGTACGATTCGCACGGAAACACCATTTCCGTACGAGTCGTACAAAACACCGACCAACGAAAATATATAGACAAATGTGATCCGGGAAAGCGCCGACGTGACGTCGGGACGCGTTCAGGCAGCGTGTCACGAACCAGGAAGTACGAATCGAACCGACAGCAGTCCGGACGGCAATATTTTTATGGCACCCAAAAAGTGCCGGAAAAGCGAAGTACGCCGTGAAACAACCAGATTAGGGTGCCCGGTACGCGCCGTACCCCCCCCAGCCCCCGTATGTACGCGCCGAACCACCCCCCCCAGCCCCCGTATGTATGCGCCGACCCCCCCGTGTATGTACACCCGTGTACGCACGCGCTGGGGGTACGCACTGTACATACACGGGTGGGGGTATGACTCGTACGTACACGGGTGTACATACACGGGTGGGGGTACGGCTCGTACGTACACGGGTGTACATACACGGGTGGGGGTATGGCTTGTACGTACACGGGTGTACATACACGGGTGGGGTACGGCACGTACATACACGGGTGTACATACACGGGGGGTCAGCGCGTACATACGGGGGCTGGGGGGGTGGTTCAGCGCGTACATACGGGGGCTGGGGGGGGTGGTTTGGCGCGTACATATGGGGGCTGGGGGGGGGGGGGTGGTTCGGCGCGTATGTATGCACATGTCTCCATGGTTGCAATGGGAGTTCGGTGCGGACGGTGTTTTTTCCATACGGTTGCGCGGTCGGACTTCACTTTTCACATTTGTACGTTAAATCGTCCGGGGACGTGTCGGACACATTTTCCGACCCGAGGACGTGTGGGGAATTATTCCCAATGCGATTCGTATGGACTTTTTCCCATGCAAATCGTACTTGGCAGTTTGTATGGCACTTGTACGATTCGTACGGTAAAAAGACCGGATACGAGTCGTACGGGGAAATTTTTTCCAGGATCCTAATCGGCCCCAATATCTGCTTCTAATTTAGCAAGATGACTTAAAACTCTGTCTCTTAATGGGAGAATTTAATTCCTTAACATTCCAAGATATTATTTTCAACGTCATGAAACATTAGAAAAGATTAAGAAAAAGGAGAAAAAAGTTAAACAATCCAATTCAATAAAAAGACAAAAGTACGTAGAATAATAAAAGTACAAATAAGTGACCATGTTTACCATAAAGCAAGGAGAAAAAGATAGAAGAGATGATAAAATCCAACATTAAGATAGATAAAAGCAGAAATCCAAGTGAGTTAAAATATTGAACATGAGAAAGAAGAAGAAGAGTACAAGAAATAACAGATGAAAGATACTAGGAATATGCAAGGAGAGAAGAGGAAAACAGAAGAGAAACATATTGACGACACCTGAAGAAAAAAAAAAGACAGAAAAAGGGTTTGGAAAGAAATAGATAAGAGAGAATACAAATAAAAACAGAATGTAGAAAAGTAACAGACCTACACAAAGAAGGTTCAAGGGTATAGGGGGGAGGTGAAACCACATAGAACAGACGATACATCCAGGTTCGACGACACAGAGGACCAGGGGGGGAACACGCCATGAGGATGAGACATCTGTGGAGGCGAAGAATAACAAGTATTGAGATAATTAATACAACTTAAAATGAACAGGAGAACAGTGGAATCAAACAGGGTGACCCAACATACACAGAAGCTTAACTAAAACACTAAGCCTATCTAAAGCTGAAGAAAAGCATATTAAACGCTAAGTTTATCTAAATCCAAAGAATAACATCTAATGAGTGAACAATGCTACAAAGGAGAAAACAGAACATGAGGGACCTCTCAGGAAAATACATGAAATCAAGCGTTATGCGAGGACGAAGGCCCGGAAAACACCATGGTGTCTGTCTTGTAAGAGTTTATGAAGCTTTGTAGGTGCAGTGGATCCTCATATGTTGTTGTTCTGTTATTATACGTGACCTTAAAAAGACACGGGTGAATGAGGCCGTAATGGGCTCCCATTGACCGAAGATCAGGCCTCTAGTTGAGAAATGCCTTGCGCCTATTTGCAGTGGCCTTGGCATAATCCTGTGCAAAAAATAAGGTGGAGCCGGACCAAGTAATTCGTTGAGCTGATTTGAACGCTGACACAACTTTTAACAGATCCGTATACTCTAAAAAATATAGGATGACTCCTCTTGGTCGTTGTGAGGACAAGGCATTTGAAGGAAGACGACCCAATCTATGTGCTCGCTGGATATTAAGTGCTGTATCCTCTGGCATGTGGAGTAGTTTGGGGAGGAAAGATTTAAAGAAGGCGAGAGGATCTGTCCCTTCAGCTCCCTCCCTCAGACCGTAAATGCGTAGGTCATTACGCCTGTTGCAGTTTTCAATGTCCTCGACCTGCCGTTGGAGCACAGAGACTTGAGATTTGAGTTGAGAGATGTTGGCACTAGTTTCTCCAAATGAGGACATGCGGTGTTCAACTGTAGTGAGTCTTGTGTCAAGTTGAGACCATTGATCGGTAAGAATTTGTATTTTGGCGTTGCTTTCTTCTACAAAGGGTCGAAGGGCTCTTATTTCTTCCAACAACAGTTCCATGGAGACAGGTGAGACTGTTTTAGGCAGAGAGGGAGGGTCCTTTTTTAGGCGTTTAGTAATTGATTTCCCTGATGGTACAAGAGTGGGATCCATTGATGTCGCAGAACCCTGAGATGGGAATGCCAGAGAATCCTCCATCCTGGAGAATTCAGAAAAAAAGTTTGAATTTTTGACAAAAATATGCTTTGGTTGTGAGCACGAAGAAAGAGTTCCCTGCAGTCTGCCCATAAATCACAAGATAAGCACGACTCTTGACAATAACAAGCGCACGACTGCCCTGTCCAAGATTAAGTGGACTTTATTAATAAAATACACTGAAGAAAAAGTCACACATATTAGATATGCAATGCAGCCAAAGTCACTTACATGACATCATCTACGTAAGGAGTAAAGACACCAACTCCGCAGAGACCACTTCTCAACACGGAAAAAAAAGAACACCAGAGTGGCATGTTGTATCAGTGTGGCCACAAAGAATGAGGAAGGAAGTCACAATGATAGGTGCATGGGCAGAAACAGTGGCAGCTCAAGAGTCGCGTGAAATTCGAGAAGACTGTGATGATTTGAACGAAGGCTTACTAAATGTCGGGAGAAAGGAATTCACAAAATGGCTTCCGCAATCATTTCTCCTCATCTACTTCAAATTTAGAGGTGAACTGAAATGTCAGATCACCCACAAGGAGTGTAGAGGAGGGTAAGTGCACTTATAGAGAGTCAGGAGGTTTTGAAGTGATTAGAGGCATTTCCAAGCTGGTATCACTTCAAAGTTGGGAAAGTTTTGTGACTCGGGCAGCGAAAACAAAATGGCGGCCGAGATATCGTGTCACCGAAAACAAAGAATCACTCAGGAAAAAAAAAACATTCCGTCATTGCAGTCAGGAGTACCAAGGGTCACATTGCATCCAGGAGACCTTCAGACACTTCTGGCATCTGGTGTCTTCGCAAAGAATTCCCTGGTAACGTGAAACTTCAGCGTCGTACCGGAGAGCCTCACATGGACGCCGCCGTGCTCCTCAGGTGCCAAGCCATGCCCCCCTTTTTGAACTTTGTTAAAATCAATAAAAACAATTTTTTTTAACAGAGAATAAGGCAAATAAATTGAAATTTGACAACATATTTCAGCAATATCTAAAGAAGAAAGCGTATTGAACAATGAAACCCTCAGTGGCAGAATATGAAATACTTGATCTAGCTCATTTTGTCCCCAGTTTCTCTCCCACATTAAAAGACGAAAAATTAAACGGGGCAGATACGTAGGGAATACGTATTTCTTAAATAAGAGCTTCTACTTCAATTATGAATACAACAACCATATCAATGTATTTCATATGTAGTAAATAGCCTACACACTAGCTGCAGTGACAGCAGCAAGGGATTGATTTTTTCAAACCCAATCAACGGCATATGAATCATACACTTGGATGATTTCTCAGCATATGCAATGAAGAAGATTCATTCAGTTGAGGCATTTTTTGGGGGGGGATTCTCTAAGATTCCAGACTATTACCCTGCCACCCCCTCATCATTCACCCAAACTTTCTCCAAGTAACCCAACGCCCTACAAGCCCAAACATCATGAAATATATTTACTTATATTTACCACCCACCCACCTTTCAAATATCATTCAATCCCACCCCTTTAACCTCCTTAATCCCATCTAACCCATTCAAAACTATGCTGTGAACCTGCTATTACCTTCCCAATCACATTTAAACAATACATCAATTATCTCTCCCTTCCTCATCATCCAGCCTCATTGAAATACATCCCCATTTTCCCTCAAACATGACCCATCTGACCCAAACCCATCCCCATTTTTTCTCACAATCCTTAATCTAACCTCTCCCAGCTCCCATCCGGTCCCATCCACAGAATTTCCAAACCCCCATTCCAAACCCCCAAATCCCACCTTGCGCTATCATGATCGAACCTCTTATAACAGCATTCTTAATCTTATGCCCTCTCAGTGCTTTCAAGACTTGCATTATTTTCATTGTTTCTCTGATTACCCTGACAATCTGGAGTCTGATTCAGCAGCACGTGATTATGTGTTTGAAATATGTTGTGGTCATTTTCTCACTCATATGAGTATGTCTTATTTAATCAGCTCTTAGTATGTGGTTTGGGGGTTTTATGCTCATAGCCATAGGGCTTTGCTAATTGCTTATGCATCTTGAATGCCATTAAACATGCCCATTGCCAGTAGATAGAGACATATGTATGGTCTTTTCAATTAGGTGACTACATGGAGTATCTGGGATACGTTTGATGCATTTTATGTATGATAGGACTTCTGTCCAATGTGCTCTTGGAAAAGGGTCTTATCATAGTGTTACGTACTTGGGGATAGCCAACAGTATGGCAGATCTGTGCATATATCTACAGTGGTAAATGAATTCAAACTGTTCTAATAGGTTCTGTTTGAAGTTTGTGTGTGTATTTTCTACTTGCTCAGTGCTGTTGTGAAGTATGTGATAGCTAGCTGGGTGGTAAATCTTGACTGCATTGAGTGTATGTGAGGTAATAATTACTGTATAATGTATTCCTTGGGAAGTGTGTGTGTGTAGTTGCCACCTGTGCCATAGCATTCATTTGTGTTCATCAGCAAGGGTTTGGATCACTCACTTACTCACAGGCAAACCAAGCCTGGTAGTACCTTCAAATTAATTTTTATAAAAAATACATTCAAAATACTTACTTACATAATTACCTACTCCATTCAGAAAAGATAGCTAGCCAATGTCCAATAGCTTTAAAAAAAAAAAATACAATCTTTAAAATTATCGGTAAAAACAAAATCATATATGCATGAGATGGAGAATACTCAAACAATACTTTTTATTCACCTCAGAATGACTTCTTAGAATGTGTTTGGCCGGATTCACAAAATATATCAACATACATTTACAATCTTGATCCGTGTAAAGATTTGTCACACCCAGAAGATCCTGCTGGCCCCCAGGACTCACTGTCATTGATCCCTCCAGAGCCGAGGAAAGGGACAGGCAACCCACGACTTCTCCCCTCAGCTTACACCCAAGAAAGAACTGGGAAGGGACTGAGAAAGAGAACTTGGCACCTAAGCAGGATTTGGAGGTGGCTCTCCCATTGCTGCAGTTGCATGTTCTCACACTTTTGAGGATATTTGATGAATGACTTTAATGTGCTTTCCTAAATTCATATTGCAGTTCCTAGAACACCACATTTCTTCTGAAAATCAGAAGCATACTTGTTGCAATCTGCACTTGTTTTCCTTCTCCCTCTCCACCAAGTGCCCCTGTCGCCCCAACATCAGACTTTCCATCTGCATGAGAGGACTGTGGACCCTAAAAGTCATTAAACCATCTCAACCACTCCTTACTTCTTTGCATGTGCTGCAGTTTTATGTTAAGTTATGTAGGGTAGCACATCCCTACTTTTTGATTTAAGAAAACAATACTACTTTTTTGATTTAAGAAAACAATACTACCCCAACATATTTACTGCAGAACGTAAGGGTTTGTTTTTCTGTGTTTCAGCACTTGTTGTAAATAGCATCTCTTCAAAACTCTAGAATACAACCCAGAAATAAACGTACATTCATTTCTAATATTCAAAACTGCAATGCTCAAGATGGTCGACCCATGATTAAGATGGTCAACCTACGTAATAGGAGATGACTCAAGTCCTGGTCAGATTGATATGAATATCTGAATTCTGAGGAGGCTGGGGGAGGGGATGAAGTAATAGAAGGAGCTGAAAGAACTCTTGCAGCTATGACATCAGGGTTAGAACCATCCTTCACCAGGTATTGACTTATAAATTCCACCACAGAACTTGCAATACTTTGCCTTTCACCGCCCCCACAAGATTAAAATGGGAACGGTGGAAATGAATTTTAAGGCCCTGTTGTTTCACTATAAATAACAAAGGCATTTGGTATTCTAGGCCAACATGTAATCAAGAGTTTCCTCTAGAAAGATTACTTTCTGCTATATTCTCTCTATTCTGGTTGAAATTTCTGTGATTTTGCCCACGCAATTTCCACCTTTGTATTCAAGGGCTTCCTCCCCCAGTCTCTAGACTAAGCGGTGTTCTGATTGTTTGTGGAGCATGCGGTTCTCAGGAATTTTGGTCTTCTCAATTGGAGGAGCAATTAATTGCTGATCCACGAGTTAGTTTTTTGTGATGAATACTAATCAATTTGAAATCTAGAGCCTGGTAAGTAGTGGCGGGATTCATCAAGTTGGCTGATTCTGTTCCTCTTTCTAGTGCTCATGTAAATGCAGATTCTGATTTTCCTTCTGTATTTTTTTTATCAGGGGAAGCCCAAATATTATTTGGCACCTACTAGGGTATAGCTCTTGAAGCCCAGGTCCATTGTACCCCTGAACTTGCAGTAACTCAGACAGTAACAGATACCTCCAATTTTGTGGGAAAAATACAGATTGTAGAGTTTTTAGGCAAATTAAGGTTACCTCATAGGGAATCAGTGCTTTATTATCACCTCTCATTGTGTTGCAACTGCAACATCATGTCAACTTGATGGTGCTTAGGGTACCCCAAGGGAGCAAGGTGATTAAATGAAGGCATGAGCACCACAAGTAGGCATTCTGGGGGTGCTGCAGCACCCCAGGAATAGATATGCTGGAGTTCAGAAGGTGAACCTGCAAGAAAATGCCTTGAAATTGTGTTTTTATTTTGTTACATTTGCTGAGGGTTCAAAGCCTGAGCTCAAATTTCAGGCTATGTCTTCTGACAAATTACTGCATGTTTGTTTAACATAGAGTGTAGATTTTACTTTTGTTTCTCTGACTGCAAAGTGAGAGGATTTAGTAAAGTGAACCATGTGACAATGTTGCTGGTGTGAAAGGAAGGGCTGTAGAATGTTTCTAACACAATACAATTTTAATGCATATGCATGTATTGTATACATATTACAAAGTATACCATGCATTAAGAAATCACAAATATGCACTGTTTTCTTACTCCTGAAGTGTGGTGGAAGCAAAGATTTTAATAGGATCAAAACAAATCAAGACACTTTACTCAGTGATGTGCGAATTATAATTAGTCACTGAAACCCTATTTCAACACATTGCCATTTGTGGGCTAAATGGTTTTATCAGTAACGCTGCTTGCCTCTGAAAATTTAGTGGCCTTTTCAAAGATAGTAAAAGACTGTAAAAGACAGTGTGCTACCACACCACGCTATATTAATATATGTGCAACAGTGTGTTAAAAAATACACCACCAGCTACATACTACACCATTACTACTCTCCTGCTGAATGAGTTTGGCTTTTTTGCAACACATGTTCTTTGTGTACCGTTGGATTTTAAACAATCTCTAGGACTTCCCTAATGTAACATTGATGGCAGCACCCCCATTCTGAAAATTGTTGCAGCTCCAACGGATGAAGGCAGCCTTTTAATTAAAAATACAGCAGCAAATTTCTGCTCCCAGTAGAAATCTTCATTGCCACTCCCACCATGATCTGCAATCTCACATGTAGTACAATACCACTTGTTGTACCACTGTATTCCTCCTGTGCAATTGGTATGTAAATTATCCTATTGCGGCTGAATTATTTTCACAAAAATCAATTTTATTTAAATCTTTTTCTCGGGAGCAGCCAAGCAGCAACACAGTAAGTAGTTCACAAAGTTACAAACAAAGCAAGGCAATCTACTAACTGAATTAGTTACATGCATAGCTTTTCTGGGGCAAACATCAGGATTTTTCGGAAGGGTGGGCAGCAGCAGCCCCCTTTCTTCATCACCTCAGCTTTTTCAATTTCTGCCTGTGCTCTGAGCAATCTTCTTGATTAAAGTAGCTGACCTCATAATTGCTTATTTTGTGCCAGGATACCTTTGTATGAGAAGCTTGAAGATTGCAATGTTACATCATGCAGTGGGGAGGAATATTTTGGGAGGGCCGCTCAGAGTATACCTCTTAAGCCAGGAGCTGGCTCATGCATTCCAAACTCATGCAGGGGAATATGCATGAATGTGAGTTTGCAATCAGCTTCACTTGTACTAGCTCCCTTTCTGTTTTACCTTCATGCAATATATCTGGTTCTGATGATTATCCACACCATACTTTAATGTATTCAGGTACCACTGCTGGAATAGATTGGAGAACATGTTATAGCACACAATCTTGGGAGCATTCCAGGTGCCATGCAGAGCCAGTGTCTCCTGTTTATTCTCTTACAGCTAGAGGATATGACAGCTTTCCACAGGCTCCTCAAGCCCACCTTCTCCATGGGTGTTACATTAGTTGTAATAACTTGCCTCTTGCTTCTCAACCCAGTCCTGTTGAATCTGTCATAGGCTTTAAGAACCGTAGATTGGGAGAGCAGTGGAAGGAGGGGAGAGACACTTACATCTCCTACATTAAGTTCAGCAGGCTAAAGGTCTTTCAGCTATTTCACAAAGAATCAATTTCATTTTGATGTCATTGGGAATTGCTGATCTTCTGTAAAATGGGTGTCCAAGCCGCACAGCAGAAGGACAGATCAGGCAGCAAGTTTCTCCTAGGTCAAGCTCTCAGCATATCCTTTTTCTTTAAGAAAATGTAGCTGGTTGAGCTGCAATCTTTTCATTATTTACTTTCTGTGGACACATCGGTCAGTGAGACCATATATTTAAGAAGATGCTGGTCTACAAGTGATTGATATGGCTAAGGTACTTCGACATAATTGTCATTGAAGATACAGGCTATATCTATGTGGCATCAAAGGCTACTGTACCAGAATGATATATAGCTGTGAGTGATCATTTATATTTTTATAAGGCATACTGAAAAGGATATGATTAATATGTAAACAGCCCTCATTCATACGCTCTAGGGTTTCTGCAGATGAATTGATCACCACTCTACCCATGGTTGCCAGATGACTATGCAGACTGTCTGAACAACATAATGTGAATGCAGAGTGAAAGTAATGTCAGTTGTGAGCAGAGATAAAACTCATGTATAGTGTCTGGAAGTCAGTTTTACCCAGTCCATATACAACTGTTGATTCAACACTGAACTGATGTGAGTACCTGCGAGTCACATGTTTGCTGCATGTTTTGTGTATGTGCTATAGGATTTTTGATAGAATATCGACAACAAATATATTGTGTGGACAGAATATTGTAGGACCAAAATATCGAGTAGGAACGTGCAAAAAGGTCAGGATGGATTAACTGTTCTTAACTCCACATCTACGTTCTTTGAAGCTATATATCTACCTTCAAGGTATGTAGCTGTGGTGTTTAGTACAGTAAAACTTTGCTTTCCCATAGAAACGTACCTTCACAATATTTTAGTTTTCAATATTCTTGACACAATATTTTTTTCAGCCAATATGGTTTCCTCTGTATTTTGCCCAAACCTTGTGCTATATGTGAGTCTGGTCCAAATAGTTCTGGGAGGATGGTTTGCTCTGGCTTCACTGATTCTAAGATGAATGGTGCTTTGTTTTTGAATTTTTCGTATCAGCCCAGACTTACAAAGATCCTTACCTGGTTATGGTGTGTGAGGTCAGCCAGAAATATAGTTTGTTAAAAAAATGGACGAAAGCCTACCCACTTCACATGCACTCTCTTTGGATCTTGACTGATGTCGGGGTAGTAAGGTAACCTGCTCCTCTTCTGCCCATGCCCTTGCCCTCTTCCCTATCCCAACATGGTATATGAAATGGTAGGGGAATGCTGTTTTGTGGGTGCTGTTAAATGAAGCTTCTGATGCTTAGCTTTTTTGCCGAAGAGGGAGGGGTGACAGGGAGGGAATCAGCCAAAGTTAGAAAAGATTCAAGAGAGAGGAGAGACTGAAGAGAGAAAGGGTGGAAACAATTAAAGACAGGGGAAGTGATAGAGAGCGAGAGGGACAGGGAGAGGGAAAATGAAGGGTACCCCAGGAAATCAAAGATACTAAATACCATGAGACAACATGTATGTTTTTCTCTGCTTTCAAGGAAGCGCTGAAGGTCACCCTCAGCACATCCAGACTGAATTCAACAGCCTTTGTGTCTCTTTCTTAACATACAACAATAAAACTTGGGAAAAAACACCTCTCATCAAAATGTTATTAATGATTATATACTTACACGTAAACGCACTTGAGCATGCTTCACAATATGTCTTAAAAGAAAATATTTGTCCATTGCCTGGAATGAAAGCCTATGAGGCTGAACACGAGTGGTATTGAAGATGCAGCCTTCGATGTTAAATCACTGGTTAGCCTCTACTTGTTCTCTGCCTCACTGAAGGAGATCAATCAATCAAAGCATTTATATAGCGCACTACTCACCCAGAGGGTCTCAAGGCGCTGGGGGAGGGGGGTCCGCTACTGCTCGAACAGCCAGGTCTTGAGTTGCTTCCTGAAGGCGAGGTGGTCCTGGGTCAGGCGGAGGTGGGTCGGGAGGGAGTTCCATGTCTTGGCGGCGAGGTAGGAGAAGAACCGTCCCCCTGTGGTGGCTCTTCGGATGCGGGGGACGGCGGCGAGGGCGTGGCCGGTCGATCGAAGCTGGCGTTTGGGAGCGTAGAAGTTGAGGCGGCTGTTGAGGTATCCTGGGCTTTGGTTGTGTAGGACTTTGTGCGTGGGTGAGGAGTCGGAAGGTGATTCTCTTGTTGACCGGGAGCCAGTGCAGGTCTCTCAGGTGTCCGGAGATGTGGCTGCGACGGGGGATGTCCAGGATGAGTCGTGCTGAGGCGTTCTGGATCCGCTGGAGTCTCTTCTGGAGTTTGGCGGTGGTTCCGGCGTAGAGGGAGTTGCCGTAGTCCAGACGGCTGGTGACGAGAGCCTGGGTGACGTCTTCCTGGTCTCGGTGGGGATCCACCGGAAGATCTTACGTAGCATGCGCAGGATGTTGAAGCACGACGAGGAGACGGCGTTGACTTGTCTGGTCTGGTCATGGAGAGGGAG
Organism: Triturus cristatus; assembly: GCF_964204655.1. NCBI lineage: Eukaryota > Metazoa > Chordata > Amphibia > Caudata > Salamandridae > Triturus > Triturus cristatus. Next base: position 1,426,949,011 of record NC_140589.1, read on the forward strand.
GAGTCCAGGATGAAGCCCAGGTTGCGTGCGTGGTCTGTTGGTTTGGGTGCGCTGCCTAGGGCGGGGGGCCACCAGGAGTCGTCCCAGGCGGAGGGTGAGGATCCCAAGATGAGGACTTCCGTCTTGTCCGAGTTCAGTTTCAGGCGGCTGTTCTTCATCCATTCGGCTACCTCTTTCATCCCTTCGTGAAGGTTGGCTCTGGCGGTGGTGGGGTCGTTGGTGAGGGAGAGAATCAGCTGGGTGTCGTCGGCGTAGGAGATGATGTTGAGGTTGTGCTGGCGTGCGATGTCTGCGAGGGGGCTCATGTAGACGTTGAAGAGGGTTGGACTGAGCGAGGAGCCTTGAGGAACGCCGCAGATGACTTTGGTGGCTTCAGATCTGAACGGGGGGAGGCGGACTCTGTGTCCTTCCGGCGAGGAAGGAGATGATCCACTCCAGTGCCTTCTCCTGGATTCCGACGTTGCTGAGTCGCTGCATTAGTGTACGGTGGCAGACAGTGTCGAAGGCCGCGGAGAGGTCTAGGAGGATGAGGGCTGCTGTTTCTCCGTTGTCAAGCAGTGCTCGGATGTCATCGGTGGCTGCGATCAGGGCGGTCTCGGTGCTGTGGTTGGCCCGGAAGCCAGACTGCGAGAGGTCGAGGGAACCGTTCGTCTCGAGGAAGGCGGCCAGCTGCTTGTTGACGGTCTTCTCGATGACTTTTGCAGGAAACGGGAGCAGCGAGATGGGGCGGTAGTTCTTGAGGTCGGTGGGGTCGGCTGATGGCTTCTTTAGTAGAGCGCTGAGTTCGGCGTGCTTCCAGCTCTCCGGGAAGGTAGCGGTGTCGAAGGAGGTGTTGATGATGTCCCGCAGGTGGGGTGCGATGACAGCATCAGCCTTGTTGAAGACGTGGTGAGGGCAGGGGTTGGTAGGAGATCCGGAGTGGATGGAGTTCATCGTGCGGACGGTGTCTTCGGTGCTGATCGGGGTCCAGGCGCAGAGGGTGGTGGTGGGGGGCCGTGGTTCGGTCGTGGCGTGCGTCGGTTGAGTGCTGAAGCTGTTGTGTATGTCCGCGATCTTGTTGTGGAAGTAGGAGGCGAGGGAGTTGCAGAGGTCTTGCGAAGGGGTGATGTCGTTTCCGGAGTTAGGGTTGGAGAGCTCTTTAACGATGTTGAAGAGTTCCTTGCTGTTGTGTGCGTTGTTGTCCAGTCGTTCCTTGAATGCGGTTTTCTTGGTGGCGTGGATGAGTTGGTGGTGTTTTCGGGTGGCGAGCTTGAGGGCAGTCATGTTGTCCGGTGTTGGGTCTCTGCGCCATGTTCTCTCGAGGGCTCGGCAGTTCTTCTTGGAGCTCTTGAGTTCGTCGGTGAACCATGGGGCTTTCTTGCTACCGGGTCTGCTAGGCGGGGTCTTCAGAGGGGCGAGGTCGTCTGTGCAGTTGCTGATATACTTCGCGAGGTTGGTGGCCGCCTGGCTTGGGTTCGTTGCGCTGGTGGGAGGGTTCATGCTCAGGGAGGTCGCGAGCTGGTCGGCTGTGATCTTGTTCCAGCTTCTGCGTGCAACCTGTTGCAGGTGGTGGTGGATCGTGGTCCTTCTGAAGCTGAAGTGGACGCAGCTGTGGTCCGTCCAGTGGAGTCCGGTGGCGTGGCTGAAGGCGATGTCCTTACTGGATGAGAAGACGGGGTCGAGTGTGTGTCCGGCGTAGTGGGTGGGGGTGGTGACCAGCTGCTTGAGTCCCAGGTTTGCGAGGTTGTCCAGCAGGGTGGTGGTGTTGCGGTCATTGTTGTTCTCCAGGTGGAAGTTGAGGTTCCCGAGGAGGATGTAGTCAGCGGAGAGGAGGGCGTGCGGGCTGATGAAGTCGGCGATGTCTTCGCTGAATTGTGTGCGTGGTCCCGGGGGTCTGTAGATGAGGGTGCCTCTGAGGGTGGTCTTGGGGTTGATGTGGACCTGGAAGTGCAGGTGCTCGGCGGGTACGAGTGTGTCGTCGGTGTTGGTCGTGATGAGGATGGTGTTCCTGTGGATGATGGCGATGCCTCCTCCGGTCTGGTTGATGCGTTCCCTTCGGATGATCTTGTAGCCGTCTGGTATGGCGATGGCGATGGCGATGTCGGGCGCTGAAGAGGCGTTCATCCAGGTTTCCGTGAGGAAGGCGACGTCTGGTGAGGTTGTGTCGAGCAGGTTCCAGAGCTCGATGGCGTGTCTGTGGACGGAGCGGGTGTTGAGCAGGATGCATTTCAGGTGGCTGCTGCTGTTGCTCGTCTTGGTCTTGGTTGGTGCTGGAGTAGTGCTGGTCCGGATGCAGGTGAACTTGCAGGCGTTGCAGCAGAAGGGTCCGTGGGTGCGTCTCGGGGTGGCTCGGTAGCATCCTGGGATTCGGCCGGCGTTGAGTGCGTTGAGGGTGGCGGCATCGTACGTCCGGCGGGTGGGCTGGGGTCTGCGGGGGCCAGGGGTCCTGGCGCTGGGTGCTGCCAGGCGCGGACGGGCGCAGACAGGCTTACCTTTGGCACACCTTCGGTGCTCAGTCGGCGCTCCCGCTGCGCGCGTCCGCTGCGCGGTCGCTCTGGGGGTGTCATAAGAAGGGGGACGAGAGGGCGGGTCAGCTGGGCGGCGGGAGCGGCTCGGCCAATGGGCCGGTGGTGGGCGGGGCCTGTGGCGAGCTGCGGCGGGAAACTGGCGAGCGGGCGGCTCTGCTGAGGCTGGGCCGCTCGGGGGGCCAGGGGGGCGTCTGCGTCGGAAAGAGGCGGCAAGGCTGGCAGGCAGGAGCAGGAGGCGGCAGGAGGAGCAAGGGGGTGACCCGGCCTGGTGAGAGGCGCAGCGGTCACTCCCGAGCACTCCTTGCTGTCCCCTTAAGAAGGGGGACGAGAGGGCGGGTCAGCTGGGCGGCGGGAGCGGCTCGTTCAATGGGCCGGTGGTGGGCGGGGCCTGTGGCGAGCTGCGGCGGGAAACTGGCAAGCAGGCGGCTCTGCTGAGGCTGGGCCGCTCGGGGGGCGTCTGCGTCGGAAAAAGGCGGCAAGGCTGGCAAGCAGGAGGCGGCAGGAGGAGCAAGGGGGTGACCCGGCCTGGTGAGAGGCGCAGCGGTCACTCCCGAGCACTCCTTGCTGTCCCCTTAAGAAGGGGGACGAGAGGGCGGGTCAGCTGGGCGGCGGGAGCGGCTCGGCCAATGGGCCGGTGGTGGGCGGGGCCTGTGGCGAGCTGTGGCGGGAAACTGGCGAGCGGGCGGCTCTGCTGAGGCTGGGCCGCTTGGGGGGCCAGGGGGGCGTCTGCGTCGGAAAAAGGCAGCAAGGCTGGCAGGCAGGAGCAGGAGGCGGCAGGAGGAGCAAGGGGGTGACCCGGCCTGGTGAGAGGCGCAGCGGTCACTCGAGATCTGACTTCTGGAAAAGTTTCTAACTATGAACGTAGATGGCTTCAATGGGACCGATACCGAGCAGCATCCTATCAATGTAAAGGCCTTCTTGGGCACAAACGTTAGACTTCTCCATTCAGAGCTTTCCCACATTCTTCAACAACTGCACCGGCTTTTGATATCAAATTCTAACAAGGAATTTTTGGTTTAACACAAATCACTTAGTGGCACTGCCAAAACACAAGTACTGAAACCCACCACTGAACATCAATGTAAGAAAATGGTGTATTATTTGAGGTGTTTTAGAGCCCACCTCAAATAATATTCCCAATTCTCGTCAGGGTGAACAACAAAAAGTCACTAAATTAACCTGTGCTTATCCCTCTGGTAGCTTGGTAAAAAAGCAATCAGGTTTAACTTAGAGCCAATGTGAAAAGTATGTATGCATAACTTAAACAGTAAATAAGTAAAAACACAACATAAGAAAAATCCCACACCAATTGAGAAAAATAGAGTAATGTTTAATTAATTATTTGACACCAAAATGACAATAATCCTATCAGTAGGACTTAAGATATGCAAATTTTAAAGGTTTAGGTAAAAGAAATAGTGCCTAAAAGCACAAAGTGACAACTGTGTTTATCTGGTCACGACAGACCAGAACAAAGTGACAAGTTCAGACCAATCACAATGGAGCACAGCGGGATACAGGGACCAGATTAGGCTAGCTGAGAATTGTACCTTATGTCATTGATGCAGGGAGTTGCACCATGCAGTGGCGGCTCTGAGGAGTGATGCAGGATCCTGCTTTGAGACATATCATGCAGCGTCAGTTTCAATGAGAACCAGCAAGGACTGCAAGGTTGGCATTGAGCTGCACTGTGCTGCGTCCGTTTCAATGAGGAACTGCAAGGGCTGCAATAAGAGGTCTGCATCAAGTTGTGTCGTGCAGCGTCTGTTCCCATGAGGAGCTGCGAGGACTACATTGAGTTAGGTCATGCTGATTTGGTTCCGATGGGGACCACAGCTGGGCTGGCAGAGCACCTTTATCTCAATTTCCAATGGTCTAGGACTGGGGAGGCTGCACTTAGAGGATTAGGACTTACAGCAGAGAGAGTCCAGGTGCCTGATTTAAGGGCATTGAAGCTTGCTGTGTCCCTGTAGCTCAAAATAGGATGCCAGCCAACCAGCCCTTGGAGTCACTCAAGTGGTCCTAGGTTCAAGGTGATGGTCCAGTCCTTCTTCCTGAGGTAGTATGGCAGCAAAGCAGTCCCTTTTGAAGGCAAAAACAACAGTTGATGGACAGAATGCAGAACAATGTCATACATTCACCCCAGTACAGAGATCTGGGCCTAAATCCATCGTTTGTTTGCTCACCATGCTGTTCCAGCTTGAACCTAGCCATATGCAAATCAGTCTTGACCCTGTGCCGCATGTGTACAGTCCAGCCCGAACTTCCAAGCCAGGTCCTCCCTGGACTGGAAACAAGCATCCTAGGACCGGTTTCGGGGTTTCACCCCTCTTCACCCAGGATAGCTTGATTCCAGTGGCATGGAGAGCACAGGACCCAAGTCTGGACATACCCTTCCCACTCGGGGTGACAAATGCAAAAAAACAACTGTTGATGGACAGAATGCAGAACAATGTCATACATTCACCCCAGGACAGAGATCTGGGCCTAAATCCATCGTTATTTTGCTCACCATGCTGTTCCAGTTTGAACCCAGCCATATGCAAATCAGTCTTGAACCTGTGCCACATGGGTACAGTCCAGCCGAACTGCCAAGCCAGGTCCTCCCTGGACTGGAAACAAGCATCCTAGGACCTGTTTCGGGGTTTCACCCCTCTTCAGCCAGGATAGCTTAATTCCAGTGGCATGGAGAGCACGGGACCCACGTCTGGGCATACCCTTCCCACTCAGGGCAGGCAGGCAAGGCATCAAGGCAGCAGAGCAGCAACATAGCATTCATTAATCCCAGTCTTCCAAAGGCCCAGAAGCCATCTGAAGAGTGAGTCTGAGGGTTCCCCTTTTTATACTTTGTGCCCACTTTGAAGTGGGAGAAGCTTCTCGACTTTCTCCCTACTGAGGTGTCTTGAATTTACTGCCTACCTGCACTGGTTTCAATCAGCCTGGGGGCACAATAGGCTAGTGTTAAGTCATTTATGTGTGAGCTGGGCCACTTCCTTTGAAGTGCAAGTGTGGAAGGTGACCGCTCTACTCCCCCATCCAGCCAGAGATTGTGATCCTGCCAACACCCAGACCTTATATTGTGATACTGTCTGAGAGGCATACACAAAAGCCAACTGACTTGGGTACCTAATCATGAGACTCAGGAACAAGTTGCAGGCCCCAAATGGTAATGCCAAGAAAATGCCAACTTGCTAAGAGTGACAGTCAAAATTGGGACTTAAAAAATGACTTTACAATTAAAGAGGGTTTTAAATTACAATGTCTTGAACACCAAACATGACTTTCTTACTTGCTCCCAAATAAAAGTTATCATTTATTAAATGTAATAAGGTAACCCAATGTTATCCTATGGAAGAGTTAGGTCTTACAGTAGTGAAAAACAGTTTTAAATTTTTCACTACCAGGGCATGAGAAACTTAAAAGTATATGTCAAACGTTTTAAATTCAATGCACCCTGCCCTCTGGGTTTTTTAGACCTACTTTATGGATAATATATATGTAATAAAAAGGGAGTTTTAGTCTTAGCAAATGAGTTATTTTTTCCAAGTCTAATTGGCAGTTTGAAACTGCCATCAGGCTGCAATGGCAGCTCAGGGACATGTTTTATTGGGGCTATATAACTAGGGAAGGGACACAATGACGGCTGCAGGCCACTAGTAACATTTAATTTACCAACCTTGGATATATGGTCTGCCACTTTACTAGGGACGTACAAGTAAATTAATTATGCCAATCAGGTATAGGCCAATGTTACCAAAATGTATTGGAATAAGCACAAGCACCTTAGCACTGGTTAGCAGTGGTAAAAAATGCACAGAGTTCTAAGGCCAACAAAAACGAAGTCAGAAAAATAGGAGGGGTGAAGGAAATATGTTTGGGTAAGATCAACCTAAGGCTGATAGGTCTAACAGGTGGTTTAAATGGGAAGAAGTCCCCATTGCTACTTCCATCCCAAGTGCCATGAATGTTACCAGCATGGGCACAGAAATGAGGATGTCACCTATCCCAGCAGAAGCAGCTCCCCTTTGGTGAGTCTACCCTGTGAATGGTCAGTGTGAAACAGATGTAGGAGGCTGTGTCAGTTAGTATTGTGGGAGCACAAAGGTTACGCTAGTGTCCCTTGGTTACAAAGAGATGGTGCCTAAGGCTCACATGCCTGATAATATGAAAAAGTATATAGTGCCTCACTATCAATGGACAGAGGGGAAAAAGCTTTGAGACAGACAGCAGTCAGTATGGCTACTGTTGGGTGTCATCTGCTGTCCTCAGAGCAGGTAGTCTCTGCTGTCATCCATCAGGTTGGGACAGCAAACAACCAGATGAATAACTATCCAGTGCCTCGAGTTCCCTTTTCAGGTTCCTTATAGGTAGCCTTGAGTCCAGCCATGCCCGTTGACGTCAGTTAGAAAATTTCCTAGAGCACACCATCTGAAAATAGATAGAGCTCAGGTCCCACTTGCAGATGTGGGAATTACCTGAATGGGGGTGCCTGTCCACATATTCCATGGCAGCCTGTCAGGCGAATCAAAAGGAACTGGAGTCTAAAAAAGTTGCCCAAATGCATGCCAAGGAGAGGAAGGGCAGGGGTGTGGGAAAACCACCCTAGAAATTCCCATGTGCAAGAGGAGGCAGATCCTCAAAGAGAAGCCTTAGAACTTACAGGAGAAGACATTCCAGCCCTGGGTGTCCAACTTGGGCCATCCTAGGCAGAGTTCCGCTAGCCACAGAAGGAGTTCCCCACTCTTAAAGGCTATGGCGGCAGGCCATGGCCCTAGCAGCTGGTGACACCTCTGGTTTTCACCTCTTCTAGTGAGAGAATGGTCTCCTATATTGTGAACCTGAGGTCCCTGAGACTGGGTCAACCCATATGTTGATGGTCCCCCAACACCATCAGGCCTTTCTTTCTGAGTTGACACATGACATCCCCCAGGCATGACATATGGGGCAGGCGTCAACCTTTAACCCACTAGTCACCCACTTTTATTGGCCCAATGATGGTACAATCAAATGAATTCTGCACAACTTACCATTGGGATGTCAGGGGTAATGCAAAAGGCCCCCTTGATTCCAATCCCTGTAGTGAGAACACCCTTTTGATTGGGTGGGCATTGGTATGGTTGGGCCTCGGTATGGTTGGGCCTCAAGATACCATAGGCAATAGGTTAATCATGGTCTTGGTAGACTATGCCACCAGTTACTTTGAGGCCTTTATTCTGAGATTGGTGCCTGCATCCGTGGTGGACAGGGAACTGATGAGTATTTTTACCCATGTGGGTTTCTCCATGGAGGTTGTGATAGACAGGTGTCTCAACTTCATATTAGTGTACATGAATTCAGTGTGGGATGAGTGTGGGGAAACTATAATCTCACCACATCATACCAGCCCCAGACCAATGGTGTGTTGAAAGATTCAACCATACCCTGAAAGGCATAAATATGGGCCTATCAGAAGCCTTGTAGAGTAAGTGGGACGTCCGCTTGCCCTGTCTGCTATTTGCACATGGGGAAGTGCCTCAGAAGTGAGTGGGGTCAAATCCATTTCAATTTCTATTTGAGCACCCTATGCTTGGACTTCTCAGTCTTGTGAACGAGGAGTGAGAGCAAGCTCCCAGGAAACCTCTTGAAGATGTAGTGAACTACATGTTAGCCCTCAAGTCTGAGATGAAGCAGTTCTGAAAAAAGGCAAATGAGAAGCAGTGGACCAGCCATGAAGTCATGAAGCACTGGGATAATCAGTAGGCCACTCTGGTGAAGTATTAGCCTGGCCAAAAGGTGTAGGAGATGGAATCCATGGAGCCCTGGCCCACGAAAGAACAGTGGACCGCACCCTATGAGATGAGCGACTAAATAGGTGAGGTCACCTACTGGGTGGACCTCAAGCCCCATATGTACCCCTGGAGGGTCCTACATGTGATTTGCCTCAAGCTCACTTTGAGAGGACTGAAGGCACTATGGTCTTGCTGAAAGATGATAGTGAGGACGAGGAGAGTGAAACCCTCCCAAGCCCCCTGTCTTCCAAAGAGCAATATGGGTCAGTGGAAGCAATTGTTTTTCCCACACCTGACCACAGAGCAACACAGAAACTGCCTCCACTTCTAGGACAGTTTGCCTCTGTCTTCTACCTTAACCCAGGGTTCACAATTTAATCTACCCATGACATAGAAATTGGGGACAGCATGCCTGTCAAGAATGGCATCTACAGTCTTTTGGACAGCATGACAACCTGAAGCAAGGATTCAGGGGTTCTTGAGCTCTCAAAAAGTCCCAGGTCCTGTCCAGTGATACTGGATCCCTAGGTGGCACCACCAGGCACCACCCAGAACCTAGGTTCTGTGTGGATTACAGGGGCCTCGGTTCAGTCACCAAGACTGATGCTCACCATATCCCCAGAGCTGATGAGCTCATTGATATGTTGGAGAAAGCCAAGTTACTTGACTTCAGGATATTATCAGATTGCCCAGGCTGAGGGGTCCCAGTAGAGACCAGCGTTCTCCCACCGAGGGCCACTTTCAGTTCACAGTGATGCCTTTTGAACTAAAGAACGCCACTGCCACCTTCCAGAGGTTGGTCAACCAGTTCCAGCTGTGTTTAGCTCCAACTGGGATGACTAGCTGCAATACCTCCAGGAAGGCCTGACTATCAAGACAAGTAAGTGCCAGATAGGGCCACCAAGTAAGTGGAGGCAAAGTGTGGCATCTTCCACCCAAAAATACAGACGATCATTGCTTGAAAGCCTTCCAAGACCCAAACCCAGGAGAGAGCCTTCTTAGGCCTCACTGGGTACTACACGAGATTTGTTAACATTTGGTACAGTAAAGCATTTTGCATGGATGCATTGTAACCCTAAATCTTACTTTTGCAAAGCCAAAACTATACTGGAAGCACACCAATAAATGACATAGAAGACTGTTTATTCTAGTCTGAACATCAGTTTTGTTCAGTCATCTGTTTGACTGGTGAGGGAAGGAAGAGGTCCCTGCTTCGGAGCCTATACTGTGCATACCTGTGGAGCGCAAGCATGATAATAGGAGAAAAGAACACATCTTTATGGAAACTTTTGTTTGTCAATCAGGCATGTACTTACCATTAATTAAATCTGGTTAAGGGAGGACTTAGTATTACAATAAATTGTTCAGGGCTTCTTGACAGTGGAATTTCACATTTTAATGATTAGCATCTCAATGATAACAACTTGTTTCTGAAACTTAATCTTTCAGGACACCTACAATGCTGACCCTCCTTTTTATCTATTAAATATGTGAGCATGTGCTGAGAGCGGGTCCTTACACAACCTCTGCAAAGATCTTGCTCACATGTGCAAAGGTGATGAAGGGTATGCAGCTATGGCTTCTCAAGGCATCCCACTATGGTGCTGGGTGTTTTGATGGTATGAATAAAAAGATCACACAATTTACAATTCATACTCATCACCTGGCTGTGAGCTGTAAAAGTATGCAGGCCATGAAGCTGTCCCCTGCTCACTGACTTTGGGATGGTCAGTAAAAAGCAGGTAATGTGCCATACTGCTCCCATAGAACAACAATCTGCAAATTAAAAGCATTCTGCCAAGTTCCCGGTTGCAGCAAATATGTATCTCAATTCCTTAGCACATATTCTGTGGGCCACTAGAAATGTGTACTACAGGAGTTCAAGATGGCACCCACTATCTGCAAGTCTGATGAAACTCCTGTGGCTTTATGGGGCATGTAGTCTTTCTTGGCTTTGTTCTTGTGTCTTGCACCGTGCATTTATCAGAGAAGCAAAGCTTCTTTCCACACATACCACCAGCCTCAGCTGTTCCTGTCTGCACGTACATACATTCAGGACATTCAGAATATCATGCCTCCATAGAAGACCAAACAGGCAGGAAAGTGAGGGCCACCGATCATGACAGTAATTTCATGAATTTGGACATATATTCTAGTCATACATCTTCAGCTCCACATACATGCATTAATAATACAGTTGTAAAAGGTGTTTGCACCAAGCACTGCCTTACTTACCACCAAGAACATTAACTAGAGCCAGCTATAATGTTTTATGATCCAGCCTATGGTTTCCGCCACAATTTAGCTCGAGATAATTAAAAAAAGGAATAATAGTTTCACAAACCCGAATAGCCCTTAATCTTTGATAAGGGAAACTAAGTGCAGTTCCATGCCTTGAGAGATGTTGTATATTACAAAACAAACAAAAAACTTTAGTCTATGCATGTCATAAATTGAGGATTGGGACTATGGGGTTAACAATGGAGCACAGGATTCGCTGCATTAACATTGGCCAGGAACCCTTGATAATATCCCTATGTATTTATTCATGCATGCATGTCCCTGTGCGTTCATGTTTTGTGTATGTGTGTGTGTTACAGTACATTCATCAACACACACTTATGCACAAGTGCAAGAAATATGATGAAAAAAGTAGTAAGAGCTATTCTTTAAGTGTGCTGATTATCAGTTCCAACCACGATTTTAGTGACATCGGGCCAGATGTATCAAGCCTTTTACCAGTTGCAAACGGGCCGCTTCGTAGTATCGGCCCGTTTGCGAATGGTAAAAAGCCTTTTGGGATGTATCATCCCAAAAGGCATTCGCAAAATAGGGAATTGCAATTTTTGCGATTACCTATTTTGCGAATGCATTTAGGGAATCGTAATTTACGATTCCCTAAATGCAATGCAGGAAGCAGGTAAAAATTGCGACCTTGCTTTAAGGAATCGCAAATTACCACCAACTTCAAGTTGGTGGTAATTTGCAAATTCCTAGAAAAATGCACATTTTTGACTTTCTCGGTGCCGTGGGGTGCACACACATGCCCTAGGGCATGCATGTGCGCCACATGTGCACACTTACCTTTTTTGGGGGTGCATCAGGGTGGCCTTTTGGCCCGCTATCACCCTTGTAATTGCATTTGCAATTTGTGATTAGCAATATGGTAATCGCAAATTGCGAATGTCTTACCATTCATTCCTATGGAGGAATGACTGGGAAGGCATTGCTTAATAACGAGTCACAATTTGCGATTAGCTATTAAGGAATATGTAGGAATTGCAATTATGTTTTGTGAAACCTACATACATTGCATTTTGCGATTCCATAATTATCAAATCAGTAAAATTCGCTATTATGGAATCGCAAAATTCAATGTTGATACATCTGGCCCATATGTTTCAAATGTGGGACCATGCTGGTTTTCATAATCACCCTTAGGTAAGCTGACAGTCACCACACTTTTCCATTTCTAGTTTCCCAAAGTACATCTCGGATCACATGTATGTTCTCTAAAATAAATTAAGAGATGCCCACAAGCAGCTCATAATGGTTTTGTGTATTCCTTATTCACTACGACCTGTACTAGAGCAAATGTGAAGATGCGTAGACCATCGATGACATGCTCAACTGAAAAGGCAATACACCAAGCAATTCTTCAAGTGTATCTTGAAGATCATCCTTGTAACTGCAGATTTGCTCCAGTGCAGTTTGTAAATATGATATTTTTAAATGATAAATGCCCAGGGCCAGCGCCAGGAGATTGTTTGCACATTTGCAAGCTAAACTGTCCAAAAACAATTCTATTCTATATTTATGTCAAGCAATTTACGAATTACTTGACATAAAAAAACTTGTTTGGAGGTATCTGTGTTCCAAACATGTCTAATTTTATGGTATAACAGAATAATGTACTCATTATGCAGCACTGTTCAAAGAGAGAGAGAAAGTGCTTATCATTGATTCTTACTAAAACATAAAGTGGTGTGGAAAGATAAGGGTTATAAATGCTTCTTTCAATTCTTCATTACATCGAAGCTTACTCTTGTCCAGGCCCCAGGCAAATAGATCTAGCTTAAAAAAAAACCTCTGTACCTCCCATTATCTTGAAGGTATAAAAACATGACATCTTATTTTCATGGCTTGTTCAAACACACAAAAACACAGCAGTAAAATATGTAGATCATGGACAAGGAAGGGAGGAACTCTCGAACTTAGACAACGAAAAATAGAACCGTGCAAAGATGAACTTTAAGCCAAGAGCATATTACCATTTGTGCCATTTTCTTGTCTCACTCCTAACATTGTCAAGATAATCTAAACAGTGCCAAGTCTTCAACAGGTATCCTTTAGCAAACACCTATAAGGAAAGCACCAACTATGTCCCAACACACCAATAAGGAAAATATGCTGCATCAGAAGAACCAGCATAATAGCAAGAACAGCAGAACTATAGTTGGTAACATACACCATTCACCAGCAGAATACCAGTATTGACAACTAAACGACAAGACCCCATGTTGCAATATTGTAAAAATACAAGGTAAAACCCACATCAGGTGCTCTCAGCCTTTACCTTGTTTAACATAGAGTACTACTTGCACCCCAAACTTAAGCGATTTGTAAACGGTACACCATATATCTTTCAACATGCAAACCACACTTGCCTCCAGGACATCTTCCCTGTATATAATAGGCATTGGCTCCAATGTATTAATTCTTATTTTCATGTCAGTCTCTTTATTGATTTCTAATGACATCTTCAGACATATATAGGTGTTAATTCATTAGTTTTAGATTACAGTTTACCATCAATCCTAGTAATTTGTTGTTTACCTGTTCAAAGTAGCCTTGGTTATTTCCTCGGGATCACCTCTAGACCCCTTACCTCATAAAATTTGAAAGAAGTTGGGAGAAGAACTGTACTCTACACTCCGCCTTATTTGCAATCAGTCACTTCTTAGTGGAGTAGTACCGACCCGCTGGAAACAGGCACTGGTGACACCCCTTCTAAAAAAGGCAACAATTGATCCAACCTGCCCGAAAAGTTACAGGCCGTCCCTCCTTGCTACCTTATCCAGCTAAAATTGTAGAACACCTGGTTAGTAGATCGCTCTCTAATTATTTGGAAACTAATGGAATCCTGGAGGACGTGCAATTTGGGTTCTGCCCTGCACACGGTACAGAGACTGCCGTGGTGACCGTGTTGGATGAGCTTCGTATGCGTGCAGACAGAGGTCAAGCGGTGGTACTCTTCCTGCTTGACCTGTCTGCCGCATTCGACATGGTCAACCATGCTACTCTCCTGAAGAGACTCAAAGAGGTGGGAATTGCAGGCACGGCTTTGAGCTGGTTTCAATCCTTCCTTTCGGATAGGAGACAGGCAGTGGCTCTTCCTCCCTATCAGTCTGACTTTACTAACATCGTTCATGGCGTTGCTCAGGGCTGCGCGATCAGCCCGATCTTATTTAACATTTATTTGAGACCTCTGATTGCTGTTTTAAGGGCGCATAATCTTAATATTGTAAATTATGTGGATGACACTCAACTTACTCTCTCCTTAGAGGGAGAACAGTCTGCATCTCTTGAAGTGTTCCATGATTGTTTACGAGATACAGCTCAGTAGATACAGCTCAGTGGCTATGGGAGAATTCGCTGCAATTTAATGCGGATAAAACTGAGATTCTCTATTGCCCAGTAGTGAAGGCCACTCCTGTGCTTCCCTTGAACTTCTGGCCAGTAGCTACTGTTAGCCCAGTGATGCCCGTCGAGAAGGTTCGTAACCTAGGGATCATGTTTAATAATAAGCTGACCCTGGAATTACAGGTTAATAAAACCGTGGGTAGCTCCTTCGCTATCATTAGAGTCCTTAAAAAAAATTCTTCCGCTCCTGCCAGCTCATGCTCTGGCACTGGTAGTGCAAAGTACCATCTTAAGTAGATTGGACTATTGCAATGCCTTGTTACTGGAATCCCCGAGATATCTAATGGTGAGGCTTCAGAGGATTCAAACCATAGCAGCTAATCTAGCTTTGGGGAGGTCAAGATGCTCCTCTTCCTCTGCGGCTCTGAAGATGCTGCATGGGCTCCCGATACTACAAAGAGTCCAGTTTAAATCTCTCTGCATAGTATTCAAAGCCTTGCATGGGTTTGGACCGAAACTAATACAGAGGAAATTTGCTTGGTATGTGCCTCAGAGAAGCCTCCGTTCTTCCTCAGCTAGAATGGTGAGGGTGCCAAGATTAAAAAAAATTAAAACTGGAGGTAGAGCCTTCAGTATCTCCGCTGCCCGACTTTGGAACAAGCTTCCATTGGAGCTGAGACAACTGGAGGAGCTACTCCCATTCAGAAGGAGACTAAAAACTTGGCTCTTCCCTAGTGTTTAATTGGTTATTTCTGACAATTCCCCGGAACATTAGTCTTTTGTGCACCTTTATGTCAGCGCCAGGATGCCTGTTAGGTGATTGAGTGCTCTATAAATGCTGAAAATAAATAAATGTAATCATTTGCCTTCAACAGCATCATTGGTAACTTCAGAAATATTTTACTTACACTTATCTCTCTAACAATAACTATGGTGCAAATCGTCATCCACATATGCACCTCTTAACAGTCTAATATAATAAATAAGATTGAAAATTGTGACTATGTCTTCAAAGCAATATTTAAACAGTCTTCCAGCCTTCCATCTCACATATTCTGTGGGTCTATTCAGTCTTATTTGTGTATCTTCTTTAATGAAATCTTAACACCTTCAGGCTACATTTCCCAATGGTATCACATGTCAAAACCTTTTAAGAGTTAGAATATCTGTAAAGTTCATTCTATTCAAACGTAGTCGTCAGTTCTGCTGGTTCTCTTTCTCTATGAGCTAATGCATGCAGTTGCTTTTTTGGCTGCATTGTTTTTACTGGTGTATGTTGAACTACAACTTTGCATAACTTTAAAAATCTTAACGATCTTATAATTTTGAATTTCTTTGCCTCCTCGTTCTCATCATACCACATTATGGGGTCTATTACGATGACACCGTGGTGGATACGGGACCGACTGATCTCCGGTGTGCAGTTCCGACCACCTTATTACGATGCGACGTAACACTGCTCTGTCACATACTCCCATTTCTCTATGGAAGCTTGTGCTACTGCCGTTACCCGGCCGTAATACAGGCTCCCATAAACAAATGGGGGTGTGCGTAAAATCATGCACCCTGTGGCAGGCACCCAATGATTCAAAAAACGAGACCTGGTTATAGAGAACACATGAAAGCTTTAAACAATCTATATCAAATGAGTATCATGTATTACTCCTAAAAGAGGCTATGCTTACTTATCTAGTCATGCCCCTACATGTGATAATATTTATTAAATATTCATCAACCACCTAATTTCAGGTAGCACACCCATATGACCGGTTTCCTTCGACAAACACTGTGGCGGTAATGGGACCGACCGACCTCCGGTGTGCGGTTCCAACCGCCTGATTACGATGCGACCAAACACTGTTCGGTTGTATACTCCCAATTCTCTATGGTAGCTCATGATACTGCGGTAAACCAGCCATAATACAGGCTCCCATAAAGAAATGGGGGTGCGTGTAAACATTTTTCATATCTAGGGGAGAGCCACCTTTGTGACATTGCCCTCAAATATGGCACAAAGCAATTGCCAATCTAGCATTTTTAGGTATTGACTTCTAGCTGGGTCTGGTGGCTCAGTGGACTAAAGCAGCCACTGCAGGGGCCTGTGTTCGACCTCATGGTCACAGGTTCAAATCCTGGCGGATCCACTCAGCCTTTCATCCATCTGAGGTTGATAAAATGAATACCGTTGGGTAACAAGAAACATCTGTTAATCAGTGCCAAGACACCTACGGGTAACCATGCGCTTTACAAATACACCTGTTATGTTACATAGTGCATGCGCTGTCTGTTGTGAGACATGATGTTAGCTTAGTGTAGGCTTCGCTCACACCCATTGCTAGCTATTGGCTGGCTTCCTAGCATGCTTCTTTCTTCTATCCATGCTGCTGATGCTCACCCATATGCTTATCCCTGTCCCCTCTCTGTGAATTGCTTGTCCTAGTGTGCTCCCCCTGCAAGTGTGGCTTTCTTTCCCACATGCTTCTACCCCCTCCCAATTCCAAATGCTCTCTCTCTTTCACATCCATTTGCTTTTTCCCCCTACCTTCATGCTCCATGTTGCCACTCCACCCACATCCACAGTGTTGCTTCTCTACACCCATGTTGCCTCAATCTGCACCGGCCCCTCCATGTTGCCTTCATGCTCCTCTGCCAGTGTTGGTTCACCCCTACCCACCGTGCCCCATGATACATCCGTACAGTGTTGCTTCCCCCACCTGCTTTCCAAAAATATTTTTTCTAGCACATTTGTTTCCTTTTATTTTCCAATCTGAATTGGGTCAGCAAATAAAAAGGAAAAAAAAGCAACCTCCTAATTTTGTAGGAGTACGCATGGTGCACCGCAGCTGCAAAATAATGCAAGAGGCAGTACAGCATAGCCTAAAGAACATTAACAAAGCCAATAGGTCTCAAACTTGTAAGACCTATTGACTTTGCCACTGCTTGTTGGCTATAGCCGCCTGCTTAAAATCAGAAACAGAGGAAACATAAAATCTCTTCTTCATGAGGCTGGGACCCATATGAGAAAAAAATAGAAAGTAAAGCTTGTGTAATATTTTTTAACACCACTTCTGAACCAGATCCCAATCTAAAGGGGCACTCCTTCAATTTCACAAAATGTTTCCGCAGAAAATAACAGCATAATTTCTAAGGCAAAGTGATACTATATAGCCACCTAGGATGTTACTAGATATCATGCACCAAGTAGCTCTTCCATGCAGCACATAATGCACCATGGGAATAGGTTAAGGGCCGATTAAAGTATTTTCTCGTACAGCAGCAAACAATTGCATTGGTTATGGAACCTAAGAATATATTATATGAGCAAACATAGTCAAAAAAACAACGCAAGCATGAGAGATGATTTAAGTATTTCAATAAAAAAGCTGTTCACTTTTAGAAAAGAATGTATAGCACAACTGCATTAAAATATGTAAATAAAACTTGCAATCAACAAAGATCTGTTGCATGCTGCAAAATGTGAGAGCAGCCACATCAGAAAGTCTCTATTGTGTACTATTAAATATTGCAGACAGAAAAACCTATGCGAGCTCCAGAATGTCCAGAACGCCAAGCCAGACTGGTCCTCAAACTCCGCCAGCACAGCCACATCACTCAACACCTCCGCAAACTCCACTGGCTCCTGGCAGACAGAAGAAAAACCTTCAGACTCCTCAACCACGCTTACAAGGCCCTCCACGAGGCCAGACCAGAATACCTGAACAGCCACCTCTCCTTCCACGCACCCAAAAGACGTCTCCACTCCGGCCAGCTCACCATGGCCACCTTCCCATGGATCCACATGACCAGAACCGGGGGAAAGTCCTTCTCCTTCCTCGCTTACAAGACCTGGAACACCCTACCCCTCCACCTCAGACTATCGCCCACGCTAATCCAGTTCAGGAAGGACCTCAAGACTTGGCTCTTCAAATGGCCCTAGCACTTAGACGGATCTGCTCCCCAACCCCAGCTCCTGGAGACCCTCACGGGTGAATAGTTATGCTATATCAACCCTGATTGGTTGATTGATTGACTGCCTACTCATCGATCACTCCTGCAGCTCCACTGCTGGGAGCCTTCATCCAAGAAGATCTATGAGTGCCTATTACTCCACTCTCTGACCTTGGCCTCCAGGTCTGTGCCACCTGAACCACATTTCAGGGTTTCTAGATCCGGGGGGCTGCTCTTCAGCAATTTCACAGCCCAGAATCCTCCCCTCACTGCTGGTCCACTCCCAGGCTTGCTATCTACCATGCATCTTGTTTGCTGATTTGCTGAAGTGCCTTACCTAAATGACCCTCTACATTGTGACCATACTCCCCAGGCAGATAAGCCAGTCCAGGCCCAGCCCCTGGTCCCATTTTGAAACTTTCCAGATGCCCTTTTACTGCCTCGATCCACAACTCTACCACCTTACTTCAAGAACTGAAGCTCTCTACCCTCCCTCCTATCCATCCTATCTTCTGTGGTCATGTCAAGCAACTCTGTTAGCCTAACTGACAAACATTATTTAGAATGTAACAGATACTGCCCACTTGACCTTCAACTTTTCTCATTTACATTAAAGGGAATTCGACATTGAAGCTCTGGAGCAACTAAACTTTGGAGAATTCCATTTCTGAAGAGACATGTAAGGCACAATGTTACTTCTACACTCAACCTCTTAATATATAAAGAAATAAACATGAACTAAGTTTGTTGTAACATGGTTGCATCCTAATCAATAGAACAGCTGCACTCTTCAGACATAGCTTTCTTTTGACTGGGTGAAGAAAAGGTGGGGTTCAGAGGGAATAGTTGTAAAGTTCAGCATGGCTGGTTAGTGGAACTAAGTTTGTTCAAGAAAATAAAATCAGAGAGCGTGTAAAAAATAATTTTCTTCTTCAGTTTTATATACACAAACATGGTCAAGGGTATTTAGCCATCAGGTTACATGACACATTTATTTTTGTCTTTGGGCACAGGAAGATTAAGGGCCTCATGTAGGTAAATAAAATTTACTGATTCTTAAATACCGAACCGTACCGATTCGGTATTTAAGAATCGGTAAGTTATATGTAGGTAATAATTCGGTAATATTTACCGAATCGGTAACATTCGGTATTCAAGAATCGGAATTTACCGAATCGGTAAATACCGCGGTGGTATTTACCGAATCGGTAAATACCGAGGTGGTATTTACAGATTCGGTAAATACCGAATCGGTATTTACCGAATCGGGAAAAGAAAATCACATGACTGGATGAAACAGCCAATCCTGTGCAACCACACCCCACCCAACCAGGAAGTGGCCACACCCAGGCAGGTGCACACAATTAACAGACTCTGGAGAGGCTTGGAGTGCAGAGGAGAGGCAGGGAGCAAGTGCCTGTTTGTGCAGCTCTAAATCATCATGTCCAGCCAGAGGACACAGAGAGATGGAGGGGAAAGGAGGAGGAAGATGAAATTCAGCCCCAAGGAACTCCAGGTGCTAGTGGAGGAGGTGGTGAAGCAGCACCAGAAGCTGTTTGGGAGGCAGTCCCTGCAAGTGCCGGAGTCTGAGAAGCGCACTATATGGCTGGGTATCCAGGCGCAGGTCAATGCTGTGGGAGTGACCCACAGGGACATCGAGGTACTCAAAAAGCGCTGGTACGACCTGAGGATTGTGACAAAGATGAAGATGGGGGAAATCCAGAAGGAGGCCAGCCAGACTGGAGGTGGAATCAACAGGGCACCTGCCCTCACCGAACTGGAGGAGCTGGTGGAGGCCACAATAGAGCACGAGAGCGTCGTGGGCCTTGGGGATGCCGACAGCTCTGCCAGAGCCGCCACCCAACAAGGTAAGACGAATGCACAGCAATGTAGCCCCTCCTACCCCTCTCCCACATCCCCCATTGTGAAATGAGTATCCCACTCCAGTCCATGTGTTAGTGCAGACAGGCAATGCATTATGGGAGATGTAGTCAGGGAACCCCCAACCATGAAGTGATTAGCACAGGACAACAATGCATGGTACACACATTAGCCAAAAGCAGGCAGAGGACAATGTGAGAGTGTTACATGAATTTATTGTGATGCTTGCAATGCAGCCCTTCAGGTACACTGAGCTGATGTTGCATTTCTGTCCAAAGATGTAACATCGCGCAGGACTGCACATGGTACAGGAGAGAGGGCACACCGGCAAGACAGGTCTGCTCTGGCCAGCACGAGTACTGCACAGCCAGCATCACCACCTCCACAGCCTGCATCACCACCACCACAGCCTGCATCACCACCACCACAGGCCGCATCACCACTCATGCATGAGTCACCGCCCACATCACCACTTGCAATTGTGATGCTGAGGAGGCGTGCTGCTGGCAGGTTGGCAGCGTTAGAAACCTCATCGGACGACAGCATGGGCCTGGAGCCAAACACAATGCCCCAGGATGGGAGCTCTGCCACTGTGCCCTCCACCTCACAGGGAGCACCCACGGGTGCAAGACGGAGCCGCAGGTCGCGGGTTCAGAGTCCACCAGCAGACGGTGACAGCCATGGGGTCTTTGTGGGACTCGAGGGCAACATGCTCTAGCAGCAGCGCCTACAAACAAAGGCAGTCATGTCAGTCCAGCGGCATGTGCGGGGACTGAGAACCACATTCAAAAACATGGGCAGGAACATCAGCGCAATGGCGGCGGGGATTACTGACATGGCAGCGGGCCTGCGGGACGTGTCACAGTCCATGCAGCTGTTGTGCAGCAAGTTAGACGCAGATAGAGCTGCAAGGCGCCGGGAACGCCAGAGGGGGGGCAGGGACACCAGGGCACTCAACCGCCTGGCAACAGCAACTTCACTACTCTGCCGGCGCTCAGTCAACATGCAGGAGGGCCTGACACACTGCAGCAGCGACGTTATTAGGGGGATGGTGCAGGTCACCAGTGCCCTGGAGGTGCTATTGATCAGTCAGGCGGCCACAAGTGGTGCAGGGGATGCTGCAGAAAGCATCGAGACCAGCAGCACGAGCAGCATAACACCCCCGGTCCCAGATTCCCGCAGGAGCAGCAGGCGGCTTGGGATTGGCAGTAGTGAGGAGGCTCAATCCGTGCCATCCGGCACTGTAGCGCGTGGACGCAAGCATTAATGCTGCACCGCATAGCCAAATACTATTGGGTGACGTAACCCTGGACTTACTCCTTGTACATACGCAATGTTGCCAGAATGGCATATTTTTGGTGTTGTGGCGTAGTGCCGCATTAAAACTACGTCATGACATACAACAATTGGCTGTGTCCCCTTACTTACTCAGAAATAGTTGCATGTGATCTCTGCCCATCTCTCTCTCCCATCTGTTGCTGTTGGCACTCCAGCAGCGTTGTCCTCTGGCTGACCTGAATCATCATCATTGTCCTCATAATCTGTTAGTTCCACCTCTGTACCTCTCTTTGTGGCAAGGTTGTGCAGCATTGCACAAGTGGCAATGATCTTGCAGCAGATGATGGGTGTGTACTGGCGTGCGCCTCCGCTTTTGTGGAGGCAGCGGAACCTGCTTTTCAATAGACCAAACTTGCGCTCCACCACGTTGCGTGTAGATTTGTGTGCCACGTTATATCGTCTCTCACTCTGGGTTGATGGGTGTAGGTAGGGAGTGAGGATGAATGACCGCACGGCATATGCACTGTCACCTAGGTGAGTGAAAGTGAACCATCAGTCACATGTCTCAATACACTATGATTTGCAAGTCTCATGGGGCGTCACTGTTACTTACCTAGCAGGTATCCGTCTCCAAATTCTCCGGCAAGCAGTCGTGTGTAGATCCCACTGTTCTGGAAGATGTAGGAGTCGTGGGTGCTCCCAGGAAACTTCACTACAATATCAGTGATGATGTTCCCTGCATCGCAGATTACCTGCACATTGATGGAGTGGGTGGACTTTCTGTTCCTGTAGATGTGCTCAGTGGCAGCTGGTGGGCAGATTGGGATGTGTGTGCCATCAATACAGCCAATGACATGGGGGAACTGTGCCATGTGATAAAAGTCAGTTTTAGTTTTCTGCAGTTCAGCCTGTGTGTTTGGGAAGCTGATGTAGTGGTGCATTCTCTGCATCATGGCATCCAGGAACTTCCTGAAGAAACGGGACAGGCAACTCTGGGATACACCGCCCACCGCAGCTATCACCCCCTGGTAACTGCCAGATGCGAGTAGATGTAGGCTGCAGAGCACCTGCACATGTGGTGGTATGGCATGCGCCCTTCTTGTTGGCTGGTCCAGGAGTGGGGGCAGGTCCCTGATCAGGTCCATGATGGTTTGTGGGTGTAGCCTGTACCTTTCATGTATCTCTGCGTCAGTCTGTTGAAAGAGTGTGATGCGCTGTCTGTAGATGCGTTCCTCCCGTCTCCAAATCCTCAGACCTGCTGCCTGTAGACGTAGGCGCCTTGCAATGACATACAGAGCGGCCATATTGTCCACGCTGTTGCATTTTGGGATTGCTTATATGCACTGTTGATGCTTACCACCTGCTTTCAATCCGTGTTAATTACCGACTCTTAATTACCGAATTTCATGGATTTCTTAATTACCGAATTTACCTGCATGTCTTTTTCAGTTTTACCACTTCATATTTACCACTTCATATTTACCACTTCATATTTACCACTTCGGTAAATCTGTATTCGGTAAATATGAATCGGTATTTACCGCTTCATATTTACCGAAAACTGGTTTTTGGCCTCCTACATCTAACTTGACTAAATACCGGTCGGTAACGGCATATTTACCGAATTTCGGCCGTTACCGACCGGTATTTAGCTACCTACATATGGCCCCAAGTGACTTGCCCAGGATCACGGGATGTTGAATCGAGGCCGTGATTCAAGCCTGTAGTCTCTTTTTCAAAGTCGGCAGCAATCTCTTCCTTGCAAGAAAATTAAAAAGGGGACGAAGAGTGGTGAAAGAAGCAGAACAAAATCTCATGGGTGTCCGTGTCTAGGTTGTAAGTAAAACATGATCATAAAATATTTTTTGATAAAGATGAGTTCCTGTGCCCAGAAATTAACCTAGACAAGGCTGTTGGAGAACTAAAACAATTCATGATGGTTGACATTCAAGACCCTTGCAAAGCATAGCGTCCAAGACACTGTGAAATGTTTTCTGAAAGGCATTTATTTAACAAATGATACGTTTGACCAGAACCGGCTCCAGGATTCTCGGCATGGGAGGGCTATGAAGAAGCCCAGGTGAGCCATAAAGATTCATGGAGGAAAGAGGCAAAAATCAACAAAGCATTTTAGGACATCTAGGGTCAGATTTACTCATGCAGTGTTGCATAGTGTAGCGTTGCGCGAGAATGTTTTGAGCTGCGCTGTGCCACTTTCATGCATCATGGATGCACAATATTTTGTATATGCGCACCGTGACGCAGGGCTGAGAGATGTGTCAAATAGCATAATATAGTTTCAGAGCATTGTGTAATACCACAACAGCTACCAGTGTGACACAAAGCTTGCTTGTGTGCCAGATTACACCTTTATGTGCCACATGTCAGATTTGCATCACACAGGAGGCAGTTGGTTGGCACGAAAGTTCAAAAAGCCATGCACAAAATTGTAAATTCGAACACACCAATATTTTGGAAACATGGAAGAAGCATCAGGAAGGCAGGAGGGCAGCAACCCTGAAGATGGATCTGACATCCAGACGAAGAAGAGGAAGGTCGATTTCACAGAGGAGGAAAGCCAAATTTTGATCACTGAGATGGTGAAAAATGATACATTTTTGTTTGTCAGCTGTAAATTACTTAGCAAAGATGGATACTTTATGGCAGTAATAGTGGACAAGATCAACTGTGTGGCTTCAACAAGATGGACCACAGCTGAATGCAAGAAAAGGTGGCAAAAGAGAAACTGGCCAGTAAACTGAAGGCTACAATAAATACCAGAGGAGTACCAGATGTCCAGGAGGAGTAGAACCCATTGAAGAAGCAGGTGGTATCACTCATTTCAACTGAGTTGGTTGCCAGAGTCGAGGACACGGACAGTGCTGGCATTGAGAACCAACAAGATGTACAGGATGAGTGATAAAGCATGTGATAGAGATGTTAAATCGGCAATATTATCACAAACACAGAGCCAGATATACAAAGATGTCACACAAATCAATGCAGAAAGACAACTTGCTGCACTGCGTAAAAGTAAGAGAGCAGGAATGCACCATATCTACTTAGATATGATGCATTCCTGCTCTCTCCCTGTGCTAGCACACTGGGTGCAGTCTAGCACCAATGCAGGAAGGGTACCTGTCTTATAGGCAGGATTGGTTTTGTGCTGGAGCGGACACCTTCCTGCAAAAAAACTATCTTTAGAGGCATTTGTTTTCTTTCTATGTGTGCTGCAGAATGCAACACATGTAGAAAGAGGAAATAGCGCAGAGAAATTAACACATTAACACATTACTCCTCATGACACATCTATTGTGAAGGCTTACCACTTGGACATATTCCCAGGTTTACAAGTCTGTGTAGAACTGGGAATGTGCTAATGGGGATAGGAATGACCATTCTTTACGTATGCAACACTTTTCCAACACAGGGTAATGCAAGGCAGCGATTTGAGCTACCTTGTCTTGCTCTGGATCTGCTAAGCCATGCAAAGTGGCTTTGAGTGGCTTAGTTAATCCCGCTAAAGAGCTCGAGTTGGCTTGTGTCACCTTGCGTGATGCAAGGGCAATGCAAGCCCTTTATCAATCTGGCCCCACTCAAATAACCTTTACATGTAAGCACACATAGTGCCACTGTCCATGTTACAGAATTGATGTTGCATTATCATATAGTGCTGAACATGCAGAATATACCAGGACGAATCAAAATTTGTGTATATATAGGAGGTGTACTGTAACACATGGGCAGATATGTACGGATCTGTATAACTTATCTACATACCCCCAGGCCATTTGTTAAGCACACAAATCTGCCTTCACACAAACATACGGCATTGGTACTAAATTGTCCAGTGCAGTGGCCCCACAAGCCAACTTGAAGTGGTGTGCATTTATAAATGGAGTGTATAGTACCATATAAAATCTATGAAAAAGGTCCACAATCCATATACTAGTTACCTGTAGTGCATTAAGTGCTGCCTAATTACACACCTTACACACACACCCAAATTGCAAGGGTGCTTGCACTGCAGGCTTGGATGTGTGTGAAGGATTGTGGTATACCTTCAGAAATGCCAACATTATAAAATAATACCCAGAGGTCATGATACTGCACTCCAAGAGATAGCTTGGCTTATCCTCATTCATGGCACAGAACACTTAATTACCTTAATATGTGTTACTTGCCAAAAATGGCGCAAGTATGGATGTGTTTTAAAGAACATACTGGCTGCCATGTTTAGGATCATTATGTTATAGAATTTTCATAGACGGTAAGTGAGGAAACATGGTCTCACAATTCACCTTAACATATACTTGTAGTAGAATCCCTATGAAGGCTAATGTAAAATTACTCTCAATGTTGTGTAAAATGTTAAATCTGATCAAATGTAGAAAAGTGATACAGTGCACACCCAATATTCTCGTCTATGCCATAAATCATCCAGTTCAAACTTCTTGCGTGCAGCCTAGACAACGTGATCCACCCTGGTATCACGGATTCAAATGACGTACTTAATGAAGCGCAATTACACTCCTTTGCCAGGCGCACAGCGATAACAGGATTCTCCTGAAAATGTTTCTTCCATTTTTACAATTCAAAAAATCTTTAATCCAACTTTTCAAATGAGTTTCATCACTTCAGTTTATTGTTCTTATCAATTGCACACGTACGATGTTGGTGTTTTCATTGTTTCTAATGCAACAGATATGCCCATCCGGGCCTTTTTCTGGGCACGATAGAATTCACAACAGATCCTTGGTAATGATAAACAATGTACCCAATGCATTTCGAGCCTTTGGCGGCTCTTCGTCAGGGGTTTACTACGAATAAAAAACAATACCAATGGATTAATACTTCAAGCTCCCATTGTCTTCATAAACAGTAACATAAAAGATGCAAATGCAATGTAATCCTATCGCAACCTGCCTCGCATAGCGTTTTTCCCTCTAGAATCTTCACTTTGCAGTTACCGTGAAAGAGCCTATATCCTACTCTCTCTTCCTTCACCATGTTAACTTTCATATTCTTCAATACACCCAGCTGAATGTTCGCCCTCGTAAACGTGCTATTAACTTCTACAAACTACAGCGTGCTATGGTACACAACGACCCAAGCTACTCTCGTACCTTCTTGACTTTTGCAGTGGCATAAACTTCTCCGCTTGTATGGCCCTCCTCAGGACAGCATCTTGTTATTACCTGATTTTCCCCCTCTTTAAATTAACTTCACGTGGCTCCGCCCCTCACGCTTAACCGGATGTGCGCAGCCACACATTAATTAGATTTGTCCTCCAAAAACTCAACTGCCCATAATGCACTGTTTGTGGCTTCATTTACGCGCAAACTTGCTCTAACCTACTGCTGTAAATACTGCTCTTCCCCTCACTCAAGTGAAATGTTCTCCCCAAACAATTCTGTCGAAATACCCCGCCCACCCATATGATGTTAATAACGCTCATGCTTCGATAGCATCATATTCTAATTTGCACAGTTGGAAAGCAACTTCACATCAATTACTCCATTTCTAAACACAAAGCGAAAACTCGACAGCACTGAAAATGTCCGTAATCTCCAGAAAATCAATAAAATATCCTTTAAAATCCGTTGCCAGGATGTGCCTTCTTCCGTGTGCAGTTATTGTACTCAGTTTTGTTGGTAATCCAATGGGTGCTACATGTAAGGTAGGGCAGACGTCTTACGAATGTAGAAAAGTGATACAGTGCACACCAATATTCTCGTCTATGCCATAAATCATCCAGTTCAAACTTCTTGCGTGCAGCCTAGACAACGTGATCCACCCTGGTATCACGGATTCAAATGACGTACTTAATAAGCGCAATTACACTCCAACATCGTACATGTGCAATTGATAAGAACAATAAACTGAAGTGATGAAACTCATTTGAAAAGTTGGATTAAAGATTTTTTGAATTGTAAAAATGGAAGAAACATTTTCAGGAGAATCCTGTTATCGCTGTGCGCCTGGCAAAGGAGTGTAATTGCGCTTCATTAATTACGAAATCTGATCAAATCTCACAACTCCTATAGGAAATCAATGTGAAATTTAGTGCTGTACTACAGGTAGCTGTGTGGAGCTTCTGTGAGCACTATTTACTCACTATTTAATGGCTGTCATCCATCATGATGACGCGTTCTAGATGTAGTTTAATACCTCATGACACTACACTCCAACCTATGAATCCTTGGTGATCTAAACATATGGTTTGACAAACCCAATATGATTGATCCAAGACCTACATCACTGGTCTAGACACACTGAACCTACACCAGATCGTCCACAAACCCATGTACATGGCTGGTGTTAGAATCCGGGTTCTCTGGTTGGCACAGGTAGGTACTTGTGACAAGCAGGGAACCTTTCCTCTAGTCAGGGTAAGGGGTTACACTACTTAAACAACCCCTGCGCACCCTCTAGGTAGCTTGACGCATGCAGACAAGGCTTATCTCAGAGCATTATAAGTTAAGCATTTGAGAACACATACAGTAACCCAGTGACAACATTACAAATGGACACCACACAGGTTTTACATTAAAAATAAGGATTCTTTATATAGAGTTACCACAAGACCATTAAACGACAAAAATACACAATACTGTTACTTCAGATGGTAGAAGGTTGCTTAGTTCTCTTAAGTTCTTAAATGCGACACTTTAAGTCAATGTACCTTTTAGATGCGACACGCAGGGCAACGAAAGTGTTGCACGGGTGTTGCTGCGATGAAGTTTTTGGTGCAAAGAAATAAAGACGTGAAGACCTTCCAGATGCGTTACGCTTCTCCGATGTTGCGAGAAGACTCGACTCGATGCGTCGGCTGCAGCGGCCTCACCCTTTATGCGATGCGACGACAGCGGCCTTGGCAGCGGCACTCTTCTCCGACGTTTGCGAGACGCTTCCGCTCGATGCGATGTTGCAGCGGCGACACCCCTTTACGCGATGCGACGACAGCAGCTCCGACGGCGGCACGCTTCTCTGTGGATGCGAGGCGCTTTTCTTGATGCGGTGCAATGCGACAACTGCGATGGCGACACGCTTCTTCCTCGATGCGAGACTCTTCTCTTGATGCGGTGCAATGCGTCAGCTACGATGGCTGTGATTGCGACACGCTTTTTCAGCGTTGCGAGACACTTCCAGGATGATGCGAGACACTTTTGCTCGATGCGATGCTGCAGCGGCAACACACTTTGCGAGATGCGACGACAACAGCTCCGACGGCGGCACGCTTCTCCTTCTTGAGTCGCGCTTCCAGCTCCTTGCGACACGCAGTCCCTCAGAAGGCCCAACAACAGCAGCAGGCACTTCCAAAGAACTCTGGGGAGCTGGGGGGTGAAGTCTGTTGTTCCTGAGACTTCAGCAGGAGGCAAGCTCTATTCCAAGCCCTTGGAGATCTTTTAAGCACAAGTTGAAATAAAGTATTTTGCAGTCTTTCTCCTCTCCTTCAGCAGCAAGGCAACCACTGCAGGCCAATCCCCCAGGTCAGGGACAGTACTCCTCCTTACAGCTTTCCCAGTTCCTTCTCCTCAGGCAGAGGTTCTTCTTGTTAAGCAGGATCTATTTTCTTGGGAGCAGGGTCCCCAATACGTATACCCCGAATTCCTTTGTTCATCTGGGGTAGAGGGGCCTTTGCCCAGTCCAAACCAGTTCCTGAGCACTTTGTTGACATGACTCTGACTTTCCATTCAGAGTGCAGGGCAGAGACATCAGCTGCTCCACAGGAGGTGGAGCCAGCATTGTGGTGGCAGAGCACAGCCCTATTCAGAGTCCAGGTGTACTCCTCCCACCAATCTGGATGTCAATCTCTCTAATCACCACCAGGATACCTAGCCCTGCCCCTCTGGGTTTCCCCAGCCCTGTCACTCACACAAACCAGACAGGCAGATACACACCATAGCAGAGGTGGGCTGAAATGGTTAGGCAAGCAAATACCAACTTTCTAAAAGTGGTATTTGCAAACACAGAATATTAAAATAAACTTTACTAAAAGATGTATTTTATTATTCTGAGTTCAGGCATACTAAACTCGAATTTCTACCATGTTCCCTGGGTCTGTTAGGATCATAGAATGTAACAATTCTAACAGCCCATTCTGGCCTATGGGAACAGGTAGCCTTGCAATAGTGAGAAATGAAAATGGCTGTAATTCACTATTAGGACATGCCACACACATCAGGGCTTGTCTTACCTTATTCTTACAATGCACCCTGCCCTTGGGCCTACCATAGGGGTGACTGATATGAAGTTAAGGGAAGGTTTAGGGACTGGGAAGTGGGTGCACTTGCCCAGTCAGCATGACAGTGCCAGACTGCACGCAGGTTCTGCAATGGCAGACCTTAGACACATTTTACCAGGCCGCTTTTGTGGGTGGCACAGCCAGTGCTGCAAGTCCACCAGCAGCATTTGTATTTACAAGCCCTGGTGCACTTTACTGGGGTCTGACAGTAAACCAAATAAGCCAATCATGGAATCCAACCAACATATACATTTTAAATAGGGAGCACTTGCACTGTGGCACTGGTTGGCAGTGGCACAGTGCTCTGAGCAGCTAACACCAGCAAAACACATGAGGCACAGCGACAAAAAGTGGAAGGGAGACTCACGCCAAGGTGCCAGGTCTAACACGTGTCCCCTCCAGCTGAAAAGTGGGGAGAACTACCCTATCCCAGGGAGTTCCTCATCACTAAGGCGGAAAAATCTGGACAGACAGTCTGCATTGGCGTGATCTGTACCAGGGCGATGTTCCACCGTGAAATCCATACCCTGTAGGGAAATTGACCACCTCAACAGCTTTGGATTCTCACCCCTCATATGCATCAACCATCTGAGGGGCCTGTGGTCTGTCTGAACCTGGAAGTGAGACCCAAACAGGTAGGGTCTTAGCTTCTTCAGTGCCCAGACCACAGCAAATGCCTCACGCTCAATAGCACTCCCCCTCTGTTCCCGTGGAAGTAACCTCCTGCTAAGGAAGGCTGCAGGTTGATCTAGGCCCTCCTCATTAATCTGTGAAAGAACAACCCCCACACCATGCTGTGAAGCGTCTGTCTGAACGATAAACTCTTTGGAGAAGTTGGGAGCCAAGAGCATGGGCGCCGTGCACATGGCAGCTTTCAGGGCCTCAAAAGCTTTCTGACAGGTGTCAGTCCAAATCACTTTCCTGGGCTGCTTCCTAGAAGTAAGCGCTGTCAAGAGGGCAACAATGTTGCCATACCCCTTGACAAACCTCCTGTAGTACCCGGTGAGACCTAGGAAGGCTCTCACCTCTGTCTGGGTTTTGGGCGACTCCCAATTCAGGATGGTTTCTATCTTGGGTTGAAGGGGCGCCACCTGGCCGCTCCCCACCTGGTGCCCCAAGTACACCACAGAACCCTTCCCGATCTGGCACTTACTCGCCTTGATCGTGAGGCCTGCCTTGTGCAGCGCCATCAACACTTCCCAGAGGTGGTGCAGGTGTTCTTCCCAAGTGGAGCTGAACACCGCGATGTCATCCAGGTAGGCTGCACTGAACAAATCCAGTCCAACCAATACCTGGTTGACCAACCTCTGGAAGGTGGCAGGGGCATTCTTCATCCCAAAGAGCATAACCCGGAACTGGTAGTGCCCATCAGGGGTGGAAAATGCTGACCTCTCTTTGGCCCCATCGGTCAAGGCGATCTGCCAATACCCAGACGTTAAATCAAACGTGCTGAGGTAGTGGGCAACCCCTAGCCGATCTATGAGCTCATCAGCTCTGGGGATGGGGTGTGCGTCAGTCCTGGTGACTGAATTGAGTCCTCTGTAGTCCACACAGAACCGGAGTTCGGGTGTGGCTCCCGGCACTGCAGCCTTTGGGACCAAGACCACTGGGCTGGCCCAAGGACTGCTGGAGGACTCAATTACCCCGAGTGCAAACATCTTGGAGACCTCCTCCTTGATGCATGCTCTCACCCTGTCAGTCACCCTGTAGGCCTTGTGCCTCATGGGTGTACTATCCCCAGTGTCCACATCATGGACGCACCAATCAGTGACACGGGGAACCAGGGAAAACAGATCAGAAAATTGCCCCAGCAATTGGCGACAATCATTCTGTTGCTCAGGGGTCAGGGCAGAAGAGAGGATGACACCATCCACTGACCCATCTTGCTCCTGGGCTGACAGGAGGTCAGGAAGAGGCTTGGTCTCCTCTTCCATCCCAGCATCTGTTGCCAAGAGCATGCCCACTTGGGACCTCTCCAAGTGGGGCTTGAGGCGGTTGACATGTAGGACCCTTAAGGGGTTCCTAGGAGACTTCAGGTCCACCACGTAGGTAACAGGACTCTTGCACTCCACAACCTCAAAGGGACCGGTCCACTTATCCTGGAGCGCACACGGCTCCACGGGGGCCAAGACCCACACCTTCTGTCCAGGCTGAAGCTCTACCAGAGTGGCATACTGGTCGTACCACCGCTTCATCTCCTTCTGGCTGGCTTACAGATTTGCCTCAGCAAGTTGCCTGAATCGCCTAGTCTGATTCCTAAAGGCCAGCATGTAACTATATACATTCTGGGGAGGTTTCCTGGGAGATTGCTCCCAGCCTTCCTTGACCAGACTTAGAGGTCCTCTCACTGGGTGGCCGTACAGGCGCTCAAAGGGGCTGACTCCTAGAGACTTCTGTGGCACCTCACGGTAAGCAAAGAGAAGGCATGGCAAGAGGACGTCCCACTTACGCCTCATGGGTTCTTCCAGACCCATTATCATGCCCTTGAGGGTACGGTTGAATCTCTCAACCAACCCATTTCCTTGGGGTGGTAAGGTGTGGTGAACTTGTAGGTTACACCACACTCTTGTCAAAGGGATTTCATGTATTTGGACATGAAATTGGTACCCCGGTCAGACACCACCTCTAGAGGGAATCCCACTCGGGACAAAATTCCCATCAGTGCACGTCCCCCCAAGGGGGCCGTCACTGTCCTCAGATGGATGGCCTCCGGGTACCGAGTGGCATGGTCCACCAGGACCAGGATGAACCTATTGCCCATGGCTGTCCTGGGGTCCAGTGGCCCTACAATGTCAATCCCCACTCGCTGGAATGGGGTACCGACCACAGGGAATGGCTGGAGTGGAGCTTTCTGCTTCCTCCCACTCTTTCCACTTGCCTGGCAAGTCTGGTATGTCCTGCAGTGAGTGTCTGAACTCCTGCGCATTTGAGGCCAATAAAAGTGGGTGACAAGCCTTTCAAAGGTTTTGTCCTGCCCCAAATGCCCTGCCAATGGCACATCGTGAGCCAGCCCCAGTAGGAAGGCTCTGAAGTCCTGGGGTACCACCAGCACACGGGCTGACCCAGGCTCAGCAACCTTAGGCTCTGTATACAGGAGGTCGTTCTCCCAGTAAATGAAATGTGACCCAGACTGATCACCTGCGGCCTGGTCTGCAGCCTGCTGCCGCATACCCACGAGAGAAGGGCATTCTTTCTGAGCCTTACAACAGTCCTCCCTGGTGGGACCTCCTTCCTGCTGCCAATGGGTCAGCTCAGGCAGGTCTCCCAGTTCAGCTATCTGCTTCCCTGTAGGCTCCAGGGCATTCCCCTCAAGGTCTGCTTCCTCCTGGGCCGTGGGAACTTCAGGGGCCGGTTTCCCGCGCCCCCTGCTCCTTCTCTCTAAGGCCGGTCCCTGGGCCTCCCTCTCAGGCTCCAGGACCTCTTGAGCACCTCTACTGGCTGCCCTGGACCGTGTGGTGACACACGCCCAATCTGGCATACCCAACATCTCCATGTGAGCACTCCGCTCCACCTTAGCCCAAGGTGAGCTCTCCAAATCGTTCCCTAACAGACAGTCTACAGGCATGGCGGGCCTCCAGCTACCTGAAGAGTACCAGAGACCCCCCCCCCACTCAAAGGGAACCTGAGCCACCTTGCAGTGACTCTCTGTGTTGTCAGCGGCAACAACTGGATAGAATGCTCCTGGGACAACCTGATCTTGAGACACCAGGTGACACTTCACAGCTGTCACACTGGCTCCTGTATCTCTCAGAGCTTCCACTCTACGGCCATTTATGGTCACCCACTGCCTGTACTTCTTAGTGTTCTCAGGCAGTTGGGTTTGGGGGACCACTTCACAGTCTCCTAATGAGACAAGGGACATCTCTGTGGGACTCCACCCACCTTGGACACCCATCTCCTCCCCCAAGGCTACACTGGCCACATGCCGGGGCGGAGCACCAGTGGGTGCTGGTTTACCATACAAAGGACACTTTAAATCAGAGGCAAAATGCCCCATGTTACTACACTTGTAACATTTTATGGGCCCCTTTTGAACAGGTGGACCTGTTGGGGCCCCGGTCGGTTTCTGGGGTGGGGGAGGCTGAGAACCTTTCCCTTGGTTCCGATTGGGGATTACTTTGGGGCCATCTTGGGAACTCCCTCTGTTTACCCTTTTCTCTCCCACTCTTCTGCTGGGGACCCTGCCCACCTTTAGCGGAGTCTCCCACTGGACCCTTGTGGACCCTGGTACTGACCCAGCGGTCCGCCTCCTCAGCAAGCTTCCTAGGGTTAGTCAGCCTACTATCAATCAGGTGCTGGCGTAGCTCAGGAAAACAATTACTGGACAAGTGCTCCCATGCCATTAAATCAAGAAGCCCTTGAAAATCATTAACCTTGCTACCCTTCACCCAACCATCCAGTGCTCTGCAAAACAAAGTCACATACTCAACATACGTACTGTTTGGAATCTTGGTGCAACCCCTGAACCTTTGCCTATACAACTCAGGGGTCAACCCATACCTAGTCATCAAAGCTGCCTTCATATGGGGATAAGAATTATAATCATCTGAAGGCAAGTCTAGCAATGTGTCCCGCCCCTCACTAAGGAACCGTCCCCACAACCCCGCTCCCCAATCCTTCTCAGGGACCCGCTGAGAAGACATGGCTACTTCATAGGCTTTGAACCACTGCCCTATGTCATCATTTTTTAAAACTTCTTTCACTACATCTTTGGGTATGTACACCCTTGATTCTGCCTGCACTGACGGTGTGCTGCCACCAGAGGGAGCATTTTCTAAACTCTGGGCTTTCAGCTCCAACTCCCTCAAAAACTTTTCATGGTCATACTGTAGCTTTTCCTCTTCTAGGGCTAACTTTCTACTTTGCATCTCAAATTCTAACTGCCCACTTAACTTGAGCTTGGTCAGCTCCAATTTGTGCATCCTACACCCTTTTCTATCTGCCAACTCCTCTGCAGATAGACTATTACCAGAAACACTGCTACCGGCAGGGGAAGGGGTTCTCCTTCCTCTTGGACCCACTGTCCCATCCATCTGCTCCTCTGCATTATCATCATCAGTAGCATTCCTTGCTTCTACCCAGGCCCTCAGCGCCTTGTAGAACTCTGCCTTGTTTTTACATCCAGTAGTAGAAACATTAAATTTCCTGCAGAAGAACTTTAGCTGTGACACTTTGTAGCTTTCCGGTTTCTCTTCTTCCCATTCCCATTCAGTATCAACAGAGACTATGGATGCTGCTTTCTCCACCATGATTAAGCTTGGCAGTACTCAAAAATAGACAGTCCCAGAAAGAAATCTACCAACAAGTATTGGTTGCGTTTAAGGTCTGCACTCACTAAGTAGTGTTCACCAATCATTGTACATGAGTCACACATGCAAGTCCAGAATCCTCACCGCTGACCACCAATGTTAGAATCCGGGTTCTCTGGTTGGCACAGGTAGGTACTTGTGACAAGCAGGGAACCTTTCCTATAGTCCGAGTAAGGGGTTACACTAATAAAACAACCCCTGCTCACCCTCTAGGTAGCTTGGCGCGAGCAGACAAGGCTTATCTCAGAGCGTTATAGGTTAAGCATTTGTGAACACATACAGTAACCCAGTGACAACACTACAAATGGACACCACACAGGTTTTTTATTAAAAATAAGGATTCTTTATATAGAGTTACCACAAGACCATTAAACGACAAAAATACACAATACTGTTACTTCAGATGGTAGAAGGTTGCTTAGTTCTCTTAAGTTCTTAAATGCGACACTTTAAGTCAATGTACCTTTTAGATGCGTCACGCAGGGCAACGAAAGTGTTGAACGGGTGTTGATGCGATGAAGTTTTTGGTGCAAAGAAATAAAGACGTGAAGATCTTCCAGATGCGTTACGCTTCTCCGATGTTGCGAGGAGACTCGACTCGATGCGTCGGCTGCAGCGGCCTCACCCTTTACGCGATGCAACGACAGCGGCCTTGGCAGCGGCACTCTTCTCCGACGTTTGCGAGACCCATCCCGCTCAATGCGATGTTTCAGCGGCAACACCCCTTTACGCGATGCGATGACAGCAGCTCCGACATCGGCACGCTTCTCCGTGGATGCGAGGCGCTTTTCTTGATGCGGTGCAATGCGACAACTACGATGGCTGCGATGGCGACACGCTTCTTCCTCGATGCAAGACTCTTCTCTTGATGCGGTGCAATGCGTCAGCTACGATGGCTATGATGGCGACACGCTTTTTTGGCGTTGCGAGACACTTCCTGGATGATGCGAGACGCTTCCGCTCGATGCGATGCTGCAGCGGCAACACACTTTGCGAGATGCGACGACAACAGCTCCGACGGCGGCACGCTTCTCCTTCTTGAGTCGCGCTTCCAGCTCCTTGCGACACGCAGTCCCTCAGAAGGCCCAACAACAGCAGCAGGCACTTCCAAAAGACTCTGGGGAGCTGGGGGGTGAAGTCTGTTGTTCCTGAGACTTCAGCAGGAGGCAAGCTCTATTCCAAGCCCTTGGAGATCTTTTAAGCACAAGTTGAAATAAAGTATTTTGCAGTTTTTCTCCTCTCCTTCAGCAGCAAGGCAACCACTGCAGGCCAATCCCCCAGGTCAGGGACAGTACTCCTCCTTACAGCTTTCTCAGTTCCTTCTCCTCAGGCAGAGGTTCTTCTTGTTAAGCAGGATCTAATTTCTTGGGAGCAGGGTCCCAATACTTATACCCCTAATTCCTTTGTTCCTCTGGGGTAGAGGGGCCTTTGCCCAGTCCAAACCAGTTCCTGAGCACTTTGTTGACATGACTCTGACTTTCTATCCAGGGTGCAGGGCAGAGACATCAGCCGCTCCACAGGAGGTGGAGCCAGCATTGTGGTGGCAGAGCACAGCCCTATTCAGAGTCCAGGTGTACTCCTCCCACCCATCTGGATGTCAATCTCTCTATTCACCACCAGGCTACCTAGCCCTGCCCCTCTGGGTTTCCCCAGCCCTGTCACTCACACAAACCAGACAGGCAGATACACATCATAGCAGAGGCGGGCTGAAATGGTTAGGCAAGCAAATACCAACTTTCTAAAAGTGGTATTTGCAAACACAGAATATTAAAATAAACTTTACTAAAATATGTATTTTATTATTCTGAGTTCAGGCATACTAAACTCAAATTTCTACCATGTTCCCTGGGTCTGTTAGGATCATAGAATGTAACAATTCTAACAGCCCATTCTGGCCTATGGGAACAGGTAGCCTTGCAATAGTGAAAAACGAAAATGGCTGTAATTCACTATTAGGACATGCCACACACATCAGGGCTTGTCCTACCTTATGCTTACAATGCACCCTGCCCTTGGGCCTACCATAGGGGTGACTAATATGAAGTTAAGGGAAGGTTTAGGGACTGGGAAGTGGGTGCACTTGCCCAGTCAGCATGACAGTGCCAGACTGCATGCAGGTTCTGCAATGGCAGACCTTAGACACATATTACCAGGCCGCTTTTGTGGGTGGCACAACCAGTGCTGCAAGCCCACCAGCAGCATTTGTATTTACAAGCCCTGGGCACTCCTGGTGCACTTTACTGGGGTCTGACAGTAAACCAAATAAGCCAATCATGGAATCCAACCAACATATACATTTTAAATAGGGAGCACTTGCACTGTGGCACTGGTTGGCAGTGGCACAGTGCTCTGAGCAGCTAACACCAGCAAAACACATGAGGCACAACGACAAAAAGTGGAAGGGAGACTCACGCCAAGGTGCCAGGTCTAACAGCTGGGCAGATCCTAGATGTATTTTTACAAATCCAAGACTAGTTATCCTTCAAAGGATTACTCACATGGTCAGATGATCTTCTGGTAGCTTTCCAACTCAAAACACCACAAATCAACATGCATAAGGGACCGTACATACATCCACCTATCAACCGTGGAAAAAACTCCATTTTGAATACTTAAAAAAACAAATAACTTCCAACAAGATAAGACACAGTATATTCCATTTAAAAACGTTATGAGTGGCTCCAGGAAGCGTTTTATATACTAATATCACAAAGAACAACAAAGCATGACAAAAAAATAAGCATGTTGGAGGAACTAAAAATATAAAACAACACATTGCAGAACTGCAGCTCACTTGGGTCAAAACAAATAGTAATCAAGACAAACTTCACCCACGCAAACTTAACAGACCATACAAGTAAACAATCAAAAGAGCTAAAAAAGGGACTATTCAGACAGAATTCAAAAGGCAAAATATGTAAATAAAGAATTTCATAAAATTCTCACAGAATTTCGCAAACCTAAATGCACAGAAGGAACTCAAGGATTTACCAAGAAACTGGCAAATCTTTATACAACCAAAGCAGACATGTTGGTCTCCTGTTTAAAGCAAAGGAAAACCACCAGTACTAACCTATTTCCAACAATCCCCTCCAAGGGTAGGCTATCCCAGCCACTGCATTCCTTCGAACAGCTATCATAAATTGAATTTATGGATCTAGTCAAAGTAAGGGGGCCAGTCGACCGCCCTCTGACCCTTGCCCACCACAAATCTTCAAGAAATTCTTTTAACTACCTCTGCTGCCACAGAAGTAAAACAATCATCAATAATTCTTTAACTACAGGATCTTTACAGAAGACTTCAAAAAGACATACATTATTACAGAAAACAAACCTGGACTTGCATGATCCAAACAACTACAGACCGATTACAATTGGACCTTTCCTAGGCAAACTGACAGAAAGAACAATATTCATCCAGGTGTCAAAATTCATAGACGGTAATTCCATACATTCCGACTTCCAAATAGGACACAGAAACTGCCCTCATTGCCATCCGGGATGACTTTAAAAACACAGTACACTGGAAAGGGGTTGCTGCTCTACTGCTCTTGGACCTTTCAGCTGCCTTTGACACAGTTGACCATGACACTCAAATCCAAAGACTCTACGAAGACAGCACAAAGGAGACTGCTCACGACTAGATCACATCCTACCTTCAAAACAGGACAAATGCTACCCATACTCCCCCTTTCACATCCAAACCATACTTCAAAAATACAAAAAATATCGCAGGGGGTTTAAAGTGATGCGTTATGCAGTGGCGCCTCCTCGTGTGTACGTATTTATATATCAAAGCAAATTTGCACGGTGCTACAGGTGGGGGGATAACCCTGAACCCCCAAAGAAGACCGGAGTCTAAGATTTAAGTATTACAGATGACCTGTGAACACGTAATAATATCAACAGTTTGAATTACTGCAAGTCACAAAATACACAACTATAACAGTAGTCAAATGGCGTTTTATCTTTCTTGTGGTTTTAATCAGTGATCAGATGCCCAGCCAACACGTGTTTCGTCAGGGTATGAAACCACGACTTCTTCAGGGCTACAGGATGTCCAATAGCAATGTATTAGCACAGTATACCATAGATGGAATTCATTGTTGAAAGAAAGGCGATACAAAGTGACAATAGTGTGCAAGGTTCCCAGTGCAACAAAAACCGTCACCTAGATGTAACGTCGGGACAAAGTTACACAGAAACAATACATACTTCAAAAATGTAGGGGTTTTTCAATGCTCTATCACCTCACTCATGCTTTTCAAAATCTATGTGAAGTAATTACCGACAACGATCAATTAATTTCAGCTCGCATGCTATAACTATGCAGATGATGCACAAATGCTTCTTAAACTGGATAGCCCCAAAGACATTGGAAACTCAAAAATCTTTAGTGGCCTCAGAGTGGTTGATCAGTGGATGACACGCAGCCACCTCAAACTGAATGCTCCAAAACAGAAATACTCACATGTGGCGATTGGAAAAATTATGACCCACTCAGCACCTGATGATCTGGGGCCACCTTCTAAAGTATAAAAGGAAGAAAAAATCCATGGAATTACCATGGACCACAAATTATCAATGAATACCCAAGAGGCCAAGTTAGCAAGATGATGCTCCAATACTATGAAAATTCTGCAACACATGGTCCCCCACCTAGGATTCCCACAGAAGGTCCAATCAACCATCTCTCTTGTACTGTCTAAAGATTACACCAATGGCCTCCACTATGGGTCATCTTTATTAACAATGGAAAAACTACAACAAATGCAGGACTCTGCTGCCAGACTTCTCCTACATGTAAAGCCACAAGCCTACATCTCCCCTGCATTGAGGGCCCTACATTGGTTTCTAATTGCCAGAGGATGCACTTTCAAGTGGCTTTGTGTCAACCATAAAGCAATATATGGAACAGGAGCACTTATTATAAGGAATAAAATCACCAAATACATACAACAGAGGAACCTCTGCTCAATATTGGGACCTTGCCTCAAAACCCCAGCATGCAAGAAAAAAACATGGTGGTACTTCTTTCTCTGTTCAAGCAGCCAATCTATAGAATTCATTACCCCCAAACATAAGAGCCACGGATGACTATTTAGATATGTGCATTTCTTTGTACAAAATATTTCCTACTTAATATTTAAAAATATGTAAATATTCTTAAGGTCAGTTTAAAAAATGTATATATTACATATGGTTAAAAAAAATATATATACATGAAATATATATTTATATATGTTTGTATGTTCAACATGTATATAGGTCACTGCATAGTTTTCATATAAATTATTTGATTAGCGGCTTATGGGTCTAAGTTAAATACATTTTTCCATCACAATATGTAAATATGATCAGAACAATTGTACCTATTAGCACTTCACTATTTAAATATTAGGAAAGACATAAAAATAAAATAAATACAAAATTAAAAAAATTGTAGAAATACACAAATAAATTAGCTTTTACGTACAACAACACCTGAAAGTCTGAATTTATGACTATCTATCAATACTTGCACATATAGAACTTTATGCAATACCATTTGATATCTTTTTCAGTGGCAGTTTCTGCAGGAGGGCATCGTGGCTCCGCCTACTTTACATTCCCTATAAAAATAATAGCAATCATACGGGCACTGTCTGCCACTCACGACTGGACTCACCGTTGTTGCTGTTTGTAAGGTTGAAACTAGTGCATGCAGCGTGACAGGTCACAGGACGGCGGATTTCTCTACTTGTTCCCATAGGCTACAGTATTTGCTGGGCTGACAATTTCACAGTCCTGAGGCCCGTGAGGTCATCAGCTCAGCAAAGACCGAACATAAAGTACCAGTCTCCACTCCCAAATGACATGGAGATAAAGTTAGCTCTGGCCGTTTTTGATTCAACTCCTGTAGTGCTAAGCCTCCACGTCAATCAGGGCGTGGAGAGCATTGTGACCCCTCTCTTTCCCAAATTGTCATAGGGCGGTATACTGTGATGAGCTATGTAAGGGTGTTGTAGACATTTGAGTGTGGGAAGGCAAGATATTAGGTCTGCATAGTTTGTTAACATGGCTTAAGACACACTGCACAGACTCAACTTGTGGTGTCTGCTTCACACATGAGTTAATGCTGGAGCGGGCGGATGCCATCTTCGCTCCAGGCAGTCAGAAAAGTGAATAGACAGTGCTGCCAAATGGTTTGACTCATGTGAGCAGGCCTGCAGACCTGCAGCAAACCTCTGCTCTAGATTGGTAACTCACCTTAAACCCTAGCATTAACAAATGTGCATATTACTTATGTTTAACAAGGGATATATATATATATATATATATATATATATATATATATATATATATATATATATATATTACCTACTGGCGGTCGCCAGTAGGTAGTTATAGTTAGGACCACGTTTCCATAGGAAATCCGCAACATTCTATTTTGAATAACTTTGGCGCCGGTCGACGAATCCTCGCGAATTTTTCAAAATAGGTGGGGCGCTACGCTCTGCTCCTACCCTGAAAGTCTTGGGGGGATTCGTCAAGCGGGGGCTGAGATAAAAGGGGGGTCCCAAAACGCGTTTTTCCCATGCATTTTTCCATAGGACCTTTAGACACAGCTACAGCCCGAACGGCTGAACAGAATTACTTGAAATTTGGCAGAGAGGTAGTCCTCAGGTCAAGGAAGTGCCTTTTGTAGGTTTGGTGTAAATCTGTTCAGTAGATTCTGAGAAAATAGCCTTTAAATCAATATATATATCTGTGGCAGCTTACGGTGCGCTTACGGTGCGCTTACCGTAAGCTTACCGTACGCGTACGGTGGCGTGCGCGAGCGCGATTTTGATTGGCTCTTAGATCTTAGTAAACATTCGAATCGGTCGAAACCAGGAAGCGGCGGCCGCCATTTTCTCTCTCGCTCTCTGAGTTGGGCAGCAAAAACGAAGCCCAAAAATGTCTAAAGAGGCAGTTTCTTGAGATCCTAACCACCCAGCATTGATATAGGGGTCCCCAAACAACCCCCAAGCCCCCAAAAAATAAAAAAAAAATTCGGAAAATCGCCGATTACGCTTACCGTACGCGTACGGTAAAAAATTTTTTAAAAAAAAATTATCCACATTCTCCCCACCCCGTGTGCAAATGGTGCCCGAAGCGCACCATTTGTGCATGGCATATAAGAGCTATGAAATTAACAAATGTGCGCACGGTGCGCGAAGCGCATCGTGCGTACATGGCCCATCCCGCATAACGTGGGCACCGCGTGACCACCGTGCATGCACGGCACTAACTGCGTAAAGTGGGCGCGCACGGTGCGCGAAGCGCACCGTGCGCGCACGGAACAAACTGCGTTAACTGGGCGCGCACGCCACGAATGGCGTAAAGTAACTTAGCATTTGAAAAACCGTACAAAT
Organism: Triturus cristatus; assembly: GCF_964204655.1. Lineage (NCBI taxonomy): Eukaryota > Metazoa > Chordata > Amphibia > Caudata > Salamandridae > Triturus > Triturus cristatus. The sequence continues at coordinate 1,426,990,990 of NC_140589.1, forward strand.
TCACTGAAAAAACCATAGGTTTCACACACGTTATAGTTAGGAATTAGCATTTAAAAAACCTTGCAAATTCACTGAAAAAACCATAGGTTTCACACATGTTATAGTTAGCTGTACATTTCACTCGTAAAAAAACAATGAAATTCCCCCGTTATAGTTAGTGCAGGCAACTATAACTCACGCGACCGCAATCTTCTGCTGATGACATATGTGTCTTTATGAAAAAAAAATATTTGTAATATATGTATAGCTAAAATTTAATGGAAGAAGACATGGGCAAATAAGTGTCTAAATACAGTATTAGCATCAGCAGAGGATTGCGGTCACGTGAGTTATAGTTGCCTGCACTAACTATAACGGGGGAATTTCATTGGTTTTTTACGAGTGAAATGTACAGCTAACTATAACATGTGTGAAACCTATGGTTTTTTCAGTGAATATATATATATATATATAATTCACTGAAAAAACCATAGGTTTCACACATGTTATAGTTAGCGGAAATTTTACTGATAAAAAACCAATGAAATTGCCCCGTTATAGTTAGTGCTGGCAACTATAACTCACGCGACCGCAATCCTCTGCTGATGCTAATACTGTATTTAGACACTTATTTGCCCATGTCTTCTTCCATACATTTTTAGCTATACATATATTACAAATATTTTGTTTTATAAAGACACATATGTCATCAGCAGAAGATTGCGGTAGCGTGAGTTATAGTTGCCAGCACTAACTATAACGGGGCAATTTCATTGGTTTTTTATCAGTAAAATTTCCGCTAACTATAACATGTGTGAAACCTATGGTTTTTTCAGTGAATTTGCAAGGTTTTTTAAATGCTAATTCCTAACTATAACGTGTGTGAAACCTATGGTTTTTTCAGTGAATTTGTACGGTTTTTTAAATGCTAAGTTACTTTACGCCATTCGAGGCGTGCGCGCCCACTTAACGCAGTGCGTTCCGTGCACGGTTTTTATCAACTTTAATAAGCCCTGTACATTTGGTGGCCTTCGGCCACCAAAAGCACAGGGGGTGGGGTCAATGTGGATAGTGTTTTTTTTATTTCGATTTTATAATTTCATGTTGCCAAAATATAGTTTTTTTACTGATGTAATAAGCCCTGTACATTAGGTGGCCTACGGCCACCAAAAGCACAGGGGGTGGGGTAAGTGTGGATAGTGTTTTTTTTATTTCTATTTTTTACCGTACGCTTACGGTAAGCGTACGGTAAGCGTACTCGGCGAAATTGCCGAAAAAAAAATAAAACCGTTTTTGCTCTTGGGGGATGTTTGGGGACTCCCTCAACATGACTATGTGGGAGGGAGTTGTCAAAACAGCCCCGTAACATGTTTTTGGGCATCATGTTTGATAAATAACACTCAGTGCGAGAGACAAAATGGCGGACGCCGCTTCCTGGTTTCGGCCGATTCGAATGTTTACTAAGATCTAAGAGCCAATCAGAATCGCGCTCGCGCTCGCGCACGCCACCGTACGCGTACGGTAAGCGTACGGTAAGCGTACCGTAAGCGGGCTCAGATATATATATTGATTTAAAGGCTATTTTCTCAGAATCTACTGAACAGATTTACACCAAACCTACAAAAGGCACTTCCTTGACATAGGGACTACCTCTCTGCCAAATTTCTAGTAATTCTGTTCAGCCGTTCGGGCTGTAGCTCGTTCTAAAGGTCCTATGGAAAAATGCATGGGAAAAACGTGTTTTGGGACCCCCCTTTTATCTCAGCCCCCGCTTGACGAATCCCCCCGAGACTTTCAGGGTAGGAGCGGAGCGTAGCGCCCCACCTATTTTGAGAAATTCGCGAGGATTCATCGACCGGCGCCAAAGTTATTCAAAATAGAATGTTGCGGATTTCCTATGGAAAAGGGGTCCTAACTATAACTACCTACTGGCGACCGCCAGTAGGTAATATATATATATATATATATATATATGTACGCTCCTGAACTTGCACCAGCAGGCCAGGTCACTCGCAGGCGGGTGCTATAGCGTGGCGATGCCCCACGTAAATAGACAGCTCCCAAAACTCCCTTACTTTTCAGATAGAGTTAAGCACTCACTGGAGGGGTTGAATATCGGATTTTCTTTATTTCAGCAGAAAAATCGAACAGCAAGACAGACGCGTTTCGAAATAATCTTCATCAGTGTCTCGTCAACAAGACCGCGCGCAAACATTAAATAGAATTGCGTCATGTTTGGCGCGACAGCATGATCAAAACAAATGATGGCAGTAATCCCACGCTATCTCATTTTGAGTGGGGCGGCCATCTTTGAGTGATGTACTATATGCACAACAAAATGTGAATAAAACGTAAATCTTAACCCTCGAGGAGCCATTGCAGAAAAAATTATCACACACTCAATGATTCATTCGGTATTTCTCTTGTGTACAATCTAAATGTGTCACAATCCCCAAAATTAGGAAATCAATGCAGTTCATCAAAATATGTATATTACAATGATGGCCTCCAAATGTGAGGAAATTAATATACACATAACCGTAACTCAATGTATAATTCTATTGCTATGTGACACACAACCGACCACAGGCACGCTTAAAGCACTGCAAGGATTTTTCCCATGTGGAAAGTGCAGGGCCTGTAAAAATTGTAAAAGAGTATTCACATACAGCATTCCAGGGGTGGGCAAACCAAGACACATAGACAAATGTATCACCTGCTCTACCACCCATGTAGTATATTGCCTAACATGCCCATGTGGGCTCAAATACATTGGCAGTACAATCAACAGCGTCAAAATGCGCATTTTAGAACATCAGCGCGCAATCAATAAGAAAGACACCAATTACCCTGTAGCCAGGCACTTTGCTCTTAATCATCACAGCAATAGGGAGCTTTTACAGTATTTTGGTCTGGACCATGTGCCCGTCAATATCAGGGGGGGTGATAGGGTCCAAAGATTGCGAAGATTAGAGTCCCGCTACATTATAGACCTGCATACGAAGGCACCCCACGGTCTCAATAGTGGGGAAGAATTGAATGTACACCTGGGTAGATAAATATGCTGCAGACCGCCTTGGAGATGCTATTAAGGTCATATGGATGCGTTTGGTAGCATCCATACTATCAATACAAACAATGTTTAAATTTGGAATATGCAAGTGAGTGTGGATGTTGGGCCATTACATGGTTGGTAGAAGTTTCAGAAACTCTTTGAATTTTGCAGTTTCTGTGACACTGTTGAATTTTGAAAATTCGTGAAACTCTCAATGTGTTCTATTCCCCTCTCATACACTTTATCTAAGCCTTTTCCAGGGCCACTTCTTTCACTTCTCTGTTTGTTGTCTCTCTCGCACTTTTCCTCTTACCTCTCTCCTACTGACTGTTTACCCTCTGTTCCCTCACATCATAGATGGCACTGTGATATTGATTTTGTGGAATATGGAGCCATGTCCGAAACACGTTTTGCATATATATGCAGAGGAATAGCCAAGATATGGCGTTATGTCGGTTGTGTGTCACATAGCAATAGAATTATCCATTGAGTTACGGTTATGTGTATATTAATTTCCTCACATTTGGAGGCCATCATTGTAATATACATATTTTGATGAACTGCATTGATTTCCTAATTTTGGGGATTGTGACACATTTAGATTGTACACAAGAGAAATACCGAATGAATCATTGAGTGTGTGATAATTTTTTCTGCAATGGCTCCTCGAGGGTTAAGATTTACGTTTTATTCACATTTTGTTGTGCATATAGTACATCACTCAAAGATGGCCGCCCCACTCAAAATGAGATAGCGTGGGATTACTGCCATCATTTGTTTTGATCATGCTGTCGCGCCAAACATGACGCAATTCTATTTAATGTTTGCGCGCGGTCTTGTTGACGAGACACTGATGAAGATTATTTCGAAACGCGTCTGTCTTGCTGTTCGATTTTTCTGCTGAAATAAAGAAAATCCGATATTCAACCCCTCCAGTGAGTGCTTAACTCTATCTGAAAAGTAAGGGAGTCTTGGGAGCTGTATATATATATATATATATATATATATATATACATATATATATATAAAAATATAAATATCCGTATGCATAGTCCATAAATTGAGGCACCACACACAATCGTGCTTAATCCTTCTTTAATGGCAGGTTGCAGGGAGACAAACATCACCTTGGGCTGCAATAGCGTTCTCCATCTCCAAACGTTTCTGGCTACCAAGCCCTTGATCACTGGAGTCTGTGGGGGGCAGGCTGCAACACGTTTCACGCCGCACTCGCAGCGTTCAGATATAGTCCCGCCTAGTGGGCGTGCCTCCCGGCTGCATTATGGTACTTGTAGTGTAGCTAATTTCTCCATAGTGGTATGCAGCCCACTTTCACCGTGTTTTTAAAGTCCTGTAGTAGGTTAATGTGCCAAGAGACACTCGAGTCTGTGCTTGTATTCTCCTGCCAAAAACGGACACGTTGTTCAAATTCGCGCTGCCATTTTCAAAACAGCACAGGAGCCGCTTTTCAGTGGCAGGGCACCTCGCGACCCTTGAGCGGGGCTGCAATATATCCATATGTAAAGCCCAAAAATTGAGGCGCCACACACAATTGTGCTTAATCCTTCTTTAATGGCAGGTTGCAGTGAGACAAACATCACCTTGGGCAGCAATAGCGTTCTCCATCTCCAAACGTTTCTGGCTACCAAGCGTTAGAAAATTGGAACAACTTGTCCATTTTTGGCACGAGAATATAAACACGGACTTGAGTGTTTCTTGGCACAGCAACCTACTACAGGACTTTATAAACACGGTCAAAGTGGGCTGCATACCACTATGGAGAAATTAGCGACACTACAAGTACCATAATGCAGCCAGGAGGCACGCCCACTAGGCGGGACTATATCTGAACGCTGCGAGTGCGGCGTGAAACATGTTGCAGCCTGCCCCCCACAGACTCCAGTGATCAAGGGCTAGGTAGCCAGAAACGTTTGGAGATGGAGAACGCTATTGCTGACCAAGGTGATGTTTGTCTCCCTGCAACCTGCCATTAAAGAAGGATTAAGCACGATTGTGTGTGGCGCCTCAATTTTTGGGCTTTGCATATGGATATATTGCGGCCCCGCTCAGGGTCGCGAGGTGCCCCGCCACTGAAAAGTGGCTCCAGCGCTGTTTTGAAAATGGCAGAGCAAATTGGAACAACGTGTCCATTTTTGGCAGGAGAATACAAGCATGGACTCGAGTGTCTCTTGGCACAGCAACCTACTACAGGACTTTAAAAACACGGTGAAAGTGGGCTGCATACCACTATGGAGAAATTAGCTACACCACAAGTACCATAATGCAGCCGGGAGGCACGCCCACTAGGCGGGACTATCTCAGAAACGCCACGAGTGCGGCGTTAAACGTGTTGCAGCCTGCCCCCCACAGACTCCAGTGATCAAGGGCTTGGTAGCCAGAAACGTTTGGTGATGGAGAACGCTATTGCTGCCCAAGGTGATGTTTGTCTCCCTGCAACCTGCCATTAAAGAAGGATTAAGCACGATTGTGTGTGGCGCCTAAATGTTTGGACCATGCATATGGATATTTATATATTTTTTATATATATATATATATATATATATATATATATATATATATATATATATATATATATATCCCTTGTTAAACATAAGTAATATGTGGCGCCTAAATTTTTGACCTTTGCATATGGATATATATATATATATTCAAAAATGTGATCTGACATACCCAGTGGCTCGCCACTTCATGGCCAAACACAATAGTAATCGAGATCAACCAATTTGGTGTTTTTTGTGTTGGATCATGTTTCCCCACACTTCCTAGGGGTGGAGACAGAGTCATGAAATTGAGGCGTCTAGAATCACGTTTTATTATAGATCTTCAAAGTAAAGCACCTGCAGGGCTGAATACGAATGAGGAACTTGCTGTACATCTAGGGGATTAGTAGCCATTGTTACTGTGTATTTTAAGATAATGCGATTCTGATTGTAGAACTGTTTTCTCTGGAATTGAACTGTTTCCGTTGGAGGTTAATTTGGGAACAATATGAATTTAGACTGTATGCCCATATAGGGCTTGAGTCAGCGATATATGCAATGAATTTTAAGAGTTATTAATTGGTGGCTTTGTGGGCCCATACAGGGCTAAATTGTGTGTTTTTTCAAAAATCAGTCATCGATTAATCTGATGTAATGATATAATTACATTATTTAAATGAGATTTTTAAGTATATGAAGGCCTGGGAATTGTTACGTGGCCTTTACAAGATGGCGTCCCCATTTTTGACCTAAGTTGTCTGTTTTCAATATCAACGATGTTTTGATGTTTGAAACTTGCTGTGATGCAATATAAAAATGGCCGTTTCCAGCGCGCCTGTGACCATCGAAAAAGGCGTCCAGCCGAAACGCGTCAGGTGTGTTTGCAAAATAAAGACTAGCAAACTTTTCCCCCTGCGAGTGCTTGGTTCTTGGAGAAATTGCCGGGAACTTAGAGAAGCAATATATATATCCCCTGTGATATATTTTATCCCTAAGGTACACAAGAATGAGGACAAGCTCCCAGGCAGGCCTATTATTTCTGCTAGGGGGGGACTATTGGAAAAAACGTCTGAATATATCGATTACTTTTTGCAGCCACACGTCAAAAAGCTTTTGTCCTACATACAGGATACAGGTGATTTTCTCTACAAGCTTCAACAAATCAAATGGATGGAAGGCTTTTGGATGCTAGCCCTTGACGTAACTGCATTATATACGAGCATCAAGCATGATGATGGTTTAATGGCAGTAGCATACTATCTAAACCAGAGGGAAAACCTCAATAATGATCATAACGATATGTTACTCCACATGCTTAAATTCTGTTTGACCAATAATGTCTTCATGTATAACAATCTACTGTACCGTCAGCTTCAGGGAGTAGCTATGGGGGCCAGTTTCTCTCCAAGTTTTGCCTGTTTACATATGGGCGCTTGGGAGGAACTGGTCCTCAGGGACAAACACAAGGAAACAGTTGACAAATATGTGGTTACGTGGTATCGTTACGTTGACGATCTTTTCATTGTTTGGAAGGGTAACGAAGAACAAGCGAAGGAGTTCATATCTAGTATCAATGTGAATGATCTCAATCTTGCGTTTACTGCTAACATGAGCCAGACATCTGTTACATTTCTAGACACTGAAGTCTATATTAAGAACAACTCAATGGAAACTAGATTGTTTCGTAAGAAAACAGCAGGCAATACTGTATTACATTCAGGTAGTGCACATCCGGCACACTTAATAGCAAGCATCCCGTATGGGGAAATGCTGCGAATTAGACGAGTCTGCAGTAATACTTTAGATCTGGAAAATGCACAGTCAGCGAGCAAGATGAGATTCATCCAAAGGGGTTACTCTGGACGTAGCACAGATAGTGCCATATCGAAATCAATGAAGTATACGAGACAGGAACTATTAAGTATCTATACTATTATGGCCCCAACTGAACAGGGAACTCAAGGTATCAACATCACTGATAGTCCTCATGACTTGGAGAATACCTTTAGAATTATAACAGGCTTTAGTAAACAGCATAAAGATATCTATAGGATCATCAACTATAATTGGCCCATAATTTTGAATGATCCTATCATAGGGCCATCACTGCCTAAACGAATTTCCTTAACATTCAGCAAAGCTATGTCTATGAGGGACCATTTAGTTGATACTAATCCAGAATTTATTGAAAAATCTACTTGGCTACAAACTAATACTGGCTTCTTTAGATGTAAAACCTGCAAATCCTGTACGCATGGAGTGAACACTAAGACATATCAGGATGGCTTCAGCAATACTGAACATCAGATTAAAAAGTTGCTGACATGTAAAACTGAATATGCCATATACATACTTGAATGTCCCTGCTCCTTTAGATATGTCGGCAGCACCAAATTGGCCGTTCATAAACGGATATTGCAACACTTAAGAGCCATATCGAATCAGGACAATACCTACCCTGTTGCTAGACATTTCAAAGACACACATCAGAGTGATAATCGTCTCCTCAAATTCTTTGTGATTGACGCTGTCAATGCTAGCAGGCGGGGGGGTAACAGAGAAGCCAAACTCCGTAAATTGGAAACCCGTTACATTCTTCAGCTCGATACAAAATGCCCTAAGGGTCTGAATGTCACGGAGGACCTATAAACCTGTCTACCTTAACTGAGTACTGTTTAACTGATCTTTTTTCTTCTTCTCTTCTCTCTTATGATATCACACAAGTCTGTGGAATACTGTTAAATTATTTATTTTGACTATATTGGTTGATCTCAAAAGTTATTTGAGTGCTACATAGGTTGTTAAATGACGCTTTTTTGGTAATGTACAGTATATTAATGGATTTTTGCGATCGTATTTCCATCAGGCCTGATTGGCAATACTTTTGTACTATCTTAATATTGTATATCTGATCGTATGTATAACACCAAATCACTAGATCATGCATTTGAAGTGAGTCTCATATGTGGTCCTTACGGATTATAGAACCCATTGAAAAGCTCTGTAGGTGTCACCATTTACATCTCAGACATTATCTAATTATACAACGTTTTAGTCATTTTAGATTTTTTAGCTAACTGGTTTTAATCTAGTTTCTACAGGCATGGTTGGCCAATTTTAACAATGATATATCCATAATTTATTGGGTAGTGTAGCATGAATCCAACACTTATGCTTTAGCGATGAAACTGATACTATTACATAAATAATAAAAATATTCTTTGAGTAAGTAACTACATATCACTTATTTAGGCACAGTGTATAAGTCACATTTGCATTTCCCATTTCACTTCCAGTACGTCTCCACATTAGGTGTTTTTTAGGTATGTGGGTACTCTTCTGTAGTGATGGTAATTTCCTTATGATTTTTTGTTTCATTTCTCAAAGTATAGAGTATGATTTCAGGATCTATATTGATGACTGTTAGCTATTAGCAATACTAACCATAATAAATGTATATAAATTATTATATAACTAGTTTACGTTTATAAAACATGCTTTTAATCGAGTTTTCGTAATGTATGATCAAACCTTACTAACTGGCCGATATTAGCCATTGGCATTCAAGCCGATAATTTAAGCCTTTGCAAATGCTAATTTGTCGTGGCTAAATTAGCAAACGTATCAGTTTTTTCAGAGGGAATAGAGCATTATCATCTATAATTATGTGGATGGAGCTCATATCCGTTTAGCATGCACAAATCCATTGATGCCATGGCATTTAAGCTATTTAGTTTTTTACATTATTTTATGTAAATATGCAGATGTGGATTTTAAACTGAATTGTGTCTTTTTATATATATTTATATATATTTTTATATGAATATTTATTGTTGTTCAGTATTTTTATAATGTATTTTACACATTTTTAAGTATATACAATAAGTTGGAAAGTATCTTTATATTGGTTGCATTTAAATCAGTTTTTGCCTATTTTGCACTGTCAGCGCTAAGATCATACTGAAGTAATTTGTTTATGTCTATGGTCACATGACTTTAGGCTGAACTATGAACTTTTACCATTACTATTTATTGGGTCATTCTATACATTCACGTTGTCATGTGAACAAGGCTCATGGGAGCCGAAACGTCAAGACGACACTGCCAGTAAAATAAAAGCAGCACTCACATGACGGTCCGTGTCCGTGTGGTCTTTGGAGCTGAGGCATTTCCATTGCCATCTTCAATCGTCCCTACGGTATTGGGATATATATATATATATATATATATATATATATATATATATATATATATATATATATATATATATATATATATCGAAAAAGGCCGATTACCAAAACGCGACTGTCAGTGCGGGGGGGTCTGTGCACCAATAAATAACTTTTGAAGAGGACCTGTGAGTGCTCTCCTATTTACGCTGCTGAAACTGCTGTGCATGTGGAAAAATATATATATATATACACACATATATAAATATATACTTTCCACCTTTCATGGAATCATGTGCAGCTCACTGTCTGCAGTCGTCCGTTATTCTAGTGTGCTGCGGTTAGTACATGCCTCACATGCTTTCAACTATATACATGTCCCCTCAGGCTGAAAATTTGCACGTGTTTTACCTTAACCAACAGGTTGGCTGAGAGTTCTTAGATGCTCCAAACTTCAGTGGCGGTTCCTCTGCTAAGTTGAAGGAGCGTCACCAGACTGCTCTGTGAGCAGTAGTCAAAGAAAACTAAAATGATAATAACTAGTGTTAATATCATTTCAGTTTTCCTTTCCTGGTGCAGGGCAGGGCTTGGCTGCCAGAGCAGGACAGGGGAGGAGTGGTTTGCACACTCAAAAGTGCGCATTGACACTTTAACCGGCTCTCTCAGGCCGCCCAAACCTGTCATGCACACTTTGCATGTTCTGCACCCAGGCTGCCTCACGGCCTGGGTACAGAACATGGCCCGGGCTCCCATGCCCTGCCTGAGCGCTGAACCATGGTGCTAAAACGAATCCAATCACAGCGCTACACTGTAGCACTGTGATTGGCTAGGGGAGTCAGGAGCCTGGGTGCTTCCTGTTCCTGCTTCCAGGTCCGAGAGGCTGCGGCAGCGAGCAGACTGAGAGTCAGTGGCCGGCCAGGTGGCTGGCCTGTAGGTCAGTGTTTTTTTCCGTTTCAAACCCTCCCCGTCCGACTCACCCTCCCCGCCACCCCTGGTAAATAGTGGCCATCAATGCCAAACGTAATGAAAAATGTAAACTATTTATTTTCTATGCGATAACTTGAGACTATTGAGAACAGGTTTCAGAGTATCAGATTGTTACTTACCAGCCTACTGTGAAAAAGAGGTAAAAATGCACTGCTGTCAAGAGGATACATAGGATGGGGGTAACTTTGGATTATGCCAAAAGTATAGGTAGCATTAAACATCCCTAAATTCTCTGAAATTAGATGTGATCTGTTCATCAAGTCACGAAAACATATGGCCTCAAGCTTTGTCCTGTTACAAGTGCGGAGTAAATGCTCGTTTGCACAGTAGTCGCTGCTTGTGTAGTATGGCAAGGAGCAAACTGGTCTGCCCTTTATCCATATCATATAAACAAAGAATAGGGAACATTTGTTTTGCAACATTGTCTATTCAGTCACAAGTGTTTTTATGTAAGACCTACAGGGCATTCCTTTTAATACAAGCAGCAAACATGGCAAAAGAGCATTGCCTCCTTATTGCTCAATTGCAAAGATTAGTCATAAGTAATTTAAGTATAAGTAATAAAATATAAGTAAAATAATATTTTCTGACACTTATAAGTATTAAATTATTGTGACACTTATAAGTAATATATATTGTGACACTTATAAGTAATGCCCTAAATCTGATTGACCAGGACTGGGACAGGTGGCCCTAGCGGAATTTGGGTAAAGAAATATTATTTTTCCAGTGCAGACCATCATGTGTCAAACAGTATTTATTTGGCTGCTACAACATGTGTACGGTGAGTACATCATGAGCTGAAAAGATGTTGTCTTTCTGGTTCTTTGTTGGGTGGTAACACAATGGGTTGACTTTATTTTGCATGTAGCAACTCTCCCAAAAAATGCCGTCCTCCCAAATCCCCCACCCCGACAAAGCCTATCCTCACCACTCACAAACCTCACCAGCCGCCACTGATCTCTTTTGTATTTTCCTTATATATGTATATCCTTTCTATGTAGTTATGTATCTATACATGTATTACTTTGCTCCTTCTGTAGAAAGAAAGACAAAAAGCCTTCAACTTATTCCAATGCACTACTCTATGTCTCCTCCTATACCTCTCTCAATATATCCTCTACCTCCACTCTCCGATTCATCCCAAACCTCATTCCACTACTATGATCTCCCTATGATCCTTACTTGACTATTAAACCTCACACTACTACTGTGATCTTCTGTATAACCCTTTTTAGACTCTTCCCTCCTCTATCTCTCCTTTGAGTCATCTGAAACCTCATTTTACTACTATGATCTCCCCTGCTAATGCTGCATGTAAATGTGGCATTCCAGAGTCTAAGCGCTCAGTCATAACTATACCCATCTTTACAAAAAATAATAGGGCCTCCCACAGTTGTTATAAGCCTATTTCCCTTATTGAGTCCTCGGTCAAAGTTATTGGCAGGGTAGTTCTTGACAAAATGATGTCCTGGTCTACCAAGAACCACATTATTTCTGATGTTCAATACGGTTTTAGAACAGGCTTGGACACCCAGGAGCAGTACCTCAATCTATACTTTCTAATTAACAAATACACCTTAGCTAAGGAAGGACATCTCTACCTTGCATTTATGGATCTGGCCTGCGCTTTTGACATCGTGGTCAGGTCCAAACACTGGGAGGTACTTGAATCTAAGGGGCTGGATCCTGGGCTTGTGTCCTTTTAAGAGCCTTTCACACGGACTAAAAATGCTACTGTCAGATTCAGGCCAAATGGCGAACTAGTGGGAGTTTTAGCCTGGGCTGAGGTGTTATGCAAGGTTGGGTTTTAGTGCCAATCTTATTTTTATTGGGGGGCGTGGACTGGCAGGCAATGGCAGAAGACATTTTCCACTGAATTCCTCCTGTCATAAAGGCCCCGGAGACGGGAATCCTGACATACAGCCGCTGAAACCAGCAGTGCCGGATGGGCAGTTACTACAACAGCTGCCGGAGCTGTACTGGGGACTATTGCAGGCCCACACACAGGCCAGACAGCAGAAAAGAGGTCTGGATGCGGTGGCCTGTGTCTCCACAAAATGGCGCCCAGACAACAACACTGAGCATAGAACCACCTCAGGCTCATCAGAGGTAGGCTGAGATACCGAGAGCGTCGGCGAGAGAGCCCTATTGCCTGCTACCCCTGGTGGACAGCAGCTGCCGTCCGATGAAGCAGAGAGAGCAGCGGCGCCGGAGTGTGGTTGGGCAAGACCAGCAACCCGCTGGTAAACTGGAGGTGGGTGCGGCCTAAGCCTGGAGACTGGATAGAGGCCTGAATTAAGCCCGCACAATGGGAGGTAGGAATGGCCGTCTCCCCCTCAGACCCCCCACCGCCTTGGAGGTGGATTAAACTGGACATTTGGGACCCCCAAATTTATATGGGGGCAGCAACAGCAATGATTGAGATGTGGTGTGGGGGTGGGGCTGAATACTGCTGCTTGGGACCCCCTAACCCCCGCTTTGGATGTGACGCAGTGTAACTGAGGGCCCTGACCTCTATGTAGACAGCGAAGGGCACTGAAGCAGCATAAAGCAGTGGCTATCACTGCGAGGAATCACTTATACCTCCAACATTCAGTGGGAGGTATGGTGCTGAGGAAACGATCAGTTCCCCCTTTTATTTTTGGGGGGATTCAAGATTGTTCTACTTGCACCATAAAAGATACGCTCTTGGAGATAAGGGAGAGCAGAGTGGGCTGCGGATGAAACAGCTGCAAGGCACCACAACCACTATTACTAGGCCCATATAATTAGTGCCTCTCACAGGGGCTCCTGGGCTCTACCACTGCATGCTGTGAAACTGACTGATCCACGATGGGAAAGTCAAAAGCAGCAAAGTTAACTACAATGGAGGTGCTTGTAGTGGAAGTTGGAGGAGGGGAGTGGCCTATCCCTAGGCACTGGGAGATTGTGCTCACAGCTCATACTGCAGCCATTCTCACTGCAATTAAGGACATAAGACTGTCTCTGCAGGCGCAGATTACATTTGTGGTGAACGATGCCAGCATACTACAAGCAAACCATAAGAAACTATTGGAGAGTATTCAAGATGTTGAACTGAAATGAGACATGGCCCACCAAGAGATTTGAGAGCTCATGAAGAGATGCGCAACACAAGAAAAGGATACGGCTGCTGTCGCGGATTATTTTAAGGATGTGAAGGGGAGGTTAGGAGGCACAATGTAAGACTTGTTGGGGTCCCTGAGAAGGCAGAGGCCCAGAATTGAACTCTTGGTAGAGGACTGGTTGAAGAAGACAGTCCTGCATGGTAAGCCCTCATGTTTTATGCAGTGGAGAGAGCACACTGCATACCGGCCAAGGCACTGGCCCCGGGGCGTCCTCCCCGACTGATATTTGCATGCCTAATTAACTATAAGGACAGGTACAATATTCTTCAAATCTCCTGATGGCACGGCCCATGGCTGCTGGAGGGACAGGAAGTCAACATATATCTGGACTTCACGTCCCTGGTCAGAAGGCAAAAGGGGGCTTTCAGGCCTATCAAGAACGTGCTGTGCCAACTGGGTCTCAGTATGCCCTCATCTTCCCGGTGAAACTGCGAGTGGTCTATCAGGAGAAGGTGTATTTCTTACTCTCACTGAATGAGGTGTGGCAATGGCTGAAGGCCAAATGATCCATAACAGCAGAATCCTTGAAGAATGACTCAGAATGGCAACAACGGAAACAACGGAAACCCAGGAAATGAAGGACTGTGGACCGTAGATCCTCTCCTAGGAAGAAGCGAAGAAGCAGATAAAAACAGAGCAAGCACAAGCAGTGAATGCCATTAAGAACAGCAGGGACATTTTAGACAACAACAAATGGAGAGCCTTGGCTATGGGGGGACAGAATATGTGGGCTCTAGCACAGAAACTGATGATGAGACCCTGCCGGTGACTACCCCAATGACATCAGATCATATTGTTTGATTGGTGCCCATGTGTGCAGGCAAACTGTAAGTAATGACTATGCGGTAGGAGCCTAGGAGGTGGACAAAGTGACTGATGGATCCCAGTGGGAACTGAAAGATACCTTGATAGGCTTCATGACTGCTTTGGGCAGGGGTGACAGGCAGCCTATCAGAAGGTGGGCTATTGTTGAATGAGCATCTTTGGAGACACTCCTCCACATGAGCAGTTTAAAGTTGAAGGGTTAACATGTTTTGGGGTCCAAGGGTTCACACATACCGTGAATATGAGAGGTGGTCTAGTTGTGGATCACAGCATGGCAAGGTAGGGTGGGGGAGTCAGGGGAATGTTACAGTACAGTTCATGCAGGAGTTGACACATCAACATTAAATCAGGATGCAGGGCAGTAATACTATCCCTCTGTGCAACTAGGCATGGAGAATAGGGGCCAGTGTAAATACTATGGATTGATCGCATAACTTAACCCTAGTCTCATGGAATGTAAACAGGCTGGGTAATAAACTGAAGAGAAGCCTGGTGGCAAGAGCCTTCAATAGATACAAGGCCGACTTAATTCTCCTTCAGGAGACTCATTTGATAGGTGTGTAACACAGTAGACTTGGAAGGTGGCATCATATACACAACACAATCCAACTTCACATGGGGTGGTCATTTTACTGAAAAGATCCCTGACTTTACATATCCTCCGTACATGGTTGGATGAAGCACAATGTTACACAGCGATAATGGGAAATGGGAAGTTGAAAAGGTGATGATCCTCAACACCAAGTCTCCAATCACCTACACTAAAATAAATAGGTCAACTCTTAAGGAGTTTCCAACAGGCATTCACAATCATTGGGATACTTTAATTTAGTTCATAACACATACCTGGATAGGATGAGTACAAGTTTGGAAGGGGAAAGTACGAAATTAAAATTGGAGGGCTTTCTGCAGGTCTTTGATCTACTGGATGTATGGAGGGATTTCTATGGACAAGAATGGGGCTTCTCTTTTTATTCCCACTCTCATGATATGTCCTCCAGACTGGATTACATTCTGGTACCAAGGGGTAGTGCAGGCAGGATCGTGAAGCCAGATATTTAGCAAGCAGGATAACTGGCCATGCCCCTCCACTGGTTAGCATAACTACCTCCAAAGTTATTTAACTGGATAAACTTGCTCTATCAGGAACTGTGTGCTAAAGTAAGAGTGAACGGTTGTTTTTCAAGGAAATTTCCTATTGGTGAGGGGAACGAGGCACGGTTGTCCCCTCTCCCCAATGCTCTTCGCTTTGGCGAGAGTCCCTGGCGACCCACATGAGGGTGGATGCCAGAATATGGGGCTGGACGGGGACTCAGGGTGAGAAGAACGAATATTACTATATGCGGATGACATCCTGCTTGATCTGACCGGCACAGACCAGTCACTGGTACAAATCCGTGAGATCTTCCAGATATACGGGGAGTTCTCCGGGTTTGCAATCAACTGGGAGAAGTCACTTCTGCTTCCCATGGCGGACTGGAACCAGACAAATCTGATTACACTTCCACCGAGAGTCGAGCCACATAGCTTCAAATATCTAGGCATCTGGATCACCTGAGATGCTGACTCACATATATATGCCAACATGGACCTGCTGTTACAGAGGCTAAAAGAGGACATTAAAACATTGGAGTACGTTACCCCTGCCATTACTGGGGAAAGCAGCAATGTTTAAAATGACAGCTTTGCCCCGCCTGCTATGTGCTGCCGAATTGCCCTTATAGTCTCACGAATGGCCGCCCATGTGAGGGGGCTGCTCTGGGGACAGCCCCGCAGAGCAATGTATACATTGCAGCAGTATAAATATGACGGGGCATAGTTCTGCCCAATGTTAGAAAGTACTATGAGGCAGTGCTGGTGGGGATAGTTAATGGTTGGGCATAAACAGGCGCAGTGGACCCAGCAATTCATGTGGACGAATGGGGAATGGGAGACCATAGTTATATGGATGTGTTATATGGGGGCTTCTTAGACAGGCGGGCATGCCAGGCCTTGACCACAGTTCAATATATTTGGAACAGCTTGCTAAGGGAAATGAAGTGGGACATAAGGCTCACACCCAGAACTCCGATTTGGGAGGCTACTTGTCTGAAAAAAAGTGGCTGAACTGAAGGACTTCTTAGGCTGGGATAGAATAGGCCTCAACACATTGACTGAGGTGTGGGATGCAAATGGGGTTGTCCCTTTTGATCATCTACAAGGGAAGTACCAGATGCCTACTGCACAATGGTTGAATTAGATGCAGTTGAGACATGCACTCACACGTATTATTACTAAGAAGGAAGAGACCCAGTCGGTTTCCCCATCAGAACACAGGTTATTAGACAGACAGATTAGGTTCAAACTTATATGGCTGACATATGGGACGCTAATGCAGAATATGCAGGGGCCTTTGACCAACCTCAAAGAAAGGTGGATGGCATATTCAGGGGAATTTGATGACGAGGATTGGCAGGAAGTACTGGGATTCCCAGCAAAAGGAAGGTGGATGGCATATTCAGGGGAATTTGATGACGAGGATTGGCAGGAAGCACTGGGATTCCCAGCAGAAGGGGCCATAAAGGCAAGCTTTTTTTGTTATTTGCAGATTTATATAGCGTAAACTCGACCCTAAGGAGCCCTTTACATGAACAACAGTTGAGTTACACAAGGACACATTAATTTTTTGGTAGGCACAGGGAGATTAAGTGATTTGCCCAAAATCACTGGAAGCCGAGCCGAGCCGACGCCGAGGCTCGAACCTGGTTCCCCAGCTCTAAAGTCGGCAGCTCTGGCTGTAAGGCCACAACCTCTCCCCTAAGGTTTAGGCTAATACAAATCAAGGTATACTGAACAGAACATATTATACCAGAACCCTGCTTTACAGGATGGGGAAGGTTGAAAGCCCTTTGTGTCTCCATAGGTGTGCAGAGGATGGGACTTTCCTTCACACCTGGTGGCAATGCCCTGCAGTCTGCACATTCTGGGACAAAGTGAATAAATGTCTGGGGGAGGCAGTGGGGATAGACATTGAATTATCACCTTGCAGGTCCTTGCTGGGTATATGGGACCCCTCTGACCTCACAAGGTACTAGAAGATAGTGGTTAACATGGGATACATGGTGGCTAAGAGGGACGTAGCTTAAAAATGGGAATGCGACATGCTTCCATCTTTCAGACACTGGGAAGAAGGAATGGCACACTGTAACATTATCGAAAAAGAGGTCTATAAGGGCAGAGGGTGCAAGAAAAAATATGTGAAGATATGGGGCCATGGGGCATGGAAGAAGGGGAGACATAGAAAAGAACCACTCGATAGCACCCCTGATAGAGGTATAGGGGCATAGGGTGGAGAGATAGGCAGAGAGTTGATTCATTAGGCCCCACATTGGATGGAACTACACACCTAAATCATGCCGAGCAGGAAGGGCTTTAGGAGCGCAGGTGGTAAGAGGGGGGATTAGATGAGTGTAATATCAGAATGTATAGCTGGATTTATGATCCGTCGAAGTCTTAATGTACGGATCCTGCATTCATTTTGTGTTGTGTTTGAAAACAATAAAAATATATTTTTTAAATGTTTTAATTTGATTATATATTATTGACCTGGATTCTAATTTAGTTAATAAGGGAAAATACATGCCAGCTGCAAACAGGCGGAAAATCCCTGTCCTCCTGTACGCAGATTATGCTGTTCTATTGTCTAGTACACCTAATGACCTGCAGCTACTTTTAGATACTTTTGTAAATTTTATGGCCAGCCTCGGCCTTGTCACAAATTCTGCTAAGTCTTTTGTCATGGCCTGCAGCTTCAAAAATGTAAAGCTGCGAATTCTCGCACTGTAGGGGCCCCAATTTCTAGAATGCATGAATTTTCTAACTTGGGGATAACATTTGACTCCCAGGGGACCTGGGGCCCGTGCATGAAACAGAGGAGACTTAAGTTTTATAACTCTATTGGCTTGCTCTTTAGTCTTTCCTCTAAAATCAGCAGCAAGCCCATTGCATCCATAGTTGCGATTTTCAAATGGAAGTGTCTACCTGTCGTAAAATACGGCGCCGGCCTGAGGGGCTTCGAGGGAACCATGTTCCTACAGGGCAAGGAGAACAGAGTATGTAGATGTATTCTTGCATTTTTGCAGGGATCGCTCACGTACTTGGCTCATGAGGAACTTGGCATACCATACGTTACTGATTAAATCAACCTGGAGCCACTGATGTTATGGTGTTCAACCTGGAACAACCCTGAAGCCTGTCTGAACAAAATACTTATGCCTGATACAGGAGCCCCTGTATCCTATGGTTTCTGTATATTAGGGATATCTGTAACACGCTAGGCAGACCCAATATATTTCTCCAGCCAGCTAATATACCCAGTAGCAATAAAGTCTGGGTTAAGTCCATGTTCAGGGACCTTAGAAGGGGGATAAGAAATTTGTTGGAGATGAAGAAACCGGCCAAAAGGGAATATCTACTGGTCCAAACCACACCAGGGTTGAAGCCATATTTGGAGCTGGTTTAAATATCCTGTTGTCTTTTGGCATACTCTTGTGACGAGGATTCTTTGAAACCCCAGGACACTTTGTATTCTTTTGGAGATTTTATTGTTGTTTTACCAAAAGATTTGTAATTCCTCTTCTCAAAGATGCCTCGATTACTAAGCATGTAACAGCCCTTTTATTTCTACAGAGGATCCCTTCCCTGAAAGTATGTTTAGGTGTGGCTTCTGTTTTTGAAGTGTGCCCTCCAGCATAGACAATGTTTATAATTGCAGCTGACCTGTTCTTATTTTAGTGCAATTCTGTTTGGACTGTGGCTGTGCCTTCCGATAATTGCCACGTAACAAATGTGGTGTCAACTGGGTTGTTCTAGTAAATGAGATGTATTATCTTTTATCATTTTTTCCGGGCATTGCACTTTGATGAATTTGACTGTAGCATTAAGCTTTCTGATGTTAATCTGTTATTTGTAATTTTTACTTGTTTTTAAAAATATTACTCTAATGTTTTTATGTGTATGTGCTCTTAAGGTTTTTTTCTATGAACCGAATAAATAAATAAGACTGTCATAATCAATGTAGGAATCTGTCCATGAAATACAACCTCTGCGAAACGCTAATGTAGTCCACTTCTTTTTCATAGGAAACTGCTACCTATCTTGTACAACAGCCTGTTCATGATGAACATCCTACCTTCGACTCCTCCCACCCCCCATAGATGAAGATACTTTCAACCAACTCCTGGACACCATTGACAGTTCTTCTCCGATCTTGGCAAGGGAAGGAGACATTGTTGGGTCTCAAATTGAAACATTCCAGACTGTTTCTCATACACCTGTTTGCCAAGTGCAAGTGAGGTCCCCCAAGTCAACTTTCAACAGAGAGTGGTAGGGGTCCAGCAGTTTATGACGGAAAAAGTCAAGTTGGGGATAGAGACTGTAGTGGGAACTCTTGAAGGAGTCTGGAGGTGTCTCAGCGCCAAAATGGGGTTGTCAGAGGCAGTACTAGACACCCACTCTTGGCTCCATGGAATTGGTGCCTCGTCTCCTGACAGCTCTGGTGTTATGTCACAGAGTAGCAAACAACAACCTTCAACATTAACCACCAGTGATGTTGTGAATCACCTATGAGCCATCAATTCCTCCATCCAATCCTTGGAACAAGGACTGAATGGAATATGGATTCCTTCATTGCAACAACTAGTGCCCTCAGCAGCAATTTTGTAACCGTGTAGTAGCACCAGCAGGACCTTGCCAGGGAATATAATGCCGTCTTTGTGGCATTCACTAATGTTCTTGGGAAATTGGGCCATGCAGCTTCACCCTCTAACGTTTGTGCATTGGAGCCATCTACCATCACTCCACAGCTTCCTATACCACCTCAAAAACAAGAACAGGAGGCTGAACACTAGTCAGAAGTTGAAGATGTACAGTTCCCAAGTTTGAGACCTAGAATGGCCCATTGAACATTAGTGATGATTTCTGAACACTTATTTATTTATTTTGTTGTGTGTTTGACATCATGGCACCTTCTTTTCAAACAACTGCAGTCTTCAGTTGGTGACATGTAGTTGATCTTGTTCGTCTGTTCTTAATTTAAAGCATACCTTTTAGCTAATTGTAATGTTCTGTAGGGCACTCTTATGTTATGTATCTCAATTTGTGAGCATATTTGTTTTGCATTATTGTATTACTTGTTGTTTGGCTTTTCTCCTCTACAACAAACTTTCATAAACATAAGTTCCCCATTAACTAGTGTGGGTGAGACAACATTGATTAAACATTACATTATCCTAACATGAGTGTTTTTGTTTGTAGTTAATTCATGTGCTGTTTCAAATTCAATTACATGGCGCTGTGATACGTTAGCAGAATGGAGACTGTGCACTCTACGATGGTACCCATGATTCAGCCACATTAAACAAGATTTGTACACATATGTCAGGTCTAAGTGTCACTTCTACCTCAGGTACAACATCCTGAATGACCATACAGATGACAAACTTTATAGGTTACCAAATGCAAATAGGTAGCAAATCACTTGTTTATGTAGATTTCAAAGTCATCATTCACTAGCCTGCACACTGACTAAGTACATAGAGGTCAGTATTTTCCAGCTAGTATCAGAAAATGTAAACAGTTTGCACTATCAAGGGCATATCTTGACTATCTCTAATAAGGGCAACACAAAACAAAGAGGCCTTGAGTTCTATGAAGTGTCAGTGTGACCTTGTTTGTTCCACACAAGTCAAAGAAAGGAACATATATAAATAATATATCCATTTCACATAAGGATCACAGTCTGTGCTTTGTAGTCATTTGATTATAGCATTTAAAAGAGTTAAATTAATTGACAAAGTTGTGCAGCATGATGTAACATTGCTACTTAATCCCATATGGCTCCTCGCAATATGATAATATCATCATAGTGTAATAGTGTGCCTATATGTTAAGTCACAACGTGGCATGACATTCACAATGTGTGCAACTAAGGACCCATAATTCCAGGATTTACTTCTTCCATCTCTCTTGAAATGTGTGCAGTTTTGACCAAAAAACATTAGAACATTGTCGTGATTATACCAAATGAATGTATCTCTTCAGGTCTGGCACAGATAATATCAGTACATTTACACTACTTACAAATACTAACAATTAATGTTGGATTTATCACCAGGCAACTCACAGTGTGCCACTGCCATTGCAATCTAAAAACGGTACATCTTTAACGTTGTAATGAAAAGTTATCTAATTGACCATTCACACAATGTAGCAGATTAACCATGGCTGTGTTGTCTAACAGTCTATATGATAAATGCATGTGTCTTTGTCCAAATCGACATATGTATATATACATCATGTTGAGGAGCTACATAACTGCTCCAACTGAAGTTTTTAATTCCTACAAATAACTTTACCTTAACATCAAATTGCATGCTTGATGTGTATTTTCCAACATAAACATATGAAACACTGAAATAAAGAAAAAAAATATGTATTAAAAACCATCCCACTATACAAATCCTAATGCTAACTAACAATAATGTACTAATTGTAATCTAAAATCTACCCTACTTAATATAAATCTTAAAACGATTAATCTATTCCTTAGGCAAAATATCCTAAACCCCAAGTTTGAACCAACCAGAATGATCTCCATGATCGTCCAAGCAACAGCGCGTTCTTACACCTTGCACCCGCAGGCTGCTTCAACCCGCTGATGCTCATATAACCTTCATCAACCAAAGAAGGCCCATTCTGGTTCTATTAAATACGAAAAGGTTGTGGTTCTGTCGATAAGTCATGCACCCAAAGAACGACTCTTTGGTTTTCAACTCGCAATACAAATTAAAGAATTGTATGCCAAACTGCATTATGAATTACACATACAAATGAGAGAATGTTTCAAATATGAACTTCTTCGAAAAGTATGCACCAGCACAAATTAGTATTGAAATATTTTTCACCCTCCTTTTCGGGTGAAAGAGAGGGTAAAGCAGCACTTTCGCAAACTTCAGAATGGATCAAAATTAGCACCATCTAGAAACCTTTTGAGGCCATTTAGGTCCGTGCAGTTCTGTTAAAATAGTAACAAATGGTGTTGACATGTTTTTAGCACTAGCAGACTTTTAACATCAGAGTGTAAATTACATTAACAAACACTGCCAATTCGGCACGAAAATGTGAAAAACATAGGCGAAGGCGTGCAAACAGCGCCGGCTCCTTTGTTACCAATTATTTGTAAACCCCAGGAAGTGAATCATTGCTCAAAAAATATGTCGAGCACCCGATTTCAGCAGGTGATATTACCGATTAGGTGGCACCCGATTTCTGCGCCCGATATTACCGTTCACCGCCCGATATTATAGGTGGGGTCTACATGACACGTTTCGGTATGCATTATATTTTTCATAAGCATCAACAGAAGTATCTGTGCTGTTTCTCCTCGTAGTTATGGCTTCGAAAAGCTCGTCAAGAATCATATAAGAAGGGGCGAGGGTGCTACAAAACTATACTCATGCTGTGCAACAGATAAAATAAATAAAGATTTCTGCGAAAATAAGGAATCCACGCGCTCTCCCTCCGACACTACCTTTCCGTAAACCGATGAACAAGTATTGCAGTTTCAAGCGAGTGCATCTTGGTACATTTCTGTGGCTGGGAAAGTAGGTAATGAATTCCTTCTGAGGTGGAATGAGTGTCAAAAATATGTCTTTGAACACATTCCTGGGTGATAAATTGCCTACCATAAAAACAGTGCCGCTTTCTGGGGCCTGGCAGTCGGATCTCCACCGGAGCTTTCTATAAAAGCAATGCCATCCTTTGAAAAGAAAGTTTCATTTCCTTCTCTCACCTCCCCGAACCCACTTCTCTTCCAAGATGTGTGCCGCACAGAGTCTGAAGTCCCAGCTTCTTCATTTGCAGCAATCCGGAGCTGAGGAAAATAATCCGACGCTTGTGGTCTACTGCAGCGAAATCTATTATAGATGGCGGTGTTCGATTAAATTAAATTGTGTCATTATATATTTATGTTTTAGGCTACTTTTGGCAGCGAAATATTTTTGCTTGTATTTATTAATGTATTTGTTTATTTCTGCAGAGCTTCGTTTGGAGCAGATACATCGCTAAGGTCACCAGTAGGACGCAAAGGACAGGGAAGGAACACCCTGCTACGTTAAGAGGTTGGAATGCCGCTGGCTATGGTTAGGCGACCACAATTTTGCTACCTGTGACTGTGCCCCCTTGGGACTGCAGATTCCAGCTGAATACCAGCATGGACAAGTTGCCTTTTCATGAGTTTTTTTTAAGGTAGTCGCATTCAGAACAGGGTCTAGAAATGTATCCTGGAATCATATACCACATTCTTTAAAAAAATTTATTCCCTAGATACAGATTTTTACATAGTTCCGTAGCATAGAGTTTTACAAGCAAGGGATGTTCCCATTGCTAATGAAAGGTAAAAGGAAGTTGATTACCATGTTGCCCATGTATGAAGTATAAAGTGCGTCGTGACAATCCATATCTAAGGTGCAAAATGCAATAGTGCAAAAGCTTCAGTTCATTAAAATCACTCTAGCATATGTAAACCACAATCTAGGCCTGTAGACCACAAGTACAATCTTAAGGAGAGCAATACCAAATATGTCAGGCATAAGTAGAAAAGATTGTGATCGCAACACCCGGATTGCAATTTCACAATGATGGTCGAGCCCCATCGGAATCCTGCTGGGGACTCAAGCGAAAGTTCTATTTATCTATCTAGTAGTGCTTCATCTAAAGCCCAAAAGCATCCCCTGGGGCATTTGGATAACAGAAAGGGGCAACACCTAATAATTAAACAAAAACCTCTATACAGGCCCGCTATGTAAACTATAAGGGGTCGACATTGGGGTTGCACTTGGATAGTGTTAATTTCTTCTATGCAGGCAAATCATAAATACGTGGGCTTTTAAGTTTGCGTTAGGGCTAACATGGTTTTCAGCCTTATAATCCACATCCTTTCCAAAAATGTAGCTACTGCACAGGCATAAAATGGTCTAGGGTCTGTTCTTAGTATTCTTAAAGCTTCCGCATGAATCAGTGTGCCATCAGAATACATACTGATTTAATCCAAGTAAGCCTTGGTCATGTATATAGGATATACAAGACAAGCAGATCATGAGCTTGTGTTTCAGTGTGCATATTACAAACAGGGTATAAAGTGGATGAAGTAGTTGAAGTTTAGCTGTAAACGCGTTGAAAGGCAAAGATCCAAATCGAAATTGAATATATAATTTTCTATCTAGCGGATCAGTGATAAGGACCACATATTGTTTGAAAGCGCTAGTGGTCTTAAGTTCAGTGAATTCTATTGACAAAGTATGCCGACTTGTATTCTGGGTGAGATTCTGTCCTATCCAAAACCAATATAATCCTTTAATTATCTCTTTAGATGGAAGGCGCTCAGTGTGGGAAATCTCCCAAAGATCTTGTAGACCCAAAGAGCTCAGCAGTTTCTTGACGTTACTAAGCCAGTCCATTTTATGAAATCTATCCTGCTGTACTATCGCTTGAACAGCTTCAGCTTAGCCAGATATTTCCAATGTGGCTCTCAGCCTTCTCCAGTTCAGGTCTGGTCTGATTCTAGTTTTGTCTGTAATGGGTTTTATCTCCATGTCAGGTTTTATCTGGTTCAACAGAGTACTAGAGGGAAGGGAGAAAAAGGATCTTATAAATGTATTTTCAGTTCTGGGCACATCTGCTAAATTATGAAAGCCACAAAGCTTGGCACCATAGAGGACAGCATACACAGGCTCAAGTCATAAAGCTGTAGAGCTGGAGTAATTGGCTGTTAGAAATCGAGTTCTTGGTTGACTGGGCTAAAAGCCCTGGTCAAGCAGTACCCACAATCCTAGTCATGGTACAAACACACCCTATATTAACCTATGCTCACCCTCTGGTGGCTTGGCACTGAGCAGTCAGGCTTAACTTTAGAGGCAAGGTGTAAAGTATGTGTTCAGCACTTCAAACAGTGAAAACACCACACAAAAAGATTCCCCACCAGGTTAGGAAATACCCTTTCATTGAACAAACAAAATAAAACCAAAACAACAAAAATCCAATAACTGGAACTTGAGATCTGGTTTTTAAAAGAATAAACTGTAAAGTAGAGCTTAGAAGCAGTAAGTGCTTGCTTGGGATATCTGGTTGCGCGTACCGGGACAAAAAGTTCATGCTATCTGCGATAAATTGTGGGGTTGATACAGGGACCCAGTGAGGCCCGCTGAACGAAAGTGCCATAATCCTGGTTGTGGCAACGAAGATGCCGGATGCAGCCGAAGTGATGCATCGGTGTAGATCCCACAGCAGAGATTGTGCATCAATTTTCTCCACGCAGTAGAGGTGATGCATCGATTTACTCCACACAGCAGTGGCAATGTGTCAGTTCTGAAGGTGAAGCGCCAGTTCCAGAGGCAATGCGACGATTCTGCTCCCGCAACAGAGGATGCGTCAGTTCTGAAATTCATGCACAGGTTACGAAGGCAGTGCACTGGTTCAGTTCCTGCAACAGTAGTGACGCATCGATTCTGCTCACGCAGCAGAAGATGAGAACGTTCTGATGCAGCAAACACCTTAGGCCCACTTCGAATGGTCCAGGACTCTGGTGGCACCACTTGGCAGGGAAGACTCACAGATTGCAGAGTCCAGGAGCATAGTGGCTTGAAGTCATTTATGTCCCTGAGACTTTAGATCAGGAGGCCAGCCAATAGGCCTTGGAGTCACTTTGGGTACTGGGGATAAGTAATGCAGGTCCAATCCTTCCACCCAGGCAAGGAGGGCAGCAGGCAGCAGTAATTCCAGAGCAGCAGTCCAGGAGAGTGACAGTCCTTCAGCAGCACAGCAGTCCATCTTCTTGGCGGAGTATCCACAGGTGTAGAAGTGTACTGAAGTGGTACTGAGTGGGTACTGAGGTCCAGTTCGTATACACAGTAGTGCCTTTGAAGTGGGGGAGTCTTCAAAGAAGGGTCTTTGGGGTGCACAAAGGTTATACCTTCCTGCCCTGGATCCAGACTCACTAAAGAGGGTATGCTGCCCTTTGTATGGATGGGGACAGGACATAGCCTATTCGGTGTAAGTGTGAGGCTGTGCCCAGCTCCTCCCTTCCATCCTCCATGATGGCCCATCAAGTCCCACTTAAGCTCCCATTGTGTGTGGCAGTCTAGAGGGAATACACAAAGCTCAGCTGTCACCCACCACAGACATGCAATTAGAAACAGGCTGCAGGCACACAGGTCCAAGAGAAGGAAAATGCCAAAGTTCCAAAAGTAAAAGACACACAATATGCTTGTTTCCAATCCAGGGGGTACATGGCTTGGCAGTTCAGGCTGGACTGTTTCCATGAGGCAAAGGGTCAAGACTAATATGCATATGGCCAGGTCTAAACTGGGGTGGCATGGTGAGCCAAAGAATGATGGATTTATACCAGATCTCTTGACTGAGGGTTAATGTTTTGATTTGTTCTGCATTCCGTCCATCAATTGTGTGTCCTTTAAAGTTCTAAAAGTGGCATTTTCAACATTGTATCAATAAATTCTACTTTGCCATTAAAGAGGAATTATCATTACAATTTCATTGGTACTAAACATGACAGATCTACCTCCTCTCAATTAAGAATGACAGCTTATTTAAATGTAATAAGCAATCCCCAGCGTTATCTTATGAGGGAGGTAGGCCTCATAGTAACGGATTTTGGAATTTGCAATTGCAAGTTTGAGACATGGTTAGAGGGCTACTTAAGTGGGTGGTACAAGCAGTGCTGCTGGCCCACCAGTAGCATTTAATTTGCAGGCCCTGGACACATCTAGAGCAGTTCACTAAGGACTTATAGGTAAATTAAATATACAATTGGGTATGAGCCAGTATTACCATGCTTAGAAAAGCCCTACAAAATGTTATGAGAGTGAGGCTCTTAACCCTGCCAATACAAGACTACAGAGCCCACTGGAAAAACTGGTCACCAAGTAGCTCTGGCTGCTGCCTATGTCAATATCATACAGAATCCGCAGAGCATGTCATTTGTTGTTGCCCAGTCCTGCTTTCTCCAAGGCGCTTGTACCTCAGAACCATGTTCATACAACACAGCGTGAGATCATGTAAGGAGGCCTTAAGGCATATTTACACCACTATTGTCCCGATGGAATTGGCACTAATCGGGAAGTTTTACGCAGCTGCTGAAATGCTCATACGAACAGCCAGAGAAGAGTCAGCTGAATAATCCTTATCCAAGCCCCTCCGATAATTGTACTTTGCACACTCCACACGCCAAATTTTGCATATGCTGCTACTAGATGGACTGTGTTTAATCATTGTATAGTACTTTTGCTTTTTACACATGTCCTTTTAATCAGATCTTATGTTTTTAACTTGCACTTTTGTTGCTTCCTTTGTAAAAGATTTAAATAATCATACCAAGCACCTCCGACAATGGTACTTTGCACACTCCATACACCAAATTCTGCATATGCTGCTACTAAATGGACAGTGTTTAACCACTGTATAGTATTTCTGCTTTTTATACATGTCTTTTTAAACCAGATTTGATGCTTTTAACTTGCACTTTTGTTGCTTCCTTTGTAAAAGATTTTAAATAATCATACAATAAAGGTCTTCTTCTTCATGTTTAGAAGAGAGAGCACATGCACTTCAGCACTGGATAGCAGTGGTAGAGTGTTCAGAGTCCTATAGTCTACAAAAATGAGGTCAGAAAAAGTGGAGGAGGAAGGCAAAAAGTTTGGGGTGGCCCTACAGAGAGGCTTACTATACCAGTGGTTCCCAAACTTTTTCAACCCGTGGCTCCCTTGACCAATTGGCTTTTGGCCGCGGCTCCCCATTACATTACTTATTTTTGTCGGGATGTAGGCCTGGCCTTGGTATTATTTGCATTTTAATCTCTCAAAATAATTGGGATGAATGTATGGAGAATAATGTGTGGATATGTCTACTTTCGCTTTCCATAATATTTGTGCGCCCTCGGGCCATGCAGTGACTGCATCTTTTTGCTGTTCGTGAGTGCTCAGCCTGGAGCTGGATACATCCAGCCAAACCCAGCCAGGGACACGGGAGGCCGCAGCGCACAGTTTGGGAACCACTGCTGTACACGCTCCACTTTCTCTAGTCCTCCTATGCTTTATTTGTCCCTTTTTTATACCCACTCACATTAACTCTCTTCCTCTTACAGTACCTCAATAAGCACTACTATATAGCATTTCCGTACTCACTGAACTGCAAGCTCTCATCTTCACTTTTGCTTTAGTCACCTCTACAGACCTTTGACTCATCATCTTCAATTCTTAGGAACAATATTCTCATACCAATGGCTCTCATTTGGTGACCTTTTCCCTTTTCTTCTATTTGTCCCGCTACTAGTGCCATCCTTCTTTATCATCCTTTTGATTGGAAAATTCGCAACCTTCCACTGCTGACAGGGACAATTTTTGCAATTGTCGTTTAGCATCCCTGTGAGGGCATGGCTTTCTTCTCTTCCTCCCCAACAGCCATTTGCGTTCACCACCACCCTGCTAATTCATTGCTCCATAGTTCATCCCAACCCGCTTTATTTTTTGTATATTCTCTGCAGGAAGTCTGGCAGCTTTGCACTGCTACCAGGTATTTGCTTCTCTGCTCATCACTACTATCAGTTCATGCCTGCTTTATAATTTTGTTTAACTTTGTTAGTGAATGCCCTTGGACTACATTCTTACTATTTCCAAAGTAAGATATCAAACAATGGCGAAGTGTTTCTGCATTGATACATACACTGCTATCAACATTTGCTTCTAGGAATTGCAAATAATCAACAAATAACCAAAACAATGCTGGAAATGAAATACTGGCCGAAACAACATTGTAATGGCTACCAGCAGTTTTCACAGCTACATGGTTAAAAGTATAGAAAGGCATATATTAGGATCAGATATGTTCTAAGGCAACATTCCAATTGGAACGATCACACCCACATGAGGCAGTAAGGCAGCTCCAGCTTGGCAGCTCCCGAAAAATGTGCTAAACATCTCACTTATCTAGATCTAGTGAATTAAATTTCATGTACTTTTCAGATTGAAAAGTTTTGATTTCCTTCTCTGGATTATAAGAGAAAGCAAGAGCGGGTTCTCCAGACGCTGTGAGACCACCTGGTACAGCACAGACGCCCGGGGACAGCTTTAGCACTGGTGGCACCGTGTGCGACAATGTTTGTTGGCGCCCCGCCAATGTCCACCTCTGCCACAGATTCTCCCACTAGCACCCTTTAACAATGCCCCTCGTCTCCATAATCACACTCTCTCAGATTCTTTAGTTTTATAGCACCACTCATACCAGTGTAAGATGTAAGAGCACTTTACATCACACACACATTACACAGAGACAATCATATGTTTTTAAATCAGTGCATAGGAAATGTTACATCAGACAGGACTACAAGGTGTAGTGTAGTAGTGACATGTCATCGATACTGGTAGGCAATATAGTTTAAGATTCCTTATTCTGGACAAACACAAATTCAGAATTTAAAACATAACATCATTGTTAGGGGTTCTCTTTAATAATAAGAATTGTGTTCTACCCAAATGAACCCTTTTCACAAGATTAGGATGATAAAAGAC
Organism: Triturus cristatus; assembly: GCF_964204655.1. NCBI lineage: Eukaryota > Metazoa > Chordata > Amphibia > Caudata > Salamandridae > Triturus > Triturus cristatus. The sequence continues at coordinate 1,427,021,272 of NC_140589.1, forward strand.
TAGGCAAAAAAACATATAGCTCTAACATATACCCTGAAGTTTGCATGCAGCTCGTTGATGGCAGTTAATAGCTCAATGTTCTATATTAGGATTTTGACTTATAAACCACAAGTAACAAAAGGAGCTCTCTTACAGGAGAAATAACCCACTGACCTATTTACATTATATGCACTTTGTTATCTGCATGGTACACGTTCTTAGCAGCAGGCATTTTAACCCTCTGCGCTTCCTTAGGACGAGTCAAGACTTCCACTAGACAAACCTCCGGTCTCTTTTCAGGAAGATGATTAATCACGGGAGTTATCTTGACATTTTAATTGATGCCTGAAAATTGCTGGAGACCGGGAAAGCGAAAGCAGGAGCTTTTAAAATGATGATATACTAGCAAAAATGATGCCCCCACCCCAAATCAGCGCCTGGTGCGGTGGCACCAATCCCACCGCCCTAGAGCCAGCCCCGCAGAGGCCATTCTCTCTTTTGTAAAGCTGAGCATACACAGCTTGTTCACAAAATGACATGCTACCTGCATCCTGTAGCGGTCGGTACGTTTCTGCTACGGACTTTTAAACCAATCCAGTTTTCGCTCGTGGTGATCAGGTGATCAGTGCAGGTTTGTATCCTGAAAGTACCCGTAGCCGTGATATGCACCGATGGGTGAGAGACTGGCTCTTCTGCTGGAAAGATGCAATAACAGACAGCGCTGCCTCTTGTGGTGAAAATGGAAAGTTGCTGAAGCATACAAGAATGGAAGATCGCCTGCGTTAATGCCTCCTGCATGCCAGTGTGTCACTAAGTGCCAGCAAGTGGGCGCCAGACGAAGCGCCCTCAGCCTGCACTCCAGAGGGCGGTGTAATTCATAATGTACTCTGCTCAGCTACTGAGAACGCAGTGCCCCTGGCTAGTTTTTGTCGCGCACTGGAGTCAGTGGTGTAACGAAACTTGAGGGGGGGCCCCTGCAAGGTAAGTGGCGGGGCCCCCTCCGAGCTCAATCAGGCGCTCTCTGGACGGAGTACTGTGATGTGGGGGCCCCCTGGAGCTTGGGGGGTCCCCGCATGTGGGGGATGCGGGGGGCCGGTGTTACGCCCCTGACTGGCGTGCCACGGTGCACAGTTTGGAAACTACTGTACTATTCGATGCACTGTGTTTTTTCAGTATGGCATCCACAACTTGTTTAAGTTTTAGGGAGCCTTTGTTGACATGCATTTTCCATGAAATTTTAGACGATAGCATAAACCTAAAATAGTCAAATAAATATATTTGTTCTAAAACAACACATCTCATTGTAATATACTTAGTTTTAGCTGTATTAACTACTAACCCACACTTAGAGCAAAATTCCTCAGAGCGATTCCGTAAGCATTGTAATCCGCTTGGAGATTGTGACACTGATAAAGTGTGATTAGCAAAGAGTAGAGTGGGAATTTTTCCTCCAGCCATGGAGGGAGCATTATTAAAATACAGTGATAAAAAGTGTATTACATTATTCAGGTACAAGGAGAACAGGGTAGTGGCCAGGACACAACCCTGACGAACACCCTTTTTGATGGTACTAGGGTATGTAGGTTGTCCCTGTTCACCCGATCTTACTCTAGCAAAGTTATCCTTATGGAGTAGAATTATGATGCAGAGGATATTTGAAGGCATTCCCATATCCCGTAAAATCTGCCATAGCTTTTGAGGGATACCAGGTATAAAAAGGACTTTAAACTGACAAAGACAGACTTCGCACGGCAAAACACCTTTTGAAGGGTGTCAATTAAGCTTATAAGCCTATAGTTTGTAGGCATATCCCTTTCCCCCTTTTTATAGACTGGTACTACCTCAGCTATTTTCCAAGTGCTAGGAATTAGTGCTCCACTTGAAATTGCATTTGTCAATGCTAAGATATGCTTGGACCAATTATCTTTGTCATGGAGGAAAAGTTCACCTGGTATACCATCGGGTCCAGGAGTTTTGCCACATGCAAAACATTTAGGGCAGTTTTTATGTCGCTCACATCAAATACCAAGTGCCGCCCATCGTCATTATAGATATCATACTGTGATTGGTCATCATAGTAAGGGGCCTGGATTTTGTCAGAATATAAATCCTTGAAATGGTTAAACCAATCACTTGGCAGCACTTTGTAGTTTACAGGCTTCGGTGTAATCACATTATCCCCCAACGCCACACTGGACCAGAATTTCCGGGGATCTTTACCAGTGGTACAAAAGGGGGTGGTGATGGACGGAGCATCAGAATCAATCAAACACTCACACCCAGTCAACAGATCTGGGTTTGATCCATCACCGTTCTTTAGCCCACTCTGTCACCCCAGTTCAGACATTGCCATATGCAAATCAGTCTGACCCTGTGCCTCATGGGAACAGTCCAGCCCGATCTGCAAAGCCATGTCTTCCCTGGACCGGAAACAAGCTTCCTAGGACCGGTTTCTGGCATTTCAGCCATCTTCAGCCACGCTTGCTTGAATCCAGTGGCAAAGTGAGCAAGGGACTCACGTCTGAGCATACCCTGCCAACTTATGGCAATCTTTACCAGTGCTTGTTTTCAGTAGCTCACACTATTTCTTCTCATCCCATTGCCTCTTTGCTTTGTGTTGTACTTGTTTATACACCTTCCGCAAAGCTGTTATCTGTACCAGTGCTTTTTATCTAATAGCCAATACTAGCTGTCTTCTGGTCTGTCTACACTCGTTATTAAACCAATTGTTGTTGTGAGTGTTTTTTCTAGTTTGGGCACTTGAGACAAACAAGTACAAACCTATCTGGTCAGTCAGTCAGTCAAAAACTTTATTTCGGCCACAAGGGCCATAAAAGCAGAATACAATACAACAAAATATATATCGAAAACAAGAGCAGATCACTTTTTAACCACCAAAACAGAATAAAATGATTAAATTAAAATTTTCACATTGTTAAAAATTGGTGGAAAATTTCCTACGCTGAAGCCATGCAGCATTAAGAAAGCGTGAAACTGCGAACACAATTGGGGGATGGGTGTCGTATTTTAAATCTTGCAGGGCATTAACACAGTCTCTAAAACCAAGGTTCCTACAAATCGATTTTACCCAGCGTTTCCTAGGGATAATGTACGCTGGACAAACAAAGAACACATGAATTTCATCCTCCAGTTTGTAGCCACATGCAGGGCATGAGATACTATTATTAATGTCCCATCTAGAAGTGAAGGACCTTAGTGGTAGGGTACCCATTCTGAATTGAACGTATAGTTTCCTGGCTACAGGAGGGAAAATCAGATCCAGAAATAACTCCCTCCCATAGTTCAGTTTAATCTGGAGAAACTGTTCAGTCAGCCTACCCATGTTCGGATCCATGTGCAGGCGTGTTAGATGAAAATATCTTAGTTCTTCAGCAAGATTGGTTTTAGTAACAGATAGGCAGGAAACTTCTGGGGTATCCCAGAGTTCCCTGCGACCAATCTTGAGGCATATTTCCCTAACATGGGTTAACCAAGGGATCTTCATGTGTTTAAGTGTAGGCCAGAGATCCAGAAATTCTTCTCTGAAAATTTCCAGGTCTGGATTGGACCATAGTCTCTTCCAATATTGGACAGGCCGGGCCACCACCACTTCTTCAATGGGTAGCAATCCCAGATCTAATCTAATTGGGACCAGCGGAGTACTAAGGGGTAAACTTAATAGTTTCCTGATAAAGGAGTTTTCGACCCTCGTTAGACTATCTATTTGGGAATGCCCCCATAGTTCTGCTCCATAAGTAGCGGCAGATCGGGCTTGAGTTTTAAAAATTTCTACCACTGGGGCCGCTGGTTTGAAAACCGTGCCACTAAACAATCTAGCCATGCCTCCTGTAGTTTGGGTCAGCTTAAGTGTAGAATTGACCACCTGGCCTCCCCAGCCAAGGTCTTCCTGGAGTGTAATCCCCAAGTAAGAGAACGTTTTCACCCTTTCAAGGGGGATACCGTTCAGGACTGGGCTCGGGCGGGTACTTTTAGGGGGGTTCAGAATCATGAATTTCGTTTTGGCTAGGTTGATCTCAAGGCCTCTGTCACCACAGAAGTCAACAAAGCCATCTAAGACTCGCTGAATTCCCATGGGAGTGCGTGACAACAACAGAGTGTCGTCAGCAAACATTAGAGCAGGTACCTTGCCCGATACAAGCCTAGGAACGTCAGTGTCTTTGAGGGCTAGAAGGTGTTTTATAAGTCCGTTAATGTATAGGCAAAACAGCGTGGGGGCTAGCACACATCCTTGTCGAACTCCTCGACTAACAGGAAAACGGTCAGAGAGTTCGCCAAACTTCCCACATCTAACCTGGGCGAAGTTGGCCTTGTGTAGGTTCTTCAAAACACCCAAGAGATAGGGGGGAATGTTAAGCCCTTGCAGAACGGCCCAGAGCTTTTCTCTCGGGACCAGATCAAAAGCTGACCTTAGATCAACAAAAATGAGGTAGAGGCTGCCACCCTCTACTCTCACATTCTTCCAGAATATAACCTGAAGACGAAATATCTGGTCAAGGGTTGAAGTACCCTTCCTGAAGCCGGCCTGCAAAGTGCTTAAAACATTATTTTCTTCTTCCCAGGCCTGTAATCTGTTCAAAATTATGCGCCCGAAAAGTTTTTGGGTCGTGTCAATTAAACTTATCGGGCGATAATTTGAGGGCTGTAAAGGGCAGCCTTTTTTGTGAATAGGCACTATCTCTGCGCCACGCCAAGTTACTGGTGGCTCTGCACCATACAGAATAGAGTTAAAAAGGACACATAAGTAGGGAGCCCACACCGTAGGTTCAGACCTAAAAAGATCGCCAGGGATTTTGTCCAGGCCCGGCGCTTTGTTAGGTATGAGCATAGAAATGGCATGTTGGACCTCCTTAATTTTAATTCGTGGGATAACTGCAGCACTACAAGCTGTAATAGGAGGAGAATCAACTGGGGGAAGTGGATTAAAATCCGCTATTGAGTATAGGCCACCGAAATGCCCTTCCCAGAGTACTGGGGCAATATTAGAGCCAGTAATGGGGTCAGAGTCTTTCTTACCATTGCTAACAATAGCCCAAAAGGTCTTAAAGTCCTTATTCTGTAAAGATACTCTTAGCTCCTCCCACATATCGTCTTCCCAAGACTTCCTAGCCCTATTGATCTGTTGTTATCTGGTCAAAAAAAGAGGAGTGAATACAAGTGGCTACCTTTGTATTATTGTTATTTACCAATAAGTCACATACATTTGAGGTGGCACAGAATAGATCTAGATGAATGGAAGACAGTATATCAGGTCATACAACTATCTGATGCCATTTCAGTGTATGTGTTTTGTTGGATAGCTGAACGTCCTGTGTTAACCTACGAAGATGAGAATCAGTGGAAAGGTATTCCCAGATTCGTAGCATGTAGAGGCATAGAGTATTATAGTCACTCTCAATCCTCTCCTTAACTAATATATTCCCAACTTTATCCCTTAATCTTAGATTGATCAAGATGAAATTTATACAACTCTCACAGTTGGGTTTATTAAATGTAAAGGCTCCCCTGCTGTCTGATTTTGTTCAACCATTCATTGCACTAAGTCCCTGCTCTAATGAAAGAGCCTTCAGTTGGAGTGCTGCTTGAGTCCACATTTTAACAGGAGTTAAGTCAAGTTAGGGCATACCCCATCACTCGTCTTCCTCTTTAGTTAAATTGATGTCATCCCTATCCAGAGGCTCAAAATAGTGTTGCAGTCCTTAGCCAGGATAACATATAGTGGGTTTTTTCCTAGTCTTCCAATATCTTTCTACCATTTTAAGCATTTCAGACAGTGTCTCCCTCAGAAACCCTTGCGCATATACATTGTAGATACATACATTGTGACCCCTATTTTTCCTTTTTGCTGAAAAATAATTTCTGGCCTTAGGACGCTTCGCATCAGTGCTAAAGGACTTGTGCTCTCCTCTTAAAACATGTTAGATTAGCTGATACCCAATTGGCATATTTACTTTACTTGTAAGTCCCTAGTAAAGTGGCACTATATGTGCCCAGGGCTTGTGAATTTAATGCTACTAGTGTGCCTGTAGAACTGTAAGGTGATCCCCATTTGAGTAGCCCCGTAAACATGCCTCAGACCTGCCATTGCAGAGCCAGTGTGTGCAGTTTTAAACTGCCATTTCGACCTGGCAAAATAAATCATTTGCCAGGCCCAAACCTTCCTTTGTAATACATATGTCATCACTAAGGTAGGCCCTGGACAGCCTCAAGGGCAGGGTGCAGTGTATTTAAAAAGTTGGACATAAACGTTTAATTCTCACACTTCCTGGTAGTGAAAAACCCGTAAATTTGTTTTACACTACTGCAAGACCTATTTTTTCCTTGGGATGACATTCAAGTGCTCTCAAATTACTCCACTGGCTTCCAATCCAGGAACGAATTGCCTTCAAAACCCTCTGCATCACGCATAAAATTTCCAAGGCAGAGGCCCACCCATACTGAGACCTCTCATCACACCCCATCAATCCATTAGACAGCTGAGATCAAATACTCTCTCCCTGGCCAGCACCCCCAGAATAAGAAGAGCACGCTCAGGAGGCCGCCTTTTCGCATTTAACGCCCCTAAGCTATGGAATGCCCTTCCCCTTTCCATCCGAACGGAAATGGACCTGCTGTCCTTCCGTAAGCGTTTGAAAACCTGGTTATTTCCTTAAACACTTTTCCGTAATTTGACATTTTGCCCACTCCCCTTCTGCCCCCTCCTGGATCTAGCAGGCTAAGCATCAGCGCTGGGACGCCCCCGGGTAGCTACGCGCTTTATAAATCCAAAAATAAAATTAATAAAATAAATAAATAAGTTATCATGTCTAAAAGCTTCTCCCACCTTCCAGAACCAGGGCAGAAATGCATAGAAGATGGATTTCAGACACCACCACTTGAGTACACTTCTGGACCTGTGGATACTCTGAAGAAGGACTGCTGTGCTACTTCAAGGACTGCTGCTCTGCTGGACTGCTACGCTGTAGGAGTTGCTGCCTTGCTGTGCTGACCTGCTTCTTGCTGCCCTAGTCCATGGGAGGAAGAACTAGACGTGCAACTCCATCTTGAACCCAGGACACCAGAGTGACTGAAAGGGCTAGTCTGCTGGCCTCCCCATATCACAGCCGACATCACAAGGACATACCCCCCCCAATGCTGCTGGACCTGTCCTTCAGCAAGTTCCTGACCCCCAAGAGGCACCTCGCAGGTCCTGGGCAAATGAAAAATCAGCGCAGTCTGTTGCCAGCCCGTCTCCTCTCACAGCAATCAACAAAGCTGCATAGGACTGCCACTGCAAAGCTCCAGCCCATCTTCCATGATGCCCAGCCTACTCTTTGTGCCACTCTGACCACCATCTGCAACGCTCTACTTGTTCCCTGCAATGCACTCCTTGCTCCCTGCAGCCCTTTCCATCACAAATGCGACTCTTGACACAATATTTAAGAAGGTAAACCTTCAGCTGGACTACTCTGAAACTGTATCCGACCCGTGCTCCATTGTGGAAGGCCTTAGGTTTTGACTTTGAGCTGGTCTAGCGTGACCAGATAGCCGACGTTGGGGCTTCTCCCACCTTCCTGGTTCTGGAAGGTGGGAGAAGCTTTTAGACATGATAACTTATTTATTTATTTTATTAATTTTATTTTTGGATTTATAAAGCGCGTAGCTACCCGGGGGCGTCCCAGCGCTGATGCTTAGCCTGCTAGATCCCCTTCGCTGTGGGGGTAATTCCCACGCGGCGTGGGGGGGTGGTGGCGGCGGCGCTGTGCTCGTGACGAGCCCAGCTCATCATGAAGCACAGTGGAGCTGTGCTCATGACGAGCTGGGCTCGTCACGACTCCACCCACTGATTGATTCTCCTGCACAGGCGGGGAATCAATTACGCGTGGGAGTGGCGCGACCGTTATGATGAGCCCAGCTCATCATGAGCACAGCTCCACTGTGCCTCATGACGAGCTGGGCTCGTCATAAGCATGAAAGCAGTTAAGCTCTATTTTACTAACCTGGCCACCAAAGAATGGAATGATGACGCTTAACCTAGGCTCATGTACCCAGGCATAAACCTTGCAACGGATTTGGGGTTCCAAATGAGGATCCACAAATCTGAATAACATTTTTAAAAACGGAGCATGGCTAAACACCTTATTGTGTGATCCAATCCCTTCATGCAGCAGGAATTGGTTAGCTGCAGTGGGTTGGATGCAGGGCTAGCCCTCTGGCCAGATCCTGCAGGCAGGCCCCCCTGTGCATGACTGAAGGTTGTACGCAGCGGGAGTTGGCTGCTTGCAATGTGCTGGCCACGTTTCATGGGTTCAGCGTGGGGCCTGGTCTGAGGCCAAGCATTGTGGCCAGCCTCCACTCTGCATGAACCAAGGCCATGCGTACAGGGTGTTGGTTTCCTCCAGTGGGCTGGGCACAGAACCCAGGTGGAAGCATTGCATTACGGCCAACCGCTGCAGTGCACTCTCACGGCCTCTGTACTTCAAGCATGAGGATGTCTAGGCCAAATCCTCCGTCTCTCCCTAGAAACCTCTTGGATTAGGTCAAGGATGATAATGAAGCCTCAATATAAGGTTAAAAGGGGGTGAGTAGAGAGAAAGAGATGCCTGCAAAAGATCCAGACTGGATTCGTCTCAAGTCCAAACTTCTTCAAGGTTAGATCTCCACTTAAGGGGGAGAGCATATCATGCTGTGTGTCATCTCTTCCATGTTTGCCATTTCTTTGGTAGCTTGTGCCTAATCATGTCTTGTTACCTGAAACACACGGCCAAAGACGGCAGTGGGTGTTGTCAGTCACCACAGGTTGCGGCTAACCACCGCTGAGCAATCCCTCTCAGTGTCTCACTCATTGTCTTACTCACTGTTTCAATCACTCATCTCTCTTGCTGCCCAGTATTTTCACTTACTCTCAATTGCTCTAACTTACATCCAAAACAAATCATTAAAGTTGGTTCGGAAAATTATTTTGATTGTTTTTGTTGTTTATGTTTTATTTCTTGTGAAAAGCTAAACAAAAATGAACTTTAAAAAAATGGTAGAAAAATATATTTTGTACATGTCCCCTGGTGGGGAAGCACCTGAGTTTTGCACACTCCTCCACTTTGCTCTCCCCCAAGAGATGGCCTTGTGGCATACCAAGCAATGCAAGCCTGGAAAGAGGGATTCTTGCTCCTTGTGCAGGACCTTTTCCGGTATCCTTTCTCCAGGAGGGGCGGTGTTGTATATAGCTGAAGAAGATGTACTCGCCTCTTCAGCGTCCCTCTTCCTCTTTTCAGCACGGAGCTATTGTGGCGACGGCTCCTCTGAAGTCATAGAGATCACCTAAGGCCAGTGGTGACCTTGTCATCTGGCAGGTGGTAGACCCGATGGAGTGACAGAGGAGCTGATCCCCCCATCCTGATGACGAGCGGGCAGCCCACCAGTGTCAAAATTAGACTCAATCAGCCTCATGCATCAACCCAAAATTCAGTCGGTAAAATACCGATTCGGTAATAGCTCCCGGTATTAAGTAAAAAATACCCAATCCCAATGCATCAACCCAAAAGCAGAAATCGCTATTTAAGGAATCCTTAAATAGCTATTCTTTAAATAGGGATTCCTTAAATACCGATTCCTTAAATAGCGATTGCATTTAAGGAATCCCAAAGTGAGATTCCTTAAATGCAATGCATCAAAGTTAAAAAATTAGCAATTTCGCTAATAGGGGGAGCAAATTACCATGAAGATGAACTGCATGGTAATTTGCAAAAACTTTGAAAAATGCACTTTTGTGCATTTTTCAAAGTTTCATGTTGCGCACACACATGCCCTTAGAGCATGTGTGTGTGCAACATATGTGCACATATCATTTTCAGGGGTGCAACAGGGTGTCCTTTTGACACCCTGGCACCCTTGAAAGTGCTCCTGCTATTAGCGATTCGGTAATACCGAATCGCTAATACAGACTGGCTTTACATTCATTCCTATGGGCCTCCAAGCCCATAGGAATGAATGGGTAGGTATTCCTTATTACCGATTCGGTATTACCGATTCTATTAAGGAATCGCTATTTGAATAGCGATTCCTACATGCATAGCCTTTTGCTATTCCTTATTAGCGATTCCTTATTTTTCGCTAATAAGGAATCGCAAATGGCATTGTTGATGCATAGGCCCCATAGTCTTTAGTTTCCCTGCCCACCTTGCTTCATTCTTAAGTAAATGTGTATCACAGTCTCCCCCTCTTTTCTTTTTTATGTTACTCACAGGATTTGAAACTGCATTAAAATAATGTTGTCTTCTCTTTGATATGCCAATGGGTGATTTCATATATTTCGTTCAGATATTACTTTTGGTTATTCCATTTTATTTAACTGAGAGTTTTGTTTTGCCTATGTACAGCAGCTCACGTGGGTCAGTAAATCTGCACACGAAATTCTTTTCGGCACTTAAATTCATGTTTACAATTTTGATGTTTCCAGCTCTTTGTTAGGTGAATACATATTCCCCTTTCAAAATCTTTTTAATTGAATTTGTATGATGTAACTTTATCCAGTCTTTGTTAATGGTGTTTTAAATGGTTGGGTTTGATGTTCATTATTTTGACACATTGACACATAATCTATTCTGTTGCTAATTGATCTAATTTACATAATAATATCTCACGTAAGTCCTGTGTGCTTTATCGACTGCTCATACTTCAGCTAACGATGACCTCTGTCCGATCATTTATTGTATTTTATAGTCATAATCATTAATGGCGGATGTGATCCTTTTCACCCTGAGTGTCTGCAAGTATGGTAAGTGCTGTTCCAGAGACTGTGGATGAAAGCTGCCACACCAGAGTGAAATGTTTCTAATGGTGGATCTAAAAAACAGCTTCATCTGTATTCCACTAGGTCCGTTCTCCAAGAGTACTTGCAGGGAATGCATTGATGACATTGTTAAAGGATGCATACATCTTATTGGTCATGCTTATAATTGGGCTTTTGTATGTTATACATATATATTCCATCCCCTGTTGGGTACCCGACTGTATTAAAAAATGTCATCCATGCCTTTGCTCCACATTCATGACTTTCAGGATGACTAGTGCCAGAGACAGCAGAGAGGGTGAAGGGCAGGTCATGGAGCATAATTACGAGGGCGGTTAAAATAATGAAAACCAGAACTAGCTTTTCAGCTCTTCTGGACTATTTTCCTACAGTTGGTAATTAATAGCAGAGACATGGCATATATGGCAGCATGTGCGTCTTTTATTGCACAGCAATAGGTGATGACATGAAAGTTGGCATCTCTGCAAGGTTCCTCTTATGCTGAATTATAGCTATTTTTAGAAAGTGACCTACGTTGAATTGAATGGAATGTATTTTCTCAACAAAATTGAAGCAATATATTTGTGTTTAAATATACACTGCGGATTCTGTATTTATTCATCATGTGTGTAAATCTGCGGATTCTGTATTTATTCATCATGTGTGTAAATATACTCATTCATATGAAAGACGAAGATGCCATGGGGGTAAGATTTTTGGGAGCCAAGTAATACTGTAAATGCTAAGACGTAGTAACACTGTGTTGGTGGGAACATGAAGTCTAAGTATTATTTCTTAAGTTCAGTGGGAAAGAAGGTCAGGCACCTTCAACTGCTGACGCCCATGAATCCTCTGTTTCCCTAGGCCTGTCCACCTCAGAGCTCTAGGCCAACATTCCAGAGCACAAGGAGAGGAGGCAAGGCAAACTATGAGGGACACATACAGACTTACCCACTCCCACAGTCTAATCAACAACCATACCAGAATATAAAAGGAAACCGGAATACACAGAAACAATCAATGATGATAATATACAATGCAGATCAACAATATGGCGAGGAAACATCAGGCCTGTACATACATTGGAAGGTAACTTTCAGTCACACTTGCCATGATGCTTCCACAAACATCTCAGATCTGAACCCAGAATTACGTAAGGAATCTTCTTGGGCGTGGCATCAGAACTTCTAGAAACCTTGTTCTTTCTAAGCCGTAGCATGGTACTCAGAAGTATTCCCTTTGATTCAAAAGTAGCACTTCTTGAACCACAAATATCCACCTTAAAGACTTGATGCATTGCCCCAAACGCTTAAGGGCATGGGTCTGAATTTGCAAAAAGGCAAATGTGTGCCTGGGGTGCAAGTAGGGGCGAACCTTGACCATTTGGTTTCCAGATGAGGTATTGCATCACAGCCAGGTTTGTTGAAAGCGATTGAAGAGTCGCCTGTTTCAATGAACCACGATTAAATTCTAACATTTTAACTCGTGGAAGTTCATTGAGAATTTTGCAATAGGCGCAATTGTCAAAATGGAGTAGAAGAGAATGTGGACTGAGATACTAGGAGAAGTTACAACATCAGATGTTGTGGGATGGGAAGGCATCTGACGTAATGCCTGCCATCAAGGACATTGGAAGATTAAATAATTCCATATGCTGGTCAATTAGCATCTCTTGGAGAGTACCCACTAGACCACTTATCTCCTTCACATCCTGAGAGATCGCTAATTGACCAGGACCTATCTCCCTCATGGCCTCCTTCAAAGCATCCATTCTGACTTATTCAGAGCAGTGGATTTGATCAACACATGCAGGCTCAGAGGTATCCTTTGTGGTATTGAGGGGGCCTCTGAAGTGATGGATAGGTTGCCTGTTGGCCCACATAATGTTGGGATGTGCACAGACCACGCCACTGTATAATCTTCTTCTTGGCCAGGAGGACCATAATCCACGTCTCCTGGTATGTGGTGTCCATTTGTCCTACCACTCAGTGGCCTTTTACAGTACCCACCCAGAGCCTTTTTGTAGTAGAGCAAGTGACTCTCTTAGTGGGTTTACTCTTACTGCTATTTCTTGGTTCCTCCTCCTCCTTACTGGTGGTCCTTAAAGAAAAAACCAGCCTAGCAGCTAAGGATTTTACTGATCATCACCACTGATCCATCTCACCTGTTGTTTCAGGAGCTCTGAGGTAAAAACAAATTGAGACCTGGTAAAGAAATGATAAATGCATACGTAAAAATGTAAATGTCCATACATTTGCTTATCAAGAAAATATCTGCACTAAATATGACAAAGATTAAAAATAGTAAGCATACAATTACCCTTTTTAAAGCAATTGTGCATTGTATACACTCAATGTTTAATCGTGGTTATTTAAAGTATAAAACTTGAAAACCATTTTAGACCTGACTGGGGGATCTTAACACCAGGTCCCAACCTGATGAAAGAGGGGCAGATAGACTCATTGATTATTTTCTAGTTTTGGTCAACACTTCTAGTGATAGGAGTAATGTTCAAAAACACCAAACGACAAAGAATAACCATAAAATACGCACATTATCTTTGGATTAAAGGATAAACAATATGCTGAAAAATGTATTCTAAGGGGTTCGGATGCCTAGACACAGTCATTAATGCCGTTCATACACAAGCAGTTAACCTTGTCTAAATATATACATTTCCCAAGATGATACCTTGGAGAGTTCACAAGTCCCTGTGGTTTGTCGGAACTTTAAAAATTGTGTAGCCCACACATTGCAAATTCAGGTTAAGGAGGCAACCAGGCAGCAAGGTGACTTAGTTCAAAGTGCATAGGACATACAATGAGCGAGAAATGATTCCATTAGGAGTCTCATGTGTATAACTGAGATTGTTTTGCAGATAATACAATATCGTAGGGCTATTGCACTGAAGAGGTCTAAGATCTGCACAAAATCATGTGCTGATGTAGAAGCTGTCTCTTTGGGTATCGAACCCAGAGCTTTTTTGAAGTTTGTGGCTTTGATTAATCAGCGCAATAGAAGTGAAAAATCAAAACAAATCTCAAGCTGTCCCCCACTAGAGAGTCATACAAGACCAAAACTAGTTTGAAGTTGCTTGTGTTCATTTCTGGAAGTTCAGACTGGACTGATATGCATGTGGCTGGCCTCTTCTAGAGCGCTATAGTGGGCCAAAAAGTGAAGGTCTGATAATATGGCCTGAGTAATATACCAAAAGCAGATATTAATTCACACACTCCACCCATCACTTTTGTACTTCTCCATTACAAAAAGTAGTTCACTAATCACTAGGTGGATGAGAAGTCTTCTGCATTGCTCTAAAGAGTGTGCTTCTCTGTCCCATGTGGATCTTCTGGCAAGTCTCTGAAAGCTGTTTTCTTGATCTCTACCTCAGTAAACATGACAATTATGCATGATCACTGAGGGTCTCCCTGTTTATATCAATTGAGGTCCGAAAGATTGGCTCTGTGGTTGAGGGGTCATGCATAGCGCATGTCTTATTTACGGAAGTGGCTACTGCCCTCTGTAACAAGGTGGTGGTAGACTGACAGTAGTGGCAGCATTCATTTGTACTTATGGGTACCTGTACCCTAGTACCATTTAGGAGACTTTGCTTACCATCTCCCTCCTGGTAAAGTCTGAGCAATCTCCATTACTGCAGTCTCACTGGGTTCTTTTTGCCTCTGTCATGTCTGGTATGTGTGTTTTGCGAGCTAGTGGGTTCACTGGGTGAGGATGGTGAGCCATTGTGTTTAATGTGAATCAAGCTGATAATTGTTCTGCTGGGCAATCCATTTGCCCGCCCACCTACTGTTTATTCTTGTAGACACGTGGTGGTTTGGGGTAGGCACCATTTCTTATATGTATTTACCACAGAATCCCACTCCCAGCATGACCCCCTACCTTTCTGCCAGTTGATGGTTAGGGCCTCCGGATCTGAAGTTTATCAAAATTCTTCTCTTGATGATAGACAGGACAATTCCCAAGAGACCTTCTCATGCACTGATCATACAGTGAACATGCAGGAAATATGGCCTGTGACTGGAGGGGCACCAAGGATTCAAAAGCAACAGAATGCCTGATTGAATCGGCCTGAGAATCAGGGAATTCTAAAGGTTTTGCCTCATCTGACAGTTGTTTTTTCAAGGCTGTCCTCCTTTTCTGACCCGATACCCATCAGGGTTTTTGAGGAAGCTGAGACCCAGGAGTGGAATCCAGGAGAGCTGGAATGCCATTTTACCAGAACCCTGAACAGGGTTTGAACTTGAGAAGGTGTCTCAGTGATGGATTATGCATGAAAGGAATTTGCCAGTCTGACTGAAGAAGTTAGGCTTCAGCTCATCAGGTGGCATCTCAGTAAAGAACAAGATATCTGTGAGGCTAGCTGAGGTGGTAAGCACTTTGAAGCACAAAGAGAATGCATTCAGCTTCTCAAGATAAGGAAAGGTGCTGCATATCAACATTGAGAAAGACAAGGGAAGCTCCATATGGTCATTGACTTTAAGACTGTTTTGCCCCTGATGCCTCCCCTGCATAGTGGGACGTATGTGTACTGCCTGTTATCATCTGCAGCTTACAGAATATTTACAATTTGAACCCTTGCATAGCCTCCATCTTTGTTCTTGTTGTCCTCCATTAGTAACAAGAAGCACCACCCCTGTGGGCTGTGTGGTACAGGCACCTGCCCCTTTGTGTCATCTGAGGGTATCCTGAGGCACCCTGGACAGCCACTACGCTCCTACGGCTAGCCCAGTGGCTACTGGACTAGTGTCACTCCAGTAACTCTGCCAAGACACCAGGCACCCCTAACCAGATGCCTGACACCCCTAAAGTGTTGTCCTGGCAAAGGAAGGGTAGGCACTTCAGTTACTTTGAGTGGTTGGACAGTGAGTGGAACAGGAAGGTGTGTCTTCACATGCCTTTATAACTGATGAAACCACTTCACTGCAATACAAGTTTGGTAACATTGTTCTAGCTTTGAAGCTTAACCTTGTCGATAGTGGTCTGTATAATGCAATGTTAACAGTGTTTTGATAGTGCATAGTGTCCAGATGCTATAATACTGCTTGGGTTCAGAACTCTGGTCCAGAGGGTTGTAGAGACTTCCCGTTTTCACTGTGTATATTAGTTATATGTGTAGTATATTTTTCTTGTGTGTATTAAAGTACTTTTCTCTTATAAAGCAAAGCCCTGAATAGACATTGGTGTTATTAGCTGGTATTACTGTGTAAACTATATTCTGTATGCCTAACACACCTCACCTCCTTGTACTGCTCCAATTGATGCAACTGGAGTCCAGTAACCCCTCACTGCCCTTGTGTCACAGGAAACTGGTCGTCACAATGGGTTTGCCACTATAATATTTTTATATTCTTTTGCCAATAGCAATACTTTGCACACAGATATTTTACTCATCAGAACAGGAATAATATTGTGGCCATTTCAGAACTCATTGTTTTTACATCAGCTTAGATCATGGCAGCCCTAGATAACTGAATGGGCTAAAATAGCTTATTTGAATATAATTTAGATCAAGTCTTATATCTGGCATGAGGTTAGATCTTGGGATCATTCTGTTATTGCATCAATATTCAACAAGCAGGATAGTAAAGTTCCTGCATGCTGCCATTCAATCTCAATTATTCACTCCTTTTAGGTAGACTGTTTCTCATCACAGTGCAAAGCTGAGCTGAAGAAAAGGGCATTTTATCCAATGTACTGTTTTCCTTTGGGAAAGGGCTAGGAATGACTGAACAATACATGAGCCTTTATGCATTTGTATCTAAATATGTGGTGGTGAAACATGGAAACAGTACATCTTGCATTCAAGGGCTTAGCACCTGCTTTGTACCTCCTCAATAGAGCTAAATTGTGGAGAAAAAAAAACAGCTGACCCTGTATTGGATGAAGCTTTGATTAGTTTGTTAGTCAAAATTCAATCACACCTCCAGTCAATTTAAAGATATGGTTCTTCTTTATATATCAATCGTCTGGGGAATGAATTGGAGGGAGGGTGCCAAGACTCGCCTAAATTAGGGAACAGAGTTACACCACTTTTCCTGTCTGCTGACCATGCACGGGATCAGTGACGTGGCCCGATTGGTTGTAATTCATTATGTTGTTTATTTGAGATCTCTGGTTTTAATTGTCTAGAAATTGAAGTGGATGAGTCTATCTACTTGGTAGTGCAGTTTGAAATAGGTTTTATATCCAAATCAACTGAGCTACTTAAGCAATGTTAAGTCAATCAAGCTACTTTCAGTTTTGCATCAAAGAAGAGTGGTACATTTATTGATTGCATGATGCATATTTATAAGATGGAGGGCACTGCAAGGGCTGTTTATGTGCTGACACATAGCAATTTGTGAACACCTCACCCATTCAGGGAGAACCAAATTGCTTTGTTAGAATGCTTCCGAGCCTATCTCAGTCTGTGTCTACCATGCCCTTCATGAGGTACATAACCGGGGTTATATAAAAAAAATGTATATTATTTTGTGGACTTCCATATGACCTAATGTGGCAAAGGGTATTCATAGAGCTCTACTGAGGTCTATGGTGTCCTTGGATAATGCTATGTGGATTCCCGTATTTAAGGATTTAGCACATTCTATGGGCAGACTGGAGGTGTTTTATAATTTGGATGAATCTTCATTCTATGATATAGAATGGGACCAGAATGATATTCTTATAGCGGTGGAGGGCTGAGTGCATAGTTATGGAACTGAAGAAACCAATTGTTAATTTTTAGGTCTCGCCTGACCCAGCGCATGCGCTGGTCTGGCGAGACTTCCTGAGAGGGCTCCAAAAAGTGCTACCAGGCCAGCCTAGAGCTACAGTGCATGTGTGCGGGCACGCGCGCGCCGCGCTTTACTGCGATTACTTTCACTTTCGCTGCCGCACGGCCGCTTTGATGTTAGATCGCGATCACTTTCGCAGCCGCACGGCCGCTTGGTATAGCCAATAGGTGTCGCTTTTGGGACCTTAAAAGTATTTAGTTATGCAACTGTTGCAGGCTAAATACTTATAAGGTTCCAAAGGCGAGACCTATTGGCTATGCCAATGCTTGTTATATTTGTTGCAAAAGATTCATGGACTTCAGTTCAAATACCTAAATGGGGCAAAGTGATTTACTTTATAAACATCTTGCTTCCACATAGGAATTGCAGTGGTGCCCCATAACCCTTGATTTATCATGCATTGCCTATTTATTTCTCTTTATTGTCTGCCAACACTGGAATTTGCATGGGTGCATTGGCAGTATGCTTGACCTCTCACTGCATAGCTGCATCCTGAGTGGCAGGCCTCCCTCAGTCCCTCAGTCCCTCTAAAGCCTTGTATATTAAAGTGTGCATGTCAAGGTGCCTACTCAGGCCTGGACTGCTTGGCCAACCTGACGTGCAGCAAGAAGCCTCTGTTGTGCGAGGCTACATGTGTCAGGACTGAGCGTTTCTTTCCAAAAGTGAGCTGTTCTCTTCCTAATCCCAGTGTTGGGCAGAGGAGTATGTGCAGGAAACCTCCATTAAATTGGAGCCAATTGGTAGCCAGATGGTTCCGGTCGAGAATGGTTCAATAATATTCATTCCATTCTTCTCGGCGGAATTCTAATATGGCGGCTGCCTATTGGAGTAAGGTTAGCGTTCTAGTGTTTTTTTGCTGTTAGAACGCTTAGAGAATATCGCGCTCACGCACCTGTGGTGCTACGCACTTCAACTGTTGTCTAGAAGGAGAAGGGATCGTTTTTCCCTGAACCGTTTCAGTCAGGAAGAAACTTCAGCAAGGAAATTCTTTGCTTGCTTTTGAGTTCGTATTTGTTCCGTGTTTGGAGTCTACAGGTCTGTAAAGTCTACTTTTTCTCTGAGACGTCTCTGCGGAAGTAACCAGGTATTTCCTAGCGGGGCTGAGAGAGTTTCTTTGTTTCTTGGAATTCTCTCCTGTCCATTTTCTCTCAGTTCCCAACACAACCAATTCAACAGCGCTACCAATTTAGTACATTTCAAACCAACTAGCAAGGCGCTATGTGATTCACCGCAATTTCTGCAGCGCTTTCATCCAGCTATGAGACTATTCTGTTAGAGCTGGTTTTGGCATATTATCTGCAACGCTACTAGTATTCTAGGAATACCAGTTAAAAAATCCAATTGCACGCTGCAACTAAATCTAATTTGTCTGCGTATCAATTCAATGACTCAACAACAGAGCAGTACTTCCTACATCCTAGTAACTATAAATATATATATATATATATACTTGTACTTACCACCTCTAATCCTTGCTCCTGGTCTTCAAGTCAGCCGCAACTGTAAAAAAAAGGAAAAGACTAATGAGGACTGTGTAAGCACATGCAAGATATAATTAAAAGGCTATCTACTAGACAATTTTCAAATCTACATTTAGAGAGAAGTCATCCCACTGAGTAATACAGGTATATAGAATTAGAGGGAGAGTTATAAGAGTTAACAGCGGAAGGGTCAGGGGGTTTGAGTAATATTGTGCTTTGTGGTTTCAGGTGCAGGAAGGTCCAGATATTTCGCAAGAAGAAGCACCACAGTGGCAGTCTCTCTTTTCTTCCTATTCCCCTTTCCCCCTCAGTACTCTACAGTGAGCAGAGTAACTTCAGCTCGCAGTGGTGTTGGGGAATTGAGAAATATACATCAGCTGTGGATTAGGTAATCTTCTGACAGATTGAAGTGCCTTACCAAAACCTTCCACTTGGGCAGAATGGCTGAAGGTATAGATGCTAAGGCCTTAGCGTCAGTGTTGGAAGGGTTGCAGAAACAATTAAGTGAAACCAGGGAAGAGGTTAGGAAGTCAAGCCAGGAAGCCTGTTTCCTTCGTCAAAGATTAGATGAGTTAGTCACGAGTTCCAACCCTAGCCCTTAGGAGCAAAGGTCCCAATCCTTCTCTCCTTCTTCTTCTGCCGCTGAGTTAACCACTCAAGTGATCCATGCCATGTCCCCGACAATTCCATTAGCCCCTCCAGAGAGATTTCAAGGTGATCCGCACAAGGCTCAGATTTTCTTCACTCAGTGCTTACTAAATTTTTTATGTAAGCCCATAATTTTCAAAGAAGGCCAGTCCAAGGTGGCCTTCATACTGTCTTACCTGAGTGGAGATGCTGCAGCTTGGTCCATGCTGTTGGTGAATTCTAATGATAATATTCTTTACAATTTTGAAGAGCTCAAGTCAGAGTTCCTTAGAATTTTTGATCGAAGAACCATCTCACAGACCACAGATAATGAACTCTTAGATTTAAAGCAAGGGAATCGTGAGCTGGTCGCTTACTTAGCGCAATTTAACAAATTAATTGTGGAAACTAACTGGCCGGAAGCCAAGAGAGCAACAATTTTCTATAGAGGGCTGAAGGATGAGTTCAAGGATGGCTTAGCGCAAATTCCGAAGAGACCTACTGAGTTATCTGAATTGATCGACCTGGACTTGCAAATTGATCAACGACAATTTGAAAGAAGAAATGAACGTCGAAAAGAAGTCAGATATATTCTGCCAAGATTTGATAGGATCAAATCTGATGCAGGTAAGATCAGTAAAACAGGGGCCGGTGAGGAGCCCATGCAAATTGGCACAGTGCGTGGTCTATTGACCAAGGAAGAGAGAGAGAAGAGAAGGAGTGGTAAGCTGTGCATGTACTGTGGAAATCCGGGTCATTTTGTCAAAGAGTGTCCAAAGAAACCAAAGAACAATACTTGAGTAAAAGACAGGTTCCACCAGTAGAAGGAATTGCTCTGGTGGGAGCAGCCGAAGAGACAGTTCCAAATACCCAGCAAATAGTAAATACCTTGCAGTTGTCCGCCCCTCATCTGATAATTTCCTGTGTGATCAAATTTCGAGATGTTGATATGGAAAAGGTCTTGGTAATGATTGACTCAGGGGCTACGGGGAATTTTTGCAACATTAAATTTGCAGAGTCTTTAGGAATTCGCTTTGTCAAGAAAGAAAATCCGTAGCCTGCTTGTGCTGTTGATGGCACCAATTTATCTTCAGGTCCCATTACTTATGACACCGAAGAGATCACGTTGATTGGACCCGAAAGACTTTGAAGTTTCTCGAGTTTTAGCCTCATCGATGCCCCCCAGTTTCAATTTATTTTGGTGCTGCAATGGTTTACCGAACATAATCCAAAGATTGATTGGGCTAAGAGAACAATTGAATTGAATTTGGACTACTGTGTGGGGCATTGTTTTGACTCTAGTGCTTCCCATCCTCAGCCGTCTCCATCGTCTTTTCGGGGGGAACAAACGCGGATGATTTGTTCAGCGGAAGTTGAAGACATACCAGAGAAATATAATGACTTGATCTCCGTATTTGATGAGAAAGAGGCAACAAAATTGCCCCCTCATCGGGACTACGATTTTAAGATCGATCTTGAACCAGGTGGATCCTTGCCATGTAGTCGGATATATGCTCTGTCAGAAGCTGAGAATGAATTTTTGAAAGAATATTTGGACAAATACTTACCCAATGGGTTTTGCCAACCCTCAAAGTCTCCGGTCTTGTGTCCATTGTTATTTATCCCTAAGAAAGATGGGAAACCTAGAGCTTGCATTGACTATCGTGCCCTAAATCAAGTCCCAAGAAAAATCGTTACCCATTGCCATTCATTTCTGAACTTTTGGATCAGGTTAAGGAAGCCCACATCTACACAAAATTGGATCTAAGAGGGGCTTAACATTTGGTACACATGACTGAGGGTAACAAGTGGAAGACTGCATTTAGAACTCGTTTTGGTCTGTTCGAATACCAGGTCATGCCGTTTGGACTGTGTAATGCTCCTGCTGCATTTCAACATTTTGTCAACGACATTCTATGAGAATATCTGGATCGTTTTGCCATTGTTTCCATCAATGACATTCTCATTTTATCCACAAACATAGAAGAGCACATCAGGCATGTTGGTGCAATTTTGCAAAGATTGTTGGAAAACCAACTTTTTGCTAAGTTGGAGAAGTGTGTAGTCAAAGATGTGCTTTGCCAATTTCTACCGGCGCTTCATCCATAACTTTTCTGAGAAGATTAGTCCCATCACTCGTTTGCCCAGAAAGAAAGAAAAATTTGTTTGGAGTTCGGAAACAGAAGAGGCATTCCAGTTATTAAAAGAAACTTTCACCACTGCACTGGTCCTATTACACCCAAATCCAGGGGAACCTTTCTTTGTGGAAGTAGATGCTTCAAACTTGGCCATAGGTGGAGTCCTTTCGCAAAGGCATAAAGACATGGACCAGCTTCATCCAGTGGCATACCGATCACGTAAATTTACAGCTGAAGAAGTCAATTATCCAATTGCTGACAAAGAACTATTAGCAGTAAAGGATGCATTTCAAGAATGGAGGCATTATTTATGGGGAGCAAGACATGAAATCACAGTTTTTACAGATCATCGAAATTTACAATTCCTTAAGTCAGCAAGAACTCTTACCCCTCTGCAATTGAGATGGTCCCTCTTCTTTGCAGACTATAATTTTGTTTTGACCTACAAGCCGGAATCAGCCAGTGGTAAAGCAGACGCTTTATCCCGTTTGAATACTGGCGAAGAAAGAGAAATCTCAAAAGAAGGCCATATTATTCCCGAAGAAAAGATTGTTGGAACAATTTTGTATTCTGAATTGGAAGGCAAATAAAGGATCATCTTTCAGAATCTGAAAAGTTGAATTGGGTTCTGGAAGGGCCAGATAGAGAAATTAAAGATGGAAAGCTTTTCTACCAGGGAAAACTCTATGTACCCAATGAAGAATTACGGAGTGAAGCCATTCATTTGGTACACAATAATCCATTGGATGGACACAAGGGAGTGAAGAAGACTCTGGACCTTGTGAGACGATTATTTTGGTGGCCAAGCATGGAAGCTCAGGTGAGACAGTATGTAGCCTCTTGCGAACAGTGTTCAAATGTTCATGCCCCTAGATCGGTTAAGGAATTTCACAAGACTCACCCACAGAAGCCAAGAGAGAGAGAGGAGGAGGGTTCTTGGTTGGAGGTACTGTCAGGACTGAGTGTTTCTTTCCAAAAGTGAGCTGTTCTCGTCCCAAACCCAGTTTTGGGCAGAGGAGTCTGTGCAGGAAATCTCCATTAAATTGGAGCCAATTGGTAGCCAGATGGTTCCGGTCGAAAATGGTTCAATAATATTCATTCCATTCTTCTCGGCGGAATTCTAATATGGCGGCCGCCTATTGGAGTAAGGTTAGCGTTCTAGTGTTTTTTTGCTGTTAAAACGCTTAGGGAATATCGCGCTCGCACACCTGTGGTGCTGCACACTTCAACTGTCGTCTAGAAGGAGAAAGGAACGTTTTTCCCTGAAGCGTTTCAGTCAGGAAGAAACTTCAGCAAGGAAATTCTTTGCTTGCTTTTGAGTTTGTATTTGTTCTGTGTTTGGAGTGTGCAGGTCTGTGATGCCTATTTTTTCTCTGAGACGTCTCTGCAGAAGTAACCAGGTATTTCCTAGCAGACTGAGAGAGTTTCTTTGTTTTTTGGAAATCTCTCCTGTCCGTTTTTTCTCAGTTGTCAGTTACTGACACAACCAATTCAACAGCGCTACCAATTTAGTACATTTCAAACCAACTAGCAATGCGCTATGTGATTCACCGCAATTTCTGCAGCACTTTCATCCAGCTATGAGACTATTCTGTTAGAACTGGTTTTGGCATATTATCTTCAGCGCTACTAGTATTCTAGAAATACCAGTTAAAAAATCCAATTGCGCGCTGCATAAATCTAATTTGTCTACTTATCAATTCAATGACTCAACAACAGAGCAGTACTTCATACATCCTTGTAACTATAAAAAAAAAAAAATATATATATATATATATATATATATATATATATTCACTGAAAAAACCATAGGTTTCACACATGTTATAGTTAGCGGAAATTTTACTGATAAAAAACCAGTGAAATTCCCCCGTTATAGTTAGTGCAGGCAACTATAACTCACGCGACCGCAATCCTCTGCTGATGCTAATACTGTATTTAGACACTTATTTGCCCATGTCTTCTTCCATACATTTTTAGCTATACATATATTACAAATATTTTTTTTTCATAAAGACACATATGTCATCAGCAGAAGATTGCGGTCGCGTGAGTTATAGTTGCCTGCACTAACTATAACGGGGGAATTTCACTGGGTTTTTATCAGTAAAATTTCCGCTAACTATAACATGTGTGAAACCTATGGTTTTTTCAGTGAATTTGCAAGGTTTTTTAAATGCTAATTCCTAACTATAACGTGTGTGAAACCTATGGTTTTTTCAGTGAATTTGTACGGTTTTTTAAATGCTAAGTTACTTTACGCCATTCGTGGCGTGCACGCCCACTTAACGCAGTTCGTTCCATGCGCGCACGGTGCGCTTTGCGCACCGTGCGCGCACAGTGAGCACGCGGTGCGCTTCGCGCACCGCGCGCCCACTTTACGCAGTTAGTGCCGTGCACGCACGGTGGGCACGCGGTGCGCTACGCGCACCGCGTGCCCACGTTACGCTAGATGGGCCATGTACGCACGATGCGCTTCGCGCACCGTGCGCACATGGAGGACATATGATGCACTTCGTTTTGAAAGGTAATATTTTAATTTTTCATAATTTTTATAAGCCATGCGCAAATGGTGCCCTTCGGGCACCATTTGCACACGGGGTGGAGAGAGTGTGGATAATTTTTTCTTTTATTATTTTTGTTAAAAATATTGTGGTTTTTCATACTATTAATAAGCCCTACACATTTGGTGGTCTGCGGCCACTAAAAGCACAGGGGGTGGGGAGAGTGTGGATAGTGTTTTTTTTAAAAAAAAATTACCGTACGCGTACGGTAAGCGTAATCGGCGAAATTAGCGAAAAAATAAAAATTGCATTTTTGGCCTTGGGGGGTCTTTGGGGACTCCCTCAACATGGCTATGTGTGTGGGAGCTGTCTAAACAGCCCCTTTACATGTTTATTGGTTTTATTTAACAACCTAACTCTCAGTGCGAGAGAGAAAATGGCGGCCGCCGCTTCCTGGTTTCGGCCGATTCGAATGTTTACTAAGATCTAAGAGCCAATCAGAATCGCGCTCGCGCACGCCACCGTACGCGTACAGTAAGCTTACGGTAAGCGTACCGTAAGCTGGCTCAGATATATATATTGATTTAAAGGCTATTTTCTCAGAATCTACTGAACAGATTTACACCAAACCTACAAAAGGCACTTCCTTGACCTGAGGACTACCTCTCTGCCAAATTTCAAGTAATTCTGTTCAGCCGTTCGGGCTGTAGCCCTGTCTAAAGGTCCTATGGAAAAATGCATGGGAAAAACGCGTTTTGGGACCCCCCTTTTATCTCAGCCCCCGCTTGACGAATCCTCCCGAGACTTTCAGGGTAGGAGCGGAGCGTAGCGCCCCACCTATTTTGAGAAATTCGCGAGGATTCGTCGACCGGCGCCAAAGTTATTCAAAATAGAATGTTGCGGATTTCCTATGGAAAAGGGGTCCTAACTATAACTACCTACTGGCGACCGCCAGTAGGTAATATATATATATATATGTACTTGTACTTACCACCTCTAATCTTCACTCCTGGTCTTCAAGTCAGCTGCAACTGTAAAAGAAAGGAAAAGACTAATGAGGACTGTGCAAGCACATGCAAGATATAATTAAAAGGCTATTTACAGGACAATTTTCAAATCTACATTTAGAGAGAAGCTATCCCACTGAGTAATACAGGTGTTTCAGGTGCAGGAAGGTCCAGATATTTCGCAAAAAGAAGCACCGCAGTGGCAGTCTCTCTTTTCCTCCCATTCCCCTTTCCCCTCAGTACTGTGGGCAGAGTAACTTCTAGCTCTCAGTGGTGTTGGGGAATTGAGAAATATACATCAGCGGTTCAGCTCCCATGGAAGATCAAGCTCTGGTATGTGCTTCTGGCAACATGCAGCATACTAGAGAGCTAGGATATAGATGCTGCACCCTGAAGGACTCTTGAGGGACTTTTGCTTCCTTGTCCTAAGCCAATCAATCCCCATGCTACTCTTTAATTAAAGAGTATCACTTGCATTGACCGGACCCTGCTGGAATTGGGGAAAGCAGCACCAAGTTAGGCTACCTGCTGCCTCAAATTGCGTTCAAGGTAACATTTCAAATCATATCATATTAAAAATTCAACATAATGGTCACCCATTGCTCTTTTCCAATACTCTTGAAGAGCATTAATGTGGATCTTAAAACCAACTAAGCCTTGTTTAGAATTTGTCATGTTTAAGCTATGCATAATTCATACATTCTCCAGAAAGCAGTGATCTGTGCCTGTGTATTATGAGGTTCTCAGGGTCACTCATCAAAGTTGTCCATTTCCCTCCTTATTGCAGCACTAGTGATACATCCATAATCTCTAGGTTTTCTCTGACCACCACCTTTCAATACCCTTCTTTGTGAGTAGACCTTTCAGCATTCTTCACCAAAACCTGGAACCACACCACCTCGGGACCGGACATTGCCATCACCATTCCCCAAGGATACAAGATCTCCCGGAAGAACCGCCCCACCCACCCTGGAGGAAGAATCGCCATCGTCCACAAATCCACCCTCTGGCTGAGCACACTCAACGAAGAGCACACAGACCTGATGGAACACCTACATATCAAGATACAGGCCAGCCCTACCACCACCCTCTGAGGAACTCTCATCTACCGACCCCCCGGACCCTGTGGACCATTCACCAACTCCATCACGGACATCATTTCCCTACAAGCCATCGCGTCCACCAACTACACCTTGCTGGGAGACCTCAACTTCCACCTCGACAACCAGCTAGACCCCAACACCACATCCCTCCTGGTCAACCTCCACAATATTGGACTCCACCAGATTGTAGCCAAACCCACGCACTCAGAAGGACACACCCTCGACCCCCTCTTCACAACAGGAAACTCCATCACTTTCAGACACACCACTGAACTCCCGTGGACAGACCATTGATGCATCCACTTCACCTTCAGAACACCCACCATCCACAGACACCCGATGCCTGGAATGACATCTGGTGGCCCCCCTGCTCTCGGAAGCCCACCCACCCCCATGGACCACAAACGCAATCTTGGAATCATCATGGACTCTGAGTTCAAAATGGACCGCCAGATCAACTCCATCGCATCCTCCTGCTTCTACACCCTCCACCTCCTACGTAAGACCTTCAAATGCATCCCCCAGGGGAGCACAGAAAGACTGTCACTCACGGCCTTGTCACCAGCAGACTTGGCTACAGCAGCGCAATCTAAGCCGGAATAAACAAAAACCTCACCCGCAAGCTACAAAACATCCAGAACGCCGCTGCAAGACTGGTCCTCAACATGCCAAGACACTACCATATCTCCCAGCACCTGGGCACACTCCACTGGCTCCCTATCAAGGCCAGAATCAGCTTCAGGATTCTCACCCACGCACACAAAGCCCTCCACAACACCAGACCGGCATACCTGAACAGCCTACTCGAATTCCACACACCCCAAAGGACCCTATGATCAGCCCAGCTCTCCTACGCTGTGGTTCCCCACACCAGAAAGACCAGATCCAGAGGCCACTCCTTCTCCTTCCTCGCGGACAGGGCCTGGAACGCCCTACCACTCCACCTCAGACAGACAACATCACTCTCAATCTTCACAAGAAACCTCAAAACTTGGCTCTTCGACAGACCTCCTCCTTGATGGACTGGAACCTGCACCTCCCCTCCTCCCCAGTGCCTTGAGACCGCTACGGGTTAGTAGTCACGCTTAACAAACACGTGATTGATTGATTGACTGATGGACCTTTAAAATGCAGGTATTTGCTGACCATCACTATTTAAGTAACACCTGGAGTTTGTCTCCTATCTCTTTCAGCCAACAATAGGAAGATTCTGGGCACTATTAATGACCAGATGAAATTGCAGCTTCTGAATATTAAAAATGTACTTTATTCACATGAATTTTACATGATTAAGCAGAGTATCAGAAGTAAAAGGGGGACAGACTAACTTCACAGACACGTACCTTAGCGATATACGTATTTTGAAGCTAAGAAAGTTTTGAGTTTAAATAGTAAATCTACATTTACCTCTTTTGGGACTGAAAAGTCCTCTGCATGGTAAGAGACATGGAGCCCTCCCCTGAGTGACCAACTGTACTGATGTCTGGATACGTAATCCTGATTTTTTGTCATAGGGAAACACGGATCAGGTATGTGTGGCTAGACATAGGCATGTCTCATGGGGTGTAGTCTTGTTGAACCAGGAGGTACCCTTAAAGCAGTACTCTCAAAGTGGTGGAACATTACTATCTTCACTAGGAGTTAAGTGGCACAAGTGCAGTGGTCAAAAAGGTTGCATTTCCCTACACAGGAGATGTACCTCCATGCGCACTGCCAATGATGTGAACTTTCATTCGTTTGTAAAAATGATCAATAAAGTTTGAGTAGTTCAAATCAAACATTTATTATCCATGTTTTGTATCATATCTTCATTGTATTCATGAGATGATGATATTTTGTTTGAAACAAATCTATTAAAGGGTTGTACTTCATTAATGAATCAATCATCCGAATGAAAACCCCAATGCATTTCGAGCAGTTATCCTGCCCTTTGTCAGGGAGTAGATTCCTAAAAAAAGTAATGATGGACGAATGTCAGGCGACCTGAATGTTGAAATATGAGTGTATGAGAGAGAAAACAGGTGCACAAACAGTAAAACTGGTGCTGTGATAATCCCAGTGAAAAACATGAAATAATCATGCTCAATGGTAAGGTGCTTCATGGGATGAATAGTGAAAAGAAAAAACAGATATAGATAAGCCTCTTGTTGTTCGTTAAAAAATGTTAATGAGTAATCGCGCTGGTGTTAGTGTAACAGTGTGAAAAGCGAAAGCCCAAAATAAGAGCCCAAAAAGACCCTAGTCACGTAAATCGAGTGCGTTAAGTGCGTGAAAAATACGCTGTGCCTGTAAACAATGATAAAACGCGTGATGGATGAAAAACTAGTCAGTGTGCACAAAGGATAAATGAATAACACGATGGCGGTTGATAAGATGAGTGCTGCGAGCGCATGATAAGTCAAAGAGAATCACATTACCTTAGTGCAAAAGTGAACGCAACGGCATTTCTCCCGCGGGTTGTTGTGTTCAAAGTGTGTGCGCTCTTGCAAAATAAAACCCGAACGGGTGTTAGAAAGTGAAAAGGTACTGAAAGCGACAACCAGAGTTTAATGGGTGGATCTATGGCGGACATGTTGGAAAAGTAAACCTTGTCATGGCGGAGGGTGTATCAATCAACGTTGTGGCGAACAGAATGAATCGGGTAGTTAAAAAAATACATACATTTTAACAATATTAGATGTGTTTTAACAACGTTAATAAAAATACAACCTTGTGATGAAATACATATTGAAGTCTAAAAAAGTGGGAAAACAAGAAACAGAAGTAAAAGAAGTGAAAATGACGAAAGAAAATCAAGCAAAAATGGAAGGGAAAACAGTAAATGATGAGTTTAAAAGGAAATGTGTAGATAATTTAAAAAAATGAAACACAATTTAGAAGCTGCACGATGAAGACAGAGTGATTGGATGGAACAAAAAGTTGAAAAAAGGGATGAAGAGGATAAAGGAATACTGGAAGTAGTTCAAAGGACAGTGATTATTTATAAGAAGCAACTATATTCAATACGATCATTTAAGCCATGCAGCACCAACAAGTTTTTTATTATGATTCAGAACGTTTCTCGTTGTAATAGATGTTTCTTATTGTCTCTGCCTTCTTTGATGTCTACAATTTCACATACCAAAAACCGCAATTGGCTGATGTTATGGTTGTGATCAAGAAAATGTGCAGCCACAACCGATTTTAAATTCTTGTTGCGTATGTTGCTTTTGTGTTCATTAAGTCTCGTTTTGATTTTCCTTTCCGTTTTGCCAATGTATACCAATCCACATGGGCATTTCAACAAATATACCAGATTTTTGGAATCACATGTGGCTGTGGTATAGAGTTTGATGGTGTGACCCTGTGTGGGATGACGGGTGGTATTTCCTCTTATGATGTTGTTGTAATTGCCACAATTGTGACAAGGTATGGTTCCTTTGTGCTCTGAATTTGATTCCACTGTGGCTCGTGGTCTAAGAAGTTCAATTAAATTATTACTTCTTCTGTACGCAAAAAGTGGTTTCTCTAAGAAAGCATTTTTGAAGTCTGGTTCAACTTGAAGTATAGGCCAATGCTTGAATATAATCTTTTTGAGACTTGTGCTTCCAGTTGAAAATTTTGTCGCAAGTGCCATTCTGGATGTAGATTTTGTGAGATTTTTGGATGTGAGTAATTGCGATCTAGAAATTGACGATACGCGTTTTGTTGCTTCAGATGTAATCTCGTTTGGATAACCCCGGTTGTAAAAACGATTTTCCATCTCTAGTGTGTTGGTAAGAAGTAGGTCTGGATCCAATATGATTCTCTTAATCCTCAACAGTTGAGAATAGGGTAAATGTGTTTTTAATGCTGGCTGATGGAAGCTACTGAAATGTAACAGATTGTTACGATCGGTGTTTTTCCTGTATAAAGTCGTTTCCATTTTTTGATTCTTAATGTATATCAACACATCCAAGTTGTTTATTTGGGAGTTGTCAATGTTGGAAGTGAATTTTAATCTGTCGTCCACTGAATTTACTTGGTCGATAGCTGTGATCAGCGTGGTCTTGGGGCCCTGCCAGATTAAAAAAATGTCATCAATGTACCGAAAAAATGATACTAAATGTGTGTTCCAGATGGTGACATTGAGAATGTGATCCAGTTCAAATTTGTGCATGAAAAGATTTGCGTAGCTTGGAGCTGCGCAATTTCCCATGGACGTACCAGTGAGTTGTAAATAAAATTGGTCGTTGTGTGAAAAGTAACTGTGGTACAATGTGAATTGAAGAAGTTCCATTAAGAAAACTTTAGGGTCTTGATTGAGATCGGTCTGTAGTAGGAAATATTCAATGGCTTCTATACCCAGGTTATGGGGTATTGAGGTGTATAATGCCGTTACGTCAATAGTATAGAAAAACATGTGTTCATGCCATTGTGTTGAGATGTTGATTTTGTTTAAGAATTGAGTTGTGTCTTTAATGTAAGTTGACATTGATTGTACCAAAGGCTGTAGATATTTGTCTAAGTATTTGCAACATTAAACAGTTGATTAATTTAACCAAACGAGAAATAAGCCAACGTCTTCATGCCAGTACGCTCATCAAATATCATCGCGCACAACGCATTCCTAGAGGCCTAAGAATCTCACTTAAACCTTCATTATGCAAAAACGATCTGAAATTCATAGATAAATGGTATGGCATTTTAAACAAATGCTCCCTGGACTTAATTTTATTCATCATAGAAGAATTATCAAAATTTTTGGCGGAACTTAACACTGAAATCTCACAACTAAAAAGTGAATTGTCTTCCAAACTCTCCACAGAAAACTGGTCACAGGTATTGACGGATATCAATGAACAACTATCTAGACACACACAAGAAATAAATGAACACAAAGTCCGCAAATTTAGTAGAGACACCATAGACTATAAACTCGGAGAAGTATATGCAAGAAGGAGACAAAACAGACCCCCAACAAGTCATCTGAAACAGATACATCACCAGCCAGCAGTGATGCAGATACCAATAAAGACAGACCGAGACCAACAAACCAGAGGGAAAACATTATTTTGGATCCTCCATCAACCTCAATTATTCCATCTACCTCCACTTCTACTTCCTCATCTGCGGTTCCTTTTTTAGGAACAGGCCACCTGGGCAACGAAGAACCAGGAGGGGCAAAAGAAGGCACAATTCCTGAATTCACATTGGAGAAACGAGTAACTCGGAGTCAGAAGTGAAAGACACTGAAAACCTTGAAATCAACATTTTTTCATCTCCTTTGAACAGCCATGAGATTAAAGTGTTACAAAGAGGATCTTCATTCGTGCCTACATACACTTCAAATATCTTGGAGGCTGAGGTGAGCATATAGAAATTCATGCGCACATTGAGACTGAGACACTTCTTCGACAATGTCATGACAGAACCGTTTGAAACAAAAGAAAACATTCTGTTGGGATTGAAAGTCAAAAGCAAGTACATGGCGCCCATCAGCCATAAGGTACTAGACACTTTCGAAACTTTAGCCAAAAATGATTTACAAAAGGTGTTTAAACACAACAAAATCAGACACTCAAATCTTACTATGAAGGATAAGAGTATTTTAAAAAATGTGGCCAACAACACAAAGATCTTGTGTATCAACGCAGACAAAGGAGGAGCATTGGTTATAATGGATACCTCGCATTACAACCGAAAAATTGATGAACACGTACTTGACTCAACCATCTATTCCCAGATAGGATTTAATTCTATTGAACATTTTCAACGGATACTCAAAACCATCCTTGACAAAGCGGTCATCAACGGCACCATAGGAGAAATAGATCGCAAATATCTAATTCAGGACTTTCCTAAAATTCATAAAACTCTTCTAGATCCACCAATGAGACCAATAGTATCTACAAGAGGATCAATCCATGAACCACTAGGCAAATACTTAGACAAATATCTACAGCCCTTGGTACAATCAATGTCAACTTACATTAAAGACACAACTAAATTCTTAAACAAAATCAACAACATCTCAACACAATGGCATGAACACATGTTTTTCTGTACTATTGACGTAATGGCATTATACACCTCAATACCCCATAACCTGGGTATAGAAGCCATTGAATATTTCCGACTACAGACCTATCTCAATCAAGACCTTAAAGTTTTCTTAATGGAGCTTCTTCAATTCACATTGTACCACAGATACTTTTCACACAACAACCAATTTTATTTACAACTCACTGGTACGTCCATGGGAAATTGCACAGCTCTCAGCTACGCAAATCTTTTCATGCCCAAATTTGAACTGGATCACGTTCTCAATGTCACCATCTGGAACACACATTTAGTATCATTTTTTCGGTACATTGATGAAATTTTTTTAATGTGGCATGACCCCAAGACCATGTTGATCACAGCTATCGACCAATTAAATTCAGTGGACGACAGATTAAAATTCACTTACAACATTGACAACTCCCAAATAAACTACTTGGATGTGTTGATATACATTAAGAATCAAAAAATTGAAACGGCTTTAGACAGGAAAAACACAGATTGTAACAATCTGTTACATTTCAGTAGCTTCCATCAGCCAGCATTAAAAGCACATTTACCCTATTCTCAACTGTTGACAATTAAGAGAATCATATTGGATCCAGACCTACTTCTTACCAACATACTAGAGATGGAAAATCGTTTTCACAACCGGGGTTTATCCAAAAGAGATTACATCTGAAGCCAAAAATCGTGTATCGTCCATTTCTAGATCGCAATTACTCACTTCCAAAAATCTCACAAAATCTACATCCAGATTGGCACTTGTGATGAAATTTTCAACTGAAAGCACAAGTCTCAAAAAGGTTATATTGAAGCATTGGCCTATGCTTCAAGTAGAACCCGACTTCAAAAACGCTTTCTTTGAGGAACTACTTTTTGCGTACAAAAGAGGTAATAATTTAATTGAACTTCTTAGACCACGAGCCACAGTGGAATCAAATTCAGAGCACAAAGGAACCATACCTTGTCACAACTGTGGCAATTGTAACAACATCATAAGAGGAAATACCACCCGTCATCTCACACAGGGTCACACCATCAAACTCTATACCACAGCCACATGTGATTCCAAAAATCTGGTATATTTGTTGAAATGCCCATGTGGATTGGTATACATTGGCAAAACGGAAAGGAAAATCAAAACGAGACTTAACTAACACAAAAGCAACATACGCAACAAGAATTTAAAATCGGTTGTGGCTGCACATTTTATTGATCACAACCATAACATCAGCCAATTGCGATTTTTGGTATGTGAAATTGTAGACATCAAAGAAGGCAGAGACAATAAGAAACATCTATTACAACGAGAATCGTTCTGGATCAGAAAAATGAACTCGTTGGTGCCGCATGGCTTAAATGATTATATTGAATATAGTTGCTTCTTATAAATAATCATTGTCCTTTGCACTACTTCCAGTATTCCTTTAACCTCTTCATCCCTTTTTTCAACTTTTCTGTTCCATCCAATCACTCTGTCTTCATCGTGTAGCTTCTAAATTGTGTTTCATTTTAATTTTTTTTAATTATCTACACATTTCCTTTTAAACTCATCATTTCCTGTTTTCCCTTCCATTTTTGCTCGATTTTCTTTCGTCATTTTCACTTCTTTTACTTCTGTTTCTTGTTTCCCCACTTTTTTAGACTTCAATTTGTATTTCCTCACTAGGTTGTATTCTTATTAACGTTGTTAATACACATCTAATACTGTTAAAAGGAATGTATTTTTTGAACTACCCCATTCATTCTGTTCGCCGCAACGTTGATTGATACACCCTCCTCCATGACAAGGTTTACTTTTCCAACATGTCCGCCATAGATCCACCCATTAAACACTGGTTGTCGCTTTCAGTACCTTTTCACTTTCTAACACCCGTTCGGGTTTTATTTTGCGAGAGCGTACACACTTTGAACACAACAACCGCGGGAGAAATGCAGTTGCCTTCACTTTTGCACTAAGGATATGTGATTCTCTTTGATTTATCATGCACTCGCAGCACTCATCTTGTCAACCGCCATTGTGTTATTCATTTATCCTTTGTGCACACTGACTAGTTTTTCATCCATCACGCATTTTATTATTGTTTACAGGCACAGCCTATTTTTCACGCACTTAACGCACTCGATTTACGTGACTGCGGTCTTTTTGGGCTCTTATTTTGGGCTTTTGCTTTTCTCACTGTTACACTAACACCAGCGCGATTACTCATTAACATTTTTTAACGAACAACAAGAGGCTTATCTATATCTGTTTTTTCTTTTCACTATTCATCCTATGAAGCACCTTGCCATTGAGCATGATTATTTCACGTTTTTCACTGGGATTATCACAGCACCAGTTTTACTGTTCGTGCACCTGTTTTCTCTATCAGACACTCATATTTCAACATTCAGGTTGCCTGACTTTCGTCCATCATTACTTTTTTTAGGAATCTACTCCCTGACGAAGGGCAGGATAACTGCCCGAAATGCATTGGGATTTTCATTCGGATGATTGATTCATTAATCAAGTACAACCCTTTAATGGATTTGTTTCAAACAAAATATCATCATCTCAGGAATACAATGAAGATATAATACAACACATGGATAATAAATGTTTGATTTTAACTACTCAAACTTTATTGATCATTTTTACAAACCAATGAAAGTTCACAACATTGGCAGTGTGCATGGAGGGACATCTCCCGTGTAGGGAAATGCAACCTTTTTGATCTCAATCACGCCTTGGTTTAGAGGACGTTACCTCCCCGCACGCCTACCTAATCATAAAACAACTGAGAACTATTGATTAAATTGCTTATGGTGGTGTGCGTGATTCATCAACACTGTGACAAGTGCAGTGGTGGCAGCATATTATGTAGTGATCAGAAGTACTGAAGTGAGGCCTACAGTCTCTCTCACCTTTTTAAAGTTCTTCTGCTGTGTGCTTAACTCACCTCTTGGGCTACATCAGGTAGATGTGGAGTGCTGCATAGTGCAATAGTAGTGACCCTTGGCTTAAAGTATGTGTGCCGGGGAAGGGTGCAGGGCAAAGATGGAGCAGTACTGTGCAGTGCATGTGTGGTTAGTGCATGTAGTGGGTGTGTGTATGCCGGTGAGACATGCATTTAATGAGAGATGTAGTGCTGTGCAGAGCATGTGCAATGAAGGCAAGTGATGGGAGTATGTATGCTTGCGTTAAGTACAATACGTGAAGGGTGAAGTGCTGTGCAGCGCACATGGTGAGTATGTGTGCTGGGAGTGTGTATCTTTGCAAATAACACACACTGGGTAAATACAGAAAAGCAAAAGCCTCAGTGATGAACAGTAATTGTGCTTTGAATGTACACTGAGTAAGTGTGCCTGCAGTGGTACATTATATGTATGATCCTTGATTCGATTTTGGGAAGCCCATGCCTGCCTGGTGAAGACTTGAGGAGGAGAGAAATCCCACCAGATATATTTGTGTATTGCTGCATTACTGTGATCTGGGTAGGATACACAGTGGAGGAGAAAAGGACGACACTCCCTTTACACTTCAAAAGACTGCTCTTTGAGTCAGTGAAAGATCACAAGGATGCGCCTGTCACATCTCAGGAAAGGAAATGGGGCTGTTCAGGGAATCCTAAAGAGTAGGATTGGTGCTCTGAGATTAACATTTTAATGCACAAATCACTGTAGTTGACATCCAGCTGAGAACTCAGGTCACTCCCATGCACTGTGTTGTTGGACCATAAGCTTCAGAATCTTGCCTGGTGTGACAGACAGTCTTTCATAAGGAAAGAAGAATGAGAGAGGTGTCCACTTCAAAATATGCAGAACCCCGACATAAAACTTCTAACACTCAGACTCTAAATTAAAATTTGGTATCTGGAAATGGACTACAAGGAGGGGAGGTAGAGACCCCAAACTTTGTCATCTGCCAATGCCAAAAGGCCAGATGAGGTGGGTGAGCAGGGGAAGATCTGCAAGACTTCTGCCTGTGACCAGGACTGAGGGAAAAGGCTTGCTAGTCTACCTGCTGAGTGTGGGGACATCACCCTGGAAAACAAATAATACCTTCACTGAGTATTGAGCACCAAAACCTGCCAGCTTTCAAGACCAGTGTGCCCTATGAGGAAGACAAGAGCATTGGAGGGAGCAAGGTCCAGTGGGGAGCCCTACTATGAGGACTACCTGTGGGTGGTGTGAGGATTCAGCTGTACACTGATCGAGTTGTTGCCTATGTGCAGTATCGGCTCGGCGATCCCTGCATGACAGGAAAGTGCCACCATGGAAGGAGCAGTATGTTGAGCGCCATTCGGGTCTGCTGAGCTGTACCACCATGTTGCGGTGACCCCATATGCCAGAAGGGGCCACCAATAAAGTTGCTACTTTGAGAAGTACCAAGGCTTGTAATCGTCTGGACAGGGCCACCTATGCTGGAGGAGCCTGTGCACGTATTACCACTGGAACCCTGTATGACAGGAGGGCTGCTGGTACCAACGTTGCCAAAGGATTCAGGCCACCACCCATGGAGAGACTGAGGCTATGTTTAGCGGGTTATACCCACACTACCAAAGAACTGCCCCCGACTCACTACTGAAGACTGCAGAGGACGCCATGGACAATGTCACACCCTCACTGGCTCAAGTTGGGAGCTAAAGAAAGAATTTCCCTCTCCTACGCTGGGTGCAACCAACACAGCATATGTTCAGGAGCTGCTTTGGCAACTGAGAGAACTCTGCCAGCGCCTCTCAGGAGAGAGATCCTGTGCCACGGAGTGCTGCCGCATGAGCTGCTGGAAGCCCAATTTTCCGAGCTGAACAGGACTCGTAGGTGCTCGAGTTGAGGTCACCTACTGCACCGCTGAGCTCTTCTATGCTACGAGAGTGGGTAAAAAGAAAACGTGCCGGTTGTCCCCCGGGGTTTGGTATTCCCAAACTGTTTCATCCAATGCCTCACCCAGGACCCTGATGGTATCGTCCTGGGGAATGCTGGTGTAAAGACTCTCTATGTCAAGGGTCACCAGTGTGGTTGAGGTCTTATCGACAGTCATGTCTTGAAGGAGACGGAGCAGACTTTTGGTGTCTTTCAGGTATGTTGGCGTCTGTTATATGAGAGGCTTCAAGAAGAAGAGCCTTGACCTTGAACCAGGAATAACCTGGTCACAACGCACCCACACCAACTGCAACTCCACCAACGTGGTTTATCTGATCACGTGTCCCTGTGGCCTATGTTACATCAGGATGACCACACGGAAAGTAAAACAACGAGTGTGCGAACACAGGAGCAACATCAGATGTGGGAGGATCACAACCAAACTCAGTGAACATTACTTACAACAGAATCATACCACCAATGACCTAAAGTGGACTGTCATTGAACATGTGAACACTGGTAGAAATATCCAGCAATCCCTGTATGAGAAAGAACAGAGGTGCGTCTACCGTCTAGGCACAGACAAAAATGGGCTCAACGATAACATCCCTTGGGGCACTGTCTTAAGAGGATAGAGACACATCTTCTTTGACCTCAGTCTACGCCCTGTCTGACCAAACCTAGCCCTAATGCACAGTCCTTTTCCCCATGACTTTGAGATGCTGTTAGTTGACCACCGCTCAATTTTTCCAGACTTAGCTCTAAATAATTCTGTGAACCACTTCTACCCTCCATGGGGCACAGTACTAAGTGGACAGGAACACCCCCCCCGCTGACTTCGACATAAATCAGTTGTGATGATAACCTTACACACCTATGATGACTAGATATTGTGAACATACTTTGCAACCCTATAGGTCCCTTACACCCCACTACTAGGGTGCATTTGATGTGGCACTCAACACGGCTAAGTAACTCCCATATCAGCTATATACGTAGTATCCTTTGCCAATGCGCATTGATTTGCATCAATTTCGATTTACAAATCTTCATTACACACGCCTGTCCGTTGAACCCCCTTTTTTCCCATTCACATAAATATCGGTTCTTCATTAACGATGCATCGCCAATTAACGATGTATCATTCCCCCATAATACTGCACGTTTGTCGATAAAACTTTGTTGGTGTTATTCAATAAAGCACTATTGAGGTCAGCGTTCTAGTTGAACGCATGACTTTTCGCGTCACATGACTCCAGTATTCGCCGCCCATTGGCTGGTAACTAACCACACATGGAAATGACTTTGGCTCAGAGACACGCCCATCGGGGATGCGGACACGATCCCACCAAGCTCCCGTTCAGTTACCATAAATGAACCCGGGGACATGACTCCACCATCGACGGGGTCCGGTTACTGAGGGATTGCACAGGTACCGAGCGGGTGCCTGGCTTTGCTGGCGTGAGTAGAATCTGGTGACCACACGACAACACAGATAAGTTATTTGTTTTTACAGTGGGATCACTGATGTGATTTCCCACGTTTCTTTTCTTTTCTTTCCCATTTCTTCCCTACAGGGTGTGCCGACTAGCCACCACCCCCCTCCCGAGGCCCATGGAGTGATTAATGAACACTCCGCATGTAAGAGAGCTTACTTACCCGTTAAGGTATATCTCTGTGCTTCCAACGACTTGCCACACTACACAAGGCAAGCTCTTTAAAGTCATGTCAGCGTGTGTGATATTGACGCACCCATACCACTCAACACCCGAGGAGGTGTGCAGGTGTAATAGCGATATACAAATTCGGTACCATCACATTAAATGTGGAATCTACCACCACCACCACCTTTAATGTGAATACTATGTGCACAACCATATCTCACTATACTACACCATAGCTACGTGAGATTTAGCTACTGTGCACATTGAGAAGAGCATGAGTGCTCGAGAAAGTTTGAAACAGCATACGCCTAGTGAATGCATGATTTTTTATATTTTGTTATTTGTGTATGTATTTGTGTGTTTGTTTTCTTCTTTCAGATAACTGCAGGGTTCCTACAAGGAACAGGTTCCCTCAGGAACAGCAGGTTTAAAAAATATTTCCTGTTTTTTTCACATTCACGACCCCCAGGTCAGGGTGAGCCTTAGCGCGCTCATACCACCGGGGTATATGCACTGGTCCTGAAGAATGCCTAGCTAGTCACAACATACAGGTAGAAACATGTTGACCACCCACAGTGAGACTTAGATCACCCACAGTGAGACTTGGCTGAGACATCTATCCAGCATCAAAATCACTCACTCCATTTTTTAACAGTGCCGGGTTGGCCAACAAATAAAACAATTTTTGGACACAACGCAGACACTTTTAAATTCACTTCACTAGCAGGTAGAAAAACACATAACAACGAACCAGCTCCGCAGTAATTCTGGCGTCGAAGCACACCGGGGAGGTACTCGACCTTCCTGGTGGGGCCCAATTATGAAGCATGTCACCAATTAGGTTGGTGAGTGAGGGCTTTCTAAAGAATCAAATTTGATTCTTCTTGCTAGCTCTTCTCTTAAGAGGCACACTCGTTTGTTGTTTTTGACTATTTCGTTTGGGGGACCAAGAGTGCTCCTTATATACAAAGAATCCCTCTTTCTCTCGTTGTTTGATGATGGCAGCAGATTTATAGACATCTTTAACTAAACCATGAAGAGTCAAAAATGAATCCTTGATTAAGGCCTTACAGTGAGCATTCCCTGGATGCAGCTACAAGTGAATGGGCAAGAACCCTAAAGACATTACACAAAGGAGGGTGGGGCAGGGATTTTCCGAACAAGTGCTAAACACCAACCTCAAAGGGATTGTGTTGTTGCTTTTGGATGTCATATTCCTTTGCAGGTGTTGAGTTAGAAATAATATACTACTTTTCCTAATAAAAGTAAGTATTTGACTGGACATTGATTTATTGTTTGTAATGTTTGCATTTTGAGTTCTAAGTCATGTTCACTGACCCATATCTACATCTCGTCCATCCACCCTCCCCCCACATCTCGCACCCCCCGGGAGCCTTGGCTGCTCGACCACAGCTATCATTAAGAGGCAAGTGCAGAAAGGGTACTTGGCTCTCTTGCTCAGGATTCATAGAAGATTGGGCCCTGGGAAAAAATTATCATATTTCCTTGTTAGTTGTTCCAAGTCCTGCTGTTTTATATTTTGAGTATGTGCCTAACAGTGGTTTAACATGACACAATGGTGTGTAAATGGTACTATGATTGGGATTTAAAAGCACCCATGTTTTTCTGCTAAATTGCTTTATCACATAGTGAGTGCATTACTGATGCACTCTTAAAACAAAGTATTCCTAAACAGTGTACTGACAATATTAGGTTTAATCAAATAATGCAACAATTTTCACTTTTAAGGGTTGTTAAAGACATGCAATCAATTTCCTTTGTCTGCTGGCAAATCAAGTTCTTGTCTGCTTAGTTTTCTGTATTGCTGTTAACATCACAGATTGCCTGAGCTCATCAAAACTTCTTCTGAGTCAATGTGTTCCCAGTTAGTGAAGACAGCAGCTTCATGCCTGATTGCTGTATAGAAAGAATAGTGTGAAAGTTGTCAAATGTATACCATTGATTGATCATTTAATAGAGTCAAACTCAAGCAGTTTCTACAAACAGTTAATTATGTTTTTAGTCAGCATTTTAGAACTTCAGATTCTGTAATTTATCCCCGGCTCTGTATTATAGTTGCTTCTTCTCTTTTCCCTGTATATTTTGTTTGTTCTTGTTTTTGGTTCATTTTGTTCATTCATCATTATCCCTTTGTTACTTTGTGCTGCGCTTACTGTTGCAGGCGGCCAGGGAGAGGAGGGTGGCCTCACAGAACTCACTACTGTGTAGTCAGATTGCAGCCAGTAGGATGCAAGCATTTTTAGGTTATTGGAAGCTAAAGAGTGGCAAATGACAAACCACTGACCTTGTTTATGTGATAGCGGCAGCAGATGTGGTTGGTGGCCCTTGGTTGGAGAGAAGGTTGCTAACTAGCGGCTAAGAATATTTTAAGTAAGTGAGCTAGTAAACCAGTAGCATAGTTCAAGGATTGGAGCTGATTGGAGGATTGAAACATTCAATATATGTTCACTCAGTTGCCCCCAAGTTGTCTTTGTCACATTCGATAGAAGATGACATATATTTTTATGGGCCTTAAATGTGTTGCTCTGAAAGCTCTAAGCTTCAATTTCTCTCCAGGTTGACGCAGTTGCAAGTGCCTGCGAGTACTACTTTAAGGTATCTATCTCATTACTAATTCTTTATTCATGTCTCAGGCACTTGTACATTTATACAAATTCTGTCTTCTGGATTATAGACAATATATAGTTGCACTTTTAGGACTGACAATTGTAACTCTGGAACACTACTAGGAAGGTCCTGGGTTGAAGAGAGGAGAGAGGATCCAGCCTGGGTAAAGTCTCACCCTTGGGGATGAGAGGAGGGTTCTGTCCTCTCCACCAGAGGATACTGGAGTGAGGAAACTGATGTGGCACAATGATGTGATGGTCACCATGAGTGAATCACCACGTCTTTATGCGGTGGGCTTCGTTTGCCGTCATGCAGATTGACCCATGGTGCAAGGTGTAATGGTTCAGGTCATATTCACCAGCATGTCAGTGAGGGGAATTTATTGATGGATTATCTTCTAAACAGGAGCAAG
Source organism: Triturus cristatus (assembly GCF_964204655.1). Taxonomy (NCBI): domain Eukaryota; kingdom Metazoa; phylum Chordata; class Amphibia; order Caudata; family Salamandridae; genus Triturus; species Triturus cristatus. The sequence goes on from NC_140589.1 coordinate 1,427,063,264, forward strand.
CAAGAAGTTGATATTCAGGCAAGGGGAGTGACAGAGCAGGATTTTCTATATCTCAGTCCACAAGTGCAATCATTAAATAACTTTGCCACTGGTCGTATGGACCTTTGTTCGTTGACAAGAAGAAGTAAAATCTATATTAAATGCATAGTAATAAATCATTAAAGATTTTTTAGTACAGTCAATAAAGAGAGTTTGTGTGAGTTAAAGGGTTTTTATTCCTAATTCTTTTTAAAATTTCATTTTTTATTCAGTAAGGATTCATCTTTTAATTATCAGCATTAAAGGTTAATGTAATCCAATAATCTATATTTCAATATAAGGAAGAATACCAATATGAGGAAGAATCCCACCCAGGCACCCCAGGGACTTTGTCCATTAGAGGGCTTCCCAGGAAGCCTATCCCGGCTGTCCTCTCCAGCTCTCCTCGCCAGCAGCACGATTGCATGCTGCCACAGGAGCCATAAGCCTTCCTTTGTGTCTGCCCACTCAAGTGGGCAGACGCGTGCTTGTGTGGCTGCCTCCTGCTCGTCCCAGACACAGGCACAGTGAGCAGGGAGAGTGGACCATTTGGGGGCAACTGCAGTACTCCTCCATCCTTAAAGTGTGCAACTGGGCCCAGGGATGGGGTCCTGGTCCCCTTCCGCTTCCTGCACGGGAGCTCAATGGCGCTCCCCCCATCCTTTTAGTCTCAGGGAAGCGTGACAGCACTTTCCCATATCCGGCAGGACTCGGGATGGGGTCCCAGCCCCTGTAACATAAATCCAACTGGGAAGGATTAGGGAGTGGACTCCCTACAAGTCACATGTTAACAAAGCCCATCTGCATCATCTTCAACGCAAGTCCCAATCCTGGAGTGTGTCCAGTGGACTTTTTAGGATTTGATCAGTTGAATTGTGGGAATTGTAGTCCAGACATCCCAAGGACCATCGAGGAGATTCCAGACCCTTGGAAATTCAGGAAGAATTTCCAGATGTTTGGAGAAGTTTGGAACAGCTTTTGGAAAAAGCTCCATAAGGTGACCGACTCGACGTTGAGAATCATGTTGGCTACCTTCAATCGACACCTAGCATGGATTTCAGGTTCATCCTGCTGCAAGCTCAGGAGCTCCAGATATCCAGGATTTGACCAAGCCTCATGGAGAAGCAATCCAACGACATCACATCAAAATCGGCCTGAGGAAGGGACCGCTCCACGTCGCCGCACCATGCCCTGCCAGCACTGCATCAAGCACTGTCTCACCCTGCAAAGCAAGCCTTGGTCACACTGACTCGGTCAACGAGCCATTGCCTGCACCGAGCAGTGAGAAAAGTGTATGCTGCAACGCTTCCATCTCACAATGCAACCGCGACGGTGGCCCCAACCGACTCGCATCGGCGTGTCAGCTGCAACAAGAAAGGTACTGTTGAGGCTTTAGCTGATCCGTATCGGCCCGGTTGGCTGGAATTGTTAGACTCTGTCGTGTTCAGTATCGCAGTAGCCCCAGAAGGAGCTGCCGAGTCAGAGGAACTGTACTTGAACTAATTCCTGCAATTTAAAGGTTATTTTGCACAGTAACTATTGTTACGAATATTGTATGTTGGATTTTTGGTCTTTTTTCGTCTTCTTGGTTTCGATAAAGTTTTGCTTATTTTTCTAAGCTGGTGTGGTTGTCCATTTGTAGTGTTTTCACTGTGTTACTGTATGCATGCACAAATGCTTTACACACTGCCTGTCTGCTCGTGCCAAACTACCAAGGGGGTGAGCAGGGGTTATTTTAGGAGTGTATCCCCCTTACCCTAACTAGAAAGAAGGGTCCCTGTGAGAAGTTGGCCTGGCATATGCTGGTCACTAGTTATAGTGACCACCTTGCACAAGTCCAATTCGACTCTTATGGTAGATAGGTTTAAGACAACCTTTTAAAGAAAGCTATCCTAGTGGTAGCTGTGTAGAGCAGCCTTCAGGCTAAGTCTCAGAGGAATGTAAAGCAGCTTGTTTTACCTTATAATCTCTTGAATTACCAAATGAAAGGACACCACACAGGTATATATATCAAATATATATGTATTTATTTCTAGACACACTTTACTAATCCCTTTATGAGATTAGAAGCCAGGAACACATTCAAATATCAACGTTTCGCACAAATATGCCTGGGGCCCTAGGGGCGTACCAGACCATATACTAAAAAAGAGGTTTAGGAAAGTCGACTTTCAAGGGGACAAGGCCTAGGGCCTGTAGAATCGCTGGGTCTTCACTAATCCACCCAAGGTAGGTAAGTAAGAGACCCACGGGAGACGCGTGCAGTGTGAGAACACAGCCGCGGGTTCCCTATTGATTTCAATGGAGCAAGTCACGGTTGTATTTTTAAAGTTTTAGGGTACTTCGAGGAAGTCTACAAGCAAGCCACTTACAAAGTAAGTAATTTGAGGGCCAACACACACTAGGGCACCGGAGTGCACGAGTTACCACACCCAGGGAAGCCGGGTGCATAGGTGTCTTTTGGTGTTGAGTCGCGTCGCTGTTTTCTATGGAAGTCAAAGAAGATTTGCTGCTTGCGAAGACTGGAGAAATGTCCGGTGGAATCCAAGGCTGGATTCACGATGAAGAAGACCTGAAAGCAGAAGGGACAGTGTTCACAGTCACTTGCCAGTGACCCGGGGCCAGGAAGATGGATGCCCACGGATGTCGGGTGATTTCAGGTGATCAAGGGTGTTTTGACTCTTCGCCCACGAGGTCCAGGAGAGATCGACGATTACCAGCAGCTGGATTCGGAGTGTACCCCAAAGTCTGCAGCTGACTGAGGTGTCGGCAACCGGATTGGAGCCAACAATCCTTGGCAACAGCAAGTCTCGTGAAAAGTGAATAAAGTCAATGGTGCAGACCAGTAAGGTCTGAGGGACTCACCCAGCGAGGGTGAGTGAGGGTAGGCCTGGAGCAAACAGGGGAGCTCTTTGGTTTGATAAGAAAGTCTTCAGGGGACCCACAAGCCAACGAGCAAGGGATCGTGAAGATGCCTTGTGAGGAAATGCTTTACAGGAGCCCACGGTCACTCGGGATGGGGTAGGCCTCTGATTTTCGGTGCACAACCTGCTGGAGGCTTGGGCCACAAATGGTCCAAAGCACAAGTTTGTAGAACGTCGTGAAGGAGTTGCACTCGACAATAGTGCACGGTATTGCTGTTCCTCGTCACTCGTGGGGTCCACTCGCCACAGCTTTGCTGGGGACTCAGAATGGCCATCGAGAAGTCAGGAAATCTACTTCTGGGGCTGCAGGGACTTCGGACTCCAGCGGGAAAGTTTGCGACCGTTGATTCAAGGTTTTGGTGTCTGCCAAGCAGGGGAGTCACTCCTTGACTCCAAGGGAGATTCATCCGTCTTCCAAAGGTAGTGGAATGTCGAAGGACCAGGATTCTTCTTGTAAAGCGTCGTCCAGGGATATCTAACTTGCAATGCCAAGGGTTCCCTAACTTACACTAAAAGGAAGGGAGGGACTAGCTCTATGACCACCCCTCTGGGAGGGTCAGGGGAGTGGGTGTCCAGTTTCGCGCCAGAGCAGGGGCCGGTTTGAGCTGGCATATGCACAGAGGAGCCTACTGCTCCCCAGTGCAGGACTTCAAAGCACTCTAGGAGTGCACCCACCCAGCCCCAATACACTAAATCCTGTCTGGAAGGTGGTGACACCTCCCTGTGACAGGATGCCTATTGTTGGGCCTCCTCCATTGCGAGTTTCAGTCAGCAGCAGGAGGGCAGCCTAGTGTCTGTGCTGGTGGCATCCATTTTGTGATGCCAGGGCTCTTTCATGTTTTCACAGTGGGTACATGTCGTCCCCTCTAGAAGGGTGGGGTATGATTCCAAGTTGTTTGACACCAAACACGACATGTTTTGATGCAGTCATTCCAAAGTTAGCATTTACCTGTAGGTTATAATGCACTTAAGAGTATATGGTTTACCCGCATCCACAAACAGCCACAGAGAATAGCTTCTGCCAGCTGCAGAGGGGCCCTGCTCAGGCAGAGGCACCCCCTCACTTTGTAAACCAAGCACCCTGCCCTTAGGATTGATAGGGCCTTGCTTAGGGGTGACTGATAGGTTTATATGTGTGTGTAAGGTGAGATATAGGAACCTATATCTCAGTGAGGAGTGCTAACACAACCTCACCCAGGATACAGTAGCAGGCCTGTGGTGTCAGATTTAGTCAGCTTCCCAGGGGTGGCATAATACAAGCTTCAGCCCCTGGTAGGCCTGTAAAGTACCTATGCCCTTGGTACCTAAAGTACCATATACTAGGGGCTGATAAGGTACCACAGTATCCAGTCACTAGTGCATCTAATATGCACTCCAAGTTGTTTAGAGAAAACAGATAGACTGGGGCCCTGATTAGCAGGGTCCCAGCCAGACTATAGCCAGAGACCAGTGTTAACATCAGAAAAAAGTGGGGGCAACATAAGTGCAGATCCTACTCTCCTAAACAACCCCCCCCCCATACGCAGGGGCACTAAACTAACCTTGACCAGTTGAGTCTTCGTGTTCTAAGTGGAAATACCTTGAGAATCCATCTGCATTGACATGTTGGGTCCCAGGTCTATGTTCCACTGTATAGTCCATTCCCTGTAGGGAAATGGACCACCTTAGCAGTTTAGGATTTTCACCTTTCATCTGTTTGAGCCATAGGAGGGGCTTGTGGTCAGTCTGAACTATGAAGTGAGTGCCAAACAAATGTGGCCTCAGCTTCTTCAGGGCCCACCTCACAGCAAAGGCCTCCCTCTCTATAGCTGACCAACGTTTCTCTCAGGGGGTCAGCCTTCTGCTTATAAAAGCTACTGGCTGGTCTTGACCTTCATCATTCAGTTGAGACAGTACAGCTCCCACACCCAGCTCAGAAGCATCTGTTTGGACAATGAACTTTTTTGTGTAGTCTGGACTCTGTAAGATGGGGGCAGTGCACATGGCCTGCTTCAGGTCATCAAATGCCTTTTGACAGCTAGCTGTCCACTGAACTTTTTTTGGCATTTTCTTTGATGTAAGATCATTTAAGGGGGTCACTATATATCCATATCCCTTAACAAACCTCCTATAGTACCCAGTCAGGCCTAAAAATGTTCTCACCTGTGTCTGGGTGGTTGGAGCTACCCATTCCATTATGGTTTGTATTTTGCTCTGCAATGGTTGAACCTGGCCTCCACCTACAAGGTGGCCCAGGTACACAACCTGACTCTGCCCTATCTGGCACTTAGTGGCTTTGATAGTGAGGCCTGGTTTTTGCAGGGCCTCCAACACATTTGAGGTGGACCAGGTGATCCTGCCAGGTAGAACTAAAGACAGCAATATCATCTAGATAAGCTGAGCAATAAGTTTCCATACCTGTCAGAACTTTGTTCACCAACCTCTGAAAAGTGGCAGGTGCATTTTTCAAACCAAAGTGCATCACCACAAAGTGGTAGTGCACACCAGGGGTTGAAAATGCTGGTTTGGCCTTGGCATCATCAGATAACTTGATTTGCCAGTAGCCAGCTGTTAGGTCAAATGTACTCAGATATTTGGCTGAGGCCAAAGTATCAATGAGCTCATCTGCCCTGGGAATTGGATAGGCATCAGTCCTGGTAACTGCATTGAGGCCTCTGTAGTCTACACAAAACCTCATTTCTTTCTTACCACCCTGGGTATGAGGTTTAGGGACAAGGACTACTGGACTAGCCCAAGGGCTATCTGAAGGCTCAATCACACCTAGTTCCAACATTTTCGGGACTTCGGTCCTGATACAATCCCTGACATGGTCAGGTTGCCTGTAGATTTCACTCTTGACAGGCAGACTGTCTCCGGTGTCCACCTCATGGGTGCACCAGGAAGTCTGACTAGAGGTCAGGCTAAACATATGTCTGAACTGCTGCAGAAATTGTCTGCATTCAGTTTGCTGATGGTCAGTGAGGCTGCTTACCAAAGCAACACCATCTACTGACCCATCGTCATGGTTCTGTGAGAGCAGGTCAGGGAGAGGGTCACTCTCCTCCTCCTGTTCCTCATCAGTTGCCACGAGCAAGCCCATGTCAGCCCTGTCAACATATGGTTTCAATCTGTTGACATGGGTGACATGGAGCACCCTAAGGGGGCTCCTGGGAGTTCCAAGATTCACCAAGTAGGTGACTTCTCCCTTTTGCTCAACAATTGTATGGGGGCCACTCCACTTGTCTTGGAGAGCTGCTGGGGCCACAGGCTCCAACACCCATACTTTCTGTCCTGGCTGATAGACAGTCAGTACAGCCTTTTGGTCATGCCAAGCTTTTTGTAGTTCTTGGCTTGCCTCCAGGTTTTTGGTTGCCTTCTTCATGTATTCAGCCATCCGGGAGCGGAGACCAAGTACATAGTCCATCACATCCTGTTTGGGAGGTTTGAGAGGTAACTCCCAGCCCTCCTTCACCAAACATAATGGACCTCTTACAGGGTGCCCAAACAGAAGTTCAAAAGGGCTGTAGCCAACCCCCTTCTGTGGAACCTCCCTGTATGCAAACAGAAGGCAGGGAAGTAAAAGGTCCCATTTTCGCCTAAGCTTTTCTGGGAGGCCTTTAATCATTCCCTTTAGGGTTTTGTTGAACCTTTCAACTAACCCATTGCATTGTGGGTGATAGGGGGTAGTGAACTGGTAGTTTACACCACACTCCTTCCACATTGCTTTTAGATACCCTGACATGAAGTTGGTATCTCTGTCAGAGATAACCTCCTTAGGGAAACCCACTCTGGAGAAAACTCCAATGAGGGCTCTTGCCACCACAGGGGCTGTGGTGGTTGTAGGAAGGTGGAATCTGACTATATGGTTGCCCCCACTTTTTTCCTGGTGTTTGAATGGTTTTTGACTAGACTGGCTGGGATCCTGCTATCCAGGACCCCAGCCTATCTGCTTACTCCCTTAAATGATTGGTGTGCATATTAGATGCACTAGTGATTGGATACTGTGATACCTTATGAGCCCCTAGTATATGGTACCTTAGGTACCTAGGGCATTGGTACTTCACAGGCCTACCAGGGGCTGCAGCATGTATTATGCCACCCCTGGGAAGCATTCACAATCTGACACCACAGGCCTGCTACTGCAGCCTGTGTGAGGTAGTGTTAGCACTCCTCACTGAGGTATAGGTTCCTATATCTCACCATACACACACATATAAACCTATCAGTCACCCCTCTAGCAGGCCCTGACAATCCTGAGGGCAGGGTGCTTGGTTTACTATGTGAGGGGGTGCTTCTGCCTGAGCAGGACCCCTTTGCAGCTAGCAGAGTCTATTCTCTACTGCTGTTTGTGGATGCGGTTAAACCATATACTCTTAAATGCATTATAACCTCACGGTAAATGCTAACTTTGGAATGACTGCATCAAAACATGTCGTGTTTGGTGTCAAACAACTTGGAATCCTACCCCCACACCATTAACTGGTGTGGGAGTAGGATCCCACCCTTCTAGAGGGGACGACATGTACGCACTGTACTACATGGTAGAAATCTTCTAGAGCCCTGGCATCACAAAATGGATGCCACCAGCACAGACACCGGGCTGCCCTCCTGCTGCTGACCGAAACTCGCAGTGGAGGGAGCCCAACAAAAGGTTTCCTGTCACAGGGAGGTGTCACCACCTCCCAGACAGGATTTAGTTTATTGGAGCTGGGTGGGTGCACTCTTAGAGTGCCTTTGAAGCCCTGCACTGGGGGAGCAGTAGGCTCCTCTGTGCATATGCCAGCTCAAACCGGTTCAGGGGCTACCTGCCCCTGCTCTGGCGTGAAACTGGACAAAGGGAAGTGGGTGTAACCACCCACTACCCTGACCCTCCTAGAGGAGTGGTCATAGAGCTAGTCCCTCCCATCTTTTCACTATAAGATACCAAACATTGCCAATGCAATTTGGATTACACCTGGACGATGCTCTACGAAGAAGAATCCTGGCCTTTCAACGTTCTACTATCTCTAGAAGACCGAAGGATCTCCCTTGGAGTCAAGGAGTGACTCTCCTGCTTGGCAGGCACCAAAATTACTGAACTACGGTTGCAAACTTTACCGCTCCCGCCGGAGCCTAAAGTCCCTGCGTCCCCTGAAGCAGATTTCCTGACCTCTCGTCGGCCATTTCGAGTCCCCAGTGAAGCTGTGGCATCTGGACCCCACGAGTGACGAGGAACAGCAATACCAGGGAACCGTGCACTGATTTTGAGTGCAAGCCCTAATCTTCGTCCTACGAATTTGTGCTTTGGACCACATGTTGTCCAAGTCCTGAGCAGGTTTAGTACCGAAGATCAGCGGCCTACCCCGTCCCGAGTGACCGTGTGCGGTTGGTAAACTTTTCCTGCAAAGGCGTCTTCGCAGTTGCTTGCCCGTTGGCTAGTAACTCTCCAGAAGACTTCCACATCAACTTCAAGGGCTTGCCTGGTTGCTCTGGGCCTGCCCTCACTTACCCTCGCTGGGTAAGTCCATCAGACCTTGCTGGTCTGCACCATTGCCAATCTTCACTCTACACGAGACTTGCAGTTGCCAAGGTTTGTTGGCTCCAATACGGGTGCCGACACCGTCATCAGCTGCAGACGTTGTGGAAACCTCAGAAGGCAGCTGCTGGTCATCTTCGATCCCTCCTGGTCCTCGTGAGCGAAGAGTCAAAACACCATCATCGACCTGAAGAGATGCGACAGCTGTGGTCATCCATCTTGCTGGCCACCGGTCACTGGCAAGTGACTCTGAACTCTGTCCCCTCAATTTCTAGGTCTTCTGCAACTCCAATCCATCGTCGGATTCGAACGGACACCTCTCCAGTCATCACGAGCAGCAAGTCTTCAAGGATCTCCATTGAAAACAGCATCGCGACCCCACACCAAAGGACACCTATGCACCTGGCTTCCCTGGGTGAGGTAAATCGTGCACTCCGGTGCCCAAGTGTGTGTTGGCCCTCGAAATACTTACCCTGTAAGTTGCTTGCTTGTTGACTTTTGCGAAGTGCCCTAGAACTGTAAAATACAAACCGCGACATTTGCCATTGAAACGTTTTGAAAACCCGCGTGTGTGTTTAGACACTGCACGCGCCTCCTGTGGGCTGATTACTTACCTGCTAACACTGCAGAAGTGAAGCCCCAGCGATTCCCAAGGCCCTAGGCCTCTTCATTTTGCAAGTCGAGTTTGTTACATCATTTTTTTAGTATATGGTCTGGTACGCCCCTGGGGCTAGAGCCATATTTGTGCTTAATTTATTGAGAACTGTTGATCTTTTGAATGTTTACCTGGCTCTAATCTCATAAAGAGATTAGTAGAGTATATTTAGAAATAAATATATATATATATGATATATATACCTGTGTGGTGTCTTTTCATTTGGTAATTCAAGAGATTATAAGGTAAAACAAGCTGCTTTACATTCCTCAGAGACTTAGCCTGAAGGTTGCTCTCCACAGCTACCACTAGGTTAGCTTTCTTTAAAAGGTTGTCTTTAAACTTATCTACCAAGAGTCGAATTGGACTGGTGCAAGGTGGCCACTATAACTAGTGTCCAGCATATGCCAGGCCAACTTCTCACAGTGGTCCTGAGGGGAATTGCTTCTGGGTACCTGGTGGCATGATCCACTACCACCAGGATAAACCTGTGCCCAGATGCTGTTGGAGGGTCAAGGGGACCAACAATGTCAATCCCTACCCTTTCAAAGGGTACCCCCACCACAGGTAGTGGTATCAGGGGGGCCTTTGTTGTGCCACCTGACTTGCCGCTGGCTTGGCAAGTGACACAGGAGCGACAAAACTCCTTGGTGTCCTCTGACATGTGTGGCCAATGGAAATGTGGAACAAGCCTATCCCAGGTCTTGTTTTGGGCCAAGTGTGCTGCCAATGGGATATCATGTGCTAGGGTCAAGAGGAACCCTCTAAACTTCTGAGGTATTACCAACCTCCTGGTGGTTCCAGGGGTAGGATCTCTAGCCTCAGAATATAGGAGCCCCTCATCCCAATAAACTTTATGGGACCCACTAGCACTCCCAGCAGCCTCAGCAGCAGCCTGCTGTCTGAGGGGTTCAAGAGAGGGGCAGCACTGTTGCTCCTTACTCAGATCTTCCCAGGAAGGTCCCCCTGCCCCCAAGAACTCAACCTGATCAGGCTCAAGTCCCTCTTGGGCAGTTCCTTCTTCAGGATCTGCTTCTCTTCCCTCAGGAGGGGAATCTGAGATCTGAGACAGAGGGGAAGGCACCGCCTTAACCCTACTGCTCCTCCTCTTGGGTAGCATCTGGTCCATAGTTTCAGGATCCAGAGCTGGTTCAGCTTTATGCATTTCGGCCTGTGACCTGGTCACAGCAAATACCTCTGCAGGTATGCCCAACATCTCAGCATGAGTCCATAACTCTACTTCAGACCAGGCTGAAGTCTCTAGATCATTGCACAATAGACATTCGACAGGGAGGTCTGCACTGACTACTACCTTCTTGAGGCCAGTTACCCCTCCCCAGGAGAAATTCACAACTGCCAGACTGTGGTTGGTCCTGACATTGCTTGCATTAGTAACCTGGTACATTTCACCCAGGATGATCTGCTCAGGGTCTACCAGATCCTCTGCCACCATGGTGACACTAGCACCAGTGTCCCTGAATGCCAAAGCCTCTTTGCCATTTATTACAGGCTGCTGTCTGTATTTGCCCAGATTCCTGGGGCTCACTAGGAAGGACATATCAATGTCTCCCTCACAAACCAGCAATGCCTGAGTGGGTACTCTGACTAGGCCAGAGTCCTCTTCAGAACCCGGGGTCAACCCTACTACACCCTTATTCTGATTACCACCTCCACCAGTAGCTGCACTAGGGGGAACAGTTGCCTTAGGAGCAGGAGTGGTGGTGGTTTGGTCTTTTGACTTGTTACAAACAGAAGTCCAGTGTCCTTTCTACTTACAGAATTTGCACCAGGGCTTCTTTTGGCCTTTTCCCTTTGTAGACTGTGAATCCCCACTAGATGCAGATTTTTGGGGCCCTTGTGAAGACTTCTGGTCTTTTGCCTTATCCCCACCCTTCTCAGAGCCTTTAGGATCCTGCTTCTTAGTGTCACACCCTTGGTTCTGGGTTTTCTGCCTCACCCTGGTTCTGACCCATTTGTCTGCCTTCTTTCCCAATTCTTGGGGAGAGGTCAGATCAGAGTCCACCAGGTACTGATGCAACAACTGGTTCTGGCAATTATTAAGGATCTGTTCTCTCATGATAAGATTATACAATCCCTTAAAATCAGTAACTCTACTACCAACCAGCCAACCCTCCAGAGCCTTGGTTGCACAATCAACAAAGTCAGTCCAGTCCTGAGTATGTGCTTTCCGGGTATCTCTGAACTTCAACCTGTACTGTTCAGTGGTTGAGCCAAACCCATCTATCAGTGCACTCTTCAGGACTTCATAATCATCCGCATCCTCTTCTCTAACAGTGAGGAGCTTGTCTCTTCTTTTATCAGAAAAGGAGAGCCACAAGATTGCTGCCCACTGTTTCTGGGGGATTTGTTGTACCTTACAGGCCCTCTCCATAGCAGTTATCCACTTGTGGATATCATCCCCACTCTGGTAGGGAGGAAAAACCTTGGACAGGTTCCTATGGTCTGGAATGTAATCTCTGCCTCTAGGGCCACTGTTGCTGCCACCAGGGGGTTCTAACCCCTCTTTTTTAGAAGCTCTCTGGAGCTCAAAGGCTTCTCTATCTAAGGCCAACTGCTTGGTTCTGAGGGCAAGTCTTGCTTCCTCATACTGGAGCAGTTTGTACCTTCTTTCAGAGGAGGTCTCCCTTCTATTAGAGTATGAGTTCCTCTGTTGGACAGATTCTCTGTCAGAGTGATATGAGTGGTTAGATTCCCTTGAAGGGGACCTAGGCCTCTCTTCCACTCTGTCAGCTCTCTTAGGGAGAATTCCTATGTCATTTTCAGACCCATGTGAGTCTGGCCCTTCAATCACAGACTCCAGGTCATCTTGATGTTCATCATCTGACCCAGAGACTATGGCTGACCCACCCCCTGATCCAGATCCACTAGCTCCTAGAGCTAGTCTAAGATCATCTGCTATCAGTAGATTTATCAGGTGTAGTGTGGAGAGACTCTGTCCTAACCCCAGGTGTCTTGCAACACACATGTCCTTCAAGTCAAAGAAGGTCATGTCCTTATACTGAGGTTGGGTGGACCCACTGGCTCCATCCCTTGAGGACATTCTAGTGTTGTGCAGTGTTGTACTACCTACACTAGTTTGTGGCCTACTGATCCTAGCTTGAGCTGTTGCAAGGGTGTGCTATCCCTTCTCCAACAGCTCTAAGTTCAGTAGAACATATTGATACTAAACTTGACTTTATATGTACCTTGAGTACCTTTAGTGGTTTTCAGTTAGTAATTCAAATAGAGATTTTCTGGTAAAACAATGTCAAGCTGGAATCCCACACTCTGCCCACCAATGTGAGAAGTTGGCCTGGCATATGCTGGTCACTAGTTATAGTGGCCACCTTGCACCAGTCCAATTGGACTCTTATGGTAGATAGGTTTAAGACAACCTTTTAAAGAAAGCTATCCTAGTGGTAGCTGTGGAGAGCAGCCTTCAGGCTAAGTCTCAGAGGAATGTAAAACAGCTTGTTTTACCTTATAATCTCTTGAGTTACCAAATGAAAGGACACCACACAGGTATATATATCAAATATATATGTATTTATTTCTAGACACACTCTACTAATCTCTTTATAAGATTAGAGGCCAGGAACACATTCAAATATCAACATTTCACAATAAGTTAAGCACAAATATGGCTGGGGCCCTAGGGGCGTACCAGACCATATACTAAAAAAGAGGTTTAGGAAAGTCGACTTGCAAGGGGACAAGGCCTAGGGCCTGTAGAATCGCTGGGGCTTCACTAATCCACCCAAGGTAGGTAAGTAAGAGACCCACGGGAGACGCGGGCAGTGTGAGAACACAGCCGCGGGTTCCCTATTGATTTCAATGGAGCAAGTTGCGGTTGGATTTTTAAAGTTTTAGGGTACTTTGAGGAAGTCTACAAGCAAGCCACTTACAAATTAAGTAATTCGAGGGCCAACACACACTGGGCACCGGAGTGCACGAATTACCTCACCCTGGGAAGCCGGGTGCATAGGTGTCTTTTGGTGTCGGGTTGCGTCGCTGTTTTCTATGGTAGCCAAAGAAGATTTGCTGCTTGCGAAGACTGGAGAAGTGTCCGGTGGAATCCAAGGCTGGATTCACAATGAAGAAGATCTTAAAGCAGAAGGGACAGTGTTCACAGTCACTTGCCAGTGACCCGGGGCCAGGAAGATGGATGCCCACGGATGTCGGGTGATTTCAGGTAATCAAGGGTGTTTTGATTCTTCGCCCACGAGGCACAGGAGAGATCGACGATGACCAGCAGCTGGATTTAGAGTGTCCCTTGATGTTTGCAGCTGACTGAGGTGTCAACAACCGGATTGGAGCCAACAAGCCTTGGCAACAGCAAGTCTTGTGAAAAGTGAATAAAGTCAATGGTGCAAACCAGCAAGGTCTGAGGGACTCACCCAGCAAGGGTGTGTGAGGGCAGGTCTGGAGCAACCAGAAGAGCCCTTTGGTTTGATAAGAAAGTCTTCAGGGGAGCCACAAGCCAATGGGCAAGGGATTGCATAGGCACCTCGTGAGGAAATGCTTTACAAGAGCCCACGGTCACTCGGGATGGGGTAGGCCTCTGATTTTTGGTGCACAACCTGCTGGAGGCTTGGGCCACAAATGGTTCAAAGCACAAGTTCATAGAATGTCGTGAAAGTGTTGCACTTGACAATAGTGCTTGGTACCTGGGTATTGCTGTTCCTCGTCACTCGTGAGGTCCGCTTGCCACAGCTTTGCTGGGGACTCACAATGTGCGTCGAGAAGTCAGGAAATCTATTTCTGGGGCTGCAAGGACTTCAGACTCCAGCGGGAGCGGGAAAGTTTGCGACTGTTGATTCAAGTTTTTGGTGCCTGCCAAGCAGGGGAGTCACTCCTTGACTCCAAGGGAGATTCTTCCATCTTCCAAAGGTAGTGGAACATCGAAGGACCAGGATTCTTCTTGTAAAGCATCATCCAGGGATATCTAGTTTGCAATGGCAAGGGTTCCCTAACTTATACTAAAAGGAAGGGAGGGACCAGCTCTATGACCACTCCTCTGGGAGGGTCAGGGGAGTGGGTGGTCACACCCACTTCCCTTTGTCCAGTTTCAGGCCAGAGCAGGGGCAGGTAGCTCTGAACCGGTTTGAGCTGGCATATGCACACAGGAGCCTACTGCTCCCCCTGTGCAGGACTTCAAAGCACTCTAGGAGTGCACCCACCCAGCCCCAATACACTAAATCCTGTCTGGAAGGTGGTGACACCTCCCTGTAACAGGATGCCTATTGTTGGGCCTCTTCCACTGCGAGTTTCAGTCAGCAGCAGGAGGGCAGCCCAGTGTCTGTGCTGGTGGCATCCATTTTGTGATGCCAGGGCTCTTTCAGATTTCTACCGTGTTTCCACAGTGGGTACATATCGTCCCCTCTAGAAGGGTGGGATCATACTCCCACGCCAGTTACTGGTGTGGGGGTATGATTCCAAGTTGTTTGACACCAAACACGACATGTTTTGATGCAGTCATTCCAAAGTTAGCATTTACCGGTAGGCTATAATGCACTTAAGAGTATATGGTTTAACCGCATCCACAAACAGCCACAGAGTATACACTCTGCCAGCTGCAGAAGGGCCCTGCCCAGGCAGAGGCACCCCCTCACATTGTAAACCAAACACCCTGCCCTCAGGATTGATAGGGCCTGCCTTAGGGGTTACTGATAGGCTTATATGTGTGTGTAAGGTGAGATATAGGAACCTATACCTCAGTGAGGAGTGCTAACACGACCTCACCCAGGCTGCAGTAGCAGGCCTGTGGTGTCAGATTTAGTCTGCTTCCCAGAGGTGGCATAATACATGCTTCAGCCCCTGGTAGACCTGTGAAGTACCTATGCCCTTGGTACCTAAGGTGCCATATACTAGGAGCTCATAAGGTACCACAGTATCCAATCACTAGTGCATCTAATATGCACTCCAAGTTGTTTAGAGAGAACAGATAGACTGGGGTCCTGATTAGCAGGGACCCAGCCAGACTATAGCCAGAAACCAGTGTTAACATCAGAAAAAAAGTGGGGGCAACATAAGTGCAGATCCTACTCTCCTACAGTCCCTACTTGGACAACGGTGCAAACCATTGCCAACTAGAGACCCCCATTTCTAACAGCAACATGTTTTCTTTCATCTTCTGCATCCTCCAATAGTATTTCAGTGAACTTGGAATAAGCAAACTCCCCATCTTCTCATGTCCATACAATGTTCAATAGATGTTAGACCTTAGAAGGATACATAGTCTACATTTCACGGTCCAGGCTATTCTTCTCGAGTCATCTGTCCTGTTCCCTCCTCTCCTCCCATTTAGAACTTCACTATCAGTAGTCTAATACAAAACAAATGCCTATTTACTAACAAAAAGCTTATAGGAAGTTAAAACATCTGCAGCAAAAGAGAAAACATCTTGTGGAAAATAACGATTCAACGTAGAAGACAGGCCTTTCAATGTTAATGCAATAATTTCAATTAAAATAGCATTGACAGTTAGGCTTGTAAGCCAAGACGTGTAGTTGAAGTCTGTGTATTGATATAGAGAGGGCGAGAGTTCTTTAAGGTTGGACTTGTTTAGAGGTTGTGGGGAAAGTATAGTTAATCAATGATTACTGCATAAGACCAACAGGGCCGGACTGGGAACCAAAACCGGCCCTAGCAAAGTGTTCGGCAGGTCCCCCGAGGAGTTGGGGGTGTGGCCGTGCTGTTTGCCATGGCCGATTTTGTTACAGAGGCCGATATTGCAGCTGTGCTGCAAAAGTGGCCCTGTAACAAAAACGGCCCCCCAGGGGCCCAAAACAGGCCTCCTCCCTGGCAGCCCACTGGGGAAATGCCCAGTGCCCGCTATGGCCAGTCCGGCCCTGAAGACCAGTGCTTAATTTGCAAAAGAATGAGTTCTGGAGTCCAAAGCTCTGCTCAGGAGCCCACAGCCAGCACTATTTCATGTTGGCATTACGGATACCAAGGCTGCATAGTCTAGAACCCACCTATTGCCCCTTTAATCTACTACCAGACACTACCAGCCCCTTTACCTCACTCTTGCTGGTTCCTGCTTTCTCCCTTTGTGACGTTTTTTCCGTATTTTTCTGCCTCTTTCTTTCCCCTTTGTGTGTTTTCTCTCTTTTGACCTCGTTTAAAATCCGCTGAGTAAAATTAAGTTCCAGCCGCCAAAAATGAGTGCCTGTAGGTCCCACCGGCATCCACCAGCTCATATTAAGTACTGTGTAAGACATATTTGTGTGATGTACCTGAAGGTTGTACACGTGAGATCAACTTGCTCCCTATTTAAGGCAGCCCTTTCCACAAATACAAAAGTGTGTATGGTACTGTTCCTCCCCCAAAGTTGTACTGCCTGTCAGTTCTGAGAATTCCAATAAGTGAGTGCTACAAAATTCTACTTTTTTTATTTTGTTGTTTTTGTAAACCGCTCATTGTCCTACTGGTTGCTGAGTTGTATAAGCCTACAATTGGGTGGTTACCCCATTTGTTTAATCAGTCCCAAACATGCAAATGTCTGGCCTATGATCGTTCAGCTTTTGATTTAAATTTGGATCTTCATTCAATTTTGAAATTTGAAGATTACCTCTTTCATCCAGCACTGGACATTTGTGTATGTATCCATCATGCAGTTAGGGTGCTTATTTTTTTTTTGTTGGCTTTTGTAGAGTCAGATGTGTTTTTTTTCCTAGCCACCTCAAACATTTTAAATCAGGACCCCACCTACCACAAACATCTGTTTCTAAGCTAAAAAAAAACATATCTTCTGGAAAAGGGGAAACACAGCAGTTCTGGCATTTGGCACCATCTAGTGGTACAGCCGTGTTAACTTCCCCCTCAATAATAAATAGAGGGCAGGCAGGCTTCAAAGTCTATATATAAATTTTTCAGCATGAGCGTGGGGCCCTAAAAAATGACTAGGCTTGGGAAATAAAGCACTTTTACCCCTCCCCTTGCTTCTGGCGGCATCGGAGTCGTAACACTATATATCGTCAGTGTAATCAGCAATCATGTCAATTTCATTACTCTGCCTTGTATGTGAGGGGTTTGGGGGGGGGGGTAATACAATTTTATTTGACCTCTGCACTGGAGTCATAAACGTGTGAGCGTACAATTGTCAGTATAGTTGTTCTACATAACGTTATTTGACCACTCTTACTTTCACTGACATGCCATATATAAACCTATGTGTCTATATCTACATATGTTATATATGTATATGCGCACACATGCGTGAGCATGTCATTGTTTTCAACGAAGCAGCATCAAGTGAATCGAGTTATTATTAACCTTTCTAATCTCAAAGCATAGCAGAGCCACAATGCAGTCCTCTGTGAGCTACGTTTTAGTGCATGTAATTGAGTCACGTCTTTTATTTGAAGGAAAGCGCAGAAGTACTGAGCTGGGGAGAGAAGCAGATGCCCTCTAAGTGACCTTTGCGCGAGATAACAAGAATGTGATCCCCAGTGGTGTAGTGCGAAGGTCACCTTCACAAAGCAAGTGTCTGGTAATGATTTAATGGCAGCCAAGCATAGAATATCAGTTAAAGCAGAGCTAATGCTGGAAAATGGTGGATCCTCATTTATCCGAAGCTGTGTAGATCATGACAGAAGTTTCTGTAACTAAAATATCCCAGACTCCATGCTCACAAATCATCGCACAGCTAATAGCAGAGCTCACTCACAATGAGAAATTGCAAACCTGAGGACAGAGGTATGAAAACATTATACGATCACAAATGCTTCGATTCAGCACTTGTGACAGTAAAAAAAGACTTTTTCAGCTGTTCTCATCCCATTTTAGGAGTCAGAAAGATTATCTGGCTCTTAAAATGTGATTCTATATCTGGAAAGAGCTTGTTGTAGGCGTTCCTTCCAAATATAAATCGGTATGCTGCGTATCAATGTTTCATAACCAAAATCCAGTCAGAAAACATTGAAAAGTTACAGAGATCTCAAAGGAGGTGGCAACCCATTTGCAGGGGGGTTTTCTTAGAACCTAGCACTCCTTCACCTTTGTGAATTAAAACATTTTTGCAGTACAGCTGCAAACTTTCAAACCCACAAAAAAGAAAGCTTTTTTTTCAAACGTAGACCTATTTCCTTTAAGGACCCATAGTGAGTCACAATTTGCTATCTATCTCATTAATATTGATTAGGTTTGGACAGATTGCGAACTACTGCAGTTTGGAATTTTATAACCAGACCTATTATAGATACATCGGTTCCTACAATTCTTCACTAGTGGCAAAAATACTGGTCACAATTCGCAGCTAGTATTTTGCAAACAGTTATTCTTACATCTTGCCCCTGGTTCTCACAAAATAAAGACATCTGTTATAGAAAGACATTGTCAGTCAGTCGACTCAATAACAGTGCCACAGTCTGCTATGGACAGACATTGTTAGTAAGTCAAAGCAATCTTTATTCGGCTAGAAACAGCCATAAAAGAACATAATCAGATCAGTACGCAGCATCAATTAAATTATCTAAAACCACAATATAGTTGTACAAATGAAATGATAGCACTACATGATTGAAAATACTTGATCGAATAATCTAATACAAGTCACAAGGACTATCAATACGGCTGTAATAAAACATTAGGAACAAAAAAATAAAGCATATTCTATTTTTGTAAATCTCAATAGGTAGAGCCTTACAGAGTTCACAGCCCTGATTTTTAAATTTTCCTTATAGTAATAGCACTCTTTATACAATTTAAATCAGCATGGCAGATATCTGCTGTGTCTAGCTTCTATAAAAATATCAATGCTAGCGTATTTGATCTAATGTTCGAGTGGCGAAGAATTGGAGCCAAAAACAAGTACAAATTCTAAACATTCTCTTGACATACACAAACCCTGGTATACAATGCCAATTATCAAATATCAAACATTGTGTGCAAATATATAAATGGAAGATAGGAGACAGAGTGATGGTGAAAAAACCTGGAATGATAAAGAAAAGACGCTCAAGGGGCCCGATTTACAGAACTAACTTAAGACAAAATCCTAAACTTACTACCATTTTGGTATTCACAGAAGGCACCTACTCATTTTGGTATTCACAGAAGGCACTTACACATCACTGAGAAAGTGCCCTCTGTGAATACCAACATGAGTAAGTGCCTTCTGTGAATACCGAAATGAGTAAGTGCCTTCCGTGAATACCAAAATGAGTAAGTGCCTTCTGTGAATACCAAAATGGTAGTAAGTTTAGAATTTTGTCTTAAGTTAGTTCTGTGAATCAGGCCCAAAGTTTGTGGGGCCATTTGTAATAACCTCTCGAAGAAAAAAATTGGTTATTATAAATTCTGGTGATGTCGAGAACATGTCCAGGTTGGTGAAAGAGGAAAATGTTGGATATCAAAATGTGCCAAACTGGAATTATACCAATAATGGTTCAAATGACACTGGAAATCGTGATGGCAGGAAGGTTAAGAGTCAAACCAGGGGAGCATAAATCCTATGTAATGATTGTGTGGTAAAAGGGAAATTAGCTTTAATTTCTTAAGTAGGTTTACCGTTATGTGGTGTTTCAGTTTGTATGACATCACATTTAGGTACGATATATAATTACTTAATGTTTATGCCTCATTGGGGATTTTGGATTCTTATGTCTCAGTCTAAGTTTTTATGACATTACATTTAAGTATGATGTACGATTACTTCATGCTTAGGCCTCATTGGGGATTTTGTATTCATATATCTCAGTATAAGTTTTTATGCAATTTTACTCCTTATGTTGACTTTATTTTTTTTGTTTTAATTTTAGATCATCTGTTTGGTTGATTGTAAAGGGGAAAGATGTGTCATCACTTGTGCTAGAATTGTCCAACTGCAATGGGTGGAATGCCAAACATATCATCTGGTGATGTAATGGGATTCCATGTAATTGAGGCTTATGGAGTTGAGTGATTAGAACAGGCAGTTGAGAGTTTATCGCTGCCTGAATGGGTTGGAGGTATCTGCTGCTAGCTAAATAAATACTACTGAAGCTAAACAGTGGTGGAGTCATCTGTTTAACTTAATACTGCCAAAACCTCGTGGGGTCCATTGCCCTTCCTGCTTCTAGCAAATCTTCCCATGCCTTATGTCTCATTTCTTTCTTGCATTTTTCCAAGGCGTGTTTATAGGTATGGTAGGTTTGCTTTATTTCAAGAGGACATCGGTGTTTGAACGTAGGGCAGATCAAAGCTGTTTATGGGTAGCTGAACAGGTAGCATTAAACCACCTGAAGCCTTTTACCACAGCTCCAACAGTTTTCAGTGTTAACATTTCCGAGGCAGACATACCATTTTCGTTTAACTATTTTGAATACTATGTAGGTCGGACCCGATTGACAGACATGTTAAAAAGTACCCCTGGTTTGCATCAACAAGTTTAGTGATGAATGCTTCTGGGGACACCTTGTTCCATTTTATTCTTATACTCACAGTTTGTAAGCTTTCCATTCGGATCTGCCTTATCCATAATTATGTTCAAGGAAGTAGTGAGAGGATTATGATCAATACTTACTAACAATTTCGAATTCCTTGAAAAGAGAACAGAGTTCAAAGAACACAAGTATAAAATCAGTTTTGCTCCTATTCATACTACTATTGTAAGTTGGTATATTTTGAGTATCCATCTAATGCCGCCGTCCATAAGGGATTATGATGCAGTTCTGACTGACCAACAGTTTCCCTCGCCGGTTTAAACTCCGATCGCCGTCATCCTAATGAGGTGGTCGGAGTTTAAACCTACCATGTTGGTTGGAAAGCCTCCAACCAACCGTCTGAGGCTTTCCGACCGACATCGTAATTAGGTCCTTTATGTTTTATGTATAAGCTATCCTCCCTATGTTACAGCCTAACCTGTGGGACATCTTCCAAAACAATAATAGAGGGCGTGCAATCAGGTGGTAAGGTGTGCTATTACAATAATATAACTCCTGAGTCTTTATAGTAGGATTATCATGTGGTCTCTGCTTGTCCTGTCCACCAGAGTTCAAAGACGCATTCACATTTAAGCCTGGAAGTGGGGTATTCTTTGCTTGATTTATAACTGGAGTGAGGTGCCTTGATGAACATGATGGCTTTTCCATATGATTGGGTCCTCTAAAGCCCTGCTTATTAGAAGGTGTCATTGGGTGTATCATAGATGGTATAGTTTCAGCTAAGTCCCTCAATTTAAAGTCGACTTTCTGACAAAAGCCTACCATAACTTGTTCAACCTTTCGTAAAAAATTAGAATAGAGATCCATAGCTTGTTTCCAAATATTCTTATTATCCTCTAAGCTTATATTTCCATAGTGGACCTTAACCACGCTCCCTTCTTCTGTATTAGGACTCTTTGTTGTTTTCTCTGTCAGGGTTTGGACTGAGATATCAAGAGTCAGACGTTGTCTCAGCTGGTGCTTCACCACATCCCCTTTACTCTTTTTTTTCTTTGGGGGTGGGGTGAATAAGCTCACGGGCTAGCGTCTACTTCAGTCTCCGTGTCAGGAATTATGATTGAATCTTGATGGGATGGAGAGATTTCTCGTGTAGGTGGATTCTCCAATGAGATAGTGCCCGGTCCAGAGCTACGCTCAGTTGCATGATTTGAAGTTTCTGCATTTCTGATCATAACTCTGGATTCAATAGGCAGTGGATTTCATTGTCGCCTAACAACATCTATTCTTTCGTCTACGGGTTCAATTTTAGATGCCAGGACACCCATAACAGAATTCAAATAGTTTGTATAATGGTACCTGTTGTTTTTGGCTCCTCTGCTCTGCCTGTTTTGGTGTTTGATCCCATGGCTTTTCTCTTCCCCATTATGAGCAGGCAAAAAGTGAAAACAAAAATAGAAATAAATATTGTACCTTAAATTGGACATTGAGGTTTCCGGGGCCCTGAGGGGTGGCCCAGCCCGGCCTCCTCCGGACACTTAGGGGCAGACGGGACCGATCTTGGCCTGGTCTTGGTCCGGGCGCGTGCCCCGGCACAGCACGTGCTGCGGGGATCCTAATTGCCCTTTAAAGTGCTCACTGATGCTTCCAGCTGTAGTCCCCGCCTTCAAAGCAGGGAGGTCTGGGGATTGAAGTCCTGGTCCATGCCCGACATGGTCAAAATAACTTGACAGGTAGTGGGCAGATTCTTGTCACCATTACCAGGGTTAGGATATTCCTGGCAGATTTGAGATACAAAACCAGAGTTCTCAGCCTTTCTTGGTGATATTAGCAGTCTGTCACTCACAAGCCACAGAAATATTCTCAAACTACCCGAAGAGACAGCAATTATAATTTTAAACATTCATTAGAAGTATACCATAAGAAAAACTTATAAATTCCCCACACCCATTATCTTTATATAATGATTATAGAAACATTGATCCTTCCTCATAGCATAAGCACTCTTTATTCTTTAAATAAATATTGTGCTGGAAAACCACAGCAACAACCATGTCTGTCCTTCAGGTATACTGGGGATTGGCTTTATAAATGTTTATTCTTCAATATGGAAATTCTCCTAAACCTCCTGCAATCAATGAACACAAGCTCGTGAAGATTCAATACAATTTTTCATTTTAAGCATCAGATTAGCAAATGCTGTGACTGTGTTAGTACTCATAATGCATCATCTGTTCTCTGCATTGAGGTAAAGAAGCACCTGGGTTACATGTATTCATTACAAGTGGCCGGTAACCTTTGGATGGCCCAGAAATTGCAGTTACTGGGCCCATTATATTTATAAATTGTGTTTTTTCACTCAGAGATTTTATCTACTAGAAAGAGCCGAAACCTTTGTCTGAAAGATCAGAGGGAAACTTATGGGAATCAGTGTGGAAATACAAATTCTAGGTCAGGGAAACCAAAAGCAGCCCGGGGAAAAATGCCCTAAATGCCCATTCCTTGCTCTATTCTTTCTCTTCCATCCATTAATTCCATTCTTTGTTAGGTCGAGCCTGCTCGACTTTTAGTAAGGGGTTTTTAGGTCTCGCCTGAGACAGCGCTTTAGCGCTGCTCTCGCGAGAGCTTTTGTAAATGGGGATCTGGAAGTGCAAACGAGTGCTTTCAGGCCTCCAAATACAGTGCATGTGCGTCGGCCGGGCGCGCGCACCATTTGGAGGCCTGAAAGCACTCGTTTGCTTTCACTTTCGCGGGCCGCACGGTCGCTTTGATGTGATCGCGATCGCGATTACTTTCACACATGCACATACCCTACCACGGTCTGTCATTCCCTCGTGAGTTTAGCAGAGTGCACTTCCACCAGCTTGCTAATGCATTTGCTCTTGCAGCTTTAAATAATCATTTTGACTGTGCTCTGCATTGTAAAATGAAGGTTCTACTAGAATTGTTTTATTGGAGTATGTAAGTTGTGCTGTGAATTATCTTCACTTTTTAAATTTCCCGCAATCACTTTTTGTTACACTGCACCCTTCTTCTTGTGTCACAATTCAGGACAAAAAGCATGTTGCTTTCGATTCTCATTCCAAAAATAAATTCAAGCTATGCAAATGGGCAACTGAGGAACACATTTTGAGTGGAATATAACTTTTATTAAACCCAGAACTTGACAAATGATTCACGACTCATTTCCATAACTCGTGAATTCAGTAACTTATGCTTATTTGCTTGAGAACGCGATATCCTTTTGATGTTTGCTCTTTTTTCTCTTTCATGCAATCGCCATTGTATAAAATTATTTAAAATCATTACTAGACTGCAGACCCACAATACATTCAATGCTTAAACTTCAGGCCTCCAAATACAGTGCATGTGCGTCGGCCGGGCGCGCGCACCATTTGGAGGCCTGAAAGCACTCGTTTGCTTTCACTTTCGCGGGCCGCACGGCCGCTTTGATGTGATCGCGATCGCGATTACTTTCACATACGCACATACCCTACCACGGTCAGTCATTCCCTCGTGAGTTTAGCAGAGTGCACTTCAACCAGCTTGCTACTGCATTTGCTCTTGCAGCTTTAAACAAGCATTTGCAATGCAATAGGTCTCGCAGTTACACGAGTTAAAGCTATTGGCATTGTAAATGACAATGCCAATAGGCATTGTTATTTGCAATGTCAATAGCTCAAAATCGCGTAAATGCGAGACCTAATGCATTGAAAATGCTTGGTTTTTTAATGTCATCATTTTGTCTTAGCTCATCAGATTTATTACACTGAACCCCATGTCTGTTATGCGGATTTAACACAAATTCTTCTTCAAACACATACCCAGAGGCGTAGCTTCAGTGAGCATGTTTTGGGTGTTACACCCCCCCCCCTAATAAATATATTTTCAAGTAAATAATTGGGTACAGGCTCTTCCAGTCTGGTTTGGTGAGGTGTCTGTCGGATTTCACCAGGACTTTACATACACACAGACAAAAACGCTTACACACTCTCTCCATCTCTCTGTTTTGAAAGTCTTGAAAAATGTTCGATACTTTACAAAGTATTGTGATGTCTTTCCATTAGTACCCCGAAAATCGCATTCCTCTCCCTTTTCACTGCCCCTCTCACCCACCCTTCTTGCGATATAATGTATTTTAGCATTAAATTGTTGTAGAATCTGAAACTCCCCCCCCCCCACCTTACCGACCAAGCTACACCCCCTGAACATTTCAGACAGTAATTTACTGCTGGCGCCACTTGAACATATGCTCGTCGATAGCACTTCACACCGTTTACAGCCCATTCACTGGCGAGACGCTGCTTACTTGGGAAACGCACGATAGCATCTCTCCACGGGAAACAGGCAGCCACATTGTAACACTTGCACACATACCTCCTTTTCGATTCAAGGAGAGCAACAAACGGATACTTTTGAAATTTGGGCACTTACATATGGTTGCTTAACGAACACAGGTGCATTTCATTATATTTATATCTTTTTGGTCCTTTATGTGTTCTGGTTACCGTACTAAAATATAATCATTTACTTTATCTTGCACAGTGTAAAACAAATCTAATTCAGGGTTCATACAATCCTGGCAACACGCATTTAATTTCCGTTTGCCATTTTCTCCCAAGACAGCAGCCTGTCTCTATTCCCTGAGGAGACGTCACCGAATGCCAGCAGAGGCAAGGACTAAATACAATGATAATAAAACCAAGCATTTGCAATGCAATAGGTCTCACATTTACGTGAGTTTGAGCTATTGGCATTGTAAATGACAATGCCTTATATTTATGTTTTGGTTTTTAAAGCATAAAATAAAAGGCATTGTCATTTACAATGCTAATAGCTTAAACTAATGTAAATGTGAGACCTATTGCATTGCAAATGCTTGTTCTAGGTGCTACCAGAGGCTTTTGCTGGCCTCAAGCTTGCGTGCATGTGCGCGTGAACGCGCACAGCCGTCATCTGTCTTTTCTCCATCACGGATAACACGGGTAATTAAGCGCATCGCGACCGCGATCACTTTAACTCTCGGCGTCCGCGTGGCCAATGCTTTTAGCGGGCGCTTGTTTATTTTAAATCTCCCACGTCCCTGTCCTAAAATGTTGGCATGTATGGACATTGGAGGACGGCAGGATGTTGCACAGATAAACACGGCTTTGTTGTGGTTTGGAAAATGTGCATTTTGAAACTTTTATTCAAACTGGCCATCCGCTGTGAGGAGCGAAAACGCAAATGCTGTGCCCGAAAGTAAACCTAGTCACCACTGTTTCAGGACAGCTGCGGCTGATTACGCTTGTAATTGCATTTTTCTTCCCCCCCCCCCCCTACATTTCCACACTAGAACGGAGTGCGGAGTGCATCCTGTCGATTCCAAGGCGGCACCAACCTTCTGTCATGTGATGTTACGTGCCTTCGTTTCACAGGAACAGATGCTTGAACGTGTAAATGCTACATATTGTTTATGATGGTCAACTCGTAAACACTGAATTTATTAAGTAATTATCAGGGTTTCAAAAGTGAAGCAGTGAGGCTAGGAGATGTATTCCCTGAACCTGGAATTCTTTACAGTTCAGTTCCTTAAAGTGCTATATCTCTCCTACCCTGATTAATTTATATGTGTCCTGATGAAGTCAGAGCGTCCATCTAGAAATCTGCATTTAGCTATACATGAACAAATTAACACACTTAATACCAGTCTTGCTCTCTGGACACTTTACTTCATAAAATTAAACCACAAGAAGGCCGAATTTTTACTTCTACGGAGAAAAAGCCAACTTAAATAAATAGAATGTGGTTTGAAGAAGTAAAAGCAATGCTTTCATACTCAAGCTTTACCAAGAAATCAAATGCACATGCATCTGAATTGATGCCAACCTCGATATGAATATAAACAGTAAAATCTGCTAGATCAAGGTTATGATCAATCAAATGTCTAAAACCACGTGTAAAGCAATCTGATTTGTATGCTGTCATTGAAACAATTGTCATCTTCAAACATGACAATGGGAACGCATTACTCTCTAGGAGCTCATAAAAAAAATAATCATTGGTGCTCATGAAAGCCTCCTTCAATCAGATGCCCAGCTGCCAACAGAATAACAAAGACGTAGATAATATGACACCAGAGTACTCAGCGAACCTCTGCCCACCCACTGGTAATCTTGGAGGCAAGATCTAATCCAAAACTTGCCTGTTTGACTTTCACAGCTCTGAAACTTCAACAAGCTATTTGTATCCTTTTATACACATTTCTAGTGGAACAAAGAGCCTCAGCAATAAAGAGACCTTTCAACCTGAAATCAAGAACTTCAAATCAAAGCCACTGCAGTTATATCTTTCTCAGGCGCTGCTCTCTCCCAGAAGACATCAGATAACAAAATATCGTCTTTTCGAAGGCACTTAAAGGGTTACTTTTTTAGGTTACATGAAAATATCGAACTGTTTTTCCTTTGGATTGTTTTCTTTTTCTCCCTCCAAAACCGATGTAAGGCCTTAGCCCCTCCTCCCAAACTAAGAACTTCTTTTCTCTACAGATGCCTAAAATATTCTCTGTGTTACAGCAAACAAATGATGGACGGAATGCTGACAATGCAAACTTTCTCCCCCAGTCAAAAGATCTGGGTTAAATGCATTGTTCTTTTGCCCACTACGCCACCCCAGTTTGGACCCAGCCATATGCAAATCAGTCTTGACCCTGTGCCCCATGGGAACAGTCCAGACCGAACTGCTAGGCCAGGTCCACCCTGGACCGGAAACAAGCATCCTGGGACCGGTTTCAGGGTAAGTCACCCCTCTTCAGCCAGGGTAGCTTGAATTCAGGGGCACAGTGAGCAAGGGACCCACGTCTGGGCATACCCATCCCACTTAAGGCAAAAAGTGTTACAGCAAACAAATGATGGACGGAATGCTGACAACATTCTCCCTCAGTCAAAAGATCTGGGTTAAATCCATTGTTCTTTTGCCCACTACGCCGCCCCTGTTTTGACCCAGCCATAAATATATTCTCTGCGCACTTGTATTTCTTCAATCTGTTCTTTTCCACAATCTTCTATCCTCAAAACTGCTACTCATTTGATTCTTCTGCCAATTCAGTTGCTCTCTTTGATCAAATGTGTTTCGAGACCTTTTATCTCCCTTGCTTTTTTTCTGACTTTTATTTTAACATTCTGCAGTTGCTGTGGTTCATTTAATGTATTTTAAAAAGATTCTGTCATGCTTAGTAAACATTCTTTGTAACGTGCACTGACATCCCAAAGGCACTATATAACAAGCATTGGCACAGCCAATAGGTCTTGCCTTCGGAACCTTATGTGTTTAGTTATCCAGCACAATATTCTTGGTGCAACAACATCAAGTATTGCATGGCTAAACACTTATAAGGTCCCAAAGGCGAGACCTATTGGCTATGCCAATGCTTGTTTTTCCTCTTCTCTCTTTCGCATCATGCACTCTGGTATTCTTCTTTCACTTTGGAGCTGTAGAGAGTAACAGAGGATCTAGGAGTGGGCTTAGATCCCACTCCTCTAAAGAAGTGGGATTGGGAGTTTGAGGCTGGAGAGGTCGTCAGGCAGGGTAAAGATCAGGAATCAGCTACAGGCCAGAGCAGGCAGAGCCGGAACGTTGTCTGTATGTGAACAGAAGGTGGAGAGCGGGCCAATTGAGGGATTTTGGGTGAGTGTCGAGCAAAGAGACCAAGCAGAAAATCCGACTAAAAGTGGCCTATAAATAGAGGTTGGCTGTGTGCTGTTAGTGCACGTAGAGGAAAACAATCAACATTGCTGGAAGGGAAATCATGCCCGGCACGTGCTAACCCTAGCGAGTACTTTACATGAGTTTTGATTGATAGATGTACTTGACCTGGTCATGGAACGTTCAGTATGAGCTAAGCAATTAACTTTGGCAAATATTTCAGGGTCATGGAACGTTTAGTACGACCTATGCAATTAACCTTATCGATGCTCAGGACGGCTCCTGGCTGTCATGAGTCACGGTAGTCGTGTGCTCATGACGGGCGGGAGCCGTCCGACCGTTGCCGCTCTGCCCATGCGTGGCTAATTCCCCGCCTGTGCGGGCGAATTAATTAGTGGGCGGAGTTCGGACGGCTCCCGGCCGTCATGATCACATGCCCACTGTGATTTATGACGGCCGGGAGCTGTCCTGGGTACCTGAGCGCCACACCCAGCCCCGCCCCCTCGCATCGTGGCGGAATTTGCCGCGCGTGGAAGGGGTTAACTCTGATAGTTATTCCACATGGGAATAATTGGCAGGAAAACCTGCAGCTGGCGCCAGTTCTGGAGTGTGATTAACGGACAAAGCAATTAGTTCTAATAATTGTTAACAGGTGCACCTGCCACAATTACTGGGATTCTGGAGCATTCCGGTTGGTTCTAATCAAGCAGTTTGGTTTGTAGACAGTTTAGCCAGCTGCCTGAAAAGGCCAATAGTTCCCACTATGCCACCAGGAGATAAGTGCACAGCAAACCTACACCAAGAAGTGAACATGCTAACTTGGGGAAAAAAAGCAGAAAGGGGGAAACTCACCCAGAATCACAAGCTCACAGATGGTCGTGCAGTGACTGAGGCCGTGACATTATAGTGTATTAAATATGCCAATTATGAGTAGAACCAATTTTCACATGTTCTTTGGGTCACAGCACATGCAATGGGGCCTCGTCATCAGAGTCCTAGTGTATAGAGTCAAACAACCAGCAGCATC
Source organism: Triturus cristatus (assembly GCF_964204655.1). NCBI lineage: Eukaryota > Metazoa > Chordata > Amphibia > Caudata > Salamandridae > Triturus > Triturus cristatus. The sequence continues at coordinate 1,427,092,428 of NC_140589.1, forward strand.
AGCCCACAAAAAAATCGAGGGAACCACGTAAAAAGAGACATTTTCCTATATGTCCCCCTCCTGATGAAAAGTGAGGTGCAACTCAGCAATACCTTGGCAGTTTTCATCATCTTAATCAAAAGAACCTGGGAAGGTCATCTGCATTAGAGTGGTTAGTTCCAGGTCTGTGACTCACTGCAAAGTCCATATCCTATAGGGGAAAGGACCATCTTCACAATTTGGGGTTTTCTCCCCTCATCTCCATGAGCCACCTGAGAGGTCTGTGGTCGGTTTAAACCCAGAAGTGGGTTCTAAACTGTTAGGGCCACAGCTACTTCAGTGACAACACCACAGCAAAAACCTCCCCTTCTATTGCACTTTAATGCTGCTCTTTGGGGAGGAGTACCCTGCTGATAAAGGCAACAGGAAAATCCTGACACTCATTTGTTTTGCTATGATAACACTGTCCCATTGCCATGTTCTAAACTATCTGTTTAGACCACAGACTCATTGCTGAAATTAGGTGTCTTGAGTACAAGTGCTGTATTCCGTGTTTCCTTCCGGTGGTAAAGGCTCTATGACACTTCTTAGTAGATATGACCATCTTGGGCTGCTTCTTGGAAGTCAGCCCTGTCAGGGGTGCTACAATGGTGCCATAGCCGGTCACCAGTGTCAGTATTATTAATACACCACTGGGTCAGTCCAGGTGTCAATGAGAACAGTCCAGCAAACTGCTCCAGCAATTGGTGACAGTCTCCCCGCTGCTCTGTTAGTGCAGGGGAGGACACTACTCCATCCAGTGAACCATCCTTGGGAACGCGCAAACCTGTCTGGCCATGTGTGCTTTATGGGGGGGCAATTTCCCTGAACCATTGTGGCATTGTTGCCCTTATCTGGGGGATGGACCTGAGTTTCCTGTTTGTGTGTTTGTCTACCGGCTACGTTCCACCCCATCTGTAACTTGTCAATCAGTAACCTCAGGCCTAGGTCACAGAGCCTGCCTGACCACGTATTTCTGAGTCTGGTTGATGGAGAGTTCATGACGGGTGAATTTGCAAAGAGTGATGCAGTTTCGTTTCCATGTGAAAATATATCATTATAAACATTGGAATCAAATCTATCAATATTAAAACAAATAGTTGAAGTGGATAATAATAATGAGATTGTTCTGGTGGACTGGTAGAGACTTTCCTATCACATGAAGATACTGAACCCTCCTTTTTAAGCTCAGGCTAAGGCTCAGATCAGAGGAAGGATTGCAGGCAGTCCTGGCACCACCCAATGCAGTGCTTATTTCAGCCAGAGTAAGTTCAATCATTCTAGGGATATCACTAAAACTCAGCAGGCAGTCAAGTTGCTTACTCACAAACTGGTGGCTAGCAAAAAGGAACCCATACAATTACATGATATTCACGGCGTTGTTTGCCAGCAGCACTTCAGAATCACCTCTTTGCAAGCATTAATCAGTAAAATAAACTTTGTTACCTTAGAGTCTAAAGTACAGGATAATGCTGATGGTATCTCTTCACTTCACTTTCCAAAAAGAATGAGGTGGTTGACATGTCTATGGAACACTTGGAAAACTATTCTAAAGAGAGCGATTTAAGCATCAGTGGCTTCCTGGAAGCATTGTAAGAAGGCTTGGAAGGGTCCATAATAGTATTATTCTCCTCTATTACTATAACTCAAGAAATATACTTTGTAAAAGATAAACAAAGGGTACATTGAGACCCAGCATCAACAAAACAACATGATCCTTCTAGACCACAAAACATTTCTGGCGAACTTCCTCACTTATAGTGACTAGGAGAGAATATTGGCAGAACTTTTTTTTCATATTCATGGAATTCAAATTTTAGGTCACCTTGATATATTCATAGGACTGATCAAGAAGATGGGAACTTAAACTATAATACATTGATAAGTTCAAGACTAAGAATATCAATGTATTTCTGCAACATTCATCAAAACTGATGGTCATGGTGAGAATAGAAAGAAAAAAGAGGCGTTTCGTGACTCCTTTTTCTATTTTCCTAGTTCTCCTTATCGAGAGTCATTAAGAAAAAGCCAGATAAATACTAAATAACACGCAGTAGGTGAAAGGGACATCGGGATACAATGATAGCAATGCGATCAATTACAAATGAATGTGTGGGGACTCAGGCAATTGCAGTGGGAGGTAGGGGGAATATTTAAGTTATATAAAACAGATAGCTGTAGGGGCAACCAATAGTCACCAGTCATAGAATCTGAGTAACCATGTCATACAGGGGTATGGGCTGCTCTACCAGATCAGTGAGTACTACAAGATTAGAAGAGGGTAAAATAGAGTACGATGGAAAAACAAAGATGGGAACGCTTGGAGATATGTTGAGTTAGAGCACGTGATTAGCAATTGGAAAATTTAGGAATGAAATCCTTAACTATTTTCCTAACTAGCCATTATGATTAGCCAAATAAATATGAATGACCTGAATTTAAAGTTTAATATCTTACTCCATAATTGTAAGAAATGAGCCGCAATGTTCAGTAGTTTGGATCAGTCAGCCGTACAAGCATTACTGCTAGAGGAGACCCTCACCCTAAAACACACAGCATTCTTCAATTCCCAATGGATATCTTTAGTGGCAGCATCTGAGCAACAATCAACGATTAGGGGTATATCTATATCACCTAGGAAAACATCAGAAATACAGGTTGAGGAGACATCTACTGACAGTTTTGGGTGGTGTGCTGCTGCAGTTCGAATTACTGCTATCAATAATTTACAGTTGCTAGTATTTATAGACCATCCATGCATCATTCCCAAGTCTAATTAACATCAAAATACTCTTGCCGTCTTCCCTCTTTCTTAGTGGAGTTTGGAATCTGACTACCATAGATAGAATCAGTCATCTCATTTCACAAACCAAGAATGTCAAAAGTCATTCATGCTATAGTACATAATTTACATGTGTAAGATATTTGATGAATAAAGCAAAAAAGAGGAACTGTGCTTCTACTTTTGCTTATGTTAAATTTAATTTCAAGAGCTAACAATTCTGAACTAATAGTACGTAAGAAAGAGACACCTATTGGGCCATTCAATGCTGTCTCACTGTGAAGGAATTTCCATATAGGAATCTGTTAGAAATGTAGTTGTTGGTTGACTGGGGTGTGAGCCCTGGTCAAGCAGCAACCACAATCCAAGTCAGGTTGAGGCACAAGCAACCCTCAAATGAACATGTTCTCAACCCTAAGGCAGCTTGGCACATAGTAGTTAAGCTCAACTTAGAAGCAGTGTGTAAAGTATTTGTGCAATACTTCAAATAGTGAATACACCACACAAAAGATCTCACACCAGGTTAGAATTATAGAGCTTAATTTAATAAATAAAACAAGGCCAAAAAGACAAAAATACACTAAGTAGAACCAGAATTATGATTTTTAAAGGATACAGTGAAAAATAGCATTTAAAAGCACAAAGCACCAACCGTGGGTATCTGGTCGCGCTGGGCAAGATCAAAGCCAAAAGTTCAGGCCGAATGCAATGGAGTGTGAGTTTAATAAAGTCCTGGATTAGTCCTGCTGAAGTTTTACCTTCTCATGTTCTGGTGCCAAAGGGTCCCATTCGAGTTGGAGAAGGTCACGAGGAGGAAGGAGAGCATCGCAGGAAGTAGTAAGCGTGGTGCAAAGAGAAGACCTGACTACATGGATGGGCGTGCTGGAGCTTAGTGTTGGTGGTTCCCCATGGGTTTCGATGCTGCTGTGTGCAGAGATGGGCTAACAGCAGCACTCGCTGGATTTCAGGATGTGCGGCGTGGTTCCGGTGCGAATGGGCTCATTTGCAGTTGCGAAGAGCACAAAGCTTGATATAAAAAGCCCACAAGTCACACCAAGGGTCCAGGACCTGAGAGGCACTTCTTGGCGGTCAGGAACTTGCTGAAGATGGGTCCAGAAACTGCTGGGGAGACTTTGAAGTCCCTGAGGCTCAGATCAGGAGGCCAACAGACTAGTAGTTTGAGTCACTCTGGGGGTCCTGGGTTCAAGATGAAGTTGCAGATCCAGTTCTTCTTTCTCAGGAAAGAGGGCAGCAGGCAGCAGATCAGCACAGCAGGGCAGCAGTTCCTTTAGAGCAGCAGTCCAGCAGAGTGACAATCCTTGTAGCAGCACAGCAGGGAATCCGGGCAGAGTATTAACAGGTCCAGAAGTGTACTCAAGAGATGGTGTCTGAGGGTCTTCTTTTATACCCCGAGTCCCTGGTTCTGGAAGGTGGCAGAAGCTTCCAGACAGTGGTTTTTGAAGTGCATGGAATTTCCTGCCCCCTGCCTCGGTTTCAAGCTGGTTGAAGTGACAATACAGGGTTATTTGGCCCTTTGTGTGAAGGCAGAGCACAGGCTATTCAGTTGTGAGTGGGGCTGTGCTCATCTCTGCCCCCCCTTCCTCCCAGCAGATATCCCATCCAGGCACACCTAATACCTCTATTGTGTGACTGTCTAAGAGGAATACACAACCTTTCTGGAATGGCTTAGTTCCAGAAATCCCTTCTTATGTTTTACAGCCCATATCACCAATACGTCACTTAATTTTTGGGATCTGAACATTGTGGCAAAGGAGGGCAAATTAATCACACAATTGTATAATAAACCCGCTGGCAAAAACAGTTTACTTTTATATAACAGGTTCCACCACAAGGCTTGTGGGACAATTCCTGTGTTTACGAAGGAACTACATTAATAATGATGATTTTCAACATTGAAGCCCAAAAACTTAACACTGATCTAAGTGAGAGACAGTACATGTATCAGGTGATATTCAGAGCATGTAGAAGAACGAGGAAGAGTGATAGGGGAGCACTATTAGAAACAACTGGAAAAAAAACAGGATAGACTGATCTGTGTCACCACCTTCAGGACAGCTTCAAATCATATGAAGAAAATTATTAATAAAAATTGACATATTATCAATTCCAATAACTTAGAATTACAGAAACTGATGTCCTCCTTCAAGCAGAGGGCCAACTTCAGAGACATCATGGTGCATACTAGACCTTTAGATAGAAACCCATCTCAGAACCACAGATTTGCAATTTAGCACGGGTAGTGGGTCACAATGCTTGCGGAGCATGCAAAGTAAGTCCCCTTACCAGGACTACCAAGTCGATAGACATTGGTTGGAGATATCCAGCGGTCTTGACCAGGCATATCATATGTAGCTCTGAAAATGTTATTTATCTTATTTGCTGTCCCTGCAATCTATTGCATGTTGGAATGACCACTAGAAAGGTTAAAGTGCCGATAATGGAGCATAGGAGTAATGTGAAGTGTAGGAAAACATTGAACAAACGAATCGCTCACTTTTTAGAGAGCAATTACTCCACCAACAACCTCTCATGGGTGGTACTGGACAAACTGGATATTCCATCCAGCATGAAGGATGTAAAAAATGTCCTATTAAAACAAGAACAACTTTTGGATTTATAGGCTGAGCAGCCATGTAAAGGGATTAAATTATACTAGTCCGTGACACCAGGGCCGGACTGGCTGTAGCGGGCACCGGGCAATCCCCCGGTGCACCGCAAGGGTGGGGGCTGGTTTTGGCCCCTAGGGGCCGCTTTTGTTACAAGGCCGTTTTTGCAGCATAGCTGCAAAATCGGCCCTGTAACAAAATCGGCAGAAAACCTGGCCAGGCAAAGAGCTCGGAGGCACCCCAAGCCCCGGGGGCCGGCCGAGCACTTTGCCAGGGCCGGTTTTGGTTCCCAGTCCGGCCCTGCGTGACACCATCTAAATAGCCTGCGATGAGATCATTAGCGCATACCAGTGATTAGTGATTGTGTAGGATTTCACATTGATTGTGTACTGATTTGTTTTATTCCAGACTGTGCCGTTTTTACAGCACTAATCAGACACAGAATGATATACTAGGAGTGAGTTGAGTAATTTGATGAGACGACTCACCAGAAAATGGAGAATAGCATGATTAATGGTGTGCACAGATAGAAATGTCGCCCGTGAGTGCCATGCCTGCCTAGCATCTGAATTGGGAGGTGATCAGCCCATGCATCTTTTTCTATTATCACATGCAGATGCAACTGTTGAGCGCAGTGCGACACAGAGTACTATGCCTATCCTATACCATAACTAGAAGGTCAGCAGACTAGTTATTCTGCCTAAGACATGCAGTCTGAGTGCAGAGCATGAAGGGGAGCGCAACCCCTACAAATGGAGACACATTTTTGCTAACGTCTGAGGGTCGGAAGCAGTACCCTAGGTGGCGGCAGTGCTTTGATTAAATAAGTGGGGAGGCTGAGAAAGGGGATTTCAACCTGAGAGCCTTTAGATGAAACATAAGGGCGCAAAACTTGTGGCAGTTGCACCATCGCATACACCTAAGAGTACAGTCTTTAAAAAATGAGTGAACATGCAGCAAGGATGCTTTACACTATTAATTTATTACGATGTTCAATGAGATGATATTTGACTCAGGATTTGCTATTCATATAGTGTGTGACTAGAGGGAGACACTCCCCTTCTACCCCAGGTTAAGAAATAGCCTATAAGTGTTGGAGTAAGACAATTAATTTTAACACTAAATATTCCTGGATGGTTTTATTCCACTCTTGAATTCACAATTGATAAAAGAGTACCTCACGTTTTTGTGGTGTTTTCACTTTGAGTATTTGGATGCCTTGCATGCACCACTGGATTTATACAAAGAAATGCATTGTAATGTGTCATTGTTGGGCATAATATGTTTATAACCTCTATACTCGTGTGATCTTACAGAGAATAACTCTCAACACTGAGAAACAGAGGTGACAAGTAAGGTCACTCTATGGTGAATTTGGTAACCACTAAAGAGAATGTCCACTGATAAAATGACTAAGTGTAGGTGAGAGTAAAAAGAGGGATCTCTGAGTCCTTATGAAGGTTCCTTGACCCCTAAGTGGAGACTGATGACAGACCGAAACATGTTGACTATATATTTGATTGGGAAATGGTAGCGTGAGAATACCCCAGAACCATCCACATTACTTCTCTTTCTTTTAATACCTTCTAGGGAATCCATAGCAAAGTGAACCAATTATAGAGTGAGTATCCAAAAGATAGTTTTAGCAACCTTTTAATTCTAGTTCCCTATGCAGAAAATGGGAAACAAAAAATAATATACATACAAAAAGATAATTGCTCCACCCCTGTTGTTGGGGGCACAGGGTGTGTTGGAGCAGCCCTGTGATGACACATGCCACTTTTAGTGGGTGAAGGGACTTTTAACCCATAATTGGGATTCCAGAGAAGGTATTGACCTCATAGCCACACCTCTTCATTCTCTTTTATGTGTTAGATTTACTTTACGGGGAAGATTGAAGTGAAGTACCTCTGACCTCTTATATTGTGTGTTGATAGGAATACACAAAGCCCAACTGTCAACTACACCCAATCATGTGAATCAGGCAGGCTGCAGGAACAAAATGGCAAAGGAAAAGGAAAATGCCAACTTTCTAAAAGTGTCAATTTCAGTATTGCAATTTAAAATCTGACTTCACAATAAGTTAGGATTTTAAATTGTGATTCCAGAGATACCAAACATGAACTGATTATCTCTTCTGATATGGGACTTACACCTATTACGTTTTACAAGGTAGCTTCAATGTTATCCTGTGGGAGAGACAGGCCTTGCAATAGTGAAAAACAAATGTAAGAGTTTTTCACTACCAGGACATGTAAAGGTTAAAAGTACATGTCCTACTTTTTAAATACATAGACCCCTGTCCTCTGGGCTGTCCAGGGCCTACCCTAGGGGTGACATACGTATTAAAAAGAAAGGTTTGGGCCTGGCTAAAGGATTATTTTGCCAGGTCGAAATGGCAGTTGGAGCTGTGTTCTGGGGCAATGGAGACAACTAATTTGTGTAATGTCTGGGTAGGAGACTATAGTAAGGCCATAATACTGGATTAGCTCTACTAAAGGATGCATGTAGACGTTTAAGAGGGTATGGCTTAATGTAGAGTCCTGCAGCACTCTGCATTTCAGGGGTAAGACGTCTGAGAGGCATGTTTAGTCTAGTGCTTTGAAGGTTTTGCTTCGAGGAAGAACATTAGCCAATTTACGCACAGTCGCTGTGAGAGCCTCTAGATAAGTTTAGAGTGGTCCACTTTGTCAAAAGCAGCACTTAGATCCAAGAGGATGACAGCCGCCGTGCCTCCCCGGTCCAGAATTTGTCTGAGTTCTTCTTTTACGGCTACAAATTGTCTATGTTTGGCTTTTTCAGCAGTGGCTGCACCACTGCATGTTTCCATTGTTTGGGGAATAGACCAGAGGATTGTGATATATTCAATAGTTCTAATAGGACTGGGAAAATGCTCTCAGAGCCTTGTTCTAGGATGCAGAAGGGAGCTGAGTCAAGGGGGCAGCCTGACTGCACTCGCCTAAATAGTGACAGAAGTTGGTTGTGATTGATAGCGGGAAGAGCCAGAAGGCCTTGATCTTGGAAACCCAGGGGTTGTTTACCTAGTAGGGGCTTGGTCTCTTTTATTTTGTCAAGAAAGGTAGAGTAGATGTCTAAAAATGTTTTAGAGAAGAAGGAAACCAGTCCATTGCAGTAAGCGACTAATGGTTGTATGGGTGGACAATCTGTCTTCACCTCTACAAGTGATTTCAGAATTAGAACATTTTCCCTGGGCGAATTGAAGGTATTCTAAATTTTAGTGGTGTAATACAGTGGTTCCCAAACTGGGGTCCGCGGACCCCCAGGGGTCCGTGACAAATTCCTAGGGGGTCCCCAGGCAGCAGTTTTAAAAGCACTGCAAAGTTCCTTGAATAATCAGCAGTTTTTGGGTAGCAATAAAAGTGTCAAGATAACTCCGGTGATTAATGTACCTGCTGTAGAGAGATGGAGGTTTTGTCCAGTGGCAGCTTTGACTCATCTTAATAAGCGCTGGTGGTTAATATGCCTGCTACAAAGAATGTCTACCATGCATTTTTTTTAAAACAGTATTTTGTTTTGTGCATAGCTCAGTGGGTTCCTGGTTTTGCCACAGAGATTCTTTTGTTATTGTGCAGTTCACAAGTTCCAACCGTAGTCTAGCACAGTGAGCTATGAACTGCCATCAAAGAGCTACATGCAAACTGCACAGTACAAGTTAGTAAGTTATGCTTTTTCCCCAGTCTTTCATTATCCCGATGCTGCTAAAAAGGTTTGTTTGGGTAGAAATAAATCCTTATTATTAAAGTCAATGCTAATCTCTGTGTTATATTCTGAATCCTGAGTTTCTGCTTCTCCAGACCAAGCACTACCTACCAGTATGGATGACATGTGAATCCTACACCTTGTAGTCCGCTTTGCTTTATGTAACATTTTCTATTCACTGATTTACACACATATGATTTATGGTCTCTCATTGTGTGTGATGTAAAGTGCTATTACATCCTACAGTGGTATGACAGGTGCTATAAAATAAATTAAATACATGTGACAGTGGGGCTATGGAGAGATGAGAGGCACTGTTGGAGGGTAGTAGAGAGAGAATCATTGAAGATTGTAAATCATTGAAGATTGACAAAAGATTGTTGTATCCTGGTGCATAGTAAGGTCATTGTTTACTATGCTTTAAAAGCTAATACAATTTAATATATAATGACAAATGTGTTGTAAAATGCACCATTTTCCCCCATATTATTTTGGGGGAGAGCTCCCCAAACCTCCCTTTGTAGTGGTCAGGCTCACTCGCTGCACTTGTGCACTGTACGGGGACAGGTCTGACAACATTTGCCAGAGCAGCTTTAGGTTTCCAGTCCAGCCTTGGAAGTAGCAGGAGCCTCGGGCGGTGAAATAAAACCAAACAATGAATAGTTAGTCGCAAGATACAGCACCAACCTTCCCATTAGGATTTTTCAATTTTTGCAAATATTTTTAATATACAAATCTAAAATCTTTAGTAATTCAAGTCAGTCTTTGTTTGATGTGCACACATGTGTGTTTTTTTTTCTTCGAATTACAGTTTGAGATTTAAATCATGCAAATTGGTTGGGGGTCCCCGGATTCCAGTAGTGACTCAATGGGGGTCCTCAGGAGTGAAAAGTTTGGGAACCACTGGTGTAATAGGTTGGTTGAGAGGGTCTAATCTCAGAGTGGTAGAGACTGACTGCATCACGGTTTTCCCGATTATTTGTTTCGTAGCAATGCTTCCTCCATTTCCATTCTAGCCCTTTACATTTCTTCTTGAGCGCTAACAGATGGGTAAAAACCACAGAGATTTTTTACTTTTCTGTGTGCCCTAAAATGGCTTTGGTGGAAGGACTTGGACCAGGGAGTTACTGATCCAACTAAGGAACTTGGGGGCATATTATCAAGAGCTGCGTTAAAATTATCGCTGCTTTAGCGGCAGGAAACTGCCGCTAAAGCGGCGATAATGGGCTTGATATTATGCCCTTGAGAATTCCAATAGAAGCCCAGGTTCACACCAGAACATGGGCTTCTATTGGAATTCTTAAGGGCATATTATCAAGCCCATTATCGCTGCTTTAGCGGCATTTTCCTGCCACTAATTTTAACGCCGTTCTTGATAATATGCCCCTTGGAGTGTGCCCCAGATGTATGCTCCCCCAAGTCGGGTTTGGACTTTCTGAGAGTAGCAGTCCAGTTTTCATTGTCTAGTTTGGACCAGCAGTGATCCTTCTTCTGAGGCCGGGGACGGTCACTGAGCAAAGAGGGAAGGTGCAGGGTGATGAGAATCAAGTGGTAATCTAACCATATGACTGGTATGGATTGTAGAACATGTATGTTGGGGGTGTTACTGAAAACTAGGTCAATAGTGTACCCTTTCTCGGGGGTAGGTGACTCTTGACCTTCTGTTCGAATTGTAAGCAGATGAAGTCCTGGAGAATTCTGTTGGAGGTGCCCTATGTGCTATTCCCAGCATGAGACATGTGATTGTCTCTGGGAGAGTGCTAAGAAAATAGGAGGGGGTGTCGGGTGGCCTATAAAGTATGACCCAAGAGAAGGTGAAAGTTGGAGTGAGAGAAATGACAAAGCAGAGGCTTTCGCAGGCCTGGAGGATGGAGTGGGTGAAAACGCCCCTAAAGTTATCATTTAGGATGATGGTGGCACACACACCTCCTTTGTTTACCCAGTCTTGCCGGATGATGTGATATCCAGGAGGCATGGCCTGGACTACATCTGGCTTGGACCCCTTGTGCAGCCAGGTATCCCTCAGTAACAGGATATCTGGGCTTTTCTCCTGAAACAGGGAGAAAATGTCCAGCTTATGACAGACCAATGACCTACAGTTAATGAGAATGAGGCATTAGCCAGTCTGCTGTTGTGTTCCTCTAGGCTGTTTAGGGATGGGCTGAGGGCGAAATGCAAATTCATAAGATATATGGCTGGTGTGCACATTTTATTAGGAAACATTGCAAAAAAAGCATAGTAACAATAGGGTAACAATTAAATATCCCCTGCCTGATAAGGAGAAAAGCTACTCAACCAAAATGGTATCTGTTAGGAAATAGTAGACAGTCTGTCATAATCTAAAAGCCACAAAACTCTGTGACCAGATGGTCTTCCATCTGAGGTGTGGAAGTTGTTAATTCAACAAAATATATCCCCATTCCATCTACTCAGTCAAGAACTTTTCTCAACAAGAACACTTCACTTGTTAAAAAGCAAATAATATAATATTATGTAAACCATGGAAACACCGTCCTTGTTGAATGATGATAGGAAGATCTTGTCAATGATGATAGCTGAACGGATTCAGGCAACTTAGCAGAAAATAATACATTTGAGACAAGACGACCATCTGTAGTAAAATATTACAGCCGTCCTGTTAGACCTGACATCCTTGGTGTGGCATTGACCAAAACTTTTTGCCTTCACCCCTCCTATTTTCTGAATTTCATTTTGTTGGCATTAGGACTCTGTGAACTTTACAACTACTAACCAGTGCTAAAGTGTTTGTACTCTCACCATAAAAGATGGCACAATTAGACTCGTTGGGATAACTACTTAAGTAGCTCTTTAAAAAATGTCCCAGGCCTGCCATTGCAGCCTGTAGCGCAGTTTTAAAATTGCCAATTCTACATGGAAAAATAAACCTTTTGCCAGGCCTAAACCTTCTCTTTTAATACATGTAAGTGTTGGAATAAAAATCATGCTTTCGCATTGTTTCATGTAAGTTAGCGATCGCGGTGCCATTTTGTGTACAGGCGCCATATTGTATCATGATCGAAACCAATCCTTTGCCGTTTCCGAGAAACGGCATTCTCTAGGTTATGTTTCTTCGGAGCAGAGTTCTGCTACACTAATGAATACACTGTTCTTATTAGCACATACCTTTCTGTTAGATGTAGGCCTTCTCCCACATGTCTAGTGGTGGGCACAGGTAGAATGACCTTAAAAAGCAGATAATGTGTACCCGGCCTCAGAATCGAAACTTACTCCTTTGTAATTTACTATCCAGCTGCATCTCTCTTGAAAATTCCATGGTGGGCGTGCTTTCATTGGTTTCGAAGTGTACATACTGTATCATTATGTTTGGTGATGTCAGTACCTCTGCAGCACTCCTAGCGACTGGGCAGACAGGGCTCCGCTCTGAGTGTACTTTGAATAAATTGTTATTGGTTTGTATTCTCTACTGTCTGATTGACTCTTCATTTGTATGGAAGGCTGAGAGGTGAATGTGAGTGACCCGAGTGACCCTAATCGGGCCACTTTCTTTAGTTGGTGCCTGAACAGGGACTCCTTCTGTGAGTGGACCCATCCCCTTCTGCGGATGGGGCGAGGTCGAGGCTATCGTTGGGTCGGACGGACGGATCAGGGATCCCTGCACAAAGAGTTCCTGGTACTCGCAGCTGCCCCTTCTGTCCCGACGGACAGTGCCTCGCCCGGTGGTCATCCCGACTGGAGTCCTGCACTGCGAAACCCTTGGATCTGACCGTTTTGTATGAAGAGTGGGCAGTTAAGAATTAATTTGTTTGACCTGCATATATCAGGTGAGTTTGTTTTGGTTCTTTGTGGATATGGTACCATATTGGTTTGTATCTGGTACAGTCTAAAGGCCGTCTTTGAGGTAAAAGCAAATGCAATTGTTTTGCCAGGCATAAAATAGTGAACTTGTTTTCTTTTCAGAATGCCTAGTGTAGGTAAGTTGTTTTCTTTGTGTTGTCATTGTTGTTCTACTGATGCTCGATAGGAAGAAAGTCAGCCGGCGTCTCCAGAAGGCACTCTGAATTTTGATATGTATGTGAAGCTTGGTCTTGGCCCTATTATGTTTAGTACATTATGGCACAAATATACAAGGGACAATGCTAAGTTGCAGTGGCCGTTGATGGGCACATTCGATGAACAAAAGATTGAGTATCCACAAGAACAGTTGTTTAAGAGACGAAGTAGGCAGTCTATGTTTGATTCCCTCAAAACATGGCAGAAAGCAGCTAGACAGAGGCAACTGAAGGCAGAAAAAGAGGCTTGGAAAAGAAGAATGCAGACATTGACTCAGAAGGCTGTAGCATATGACAGGGAAAAACAGGAAAAGGGTGTTGAATGTGAAGATAGAAGGTTTCGATTACAAAGTTATAAATTGGATGTGGTTCAGGAAGAAGATGATGCTTTTAGGGAGGAATTGTTGGATACTCGACCCCCGCCTTCATATGCCCCACAAAGAATATAGCCCACTGTTCCGGTGCCCTCACAGCTGCCCGTTACAGTTGCATCTACTGTCTCTGTTCCTGTATCTACTGTTTTTATTTCAACGGCTATGGCTTCGGCTCCTCCTCCTTTCTTTGCCGTCTGTGGCAACTGCGACTGTTAGTACCCCTGCCACACCTATTGTCTCAGCGTCCCTTTTGCCAGCTCTTTCACCTGTGACACAACAATTAGTGACGATAGTGCCTGTCACTTCTGTTGCTTCTCCCACTATGGTTTTTCATCCTCCGACACTAGTCAGTAATGGGACGCCGATACGTGGATTTGAGGATAGGGATTGGACGAAATTTAAGGAGCGTGTGGGACCGTTAGTGCGATATGATGTGGGAGATGACGAGAAACAGGTAATAGCCAATCAGGCTGCCCAGTGGGCCTCTAATCCCATTTATAGTGTAGAGGACATCTGCGTGACTATGAAAGATTTTGAGCCCTTCATACAACAACATCCCCTTAAACATATGTGTGCAACTTTAATTGGTCTTTGGCAACAGTGCTTTGAAGTGGAAGCACCTCAAATGTTATATGACATAAGAGATCAAGTGTATATTAGTGAATTGAGGACAGAACAAGTTTTTGCTAATGTCACGACGATAATAGCTTATAGGGGAAGACTACATGAGAAAAGTCCCACGTCGGAGTCTCAGTTCCTGATGAGAGAGGTTCATCCCATATCTCACCCAGAGACACCAGAATTAAGAGATGGTTGTGGTAGTGTTACTCGAGCTGCAGTGGCGGCCAGGTTTCAGGAGCAATGGGTTTATACTCCGTGGAAAAGAAGTGAAGTATTGTCTCTTAAGGCTCATTTGCCGGACCCTAGGAAAAACCCTACTGCATATTATAAAGAATTGACTGAAGCTGCCTCTTCCATTGTAATGACTCTTGCTGATATTAAAATGTTCTTTGGTTTACTGGTTCTGGTTGATATTTGGAGTCAAGTGCACATGCAAGAACATGTTGTGGAATTGGGAGGTGCATGGGATCAAATTAAAGCATGGGACCGGAAGAGAAAGCCAGGTGATAAGCCTCGAGCGGAAATCTTTGCATTGCCAGGTCGTATTATTACCTGTATGCATTCCCTTATTCCACCAAGAAAAGTGGATTGGGATAAATTGTCAGCTTGTCAACAAAAGAAAGATGAGAGTGTGTCTGATTTTTTCACTAGGTTTGAAGGTACGTTTTTGGATTACAGTGGACAGGATTTGTCTATTGAGAGAGGTGTTCGGTTGTTTGTAAATAGATTTGTTTCTAATTTGCTTCCTGAGATTGCGGCTCGATTGCAGGCTTCTGAAAGCATCTGGTCCACCTCTTCGACTTCTGTTATTTTGAATATGGCACAGTATTATGAACATAGGGATAATGAGAAAAAAGAGAGGGCAGAGAAAAGGCACAAGGATTTAAAGACAAAGGTGTTGTTACAGCAGGCTTTTATGGGAAATGGTAGAGGACGTGGTGGTCCTGCCCGACAGCTTCCACGCACTAGTAGTCAGCCGGATACTACACCTTTGAGGCCAAATCAGTGTGCATACTGTAAGGAGGAGGGACATTGGTGTAGCGAGTGTCCTGTGCTTTTGCAAAAGGTGGCGGTCCCCAGAGTACGGGGTTCTCATGGATGAGGTCATGGAGCTGGTGGGGCTGATAGGGCTCAGAACGCTGCAGCCTCAAAGGGTCGTTCTGATAGTAATTATTTTGATGACCCTTGGGATGGACAATACTACCATGATGACTATGATATGGATGAAGCAACAGGAATGTCTTACAGGTAGGACAGCCAGAAACAGAGTGAGGGACCAGTTCCGATACCCATAGACCAGCGTGGCCCTTATGTAACAGAACTGCTTGGTTCGACTTAGGAATTTTTGGTGGATACAGGTGCGACAGAAAGCTCTGTTTCCCAAATTATGGTCCCTGGGGCGGGTCTGTCTGGCCATAATAATGTGTTGGTAGGTTTTTCTGGTGTACGGGTTGTAAGCCCCATTTCAAAACCTCTTGCATTGACTATTGGTCCTTTTACTGTGGATTAGCCATTTTTGCTGACTTCTCATTTTGGTGAGAATTTGATGGGTTTGGATTTGTTGAAGAAATTGCATGCTAAGATTTATTGTTCCCTGGCAGGTGTCTATATGGCAATGGGTCCAGATGTAGTGCGAGCTAAACAGTGTTTGTTTAAGGATGCGCTTCTTCCTGTTGAATTTGCGGATGTGCCACCCACTTTGTGGGCGACAGGTGATACAGACGTGGAACTGCTGCAGATACCACCGGTTTTGATACAGGTTAAGGATGGTGCTATTTTGCCCCGTATCCCTCAAAATAAAATACCACAGGCAGGGGAGTGAGCCTTATTGCAAATTATACAGGATTTGATTAAGAAGGGAGTGGTAGAGGAAACGCCTGCCAATCTTTGTAATAGTCCCATTCTTAAACTGACACTTTTGGGTTCCACTGATGATCATGAAGATGTTTATAGTTTCGTGATTGACTTGCGCAAAGTTAATAAAATAGTGGTTCCCCAGTTTCCAGTGGTCCCTGACATTACTACTCTTTTGACAATGATTCCTTCTTCTGCTAAATTATTTTCTGTCGTTGATTTTGAAAAATACCGTCTTCAGTATTCCTAGTCATCCAGATTGCAGATATTTGTTTGGGTTCACCCTAGCTGGTAGGAGCTTTAGGTTCTGGTGAGCTCCTCAGGGCTATAGAGAGAGTCCAAGCATTTATAGTCAGACCCTGAAAGGTCAAGTGGATTCCCTTTTGCTTTCCACAGGTAATGTATTGGTGCAGTATATTGACAACCTCTTTATAGCTTCTTATACCGAGCAGGATTGTAGAGATAGTACCATTAAATTGATGTTGCCTTTTGGCCTAACATGGACATAAAGTTTCTCTTTCTAAATTTCAGTATTTCCGACAGGAGGCCACATACTGAGGTCACCTGCTGTTGAAGGAGGGTAGGAGATTAACTCCTGAGAGCATCAGTACCATTGTTAAAATGTCCATCCCACAGACTAAGAAAGATGTGCGCACTTTCATTGGTATCACTTCCTACTGTCGGCAGTGGATACCTAACTACTCCTTACTAATTAAACCCTTGCTTGCACTAATCACTAAAGACGAGCAAGAGCCCCTGTCTTGGATGCCTGAATATCAGCAGTCTTTTGACCAATTGCTTTGTTCGGCTCCAGTACTCAGCACTCCTGATTATAAAAAGTAATTTGTGTTGTACGTCCATGAAATGGCTGGTTGCGCGCTTTCTGTTTTAACACAAAAATTTTGAGATAAGCAATGGCTGTGTGCTTATTTCTCTACTGTTCTTGACCCTGTCACAAGAGCCCTCCCAAGCTGTCTAAGAGTGGTCGCGGCTCTGGCCATCTCAATAAGACAATCGGCTGGACTCGTACTTGATACTGACTTCATAGTCATGGTACCCCTTTTGAATAAGACAAAGATGCAGCACATCACGGTGCACGTCTGACTGGCTATGAATAAACATTGTTTGCCAAACATATCACGATTAAAAGATGTGCCACTCTGAATCCAGCCACGTTACTGCCCTTCCTTTCTGAGGGTGATGAAGTCGACAAACATGACTGCATCTTCTGGACAGAAGAGGAGACGAAAGGACAGGTAGACTTGACTGATTTTCCCTTATCTGACCCACAAGGGGAACTATATGTCGATGGCTCTTGTTTCAATTACCAGATGGCACTACAACTGCTGCGTATGCTATCACCACGTTGCGTATAGTAGTTGCGACATCACAATTTCCCTATCAATCGCTGAGCTTGTTGCCTTAATACGAGCTTGCAAATTGAGTGAGGGACTGGTTGTCAATATTTATACTGGCAGCCAGTACGCCTTTGGAGTCGCACATAATTTTGGGCTACTCTCGGCAGAGAGAGGGTTTCTTACTTCGCATGGCACCAAGATTCAGCATGGGCACCTCATATTGAGGCTTTTGTCTGCTTTGACGCTCCCTAAGAGATTGGCTATAGTAAAGTGTAGAGCCCATCGGAAAGTCACTGACGATGTAGGTAGGGGAAACGCTTTTGCAGATCAGACAGCTAAGGAAACAGCCCGGACTAAAATGAAAAGGATGTTTGTAGCAGGTCCCGCTAGGTGGGTACCTGAAGTTACCATGATTGAGGATACACTTGAGAATGTGAAAGAGATCCAGAGTGAGGCCACATAGAAAATTTAGCAATATGGCAAGAAAGTACAGCACAATTGAACGATGAGGGATGATTGATTGATAAGTCAGGGAAGCAGAGATGGATGTGGCCAGATCAGTGCTAAGGATATTTGCAAGTTGTTAGACCCTGTATGGCAGAATGATAACATTTCGAAGACAGCTGCACATTTAGGGAAGTATTGCATGGTGTACATGATGCACAAAGGGTACC
The DNA here is from genome assembly GCF_964204655.1 of Triturus cristatus. Taxonomy (NCBI): domain Eukaryota; kingdom Metazoa; phylum Chordata; class Amphibia; order Caudata; family Salamandridae; genus Triturus; species Triturus cristatus. Next base: position 1,427,110,487 of record NC_140589.1, read on the forward strand.
CCTACACCACCCGGTAATTTGGCACCCGTCTTTCCCTTTTGAGGTCCTCCAGATGGACTATATTAAGTTTGACAGGTGCAATAAACTGAAGTATGTTTTGGTGGTTGTTTGTGCCTTTAGTAAATGGGTTGAGGCTTATCCCACTAAAGACAATACAGCCGTAACGACTGCAAAGGTACTCCTGAAGGAGTTCTTTCCTCGTTTCGGCTTGCCCTGTTTGATCTGGAGTGATGACGGAAGTCATTTCAATGCCAAAGTAATCAAATTAATTTGTCATGGCTTGAGTATTGTTGGAAGCCGGAGTCCCCGTCCCGCACCACTGTCGCCAAATGGGTTGAGGCTTATCCCACTAAAGACAATACAGCCGTAACGACTGCAAAGGTACTCCTGAAGGAGTTATTTCCTTGATTAGGCTTGCCCCGTTTGATCTGGAGTGATAACGGAAGTCATTTCAACACCAAAGTAATCAAATTAATTTGTGATGGCTTGAGTATTGTTGGAAGCCGGAGTCCATGTCCGGCACCACTGTCGCCAAATGCGCGACCCGGGACTCCTTCCTCAACGTTAGGCCAAGAAAGGACACCGTTTGACATAGCCCTGCTCACCCCCTTATAAGCTTGGAACAAGCAGCCAGACCTATCTCCAAGTCACAAGTGTACAATGTGCGCAACCATGCCCACAGCAACCCACTGGTGACACTACAAATGGACTCCACACGAGTTTGATAAAACGAGTATAAACTTTATATAAAAAGATATACGATCAGACCACACGTTACAAAAGCCAACATATAATAAAGTGTAATATTTGATCTGGCTGGTTGGTAGGTTCAAATCCCAACCACCGCTTTCCAAAAGCTATGCTGGTCGTAATGCTAGAATCACACAGGTTGCAATTAACAAACAATAATGCTCTGCGTAATGATACAATCCTGTGCTAGGCAAAGGAGAAATCATACAATGCTTAACAATCCACCACAGTACCCTGCAATGGGAGAAATAATGCAATGCGTACCGCCACAATCATGTACTGCGCAATGAAGGAATAAGGCAATGTGTCACACCCCCAATCACGTACTTTGCAATGAGGAAATAAGGCAATGGGCGCCGCAACAATCATGTACTTTGCAATTAAGGATTAATGCAATGCCTAGCTGCAATCCTGTACTTTGCAATGGAGAAATAATGCAATGCGTAGCGCTACAATTGTGTACTTCGTTATGCAACAATAATGTCAGGCATCATAAGACAGTCCAGCAGTTCGTTAGCAGCAATATTGTATTGTATTATGACAACCAGCCTCTTCAATAACAGTTGCCCCCACATGTATCAACGATGACATAAAGTACAGCTTCTCACTCTGGCCCCAGTACGACAACTCCCTGGGACAGTACGGGCCCCAATCTGAGCCGAAGCAAAGTCTCACGTCGCCAGCAGGAATGGGAAGCCGAGAGAGTGTCCCTCTGCACCCCACCCAAGTACTGATCCACGTTACCTGGGGGCGCAACCCCACTCTCCTCTACTCCATCAGCAGACTGGGCCTTCCGTGTAGAACTTTCTCAATGGGCCTCAGCGGCTCAGCCTAGCAGTTCAGCTCCTCTGGGGCTGCCGGTCGGTCCGTGACTGTTAGGAAGGTCTCAGGCGGCCGCGAGGCACACGTACCCCACGCCTCTGAGATTACGTTACTCAGGGTGCACGTTCACCACCTCACCATCGCACCCTCCTGGTCTCTTCTGGCACAAAGCCACACACACAATGCTGATAGGACTTCTCGTCGACTCTGAGTGCACGTTCAACAGGCACTCCTTCCTGCGGTCTCAGTTGGCACCAAGACAAGCACACCGCGTTGCAGAGACTCACTTTCTTCCAGTGCACACGATGATCAGCTGATCACCTCCACAGTCCCAGGTTGCACCAAAGCACGCACACTGTTTTACTGAGACTTACTCCAACTCCGGTGCTCTGATACCCAGGCGCTCTTCACCAATGCCTTCGGCCGCACCACGACACGCTCCCCATGTCCGAGTCTCACTTCTCCTCCTGTGCACCCGATGACCAGGTGCTCTTCACTAGCACCTCAGGTGCACCCCGACAAACACCCTGCGCATCCAAGACTCACTCCGCTTCCGATGCACACGTTGACCAAGCGCTCCAACGCCTCCTGTGCACCACGACACACACCCTGCGCATCCGAGGCTCACTCCGCTTCCGATGCACACGTTGACAAGACGCTCCTCACCAATGCCTCCTGTGCACCACGACACGTACCCAGTGCGTCCGAGTCTCACTCCGCTTCCGATGCAACGTTGACAAGGCGATCCTCACCAACGCCTCCTGTGCACCACGACACGCACCCAGCGCGTCCGAGACTCACTCTGCTTCTGATGCACACGTTGACAAGGCGCTCCTCACCAACGCCTCCTGTGCACCACGGCACGCACCCAGTGCGTCCGGGTCTCACTCCTCCTTCGTGTGTCCAATATCACAGGGCACACCTTCCGAGGGTCTCAAGCTGCCACAACACGAGCCCACCGCGTTGCCTGAAACTTCTCTGGAAACTTTTATGTTCCTGTGTTTACAAATAAGAAGCCAGCTCACCTTGGCCCTTCGGGTTACAAGACATGGCACAAAGCACAGTCTTCGTCAAGCAGGGGGAGCCAGCGCCCAGAGCACAGTCCCAACAGCCTCTTACTTGGTTAAAACAGCAAACTGCAGAACAGCCCCAGATCACGAAGCAAGGGTCAGTTCTCCCCCAGCAGTCTCTTCAGTTGTTTCTTCCTTAGTAGAGGTTCCTCTTGACCATGAAATGGGTCCAAGCCTTTTCAGACTCAATTCATTTCTGTTCCATTCTGTTCCAACGTTCAGGGGTCCCAGCTCTCATAGTTATACCCCTAAATGTCTTTGAAGTTCGTTTGTGCTCAGGGTCCCTGACCACTGCCTAAATCAGTTCTGGGTGTCTCCCTCCCAGTGTCAGCTTTCTCCCTTTGATACTGGGGTCTGGATCCTTAACCCTTTCGATGCGCATGACGGAGCGGTTCCGTCATGCGCATCGGTCGCGCTGTGCGTATGACGGAACCGCTCCGTCACGGCCCCGCCCGCGCAACGAACCTTCAGCACGGTGCGGTAATCCGCGCCGGGCTGAAGGGGTTAATCACTCAGCAGGAGATGGGTTAATTGGTTTATAGCAGCAACCCAGGCCTCTTCACCTCCTGGGGTTTCTCTCCAGCTGCAGGGCAGCCTGGTGCCATCTCAACCTCTCCCTGGGTCAAGACCTCCCCCAGCTCCTCTCACCTCTCAGATCCAGACAGTCAATCCACATTCAGCAGAGACACACAGAAATGCTTAAAGCACAAAACTCAGCCACTTTCTAAAAGAGTGGCTTCTGAACACAGTGACAAAACCACTTTTATAGAAAGATGTGTTATTACACTGAGAGTTCATACATACCAAACTTCACTTCTACATTTTAAATCTATGGGAAACTAGGCTAATAATCACAATACCCACCCTCCCCCATTCTGTCTTATGGGCAGGATGGCCTTTCACCAGTGAAAACGAAATGGAGCGCTTTTCACTGTCAGGACATAGCACACAACTCAGTACAGGTCCTGCCTTTTACTTACACTGCACCCCGCCCAGTAGTTACCTGGGACCTACCACAGAGGTGTCGGAAGAAGCCGGAATCCAAGAAAAGGCCCTGGACTAGACCACATCCTTCCTCTCCGGCAGAACCCAGAGCGTCCGCCTCCCTCCCTTCCGCTCCAAAGTCACCGACATCATCTGCAGCGTACCCCAGGGATCTTCCCTCAGCCCAACGCTGTTCAATATCTACATGGCCCCCCTCGCTCAAGTCGCCCGCCAGCACAACCTCAACATCATATCCTACGCCGACGACACCCAGCTCATCCTCTCCCTCACCAAGGACCCGCACACCGCCAAAACCAACCTCCACGAGGGAATTACGGCCGTCGCCGAATGGATGAGGAACAGCCGACTGAAGCTGAACACGGACAAGACGGAGGTCCTCATCCTCGGACCCACCCCCTCGGCCTGGGACAACTCCTGGTGGTCGACCATCCTGGGAACAGCGCCGACACCCACCGACTACGCACGCAACCTAGGATTCATCCTTGACTCCTCCCTCTTCATGCCGAAACAGGTCAACCCCGTCTCCTCCTCCTGCTACAACACCCTCCGCATGCTTCGCAGAATCTACAAGTGGATACCCATCGAAACTAGACGAACGGTGACACAGGCCCTCGTCAGCAGTAGGTTGGACTATGGCAACGCTCTCTACGCAGGTATCCCAGCCAAACACCTACGACGACTGCAACACATCCAAAACGTCTCCACCCGACTGATCCTCAACGTCCCCCACCGCAGCCACATCACCCCCCATCTGAGAGACCTCCACTGGCTCCCGTCAACAAGAGGATCACCTTCAAGCTACTCACCCACGCACACAAAGCACTCCACAACACCGGACCGGCCTACCTCAACAGCAGACTCAGCTTCTACACCCCCACCCGACAGCTCCGCTCCGCCAGCCTCGCCCTCGCCGCTGTCCCCCGCATCCAACAAAAGACCACCGGCGGAAGATCCTTCTCCTTCCTCGCCGCCAAGACCTGGAATACCCTCCCTACCCACCTACGGCAGACCCAAGACCTGTTCACCTTCAGAAGACTCCTCAAGACCTGGCTCTTCAAGCAGTAGCGGCACCCCCCTCCCCTCCAGCGCCTTGAGACCCTCACGGGTAAGTAGTGCGCTCTATAAGTACTATGATTGATTGATTGATTGATTGATTGATTGATTGATTTATTGCCCACTGTGTACGCAAAAGGAAAAGTAAGGCCTGACAAGTGGTTGCACTTGTCAGGACAACATGCTAACTTAGCAAACTGTGCTCAGGCCCTACACTGTAGGCCTGAGTTCCCTTCTCCGCGCACCTTTGCATTACAAGCCCTGGCACACAGTGCACATCACTAGGGACTTTACTAGTAAGGCAAACATACCAATCATGGCTAACCAATTACCATTACACTTTACACAGGGAACACTTGTACTTTGACACTGATCAGTAGTGGCAAAGTACCCAAAGCATCTAAAAGCAAAGGAGGCAGAGGCAAAAAGTCAGGGGTAATTACGCCAAGATATGCCAGGTCTAACAAGTATCAAGCGAAAGTTTCATGCTGACAATCATTCACAGTCAGCAGTTTTTGTTAAGAAGTACAATGGTACTCTCAAACTGAAGGTGGCAAAAATTCAGCAAACTTCTGGGTTACAGTGGCCAGATGCTTTACCATTAGCTCTTTTGTCAACAAGAACGATGCAGTGGCGGCTCTTTGTGGGAGTCCCGACGGGGCGGTGAGGCGGGGCAGGGTGGGGGGTAGTAAACTCCGGCATAAGGCCGAACAGAGTTCAGTTAATAAATAAATCGAATTTCATTGCGCATTTATTAACTGAACTCCGCTCGGCCTTAGCCGGAGTTTACTACCCCCCACCCTGCCCCTCCCCTGCCCCACAGCACTCCCAAGAGGAGCCACCACTGGAACGACAGCACATTCTAGAACAGGATTGTTACAGTATGAGGTCATGTTTGGGCACCCAGCAAATGTCTGGGGCGTTCCGCGCCCTCAGCGCTTTTCAGATGTTGAGTATCTGTTGTTGATAGACTCTCTTTGCCAGTTAACTGAAAGTTTGCATTCTATTCACCAACAGGTCCGGGAATCCCTGCCGGCTACACCAGAGGGGACCGGACATCACATTCAGCCAGGAGACTTTGTTCTCGTCAGAAATTTTCAGCGGAAGAAGAGTTTGGAGTCGCGCTGGAAGGGACCGGAGCAGGTACTCTTGGCTACATGCACAGCTGTGAAGGTCGCTGGCCGAAAGAACTGGGTGCATGGCACCAATTGTAAAAGGGGCCTCTGCCCTATGACCAATGTGCAAAAGATGGAGTAGGGGATTCCGAGTGTGAAACAGTGCCTAGATTTATCCCTTTCAGTGAGGCCAGGCTGACCTGGACCAAAACGGATGAGGAAAATGATGAAGTGCTGAATGTAGCAGTTCCTTTGGAAATACGAGCAATCTAGGAGCCCCATTTTGTTGATCCCTATGTGCCTGGAGTCACTAGGTACAATCTGCGACCTCGGCTGAGAAACAGTGCGCCAAAGGAGAAGTCAGATTAGGTATGGATGGACTGTGTAAGTTAGGGTGTACTTTGCTGTAACGGAGCTAGATTAGGGTGAAGTGAGACTTGCGCACTGTTTGAACATTGGACAGGATATATTGATAGTATCCCTTTGGGGATACATTATCCTGATCAACATGGGAACCTGGGTTTAGGACAGAGCAAGCTCCACCGCAGGTGCTCAAGAGCGCCAACGTTTTGATGGACAATAGGAGCCTGTACCAGTGAGGCTCTGACAGACACTGGGAACTTGTATATTCCTCTTGCTGGTTGTTTGCCCACTTGATTTATTATTTGCTATGCATCCCTTTGGCAGAATGGTTGCTGATGAAGAGCAGCCAGTGATTTCCCCTGTTCATACACGTGTATTCTGGTCAACTAAGAAAAAGGTGCTTTGTATTATTTTTGTGATTTTAATGCTATTGATTCTAGGTGGGGTGTCCTGGGTCCTTGAACGAGATAAGATTGCCCCGTCAAATGTTGGGAACATGGTTATTTCTCAAATCCGCACAAAAAGGACACCCCGAGTAATGTATTCCTGGACATGCATAAACGACTTTTTGGGGCAGGTACAGCTTGTTATCCCTCTGAATCCGTTACAAGTTTATGGACTGCATACTCATTGTCACTTGTTAATTACACATATACTCGCCCAGCACACTTTATAGAGGTAAGGGGTGAGCTTGGTATGGGATATCCTGGTCCTTGTCTGTATTACAGAAAGCAACGAGGAAAGGGGTACTCGGGTGTGATAATACCACGTATTGCGATAAATTGTTTATGAAAGAGCAGAAAATCCCCTTAGTGGGCTGGAATTACCAAGATTTAGCAGTTACTCGAAAAGCTGGATATTACCCTACATGTTGCCCAAAAATTAATAGTACTGACACATTTTTGTATGTTAACTGTTCTGGAGCAATACTGTATGAGAATACAATGTCTTTAGCGAAAAAGAAGGATCCAAATACCTCCGGAATGAATACCAGATATGCCCCTGTAGATTATCAACCAATACCAAAACTGGGTTTGGGCTCGAATCAGTAAGGCCAAGCCTCCATTGAAACAAAAACAGCAGAACTGACAATACTGATACCTGTTTTCTCTCATTTATTTACGAGGAAACATATTGAAATAAACAACATGTACCACAGACCACTTTTTCCAACTGAATTAATCAACAAGTTTCTTTTGTTTTAATTATTTTACATAATACATCACAAATAATTCTTAAAACATTTACACAAAACTAATACCACCTCCTGATTCAAAAACAAGTAGCTGTCAATCTTTCCCTTTTTAACACCCATACCACCATCTTCATGCATCTCCATACATTCTCATTCGCTATTCTTATCATTCACCACATCATCCAACACACTCACACCACGAATCCGTTCGCATCAAAACGACGCTTTTTACAAAAAAACTTAAATTTCTACAACACAAGCCATAGAAGTCATGCTAAACATTATATACACTGTATCAAACAATTAAAATATTTCTCAATTCTTATGGCCCAGAAAGAAATAGGTCTACACATTTCAAACCCCCTCCAATCACGGGGTTCCCATCAGGACCTGCAAGCTGGAAACAGAAAACAAACTCTTTCAGTGAAACTAAATGCCATGGGGTCCTCCCTTTACATTCTACGCCTCTTATGGCGACTTTGGCTTACCTCAGTTGTAGTCTAGATCAGCCGATCTAGAAGATTGAAAAATCCAATCTATATCAGGAGACAACAATCAAAAATGGACTAAAGTCAATACCAATTTATCACTGTGTTACTTCCATACACTAGATCAGAACACTGACATCTCTCTTACATTGTGAATTGTCTGGCTGTTCCTCTCAGTTTTGATGGTGTTCCCAGTGATTCGTTTCCTGAAAACAAAACACCTTTTGTTATAGCTCCGTTAAGAACTGGTGTCAAGCGTTTTTTCGGAATACAATTGAAAAGATCAAGGAGCCTAACGATGCACTTGAGAAATCTTGGGTGTAGTCTCCACTCGTCCCTTATCCGTTTTTACAGCCATCTAATACAGGTAGAGTTATAGTAAGGACCTGTATAAGTAGGCCACTTATGGTAGGTTCTGACTCTAACCAAATAAAGTCCTAGTTGATCAGAGCTATAGGCAATCCCAACAACGGTACCCTAGCCAATTTTTTAGATGTTGAGAAGAAGTAGGGCCCAAGCGTGTTGCACATCCAGACTCTATGTTTGATATAAGGGTAATGAATACTTTGTGGACATCCAAACATGGGTGACACTACTTATCTCATGAGCGCAGAGAAAGACTATATGGTAATTCATGTTCTGTAAGCGATCACATTTTTTCCTAGATCAATATCGATTAAAATATTTAACAAACACCTTGGGAATAGGAGTAGTGGCGCATGGCGGTCATCAATTCCCTATTGACAGAACGGTTAAAACTACATTTCCCATGAACGCTCAGTATTTCAAACCGGAAAAGCTGCGCGTTCAAGAATCACAAGCGACGGTCTGCTAATCATTGACACTACAGCCCGCGGCAGTGAGACTAAGAAAGCTGACTACGGAGCTTTTAAGACTCGTCCCACGGTGAGAAAAGGTACGATTTTAGACAGGGAAACGAGGTATATGAAACGTCCCTCTTTATTTCAACTTAGTGGAAGTCCAAGTCTCCTTCCATCGTTACAGATTGTGCAACGCTAACGGTTTAAAAAACGGATAAGGGACGAGTGGAGACTACACCCAAGATTTCTCAAGTGCATCGTTAGGCTCCTGGATCTTTTCAATTGTATTCCGAAAAAACGCTTGACACCAGTTCTTAACGGAGCTATAACAAAAGGTGTTTTGTTTTCAGGAAACGAATCACTGGGAACACCATCAAAACTGAGAGGAACAGCCAGACAATTCACAATGTAAGAGAGATGTCAGTGTTCTGATATAGTGTATCGAAGTAACGCAGTGATAAATTGGTATTGACTTTAGTCCATTTTTGATTGTTGTCTCCTAATATATATTGGATTTTTCAATCTTCTAGATCGGCTGATCTAGACTACGAATGAGGTAAGCCAAAGTCGCCATAAGAGGCGCAGAATGTAAAGGGAGGACCCCCTGGGCATTTAGTTTCACTGAAAGAGTTCTTTTTCTGTTTCCAGCCTGCAGGTCCTGATAAGAACCCCGTGATTCGAGGAGGTTTGAAACACACAGACCTATTTCTTTCTGGGCCATAAGAATTGAGAATTATTTGAATCATTTGATACAGTGTATATAATGTTTAGCATGTTTTCTATGGCTTGTGTTGAACAAATTTAAGTTTTTTTGTAAAAAACGTCGTTTTGGTGCGAAAGGATTCGTGGTGTAAGTGTGTTGGATGATGTGGTGAATGATAAGAATAGCGAATGAGAATGTATGGAGATGCATGAAGATGGTGGTATGGGTGTTAAAAAGGGAAAGAGTGACAGCTAATTGTTTTTGAATCAGGAGGTGGTAGTAGTTTTGTGTAAATGTTTTAAGAATTATTTGTGATGTATTATGTAAAATAATTAAAACAAAAGAAACTTGTTGATTAATTCAGACGGAAAAAGAGGTCTGTGGTACATGTTGTTTATTTCAATATGTTCCCTCGTAAATAAATGAGAGAAAACCGGTATCAGTATTGGCAGTTCTGCTGTTTTTGTTCCTGTAGATATCAGGGCACACTATATGCACACCCAGGATTTGACTTTTCGTCTAATGGTAAGTACTCAAATGTTCATAACGTACAGATGATGTTGCTTTAGGAATGGTGCTCCCCCTGGGCATACCCTGTAGGTACAGTAAGCCTAGTATAAGATGGGTAAAAACGGACATTGATCGTAGAGTTTTGCGACGGAGAGACAGATTTGGAAGTCAATAATTATAGCAATGGTATCACCTTTGGGTATATTCTCTCTTCCATTATTACCTTTGGTGGTACTGCAATGGCCAGGGGTGAAACAGCCAGAGAATATGTGGATATATTCCGAGCAGACTAGATATGCTGTTGATTTCATTCTAGCTAAGAGTGGTGGTGTGGGCACTGTTGTAGGAGACCAGTGTGTAGTCGGGATCACTAATATAGAAAATGTTAAAGGAATGGAGAGTGGGAACTGGAGTTGGTCACTCTTTGGTGGGTGGAGCTGAATTCTTGAAAAGGTGATTTATTTAATTGTGATTCTGATTTCTTGTTGTGTTCTAGTCCAATGCCGCCCCTTATGTTGCACTTATTGCACCACTGTTCTTGCACCTAAGAGAATATCAATTCATGATACAAATGCACAATTATGATTCAGAAGGAAGTCGATGACCTCATACAAATAGATGAGGGTATTTTTGAGACTTCTTCCCTCCTTACTACTTATCTTCCCAAAGCTGAAAATATGGAGTGCTCCTAAGATAGTTTATCCATGACTTATTGAATTACATGTCTTTTTATCATTACACAAAAGGACTTAGCTCATGCTAAAAGGAGGGCCTGTTGGAATAAAAATCATGATTTTGGATTGTTTTATGGAAGTTAGCAACTGCAGCACCATTTTGTGTACAGGCGCCATTTTGTATCATGATCGAAACCAATCCTTTGCCATTTCCGAGAAACGGCCTTCTCTAGGTTATGGTTCTTCAGAGCTGAGCTCTGCTACACTAATGAATACACTGTTCTTATTAGCGCATACCTTTCTGTAAGATGTAGGCCTTCTCCCACATGTTTAGTGGTGGGCACAGGCAGAATGACCTTGTAAAGCGAATAATGTGTGCCCAGCCTCAGAATCGAGATGTACTCCTTTGTAATTTACTGTCCAGCTGCATCTCTCTGAAAAATTCCATAGTGGGTGTGCTTTCATTGGTTTCGAAGTGTACATAATGTATCGTTATGCTTGCTGATGTCAGTCCCTCTGCAGCACTCCTAGTGACTGGGCAAACAGGGCTCCACTCTGAGTGTACTTTAAAATAAATTGTTATTGGTTTGTATCCTCTACTGTCTGATCGACTCTTCATTTGTATGGAAAGCTGAGAGGTGGTCGCGAGTGACCCTATTCGAGCCACTTCCTTCATTGGGGAGAGGAGTTGGCCTGACGGCTAGGGTGGTCGACCTGGAATCTGGGGAACTGGGTTCGAGTCTTGGCAATGATGCTGAACATCCTGTGATTCTGGGCAAATCACTTAATCTGCCCATGCCTAACAAAAAATGAATGTGTCCTCGTGTAATGCAACTAGTGCTCTGTAAAGCGCTCTGAAACCCAATTCGGGTCAAGTTCACGCTATATAAAACTCTGTAAAAAAAAAAAAACAAGTCACCGCTAAGGTAGGCTCTAAATCCCATAGGGGAGGGTGCATTGTATGTAAAAAGTAGGCCATGTGTTTTTAAGTTTTGCATGTCCTAGTAGTAAAAAGCTCCTAAATTCATTGTTCACTGCTGTTTAAGGCCTATCACTCCCATTAGATAACATTGGATTAACTAACTACTTTTCAAAGCGCTTACGATTGATTGAGAGCAGGTAGGAATTCAATCTCTCTTTAATGATAACGTTGGATTCTACATCACAATTCTCGAAAATGACACTTTTAGAAAGTTGCGTATCAGGTGGTCAGGCCCTTTTTAAACAGCAGGGTTGGGCCTCCTTTGAAGTATTTATAAACATTTACCCTATCTGAAATTAGTCAAAGAATGCTTTAAATTGTAGGACAAGTAAATTAATTGTCTTGGCCTGTGCATTTATTTCCAATTATTTGGTTTTCATGCAATTCATACCCTGAGTACATAAACACACACAAAATAATATCAAAGAATGCTTAGATGACCAGTCTTATAATGTACAAAAAAGCAGAGGTGCAATTACTATTGTAAAACTCTGCATTTTTTAACATTATAAGACTGGCCATCCAAGCACTATTTGAAATGTATTTTTGTGTGTTTATGTGATCAGGATATAAGTTTTGTTAAAGTTAGTTATAGTCTCCTAGAGTGTATTAATATGCTTGCCTGAATGTGGTCTAACAGACTTTTTGAAAGTTGGCATTTTCTTCACCTAACCATTTGGTGCTTGCTGCCATTATTATGGGCCACATGACTGTGAATAGCTTAGCTGTTGGGCTTTGTGTGTTCCTCCCAGACAGTGAGACAAAGGAGAACTAGGTGTTGGCAGGACAGGCCATCCTGCCAGGATATTTGGGGATGGAACTGTTCCCTTCCAATCTTATAATTCAAATGCCTTGTTCTCAGCACACACAAAGGAAACTGACACAAGTCTTTGACACCCAAGACTTCTTGGAGCCTTGGCAGGGTAAGGGAAGAACTTTCCAGAACCAGATGTGGGGGTAGCCTAGAAGATTCCCCCATGCCAAAGGCTGGCACCAAGTCTAAATATTGGACACTCAGAGCAGCCCTCACTAGACTCCTACCTCATATACTTGTGGAAGACTTCAGAAGGACTGTCTTGGACCCCCAGAGCAATGCCCTGCTGCTTGAGGCCTGCCGTGTACCTCAGACGACTACCCTGCTGCTACCAGAGGACTTCCCTGCTGCTTGAGGCTTGCCTTGCCCCCTCAGAGGGCTGCCCTGCTGCTTGAGGACTGTCTTGTTGCTTAAACCCATGACTTACAGAGTTACTACAAGGGCTAATCGTCTGGCCTCCGATGTGGACTACAGGGATATGACACGCTCCAGAGACCTTGAACCATGCACCTGGCCTCTGCCCTACAAGTCATGGATCCTTGGTGGTGGTGTTAAAGGTGCGGCTCCTACCTAACACTAAAAGTTGGGACTTAGAAACATTTTCACCGGAGTGTGGCCTGAGAATCGACAAGAACACCAGCTCCTTACTGATCACTGATCCGCCCAAGTTCCATTCAGACAGGCCTCTCCCCAAAGGTATCCAGCCTCGGGGAGTCATTGTCAGCTACAGTCTTCGGCTTTGCCCCACTGGAGATTTTTGACTGCCCAAAAAGTGACAAAGTCGGAAGGTAGAAATCTTCACCATGACTCTATCCAGCATCTCCCCAGTGACGGTGCCTCCTCCTCGGACACTTTGAGCTGCCTTTCCCAGCTGAACTTTACCTTCTCGAGACGAGACTGGGCCCAATCAACCTCGTGTATCTGACCACCGCTCTATCGCAGTAGATCTTAACTTTTGACTGCCCCAGTCTTGTGCACCCTGATAGCTGCAGTTTGCGCTTTAATCTTTTAGGTGCTATTCTTCACTAAAAATGTAAAAAATTCAAAACTGTGGTTTTACTGATTGAATTTAATTTGTTTTGGTGTCATTTAATATTTTACTAAATTCAAGTGGGATTTTATTTTGTGTTTTGTGTTCACCTTATTACTATTTGCGTGCTGCAAAAACACTTTACACATTGCTTCTAGGTTAAGTCTGACTGCTTTTGTACCAAGCTACCAGACGGCAAAGCACAGAGTAATTTAGTTGCCTTTATGGCTCACCTCGACAAGGTTGTTGCATGAGTATTATTTTCACCCCTCAATCAATAACCCAGTTTCTTACACTTCCCTTACTGTATAGATAAATTCATTTCTCTCTCTTCACTTTTGCAATCATTGTTAGCAGATGCTGAAAACGCATTTGATTTGCTCCAATGGGAATACCTTTGAAGGTTTACATTTCCCGAAAAAATGGTTAAAGCTATACTCAGTTTATAAGGCAGAGTTGTTATGAATGGGAATTTAAGTAAACCGTTCCATATTCTGAGAGGAACATGCTGATGATGTCCTATGTCACCCTTGTTACTTGCTTTCTTCATTGAACCTTTACAATCAGGGATCTTGGCCTTCCTAGTCAGGAATATTCCAATGAAAATGGAGCTCAACATGGATAATTTGCCTTATTTTAATACTAGTCCAACAGTCTACTTAAAAATCATGCAAAAAGTTTGAGTTCCTCGTATGGTAACTAAAGTACAAGAACAAGAGATTATGCACTGGCATAAAGAGCAGCAAAACCAAGTCTACAGAATGTACGCAAGGCAATAAGTTCAATATTTGAGGGTAATATAGAAAAGATCTGAAGAACATGTTTCAAACCAATTCCCGGTCAAAGTGATCAGAACTCAAAATGGTATTGGACCTTGGACAAACCCTATCCATGTCAATTTTAGATTGTGTCAACTTTATCAAAGCGATGATATTATGGGGACTTCTTTTTTTATTTCAACATCTTCAGATCCACATACTGGTTTCTTATTTTAGAGTCTGGAATCTTGACTGGCTGCAATTATATGAGTTAACAAACCGCCCCAGCCCACCATTTCCCGTAACAAATGATCTTGAAGGCTAGTGCCTGGAGGTTTAAAAAAAATACTAATTTTCAACACTATTATTAGGCAAGTAGATCACATTTGATTCTGTTCCTGCTAGCCCCAGAATGATATTCAATTCTTAAATTGCGAATGTGCTCTGCATTGATTTTTTCTTTACGCCCTCTTGGTCTTCTTACAAAATGTTATCAACCAAAGTTTTTCAAACACTTAAACTAAAATTAATATGAGATACTACTCAGGTATTCTGGGACATTCCTAAATTTGAGAAGATTCTAAAGTTTCCTCAAATTTATATTCAAACATAAGTTTCAGTCAGCTTGGAGTTTCGTACTCTACAAAGTCAGTTGGACTCTACAATCTATCATGCCAGGACCCAGTGCCGGTCCCCTGGCTGTCCTCACTCAGATCTTAGCTTAGCTCTTAGCTCTTAGCTATTCAAAAGAAGCTCTGCTCAACTTAAATGCAGTGAGTGAGTCAGCCTCCTGTCCTCCACTAAGCGTAATAGATATGATAGATTCCTTACCTATCTCCTGCTCTACTTGTTATAGAATTTGTCTAACGGTACACCCACCTGTGGAGGGCCCTATTCGTAAAATCTTTTCCAATAGTTCTGAGCCTCCAGTTGACCGTTCAACCATTCTTTGTGCCATGATCAACTCCAGATCGCTAGTAAAACGTCATGTGGAGGTTACTGATTTTATCTCTAACCAGCACTTAGACCTGGTATTTGTGAAAGAAACATGGGCAGATGATTCTTCAGGCCCAGAGATCATAGCAGCGACATCTGAGGAATATACTGTGTTCCGCCTCGACAGACCTAATAAAAGCAGTGGGCTGGCAATATTTTATAGAGAGTACTTGCAAGTTGCTTTTAACCCAGCCACTGTTGAAGGTATGGAGGTAGTGATTTTCAATATTGAAGTCACAAAGACGCATTCATTTAATGGGCTGCTCATCTATCGCCATCCCAGACCAAGATCAACGTTTGTAGTAAAAATCATCCAAGTACTGGAAGTTCTTCTACTAAAAACAGACTTTACGGTCATTGTGCATTTTAACTTCCATCTGGAAAATCGGTCTGACACAGAAACAGAACACCTTTTAGATACTCTGTCAGGCCTTGGCTTAGCTCAGATAGTGGAGGGTCCCACTCATCTTGCGGGGCACTTGCTAGATGGGATTTTCACCAACAGCCCCAACATTTAATTTACCCACGCTCTGCCATTAACCTGGGAAGATCATTATGCAATAAAGTGGAACTTAAAATTACAAAATAGTTCTCTCTCTAGGGTTTGTAAACTAGACAGGGTGAGCCGTGCATGGCATAAAGTCCAAACTTCCAACCAGGACCATCGACTATCACAATAATTTTCTAATAATGATCCCAATCCAGATCAGATGGGAGAGGATAATTATAATTGGATCTGCTTAGCCCTTAATAATATTATTCCCTTTAGGGGTCCGAAAAAGAATAATACAAAGATGTCTCAACCCTGGTTTGATGATTCACTTAGAACCATCAAACAGGAATGTCGAAGACAAGAGCGCAAATGTTGCTCAGAATATAAGAGAGAAGAGATGAAAAAGTATAAATCTTGACTACGCAGTAATAAAAAAAAAATCTTGGCAGCCAAATCTAAATATTACACATTACAAATAAAAATAGCTACTAATAGTGATAGTAATAGTAAGCAACTGCCCTTTTGACCCTTCTGTGCTCTCCAGGGCCCTCTGAGGCACAGGGTACATTGACTTTCTTACAATTACCCCCAGAGGTCACCATCTGGGTGCAATTATACCGTAGGTCCCTACCAACCTTCCTGACACTCAGACCTTATTATAACCCCATCTAACTTGGCCGCCCTATGCAATACACCAGCCCTGCACTTTGAAACATGGGGGACTTAGATTAAAAACCAGTTCCTCTTTCTTTAGCGGCCTCACTATGGGCATATTCTCACTGCAGGTCTTTACTTATTTATTTCGAACGCTCCAGCCATTAACAAAATAACACTCATCCAACATGGCCACAAGTTACGCGCTAACTCTCCACTATGGAATATCCTTGAGGCCCTTTAAAAGCCTTAACCCCGGAAGTAACCTCTATGGGGCCCAGAGCCAGGGTAGGACAGAAGCAAGTTGTTTGACGGCCCGGCGGGAGGATGACTATCGTGCCTTCTGCGCTGGAGAACTCGATTTCCCTCACCGCCATCACGGTAAAACCGTTACAAGTAGTTAATATGCGTCTATTTGTCTTTTCCACAGTAACGCGAGCAACTATGTGCTCTGCCTCTCCCTTCAGTACTTGATCATCCTTAACCTGGTTTGTCCCATGTGTTTTCTCGAGTACTGTCTGGCATCACTCCGTTTCTGTATTTACCACTTAGCAACAGAGCTACGCGCACGGTCTCTGCCACTACTGCAATGCACTATAATTAGCCTGGTCCGGTTGTACACAGGCACATGCTCATTATCACATATACAGTAATTACCCTCCAATTGCCACAAAAGGCACACCATGTCGCCACAGAACGCTCACTCCCACCACGCGGCTTTGACTTGCCGGTAGTCGACCTTTGCCTTCTTCTTCGATTGTGAGCTTTCCAAAAAATATCTTGGTAACTTGCTCGTGCCTCTACCTACACAAGCATTGTACTCCTCACTGCCGGGCACTCACCAGCTGGGCCTTCACACTTCTAGATCACGGTACCGGCACCACGATCGGCAGCACCCTGATCTCTTTAGCCACATTGCCTTCACCAGCCCCAGAGTAGCCCACAGGTGCCCATTTACGCCTCCAAGTTACCCAGTAGCTCTCACTATATGCGCCGGAGGAGCTACCTTTGTCTCACCTAACACCATTGTTGTTCTCTGGCTTGACCAACTTTTGAGTGCCTCTAGAATTACGCATTGTTTTTAACAAGTCCTTGGTGACTTCTTTCTTTTATTGTCTCCCTCCCTTTTACCCTAAGTCTTTTATACCCCGGTATGATTCCAACTGAGGACCTCTACTGCGTCTGGCTATCAGTAAAGAATTAACTGAACCAGAATTGTGGTAGTGCCACGAATTGCACTGTTCTTTAAACTTCACATATGGTCCTGATGAAGTGCCACGAGACCCGTTAGGGGCTTAACAGGCACGAAACATGTCGAACCCACTACACCACCTTAGCCCTATAGGAACATTACACCCATATAGGTGCTTACCAATTTTTAATTAGGCTAGCGCTACCATAAGAATAAACACAACAGTTGGACTGTCCTAGACTTATTTTATCCCACCTACTTAGTGCACTACCCAGCCCACACACCCGCACTCACCCTACGGCTTCATCAAAAGATCTCCGCCAAAGAGCCCCATTTACGGGTGCCCGTCGGGCATTGCAGCACCGGCCCGACGAGTAGCAGGCCCAATAATGAAGCATGACATCCTCCGGGGTGTGTGAGGGCATCAGGAAGAAAGACCTCCCTTTCCCCTTCATTTCCCCTAGGAACTTGCACACTCCTTTGTGACACACTAATAATAGTCTCACTTATGAAAAGTGAAAATTACTCCGGTAGTACGGTCATTAAATGCATGAGCGCATTGAGTAGATGGATGGATAGCAATTGCTTGAAGCTTAACTCTACAAAAACAGAGGTCATCCAGTTTGGCAAAGATCTGTCCTTCTGGTCCTTGAACTGGTGGCCCTCGGATTTGGGCATGGCACCAATGCCAATGTCCAAAGCAGAAAATCTGGGGATCTGGTTGGACAGGGAATTAAAATATAAAGATCAATTTAACAGGGTCATTTCCTCCTCCTTCCACTGGCTTAGAATTATCAAAGAAATTGAAAGATTTCTCCTGGTTGATCTTCTGGATTATTGTAATAGTTTCTATGTTGGCCCCTCAAAGGTCCACTTAAGAAGCTGCAGATCCTTCAAAACGCGGCTGCACGATTTCTTCTAAAAATTCCTAAATCTCTATCAGTTAGGTCAGCCATTAGAAAATTGCATTGGCTTCCAGTTAGCCATTTTATCACCTTTAAGGCACTCTGCCTAGCCCATAAAACACTCTACTGGAAAGCCCCAGCCTATTTTAAGAACAACCTTAAGTGGTATACACCAGGCAGAACTTTGCGTTCCGGTTCAGCTAGACTTGTTGCTTCCTTCAAACTCGCCGTGTGGGGGGGGAAGAAGCTTTTTTAGAATCACAGCTCTTCACTGGAACCGTCTGCCACTTGTACTGAAAACAGCTACCTCACTCCCTGTCTTTAGGACACAACTCAAAACCTGGCTATTTAATCAGTAATCTCCTACAATACTATTCAGGACATCATCGGCTCTTCTCTGCTCCGCATAGCGCCAGGACGCCTCCGGGCATTCGTGCGCTTCATAAGTTGCATCATTCAGTCATTCATAAGAACACCAGCTTAGGTGACCTGTTCAAAAGACAATGTAGGCAAAAAAACCAATACTTGATTTTGTATCCCCAACCGGATGACATCCTTGTTGTCAAATTAAGTTAAGAATGAGGACACCAGAAAAATATGTGAAATTACAGAAACACCAACATTTATTTATGTCAGCAATCTATTCATCTGAATGCTCCAAAAGGTAATATTTCCATTCTATGAAAATCCACTTTATCCTGTACCACATAGGTTTTGATAGTTTCCTCTATTTTTTATTACTGTAAGAACTTTCCAACTATTCATTTAAGAGTTACGTGCAAGATCCATGCAGCTTATCTGGAGTGGATTATTCATTTGTATAGTAAACAATACAGGCGGTAGAAAAACTCATAGGAGGGGTGTGTGTGTGAGTGAGTGTGTGTTTGTGTGTGTGTGTTTGCGTGTGTGCATGTGTGTGTGTGAAAATGAAGACATCGCTTTTCAATGGACTCCAGGAAAGTCTGCAGTTATCCAGGAGTGACGTCGGTGCATTGGAGTAAACCAGACCAGTTTTCACATGACCCCCTAGAGCCTGCTCAATCATCCAGTAACATAGGATTAGTGATATTCCTGCATCCTGATTTTGCATCCTGGAAGAGTTTCACACTTACTATAATACAATCAATCCTGATCCCCTATTTGCAGGATTTCCCATGGTGCAGAGCTCACTGATATTAGACTACAGAGGTTGACATTTACTGCAGGCCCCTGGTGTGGCTTAGCCACTGAACCTGTAAAGCAGGTTCCCAGACCCCCCTCAATATCATTCATGTTTGAAGTTGCTTGCCAAATCCATTCATAATTGCAAAGTTTCCTGCATTTGAAGACTGCTCTACTCTGCCATGAGATTACCTCTCATTTAGGGATGTACTGCCACACTTTAGACTGTAGTCCTCTTTTAGTCCAAGTATAGATGAGAAGCATGAAAAGAGGGAGTGATGAAAAAACAAATCACCGTTCTGTGGAGAATATCTATCACTGGTGAAAAATGTGTGAGGAATTACCGGACAAAATGTTAGCTGCTGCCTTCGCTGCTGAGGAGAACTAGGCATTAGTAGTTGTTGCACTGGCTGAGAAAAAGTTGGCCTTGGAGGAGTGAAAGTGTATCCTAGCCCATGAGAGGAGCCAGTGCAAGATGGACTGGAGGTTCAAGAGGGTATCAAAGTCCAATAAGGATGGTGGCAGTGATACAAAGGTACCCAAGTGGAGTTATTACAAAACTGATATTCCCAAAGATATGGTGCATAGCAATGTGATTGTGGATGACATAGATAAGGGGTTTGCTGCTTATGAGCTTACCTTGTGCATGTTCAAAGAACCAGAAGAGCTTGGGGGTGCATAAACAAGCTTCTGTCTACTGTGGGAGGGACAGTCTTTTGAATCCGAAAGAGTCAAAACACACACAAAACAAACCCATTAAGGCCAACCTTCTTCACAACTTTAGTCTCACTCCTGAAAACTATTGTTAGGGATGTCAAAAGAAGTCACAACTCTCTTGGGAAGATGTAGTTTATGTGCCATTAATGCATTGTATTGTTGGGTGAAGGGCAGCAAAGTTGATGTATTGGTGACATTTTGAGTCATTTTTCTACAGAGTTGCCCCAGCATCTGATTGATTCTAAGGTTGTTGATCCCAGGGAGCTTTGAAAAGAGGCTAACCTCTGGCTTAGCACCCTAGCATAAAAGAAAGTACATGGGGGACCACAGAAAGGGTGGTTTGGGCTCTCAACACCAGAGGTTGGTGTAGCAAAAAAAATATAATGAGAATGAGTTCTTTAGAGGGCCCCAAAAGACTAACAAGGGAGGGAATCCTAATCCATTCATCAAAAGGCAAGCAGATTAAAAGGCAAGAAGGCACTTATTCTCTCCATCAGAGGTTGGTGCTATAGCTATCTATGGACAGGGCATCCGAAAGGTTACTCAACTTGTTCTATGAGGCCATCCACAAGTGAGCAGTCCACGAGAATTGCTAGTCTAGGTCTGGGTGATGAAGCTGGCCCTGTAGGGGCAGAAGGGTGACAGAGGTTACCCTAGTGTCCATGGTTGAAGCCACAGCTCACATTCCTGACAATACCTAAAAGTGCAAGCAGGAAGCAACTAATCAATGGGAAGAAATGGAGGCTCTGGGATATATAGTATTCAGCATGACTACTGTCAGATGTCAGCGGGTATTTTCAGAGTAGATCATCCCCAATTTGCACAACTGTGGTGAATAAGGACAACCAGGCCAGGCCATTCTAAAGTGTGATGGGGCACTGGTCCTCTGAGCCCTGCTATATCTGTTGAAAAATTACACTGAGCATTCTATCAGACAAGAAGTACAGCTCAAGGCTCATGCTGAAATGTTAAGACTACTGGAGTGGGTGCTCATGACCACAAGGGACAGAGCAGATTGTTTAGTGGTTTCAGGGACCTGAGTGACACCTTTCGTGTGACAGTGACAAACTTTGAGACAGTAGGGTGGACAATCATAAAGCCCCAGGACCCTAGGATAGCCTCTGGGGGCAGGATTATCCAGGTGGTGGGAGCACTCTAGATTTCCTGAAGTTATATCTCTGTGGACAGCAACTGCACCTATTGTGGCCAGGGCCCACAGGTAGCTTTACTCAAGTATGATTCCACACAGATATATTTTCAGGCAAGAGGACAAACTTCATCTCCATGTCAGGAACTTCAACACAGTATGCATTACTTTTGTTCAGAGTAGGAGAGGTTTAGTTACGGAAGCCAATCAAAGTAGAGACGAATGTGCAATAGGTACAGTTAAATGATTCAGAACATTTATATCATGAATGTTGATTTTCCATATTTATTATCAAATACAGATTCAACTTGAGTTAACAACAGGATGGGCTACCAAACCACATTTAGAGCGATTTAAAAAAAAATTTAAACTCCATTTAGTCATCCACTACATGTGATCTCTCCTCATTTCCTTGAAGCTGGCATGTGAATACACCCAGGCAAAGCCTTCCCCATCTACCCATGTTGTGTTTACCAGATTTGTGTGTGCTTGCAAATAAAATGTAAATTGTTTACTTTATAAAAGTTTTATTTGTTTTTGGCTGTATTCTATTGCATGCGTTTATCACTCCTCTTTACAGACCTCTTTTTTATGGCCCAGATACTAACCTAGTTAATACCTAGCTGCACCTACCTTTGAAGCATGTTCAGAGGAGCTGTATGCCCTTCCCGGGGGATTTCTCTAGCATTGAAAGGCAGTTACAAGTGCTTAGTCATAACCATAAAGCACATGGAGTGATATTTGTCCCCTTGAACCAGTGAAGTGTAAGCGTTAATCTTTCCGAACCTTTGACCTCTTGCACCATAAAGTCAGTGAAACACAACCATTATTTTATGTTTTAGTACTTTACCAATTAATCAGTTAAATGCTATTGCAATTAAACTTTGGGTTGTTTAAACAGTGCTCTTTCATCAATTCTGTAGTCAGAGAAGACATTTTCTAAAATTTTGTGACCAGATATTTCGAGGGCCATATATATATCAACACTCACATAATACATTTGCTGTGATCTGAATTGTACAGTGAGATGTGGGAATAAGCCCTGTGTTTTATGTTGAGATTGGGAAATAGTGGTGATACTGGCAACTGCTCTGCTGTTTTGATGGAGGAAGAAGATGCATACACTCAGTTATTCTTTTAATTTCACAGTATGCCTATAGTTACAAAAAACTGTTCTAATCTTTAGATCTATTACTCTAATTATTTAACAGATTTTATGGTTTTGTTCTCTGTGAAAGTCTTAAAAGAACACTTTCCGCTTATTAACCGAAATATCTTTCTCTCGCTTTGAAATCTTACACTGTTGGAAGGCATATTTTTATTAAGTCTAGAGTTAGCCAAGACCTTTCTTTTAAATCAAATTATATATATCCTATACATAATTACAGAGGCGTTCAGTCATCCATCTTCATTTATTGTCTGCTGAAGGGTCATTCATAGTTAGCTTAAGTCCATCACAGTCTACAGCATGGGACACAGAGCAAGCCCACTTCTGTCATTGCTCACCTGACTGTGAGAGATGGCATTCTGGTCTTGCACTATGTACACACCCACACACTAAGTAGTATCTTTCAGTTCCAGGGAGTACTGGTGGATTTTGTGTTTATACAAAAAAATATACATTTTGGCTTTTGGACAACGCAGGCCTTATTTATGAGCTCTTGCGTCACATTTACTCCGCTGTTGCGTCACTTTTTATGACACTGCAGCGGTGTAAATAATGCGCCACGTTGCACCATATTTGTGAAGTAGCGCATCTAGGCAGATGCGTCAGTTCGTAAACCCCTGCACTACATGATACCTGCGCCCGGTATAATGTATGCAGGGTGGGCATTCCCCCGCATCAAAGCCTCTTAGAAGTGGCACATTGAAATCTATAAGATTTCATTGTGCCACTTCTAGGACACCATTGCGTCAAAACCTTATGCCTGCCTCATGGTAGGCATACGGGTGACGCAGGCCCTTTCACATGGGGTTTGCCCCATGTGAAAGGACACATTGCTGGAGTAGCGTCTTTTATCAGACACACCCCAGCAATGCATCACTTTTGCGCCTACAGATATGTCAGTAATACTGACGTATCTGTAATTGCTTGCAACATGATGCACCATACATTAAATACGGCACATCCATCATGCCGCAAGGAGGGTGCACTGAGAAGTGTTCCATCGCTGCTTTGTCGCAGCGTTATAACACTTCTCATAAATACGGCCCTGCATGTTTTTATATGATGTGTGTATTCATACAAAAAACATCCAAAAACAAAATAGGCAGTGAAAAAACCAAGAGGTCATTCGCCAACGTCAGACCCATTGGTTTTGACAATGTTTGTTTCTGTTGCTGCAGAGTAGGAGATAAGGGAAAAGGGATGGGAGCAAATTAAATTCTACACATTCCTATCTCACACTGAGATAAGGCCTTTTTGAGCTACTACTGCTACTTCAACTACTACTACTTGTTCTTCTAATAACACTACAACTACTAATACTGCTACTACCAATCATAACAATCACAAAACAATATTGCTAATAATCATTTTGACAATGACTATTTTTACTGCAGTAATAAGAGTAAGAGTAATAGCAACTACCATTATCATCAATGTTAATAATAATTGTTATTGTTGTTTTATTGCACTATTGTTATTAATGCAAAAAGAATTGTCATTGTTATTATCAATAATATGTATTAGAATAATACGTTTTTTGTTGCTGTTGTTATTAATATTAGAATTATGCAGGTCACAGTTTACAAAACCAGTAAGATCGTCACATAGTTTAATATACAAGCCACTATCTTCTGAGTGTGGCCTGAACATCATGGATTCTAATGCCAAAAGTATAACTCAGGGCATGTGTTACTTTCTCTGTAAAATAGCAAATATTCTGAATTAGTTTTCATC
This sequence comes from Triturus cristatus, assembly GCF_964204655.1. NCBI lineage: Eukaryota > Metazoa > Chordata > Amphibia > Caudata > Salamandridae > Triturus > Triturus cristatus. The sequence continues at coordinate 1,427,134,807 of NC_140589.1, forward strand.
TGCCTAACTTGCTGGTCGATTGTATCATCCCATTGCTAACAAGATGTAAAATTACAAGGACAAAGTCTGCAGTATGTTTTGGCAAAAGTAAACATTCCCATTGTTATATTATGTGATGCTTCCTTCCAGCATGAAATACGTGCAGGAAAATATTGTGAAAAGAAACAAATTAATGCAATATATTTGAAGTTGTTATTTTATTTTTGGTGAAGAGATTACATGAAGATTGGCTGCTTTCATAGAAAATAATAGTTTAGTTATATTTTGAAGATACTTATGTCTGGATGAAAAGCAAGAAAGAATGTTTTTATTTGCGTGCAACATCTCAGTTCCTGTTTCATTGCTGACAACGTTTTGTATTAAAAATGCCACAATTGTTCTGTACACATAAATTGTGTATATTATTCAAAACACTTTTAGAAGACTCAGGTGTATTAGCAAGTAACTCATTTGGCTCACTTTGCACATTTTACAGGCACTGTTGACATATGCATATTTTTAAGGTTTTACTGAGCACACTTTGGTCTTATTGTGCAGAGTATTATGTTGTTCTATTTAATTATTTAACTATTTGATTATACCCTTTTAATTTGGCTTGCCCATTGTTTTTAGGCAATTTATATGCCACAAGTATACTAATTTACTAATAATTTATATGATTTTCGCTGATTACTACTATAATGTTAATTATATCTACTGAATAAATCTAATAATGAAAAGATGTAGTGAGTGCTTTCAGTGGAATTCCATGCGGCGGAGTTCCTGAATCCACTTTGCCTCCCACTAATCCTGTGGATCAAGCATTTTTGATAGAACAAAACTGTCAACATAAGCACATCGGAACAGTTTCACTCTGCATGTCAAAATGTTTTACTGAAATGGATGAGCAAGCTATTTGTTAACAGAAAATGCATTCTCTTTTTAGCTTTCTAGAGCAGTAACCATAATTTACATGACAAAAGAACCCCCTTATTTTGTTTGTTTTTGAAGGAAATGCTTTAGGTTTGACTACTTTGATGCCATCAAGATGGCTTCAGGTGTGACACACTTCTGTCATAAATACAGATTGTTAGCACTCTAGTTTTGTATTACTACACTTTGAAAAGCTGCAGTAATACACTGGGAAGTTAACTGAAAGTCTGCTGCTGTTGTTGAAAGTACTTTCTACTCAGAATAACAGACTTTATTCTCACTTGGCTGAGGAAGATAATGTGAACTTATTAAAAATGTGCTCTAATTTTAGTTGTTGGAGGCCCCTATAACCTCTTTGAGAAAATCCTGAGAGAAATCAGTTTCTCTTAAATATGGTTCAGTAAGGATCATCATTTTTTACAAGGTAAAATCAACTTAGATTGCACCACAATTCCTAAAATTAGTAAGTTATCATCAATAAAAGATTTATATTGTGATTAAAATGTTTCATCACTTTTTATATGGGCTCCTTTTCATGACCCTAAAAAATAGTTCAATGGCGAGCAGGCCCCTGAGTCCTGTAATGACTGTCACAACATGTTGTTCATCAAGGGAGGATCCCTGTGAAACTTCCCCACACATGCTCCATGGGATCAGGGTGGGCTCAAATTGCCTCCTTATAGTTTTCCCTCTATAGAAACCTACAGCAGTAACGGTACTTTACATGCTCAAAGCTTTTTTCCCTGATGATTGAAACAGAGTATACCATATGGAGAACCCATGAGGGATAGAAGAATCTGTAATACTCAGGAATGATACGATGCAGCTGCAAACAATATAGTAGAGCGATTCAAGCAGTGAGGGTAATTTAAAGCAGTGCTACAGTCAGCATAGGAAAGAGTCACAAAATGTAATCAAGAAGATGCCTTTTTGGGAGAAACAACAAGAAGGGAAAGAGAAGCACCAGTAGTAAGATCAGATGTATTACTATGTTTCATAGCCACCTTTTGAGAATAAGAAAGATGATGACTAAACAGTGGCATTTACTAAAGAGTGACTGATTATTGGAGGGTTGGTTTCTAGAAAGCCACAGTTATATTCAGAAGAGCTAGGTCATTAAGAGACTGATTCGTAAGAAGTGATATAATGGATGAAGTACAAATGTGGCTGAAACCAAAAGATAAATCCAAGAAATGCAGTAAATGAAAAGCTTACAGACATGGTGAGTATGCCACTTCCATAAGAACAACAGTTTGACAAGTTATCAAAATCAAAGGGAATTGGACATTTAAAAGTGAATATGCTGTGTAGGTACTAAGATGCCCTTGAAATAGATATATGTAGGAAGTGCTATTTTAGAAATATCTAAGCAGATATTGCAGCTTTTTAGTGCTATCAAAAATAAAGGTGAGAGTTATTCAGTGACAAGACTTTTTTGAAAATAAAATAAAGGGCATGCCAGTGAATTTAGACATATGGTAATTGACAGTATTACCAAAATGGTGAGAAGGGACAATAGAGAGAAGATTTTACGTAAACTGAAATCCAGATATATCCTCAGACATGGTTCACAGGAACCCAGAGGTATGAGTGTAGATGAGAAACTGCATGTACACATTTGAAACCTTGCAGTGGTGATACCGGGTGAGGTAAAGGGTGTCTAACATTGCTGTATGATTTTTCAAGGATAGAAACTGTTTTCTTTTTTCCTTCTCTTTTTCAGGTATGCCACAGGACAAAGTTAGGAAAAAGTAAATATGATTAAGATTGGAAGCTCATTCAAAAATGGTTATGAACTCTAGCTAATATGTCCACTGGGGTTTGATACAGGCTATAAGTGAAAATTGGCAATATATTTGTATGAGAAGAACAGTCTGATACAAGATGCTGAATGCCTCTTATTTTATGAGGAATTGTAGAGTTGGATTATGAATATATAATTGATTTGACATGAGTATTAATGTATATTTTCTTATTTAAATGAGTTATGATGAGTTTACTAAAATGAGTTTTGAAAGGTTGAACCGATGAATGATGACATAAGAATTGGATTATTATCTTTAATATGAAGGAAATGTACAATGATGAGCTCTAAAAAAATAAATTATGTGAAGTTTGAATTACTAAAACTCTTTAAAGATGGCCACCACATACGACATGTAAATCAAATGAAGTTGTTATGTAGTATTTTATGTTAGTAGCTGTACACACGCTGTTATAAAAAGTAAAAGTTAATACGACGCCCGATGTTGTGATCAAGTCTGTTGACAGGCCAAAATGAGTTGATGTCTATCCTCAGCAACAAATGATTGATCAGTAAATTGCACGCTTGTGATTTATTGCATCAAGGAGTGCAGTCTTTCCTTAAGTGGAGAAAGGAGTTTTGGATTTACCGAGGCATGTTGGCAGACATCTCAACAAAGAGCACTGGCGATGATCTAGTATGTATATTTATATATATATATATATATATATATATATATATATATATATATATAGATAGATAGATAGATAGATAGATAGATAGATAGATAGATAGATAGATAGATAGATAGATAGATAGATAGATAGATAGATAGATAGATAGATATCCATTGGTGGCCGAGTGAGGCTGGTGAATGTCCTCGTCTAACAGCTAAGGCCAAGAAACTAGGAGTGATCTTTGATGATCAGCTTAATTTTGCAGCCAAGATCAATCGTCTAACTTTCTCCTGCTTCTTCTTACTGAAGACTTTACGGAAGATTTTCCCTTTTATCCTTCAGGAACTCAGGAAGTCGGTGGCAGTAGCGTTTATTCTTTCGAAAATAGACTACTGCAATGCACTCTCTATGGGCATTGACAAGGCTCAGAGGACGAAACTACAATCATTACAAAATGCTGCTGCATGATTGTTATTAAACATTCCTAAAGGCCATCCCACCTCGGCTGGCATAAGATCCCTACACTGGATCCCTATCCAGCAACGAGTAGAATTTAAGGCCCTCTGTTTGGTGCACAAGGCACTACATGGAGGTGGTTCGGTGGATATCCAGAAACTTTTCTCATGGTACACTCCAACCAGAAATCTTACATCCACAATTGTGGGTCTTATTCACGTCTCCAAAAATCCCAGAGCAAGATGGGGAGGTAGGAGTTTATCACATTGTGCAGCAAAACTGTGGAATCAGATGCCTATCGCGATGAGAATGCAACTTTTTAGGAAACTGTTAAAATCCTCGTTGCTCCCCACCAACTAAGTCGCCGTTGTCAATGTGACAATACCTCTTCACACTATCAGCGCCAAGATGCGGTGGCATTCGAGCGCTATATAAAACTTATCATATATATATATATATATATATATATATATATATATATTACCTACTGGCGGTCGCCAGTAGGTAGTTATAGTTAGGACCCCTTTTCCATAGGAAAACCTCAACATTCTATTTTGAATAACTTTGGCGCCAGTCGATGAATCCTCGCGAATTTCTCAAAATAGGTGGGGCGCTACGCTCCGCTCCTACCCTGAAAGTCTCGGGGGGATCCGTCAAGCGGGGGCTGAGATAAAAGGGGGGTCCAAAAACGCGTTTTTCCCATGCATTTTTCCATAGGACCTTTAGAACGAGCTACAGCCCGAACGGCTGAACAGAATTACTCGAAATTTGGCAGAGAGGTAGTCCCTAGGTCAAGGAAGTGCCTTTTGTAGGTTTGGTGTAAATCTGTTCAGTAGATTCTGAGAAAATAGCCTTTAAATCAATATATATATCTGAGCCCGCTTACGGTACGCTTACCGTACGCTTACCGTAAGCGTACGGTGGCGTGCGCGAGCGCGATTCTGATTGGCTCTTAGATCTTAGTAAACATTCGAATCGGCCGAAACCAGGAAGCGGCGGCCGCCATTTTGTGTATTTCACTCAGAAAAAAAAGAGTGAAAACAAGAAAAGGGGGCAATGAGGAGAGTTACAGACCCCCTTACATTTGTGAGGGGGTCAAAGAAGGACTGTAAAGTACAAAGAAAACATTTATTGATTTTAAAAAAAATCACGGGGTACGCGTACGGTAAGCTTACGGTAAGCGTACGGTAGAAAAAAAAAAAAAAAAAAAATGAAAATCAGATTTAAGTGTTTAGATATTAGGGGGCTCTAAAAAGAGCCGTTGAGTTTATGAAATGATTTTTTAGTGGTACCTACAAGTAAGTACCGATGCAGAGTCTAAGGTTCAAGAGGAAGACTCTGTTCCCTTCATCATTGAAGTGCACACCATCTCCTCTATAAATGTCTTGCATGTCATAACGCAAGTTGTTGTGGTAAATGGCACCCATACCATAGTCACGGAGGAAAGCAGAAACAGATTTGTTGACGTGCTTTCTTGCTTTGTCATCGCACCGCGTGCCCACCGTGCGTGCACGGCACTAACTGCGTAAAGTGGGCGCGCGGTGCGCGAAGCGCACCGCGTGCTCACTGTGCGCGCACGGTGCACGAAGCGCACCGTGCGCGCACGGAACAAACTGCGTTAAGTGGGCGCGCACGCCACGAATGGCGTAAAGTAACTTAGCATTTAAAAAACCGTACAAATTCACTGAAAAAACCATAGGTTTCACACACGTTATAGTTAGGAATTAGCATTTAAAAAACCTTGCAAATTCACTGAAAAAACCATAGGTTTCACACATGTTATAGTTAGCGGAAATTTTACTGATAAAAAACCAATGAAATTTCCCCGTTATAGTTAGTGCAGGCAACTATAACTCACGCGACCGCAATCTTCTGCTGATGACATATGTGTCTTTATGAAAAAAAAATATTTGTAATATATGTATAGCTAAAAATGTATGGAAGAAGACATGGGCAAATAAGTGTCTAAATACAGTATTAGCATCAGCAGAGGATTGCGGTCACGTGAGTTATAGTTGCCTGCACTAACTATAACGGGGGAATTTCATTGGTTTTTTATCAGTAAAATTTCCGCTAACTATAACATGTGTGAAACCTATGGTTTTTTCAGTGAATATATATATATATATATATATATATATATATATATGTCGAAAAAACGGGATTCCACTCGTGCTCTCAAGAAACTTCTGACACAGTAAACCAGGTTCTAGTTCATATCCAAGTGGGGGTTTATTCTCTTCATAAACCCACCGTGACGCGTTTCGCCACCGTGGTGCCTTGTTCACACAGTGATTTTCAATAAAGATGCCTATACATATACTTCCGTGTTGGTAGTCAATAAACATAGTGAAAGGACACCGTTAGTTCAACAGGTAGCAGTATTTTTTGGCGCCATCTTGTAACATCTTAACATAATGTAATGTCATACATAACTGTTCTTAAATAAGGTTTTTACGCTATACATTCATTGATTCACAATCTAAATTGATGATCGAATCATGTAGAAACTGTCCCATGCACATTCGCATGTAAGCGTTGTAAATTTCCGTAAGGTTCCGCTCAAGATTCCCTAATAGTGGGTAATACTGTCATAGTGGGTGCGCATCCTTGTGTGTGCTGGACTATGTGAGCAATTAAGCTCTCAATTGCACTCGACATAACAAATGCAACTTAAAAGTAATCATCAAACGTCTAAAATATTGTAAACCACCCTGGTTAGTGGGTATAGCGCTGTCCTTCATTTCCGCGTTGCTCGTTTCGTGTGGAATAATTATGAAATACCCTGGCTAGTGGGTGTAACGCTGTCTTTCATGTAAGATGGCTAATTTGTACAAACATGTAACTCACGATTATAGGCAACAGATATGTATAAATGCTACCCATTAGTCCTTTAGTAAACTGTAAATGGAAGGTAACAAATAAACCGGCATCTAATTTAATACCCCCTACTCCTAAGAGTAACCCGTGATTTCCCAATAACATAATCAAAGTAATATAGTCAAAAGTGGATGTTAAAATCTTATCTTAGTGTTGTAACTGCAGGATGATCTGAAGAAAGGGTAGGGATCGCGTTGGCACCATAGATGACAATTCCCTTCCTTTCCTCCTGTGGGAAATAGAAATGTAGTTGTCAAGTTAATGAGGTATTGTTAGACAAAGACCTTACCAGCTCACATTTCAGGATAAAAGATAAAAAGATAAAACAATCAACAACACAGGTATGTTATATATGTACAGTACTTTGCAGCATAGTCATATAGTGATGTGAATCATAACTGTTTTATCATAGTTTGAGAGTTAAACGTACCAGAGATTGTGGAGACTACGAATCTGGCAGGGTCTTAACATACAGCAAGAAATATGACCATCTGTATGAAAAGGGTCAAGTCCCGGAAAAGAATATAAGGCACGAACAGGAACAATGTGAAGAGGAACTAACAGACCACAGTGACACTAACACTGAGGACTCAGAGACAACAAGAACATCGGAGGGTTCAATTTCCGATCCGGACTTGGGAACCAGACCAAAAACAACTTTTTTAGACGAATACCGGCTCATGAAGGAGAGCCGGCAAACAACGAGATCAATGTCCAGGATGAACCGGAAGGAAGACTCACCGATTCCGAGAGGAAGGGGAAGAGGAAGAGGAAGAGGTACCAGAGGAAGAGGAGGAAAAGGTCCAGACAGAGAAGAGAGAAGAGAGAAAAATATGGAGTATATGGGAAGAAAACAGACATACTCCAAGAAGAACCAATAATGGATGATGTAATGGTAAATCAGACTATTGTAAATCTAACTTCTAAAACTCTGAGCAACAAAGACAAAAGAACATTATGTTTAGGACTATCATTTTGCCCTGCAGTACCTATGAATTATGTTAATAGCAAAATTGATGTTTTTAAATTTTGCAGAAAATTGAAACTTAAGAAGTGGCACAAAATGAAACCAGTGAAGAGTAGGGAACAACAGGTAACAAGAAACACACAAGAAGATGATTTATCAATAGGGGATATTGACACCGTGATTGCCCTACATGAGCTCCAATCCAATCAGGACGAAACACTTATGAGCCCAGAATCTCTCCACATTTTAGATGAGTTGGAAATTAAATATGACAAATCTGCGTGTAGCCTTTTTAGACCTAGGTCAACTTTTGTACCCAAATTAGGGCACGACATTATTGATACCTTTCAGGATGTTGTGAATAATGAAATGTTGAAGTTTAGGCAGAATAACTGGCCCAAAAAGATGAAAAATTTTAAACACAACCTGACAGCCACACAGAAAAATGTCATTAATGAGCTTGCAACCGATGAAAGTCTGGTGGTTAGACCAGCCGACAAAGGCGGCAATATCGTCATTCTACCAAGGGAAATGTATGTCAGCGAAGCTCAACGACAACTCAGTGATAGCAACACCTACACAATCTCCACTAAAGCAGAATACAACAACAGTGTATGTAAGATCTGGGAGTTACTAAATGAGTGGAGGGAGATGGGATTACTAGAATGGGAGGAATTCTGCTTTCTAAAGAAAGACTATCCCATTTTACCAGTGATGTATCTGCTCCCTAAGATACACAAAAATAAAGAAAAACCCCCAGGCAGACCTATTATTTCCTCAAGAGGCAGTGTGCTGGAAAACATCTCAAGGTATGTGGACCATTTCCTGAGGGATTTTGTATGTACCCTTCCCTCATATGTACGGGACACCAAAGATTTTTTAAACAAAATAGCCAATTTGGTTTGGAAAGAGGATTATATCCTTATAACTTTGGATGTTAATTCGCTTTATACAGTGATTAACCACGAGCAAGGGGTACAGGCCTCTGCCCACTATTTGAAACGCAGAAACATTGGATATTTAGAACATACCAATATGATTCTTGAAATGATGAGGTACTGTCTCATGAACAACTATTTTTTGTTCAATGGGTCAGTCTACAGACAAAGACATGGTACCGCGATTGGCACATGCTTTGCCCCGAGCTTTGCCAACCTCTTTATGGGGGCGTGGGAAGAGGAAATTCAGAAAAACAAGAACTTTGAGAAAGCCCTTACAAATGTAAAAATGTGGCTCAGGTACATCGATGACATTTTTGTTGTATGGGAGGGCACAGAAAGAGATGCTTTGCAGTTCATAGAAGAACTTAATAACAATGAAAAAAATCTCACTCTTACATGCACCATGAGTAAGGAAAAAGTCGAATACCTGGACACCCAAGTAGTAGTGAGAAACAATACCATCCACACAACTCTCTATCGTAAATGCACAGCGGGCAATACTCTTCTTCACGCTCTGAGCAGCCATCCCGATAACCTCAAGTGGAGTATACCCTATGGGGAGCTGCTCAGGGCTAAGAGGAACTGTAGCTCGCCAGCTGACTTCCTGAGTGAACAACACATCATGATAGAGAGATTCAAAGCTAGAGGCTACCCAGCATGGGTTCTCAAAAGAGCAGTCGCCAGGGTAACCGAGGTGGAGAGATCGAGTACTCTAGCTCAAATCGAGAAAGAAGCACTTGAAAGCGAAAATGATGAGGGTAACAACACACGCTTGATTATGACGTATAATGGTAATTCTACCCAGATACGTAAGGTAATCAATCGTCATTGGAACATACTGAGAAATGACCCCATAGTTGGCAAGTCGTTGTCAGAAAGACCCAGTATAACATACAGAAAGGGCCGCAGCCTCAGAGATTCTTTGGTGCATAGCGATCTGACAACAAATGTTGAAGGGAGGGGTCTAGATATAAAGGGCTTCTGTCCGTGCGGCCACTGCAAGGCATGCAGTAACAGCAAAATGGTGAAAGAATTCTGGAATACGAGTACCAACACCATGATCACCATTTCCCAATTTCTCACATGTGCGAGCACTTTTGTCATCTATGTGTTGGAGTGCCCGTGCAAACTACGTTCTGTGGGCAGTACAACACATATGGCAAAAAAACGTGTACTTGAACACATGCGGGCTATCACTAATAACGATAAACAATATCCGATAGCCCGCCATTTTGCCAGTCACCATTTTTCAGATTACAAAAAACTAAGATATTATGCAATTGAGCAGGTTCTACATAAAGTGAGAGGTGGAAATCGTGTGCTAAGACTTAGGCAACGAGAATCAAGACACATCATAGGTATGTGCACCCTCTTTCCAGAAGGCCATAACTTGGATGAAGAAATGACCATTCACTTACAAGAGGAATGAGGGTTGCATGATACTATACGTTTAACTCTCAAACTATGATAAAACAGTTATGATTCACATCACTATATGACTATGCTGCAAAGTAATGTACATATATAACATACCTGTGTTGTTGATTGTTTTATCTTTTTATCTTTTATCCTGAAATGTGAGCTGGTAAGGTCTTTGTCTAACAATACCTCATGAACTTGACAACTACATTTCTATTTCCCACAGGAGGAAAGGAAGGGAATTGTCATCTATGGTGCCAACGCGATCCCTACCCTTTCTTCAGATCATCCTGCAGTTACAACACTAAGATAAGATTTTAACATCCACTTTTGACTATATTACTTTGATTATGTTATTGGGAAATCACGGGTTACTCTTAGGAGTAGGGGGTATTAAATTAGATGCCGGTTAATTGTTACCTTCCATTTACAGTTTACTAAAGGACCAATGGGTAGCATTTATACATATCTGTTGCCTATAATCGTGAGTTACATGTTTGTACAAATTAGCCATCTTACATGAAAGACAGCGTTACACCCACTATCCAGGGTATTTCATAATTATTCCACACGAAACGAGCAACGCGGAAATGAAGGACAGCGCTATACCCACTAACCAGGGTGGTTTACAATATTTTAGACGTTTGATGATTACTTTTAAGTTGCATTTGTTATGTCGAGTGCAATTGAGAGCTTAATTGCTCACATAGTCCAGCACACACAAGGATGCGCACCCACTATGACAGTATTACCCACTATTAGGGAATCTTGAGCGGAACCTTACGGAAATTTACAACGCTTACATGCGAATGTGCATGGGACAGTTTCTACATGATTCGATCATCAATTTAGATTGTGAATCAATGAATGTATAGCGTAAAAACCTTATTTAAGAACAGTTATGTATGACATTACATTATGTTAAGATGTTACAAGATGGCGCCCAAAAATACTGCTACCTGTTGAACTAACGGTGTCCTTTCACTATGTTTATTGACTACCAACACGGAAGTATATGTATAGGCATCTTTATTGAAAATCACTGTGTGAACAAGCCACCACGGTGGCGAAACGCGTCACGGTGGGTTTATGAAGAGAATAAACCCCCACTTGGATATGAACTAGAACCTGGTTTACTGTGTCAGAAGTTTCTTGAGAGCACGAGTGGAATCCCGTTTTTTCGACATATATATATATATATATATATATATATATATATATATATATATATATATATGATAAGTTTTATATAGCGCTCGAATGCCACCGCATCTTGGTGCTGATAGTGTGAAGAGGTATTGTCACATTGACAACGGCGACTTAGTTCATCGCGATAGGCATCTGATTCCACAGTTTTGCTGCACAATGTGATAAACTCCTACCTCCCCATCTTGCTCTGGGATTTTTGGAGACGTGAATAAGACCCACAATTGTGGATGTAAGATTTCTGGTTGGAGTGTACCATGAGAAAAGTTTCTGGATATCCACCGAACCACCTCCATGTAGTGCCTTGTGCACCAAACAGAGGGCCTTAAATTCTACTCGTTGCTGGATAGGGATCCAGTGTAGGGATCTTATGCCAGCCGAGGTGGGATGGCCTTTAGGAATGTTTAATAACAATCATGCAGCAGCATTTTGTAATGATTGTAGTTTCGTCCTCTGAGCCTTGTCAATGCCCATAGAGAGTGCATTGCAGTAGTCTATTTTTGAAAGAATAAACGCTACTGCCACCGACTTCCTGAGTTCCTGAAGGATAAAAGGGAAAATCTTCCGTAAAGTCTTCAGTAAGAAGAAGCAGGAGAAAGTTAGACGATTGATCTTGGCTGCAAAATTAAGCTGATCATCAAAGATCACTCCTAGTTTCTTGGCCTTAGCTGTTAGACGAGGACATTCACCAGCCTCACTCGGCCACCAATGGATATCTATCTATCTATCTATCTATCTATCTATCTATCTATCTATCTATCTATCTATCTATCTATCTATCTATCTATCTATCTATCTATATATATATATAAATATACATACTAGATCATCGCCAGTGCTCTTTGTTGAGATGTCTGCCAACATGCCTCGGTAAATCCAAAACTCCTTTCTCCACTTAAGGAAAGACTGCACTCCTTGATGCAATAAATCACAAGCGTGCAATTTACTGATCAATCATTTGTTGCTGAGGATAGACATCAACTCGTTTTGGCCTGTCAACAGACTTGATCACAACATCGGGCGTCGTATTAACTTTTACTTTTTATAACAGCGTGTGTACAGCTACTAACATAAAATACTACATAACAACTTCATTTGATTTACATGTCGTATGTGGTGGCCATCTTTAAAGAGTTTTAGTAATTCAAACTTCACATAATTTATTTTTTTAGAGCTCATCATTGTACATTTCCTTCATATTAAAGATAATAATCCAATTCTTATGTCATCATTCATCGGTTCAACCTTTCAAAACTCATTTTAGTAAACTCATCATAACTCATTTAAATAAGAAAATATACATTAATACTCATGTCAAATCAATTATATATTCATAATCCAACTCTACAATTCCTCATAAAATAAGAGGCATTCAGCATCTTGTATCAGACTGTTCTTCTCATACAAATATATTGCCAATTTTCACTTATAGCCTGTATCAAATCCCAGTGGACATATTAGCTAGAGTTCATAACCATTTTTGAATGAGCTTCCAATCTTAATCATATTTACTTTTTCCTAACTTTGTCCTGTGGCATACCTGAAAAAGAGAAGGAAAAAAGAAAACAGTTTCTATCCTTGAAAAATCATACAGCAATGTTAGACACCCTTTACCTCACCCGGTATCACCACTGCAAGGTTTCAAATGTGTACATGCAGTTTCTCATCTACACTCATACCTCTGGGTTCCTGTGAACCATGTCTGAGGATATATCTGGATTTCAGTTTACGTAAAATCTTCTCTCTATTGTCCCTTCTCACCATTTTGGTAATACTGTCAATTACCATATGTCTAAATTCACTGGCATGCCCTTTATTCTATTTTCAAAAAAGTCTTGTCACTGAATAACTCTCACCTTTATTTTTGATAGCACTAAAAAGCTGCAATATCTGCTTAGATATTTCTAAAATAGCACTTCCTACATATATCTTTTTCAAGGGCATCTTAGTACATACACAGCATATTCACTTTTAAATGTCCAATTCCCTTTGATTTTGATAACTTGTCAAACTGTTGTGCTTATGGAAGTGGCATACTCACCATGTCTGTAAGCTTTTCATTTACTGCATTTCTTGGATTTATCTTTTGGTTTCAGCCACATTTGTACTTCATCCATTATATCACTTCTTACGAATCAGTCTCTTAATGACCTAGCTCTTCTGAATATAACTGTGGCTTTCTAGAAACCAACCCTCCAATAATCAGTCACTCTTTAGTAAATGCCACTGTTTAGTCATCATCTTTCTTATTCTCAAAAGGTGGCTATGAAACATAGTAATACATCTGATCTTACTACTGGTGCTTCTCTTTCCCTTCTTGTTGTTTCTCCCAAAAAGGCATCTTCTTGATTACATTTTGTGACTCTTTCCTATGCTGACTGTAGCACTGCTTTAGATTACCCTCACTGCTTGAATCGCTCTACTATATTGTTTGCAGCTGCATCGTATCATTCCTGAGTATTACAGATTCTTCTAACCCTCATGGGTTCTCCATATGGTATACTCTGTTTCAATCATCAGGGAAAAAAGCTTTGAGCATGTAAAGTACCGTTACTGCTGTAGGTTTCTGTAGAGGGAAAACTATAAGGAGGCAATTTGAGCCCACCCTGATCCCACGGAGCATGTGTGGGGAAGTTTCACAGGGATCCTCCCTTGATGAACAACATGTTGTGACAGTCATTACAGGACTCAGGGGCCTGCTCGCCATTGAACTATTTTTTAGGGTCATGAAAAGGAGCCCATATAAAAAGCGATGAAACATTTTAATCACGGTGTCCTTTAACTATGTTTATTGACTACCAACACGGAAGTATATGTATAGGCATCTTTATTGAAAATCACTGTGTGAACAAGCCACCACGGTGGCGAAACGCGTCACGGTGGGTTTATGAAGAGAATAAACCCCCACTTGGATATGAACTAGAACCTGGTTTACTGTGTCAGAAGTTTCTTGAGAGCACGAGTGGAATCCCGTTTTTTCGACATATTGATTTACCGGTTCTCCGCCGGTCTCGCGCCACCCCTCAACGGATTGGGAATGCTAAAGGAGGAACTTGGATTGATATATATATATATATATATATATATATATATATATATATATATATTACCTACTGGCGGTCACCAGTAGGTAGTTATAGTTAGGACCTAGTTTCCATAGGAAAATCATTTTTTGGTTTCTAAATAACTTTGGCGTTGTTTGACAAATCTTCGCGAAAATTTCAAAACTAGTGGGGGGCTATGGTCAGCTCCTGTCTTTGAAGTTTCCGGGTGATTCATCAAGCGGGGTCCGAGAAAAAAGGGGGTCCCAAAGCGCGTTTTCCCCATGTAATTTTCCATAGGAAACTTTAGACAAAGCTACATACACCAAACTTGGCAAAAAAGTATGGCCTGCTTCAGAAAGATCCCTTTTTGTTAAATGGTGTAAATCCATTCAGTAGTTGCTGAGAAATTAAAGAAAGAAACAATTTATATATCTGAGCACCGAGGAGGGTTCGCGAACCCTCCCAGGCACGAGCTTCACTCTGATTGGCTGCCAACACTCCAAACCAGGAAGTATTGGCAGCCATCTTGTGACTCGCGAGTGGGCCAGGTCCCGGGGGGCCAGGTCCCAGGGGCATTGACAAAAAAATAATAGCGGGCGCCCACAGGGCCCCCCGCAGCCCCGGGGACCACCACCTCCCTGGGGCTATGCAGATTATGTGCAGGGAGCACGAGGCCCCCTCGCAGCCCCAGGGACCGTCCCAACCCCCCACGCTGCCCCGGGGACTGCCACCTCTCTGGGGCTTTATCAATTGTATGCGGGGGCACGTGCCCCCCGTAGCACAATTTACAATGCGCCAGGGGGCGCGTTTGCACAGTGGTGCAGGGAGGGGGCGGGGTTTAACAAACCAAGTGTGCAAATGTGCCCCATGGCGCATTGTAATTGGGGGATTAAGTACCCTTGAATCCTGAGGGTCTCAGGGGGCCAACTAGCCCACCAAGTACCTCCAGTGTGGGCCACAGACCTGCGTTGCAGAGAGGTGTTCCAAGGCCAAGCCCCTTTTTACACCTCTCTGCAATGCAGCTCTGTGGTGCTTACTGGAGGTACCTGGTGGGCTAGTTGGCCACCAGGGACTCTCAGGACTCAAGGGAATGTAATAACCCAATTTGCAACATGCCAGGGGGCGCATTTGCACAGTGGTGCAGGGAGGGGGCGGGCCTAACAAAACAAGTGTGCAAATGTGCCCCCTGGCGCGTTGTAAATTAGGGGATTAAGTCGCCTTCAATCCTGAGGGTCTCTGAGGGCCAACTAGACCACCAGGTACCTCCAGTAAGTGCCACAGAGCTGCGTTGCAGAGAGGTGGTCCGAGGCCACGGCCCTTTTTACACCCCTCCGCAAATGTGGCTTCTGGTGCACTGCTGATGGGGTCATGAGGTCCTCTTGTGTCCTGAGGACCTCAGGACACAAGTGGACTTCATCCTCTGAGCAGCAGTGCGCCAGAAGCCACGTTTGGAACACCTCTCTTCAATGCAGCTCTGTGGCACTTACTGAAAGTACCTGGTGGGCTAGTTGGCACCCAGGGACCCTCAGGATTCAAGGGGACCTAATCCCCCAATTTACAATGCACCAGGGGGCGCGTCTGCACAGTGTGCAGGGAGGGGGCAGGCCTGATATAACAAGTTAGCAATCCTGCTGTGGCGGACTTACTGGAGGTACTAGGAGGGGTAGTTGGCCCCCAAGGTTGATGTTGGGGGCTAACTACCCCTCCTGTTACCTCCAGTAAATCTCACACAGTGGGATTGCTAAGAGGTGTTTAGAGGCCACGCACACCTTTCTCTACCACTTTGCAAACGTGACTGCTATGTTATAGTTAGTAATTAGCTTTTAAAAAACCTTTGAAATTCACTGGAAAACCATAGGTTTCAGGGACGTTATAGTTAGAAATTAGCATTTAAAAAACCTTAGAAATTCACTGAAAAAAACACAGGTTTCAGGGACGTTATAGTTAGTTGGACATTTCACTCGTACAAAACCAGAGAAATTCGCTGTTATAGTTAGTAGCGATAACTATAACTTGCGCCCCCGCAATGCACTGCTAATGACGTCACATATTAGATCACTCATGACATGGTCAGTGACATCACTGATGACATCACTGATGACATCTCAAATGACATCACTGATGACATCATCCATGTGATAATCTGATGCACCTCCTCACACCCTAATAAAACCTTTAAAACACCCACTCTAAAATACAGACTACCAATATCGAAACCATAGACAGACCAATAGCAGTTAGTAAATACCCGCTCAGTGATTCCTAGGTTTACACACATACACATCCACTCATTCACCCATACAGTAACTCATACATGCAGTCACTCAGCAATACAGCACTATCATATGCACTCATACACCTATACATAAACTCACACACCGCCACACATCCATAGACTTACACACACACACCTACTCAGTCATGCGAAGAATCAATCACACCCATTTACTCACCTGTACAGTTATACACAGACCACCTCACTTATTTATACAAATACTAACACATACTTACTCTCTTATACAATCACTGATACAAGCACACACTCATCCATACAGCCACTCTCATAATCACTCACTCTCACGTATAGTCATTTAGATACTCCGACACTCACATATACTGCCTCTCTTATACAATCACTGATACAAGCACACACTCATCCATACAGCCACTCTCATAATCACTCACTCTCACGTATAGTCATTTAGATACTCCGACACTCACATATACTGCCTTTCACATATGTAGTTACTTACACATATACCACTGAGATATCCATTCACTCACCAACACACCAATACACACACTCACCCACCCATACAACCCTTCACAGATGCACTCTTGAACCCATACACCCAGTTAATCACCCACGCACACATCTATGCACAGAGTAACCCACACCCCACCCACTCACACAGACACTCAGGCACCGAGTTACTCAGACAACAAATCAATAACCCATATAGACAGTCATGTAGCTACTCACCAACCCATGCAGTCACTTATACACCAACTGACAGACTGATACAGACATTTACACAGTTTACTCACTAAACCATGCATTCAGTAAGATACGGTTAATCAGTCACTTATACAATCAGTCACGCACCTACTAAATCATCCATTCAGACACTTATACACCCACTCATTCTTCAATACACCTTGGCATATATATATATATATATATATATATATATATATATATATATATATATATATATATATATATATATATATATATATATATATATATATATATATATATTCACTTAAAAAACCATAGGTTTCACACACGTTATAGTTAGGAATTAGCATTTAAAAAACCTTGCAAATTCACTTAAAAAACCATAGGTTTCACACATGTTATAGTTAGCTGGACATTTCACTCGTAAAAAACCATTGAAATTCCCCCGTTATAGTTAGTTCAGCTAACTATAACTCGCGCGCCCGCAATCCACTGCTGATGATGTCACATATTACATCACTCATGACATGGTCAGTGACATCACTCATGACATCACTGATGACATCTCAAATGACATCACTGATGACATCATCCAGTGAGTATGTGTCTTTCTGGAAGAATTATTATTTTTTATATATGTTATCTAAAGGTTAATGGAAGAATAAATTGGTAAATAAGTGTCTAAATGGATGGGTTTTTTTGAAAAATTAATTGTATAACTGACTTATTAACAGTATCTTAGTGAATACAAGTATTAGTGAGTAATGTTTAAATATTTAAATATCTGTATCAGTGTCTTACTTTGTGTATAAGTGGCTGCATGGGTTGGTGAGTAGCTACATGAGTGTGTATATGGGTTATTAGTTCATTTTTAGAGTATCAGTATGAGTGTCTGTATGGTTCAGTGGGGGATCTTACTTAGTGTATAGATGCATGAATGAGTGACTCACTGTTTGCATGTGTTTTGAAGACAGTATGTGAGCAGGACAGTATGGGTGGATGAGTGTGTATATGGGTGAGTAAGAGAGTAAATGACTGTCTCAATAGTGTCTCTATGAGTAAGTCCATATGTTTTCAAGTAGTATATGTGAGTATTGATGTATATAAGTGAGGATATATGAGAATGAGAGATTAGAAGAGTTCCTGTATAAATAAGTATGTGTTTCTATAAGTGATTGTTTAAAAGAGTAAGTATGTGTACGTTTCTGTAGAAGTAAGTGTAGTGGTGTGTGTATAGCTGTATATGCAAGTAAATGGATGCTTATTTGCATGTGTGAGTATGTGTGTGAGTAACTCTATGTATGAGTGTAGGAGTGTAACAGGATGTATAGGTGTATGAGTAGATATGATGACTGAGTACATGTATGAGTGACTATATAGAAGTGTTGATGAATAAGTGGATGCGTATGTAGATTTTGGAATTACTGAATAGGTTGTTCTAACTGGTATTGGTATCTCTATAGTTTTCAAAACTTTAGTTTGTATTTTTCAATGTGTGTATCAAAGTTTATATTAGGATAAGAGGAGGTCTGCCACTCTTACACAAGGATGATGTCATCAGTGATGTCATCAGTGATGTCATGAGTGATGTCACTGACCATGTCATGAGTGATGTAATATGTGACGTCATCAGCAGTGGATTGCGGGCGCGCGAGTTATAGTTAGCTGAACTAACTATAACGGGGGAATTTCAATGGTTTTTTACGAGTGAAATGTCCAGCTAACTATAAAATGTGTGAAACCTATGGTTTTTTAAGCGAATTTGCAAGGTTTTTTAAATGCTAATTCCTAACTATAACGTGTGTGAAACCTATGGTTTTTTAAGTGAATTTGCAAGGTTTTTTTAAATGCTAATTTCTAACTATAACGTGTGTGAAACCTATGTTTTACAATAAACTACCTATGTATATAGTTATAGATTGACTGTATCCTGTAATATGGAATGGCTCAGCTCTTTTTTTTTTATTTGGATAAAGTTGAACAGCATAGTTAATATCTTCTATAAACTTATAAACATTTTAAAATGTTTATTTTTTTAAGTGTTTTTCACCGTGCACGCACGGTGCGCGCACGGTGCGCGCACCAAGCGATTTTTTAAAAATAAAATAAAAAGGCCTAGGACGTTAGGAAGTGTCTTCCGTTACTTGTTTTCACGTTCTTAACTTTTCTCTTCTGCCGCGGGGGTGCGTGCTCCGTGCGCGCATGCGTGCGTGCTCTGTGCGTGCTTTGTGCGCGCATGCGTGCGCGCACGGCAAGTCATGTGATTACGAAACAACACTTTTCATTGGTTCATAGTAGTTTCTGTTCCAGAATCTTCAAACACCACACCCACTCCGCTCACTATTTCTTCTTATTTCCTGGGAGAAGGCTGCTGAACAGCTACTCGAGTGAAATCTTACTTGAAAATGGCAGAACAGCAGTCAACTTCAGGGAGTGAGGAGGAGACCTTTGTGGAACCAGCAAGGAAAAGCAAGCAAAAACACTCTTACATCTGGAGTTATTTCACATTTCCAGAGGGCCAAAAGAAGGTGAATGCGCCGAAGGTGACATGCACTATTTGCGGAAGTGTCCTATCTAGAGGAGATCCGAGCAAAAAATACTCCTTTAGTATTTATTCCATGCTGAGGCACTTCAAAACAGTGCATCCTATCTGCTATGCTCGAGAAACAACTAGAGCCCTAAGGGACAACCCTCCACCTGCTCAGCCGAGCACATCATCTGCGGCTGCAGATTCACCGTGCACCAGGCAACTGGACATCCGCCCCCTTTTCAAGAAGGTGCACATACATTGCAATGTGTGCAATGCTGTTCTTTGTTACGGAGAGAGCAGCATTAATTTGATTGAGAACAAAATCCAGCAGCACACATGCTCCACCCCATAACTTTTTTCATTTATTGTTCTTGTTCCTGTTGAACAGTTTTTCATTCCCAGTTTTTTTTTGGTGCTCTAAAAAAATCCCAAAAAAATACAAAATTGTTAAAAAACTAAAAAAAAATACAAAACAAAAAAAGACAAAAAAAACAGTTCTTTTCAGAACTCACTTCACTTCTCCAAGAAGAGCTATATTCCTAATATACTGTGTTGTAATTTTATTGAATGAATGTGTAGTGTATACATGAATGATTGAAATGATTCAAATGACTGAGTGAAGAGGAGGAAAGAACAGACAGAATGAGTGAGAAAAGGAAAGTATGATCAGTCATGAAAGGGAAGTGAAAGACTGACTGCAACAAAAGGACTAAGGGTAGAGGCTACAGGTAAGAAGAGTGAATGAGTAAGGGAATGGCAGTGAGTAATGGAGAGTGATGGAGGGGGAGTGAGAAAAGGGGAGTAAGGGACGGAGATAGGAAAAGGGAGTAACCGATGAAGCGGATGAAGTACAGCAGGGTAACGGGATTGAAAGTAAGAGAAGTGGAGTGATGGTGAGATAAGGGGTATGAGGATTAGAAAAGGGGCTAAGGGAAAGTGAGAGATGGGGAGTGAGGGGATGGAGGGATTTAAGAAACTGGAGTGAGAGAAAGGGAGTCAGGATTTCAATGAGCAAAGGAGAGTGAGGGAGAGTGAAGGAAAGAATGCGAAAAGATAAAGGGGTGTGAGATACAGACAGGAGGAAGTGAAGTAGGAGAATAGGAGTGACTATGAGTAAATGATAGTGACAGTTAGGGAAGGTGAGGGAAGGAGAATGACGGAGAAGGTTAAAAAATTAACATAGATAGAAAATGAGTAATGGAGAGAGGAGTGGTAGAAACAAAGGGGCAGATTTATGTTAGACTTGCGCCACTTTTACGCCGCCGTTGCGTCACTTTTGTGACACAGCGGCGGCGTAAACCCTGTGCCACGTTGCGCCCTATTTACATCGTGACGCATCTATGGAGATGCATCACGGTGTAAAGCCCTGCGCCACATTAAACCTGCGTCAGGTTTAATGTATGCAGGGTGGGCGTTCCAGCGGAAAAAGGCTCAGAAAAGTGACGTAGTGAAATCTACAAGATTTCACTCAGTCACTTTTCCGACGCTGCTGCGTCAAAACCTTGCGCCTGCATGAAGCAGGCGTGAGGCATGACGCAGCATGTTAGGTATGGGCAGCCCCAAAACATTGCTGGAGTTGCGTCGTGCTTGCGACACGACTCCAGCAATGCGCCGCCCTTACGCCATCAGATGCGTCACGTAACTGTTTATCCTTGCGCCACGATGCGCTGCATTGTAAATGCGGCGCATCGGTGGTGGCGCAAGGGTAAACTTGCGTGACGCATCTTTCCTGGCGGATCCCTGCTGATTTGCAGGGTTGCACCAGGAAACATAAATCTGCCCCAGAGATGTTAAGGAAATTAAGGGTAAGACAGACAAAGGGAGAGAAACATGGTTGAAAAAATAGTGATGGAGGCAGTAAACCTAGGGGAGTAGTAGAGAAGGAGTGAGGGAGTTACGAAAGAGCAGTAAAGGAAGAAGAGAGATGGAAGGGGAATGAGAAAAGCAGAGTGAGGAGAAGAGAAGAAAAGGGAGCATGAAAGTGAAGGGGTGAGAAATACAGATATTTTAAACTTACCTGACCAACAAAATAGCTTAATTAGAAATAAATGTTTTTTTTTAATTACAAGAAAAATTGATTCAATTTCCTAAATTTTCTTTCTCAATCTGAAAAAAAGAAAAAAAGTAGTAATATTTAACAATACATTTTAGAATACAGTACATATATTTTCATATTTAACAAAGGAATTTTTTGCCCTTTTTTTGCTGTTTTCAGAATATATTGAATTTCACTGAAAATAGTGATATTAATTGCATTCATCACTTAACAGCGGGCAAAAAAATAAACAATATGAAAGATTGTTTAAAGAAGCCCTGAATCTATCCTCAGTAAAACATATCTTGATAGAAATGTAACATATATATTAAAAATATCTTCTAAGAACAATAACTATTTGCAATAAATAACGTCTGTAAATCTTGTTGCTTAAGCACATACACAAAAATAATATCTGTCAAAGAAGTCCACAATAGAAACATTTACCTTTCCATGAGGCCAAATGGTAATTTTTAAACCCTTTTTTGGTGAAATATCCAATGATAATCCTATAAAATCGAAATAATGGTTTTTTCAGATGCTGCAATTTGTATCTAAAATTTTGGTTTTAGAAAAATTAAGTAGGAATTTGGTAATTCTGCAGGCAAACGTTGCTTGAAAATCAATTGAAAATCATTACACAGTGTCCAGCCTTTTTCACATTTTAGATAAACTGTGTAATGACCAGAAGTTATAGAAGGTCCATCATGGAAAATTATTGCAACAAAAGTCTTTCCTGATATTGATAATTGATTTCCTACAAACTTCTTTATAAAAGTGTCCAATTTTGTTCCATCAGCTCTACAACGTTGCATCATTAAAATTATATACTGTCCATATTTCTTTAAAAATAACGTTGATAACATTTCTGATTTACATTGAGAACATTCCATGTTGTGATTTGCATCTTTAACTAATTTACTAAAAGTCACTGATTTACTCTCTGGTAATGTTAAATGTATGAACCTTTCAGAATCAACATTAGTGCTGCATGTGTTCATACAGTTTTCACAATAATGTTCCCATTTATAAGAGAGACTAAACATATTTTCTATTTCTACCCCTTCATCTTCCAGTACCATAAGCATATACATTAAGAATTCCTGTGCATCTTGCTGGACATTTTCAGTAAACTGTGTACATCCAGAACATACATCTAAAAGATTTCTAACATCAGAAGCACTTTCTATTTTAGTTTTATCATTACTCAACTTCTCATAAAGGAAACTCAGCAGAGAACAAAATCTTTTTTCATGATTTAGTATTATCTGCTCTTGCAAACTTTCAAGATAAAATACAACATTCAGCACTACATTAGCGTAGCAGTTGACACCAGAGCTATTTTCAAAATGACAACCAACAACCTCTTCAACATTGTCCTTTTTCTTTTTGCTTGCAATCACATCACTCTCCTTTTGTTTTCTCTTCTGTACATCCTCATTACAGATATTCTCAATTCTCCTTTTCCGACAAACAACACGTTTTTCAAACACAGGATACTGACCTAAATGAGGAGCATAGCTTCTTCTTAATCTATTATACTCCTTTACACAATTTGCATCAGCACTAACTTTTGAGTCATCAAAGTCTATCATGAATAAACCAGATAATTTTTTCACTTGTGACAAAGCAACATATGCCATACCTTCTTTAAACACACTATATCCAATGTTTACAAAAGCACTATCTATAGTTAATCCTTGAGATTTGTGAATAGTTACAGCATATGCTAAAGAAAATGGAAACTGCTTCCTACGTACATATAAGTCTTTCACAAGCAAAAAACGAACTGAACAAAGACTAATGTCTTTAACCTCTTCAATCTGATCAAATTTTATTTTTAAAAATTCAATTCCATCTTTTTTCTGGTAGTTACCAAAACCCACAACTTTACCCATAGCTCCATTCACTAAACCTTTTTCTACATTCAAATTACATCTTAAAATTGCTCGACAGTTCATACATACATAAAGATTCTTTTCTAAACCAGCTGTTTTCGATATGTTTTTCTCTAGAGAATCCAATTTAGTTTTCAATTTGCCTGTCAATGTAATAGTTATTCCTTCATGCTGTATTTTATCCACGGCTTCCATTTTCATAATCGCTTCATTTTCCAATTTTAAAAGTTCTTCATTGAATATAGAGCATTCATGAAGTGTTGGCATTAAGCAGATTACGGTATTTTTTTCTGTAATTTTCTTGTATATTTTCTCTGGAACTATTTGTTCTGTTGGAAACAAATGACATAGCAATCGACTCTGTAAAGCTTTTCTGCCATTTTCTGTGAGTAGTCCAATTCTGATATCTTTGAGAATACTTGCATAATCATCATCATTTGCTTGCCGCATATTGGTAATGAGTTCTTTGTACTCAAAGTATGACCAAATATTCACATTACCTATACTTCCTAATGATTTTTTCGTGTCTTCATGTGCAAGAGTATTAAATACTGGTTGTCCTTTAACTGGAGTGAGCTGCAGTAGATCCCCAAAAACTATAACATGTTTTCCTCCAAATAACACGTCATAGTCTGTCTTTAGAATTTGCTACATTCTTAAATGCACAAAGGCAAGCATTAAGTTTGATACCATGCTTATTTCATCAATAATGAGAACTTTCATTTTCTTCAACACTCTTGAAACTTCAAAACATGCTTCTCCTGTTAGCTTGTGGTATTCTATTTTGTTCTCATGCTCTACTGGTAACATTAGCAAACGATGTAAGGTAATTCCATTTATGGTATATGCTGCTAACCCAGTTGGAGCAGTAACAACACAAGACAAAGTTGAATCAGTTTTTTTCTGTAGATAGCTTCTAATTACTTTAATTAAGAAACTTTTTCCAGTTCCAGCTTGTCCACTCACATACATTCTGATTGGTTCAAATGATGTGCATGAGCACTCTTTATTTTCATGTTGTAATCCATGATCAATTTGTTTTGTGACTTCTTCATAAATTTGTTGTTGTTCATCATTCAGTTGTTGTTCCAAATTTGGTAAGTCTATTAAATCTTCCTGAGCTTGATTCATAGCTGTTTCCACTTCAGTCATGGCTATTGCAGCTTCATTTTCTACAATTGGTTGTCCTAGGGGATCTTGACTGAGCGTACCAGAACTTTGACTGTCTTGAGAACTGTCTCTAGCTACTTCAGCTGCAATTGTAGCTTCTTGTTCAATTTCTTCATTTAACATTTGTACATATTTTGTGAAAGTACTGCATTCTATGCTATCTTTACATGCATTAAAGGAATCTTCATAGGTCTGAAAATCTCCAAGTAATTCATCCTCTGAACGCCATGGTTTAAACAGCTGTAAAAGTGCTAAGTAGTAAAATTCCTTTTTGTCAGTAGTGTCGTAACTCAGCTTCCTGTGATTAATCAAACTTCCTTTTGTTTGTTTCACCAAACATCCTTCCTCACCAATGACTTTATATTTTCCATTGTTGATGTCTTCTGTGGCATTCCGTGTAAAAATGTAGTTCTGCAGCACTTCATAGAGACACATGTTCTCAAGATGATGACTTCTGTTTGGGTAATATGTGTCCAACATATTTGTTTTCAAAATGTCTGTACTTTCTGGTTCGTTCTCTGCTAAATATTCAATTTCTCGAATAGATTTCAGTACCCGATTTCACATTCCTGCAATGTCTAAACTTACCCAAATTATTCTTCTGGATTTGGAGTACAGACTTGCAGATGATAACCTATCTGAGCATTCGTATGACCCAATTTCTCGATGCGATAACATCTTTAAACTGAAACTGTATAGCTTTTTACTGACAATCTTCTCGTGAGAAATCTCTTCCCACATTTTTTTCAATTCCGTTTTCTCAGATTTAGTGATGTAAGATGTGACATACCGAGCAACAGAAATAGAATTGTCAGCTACATACTGAATATCCACGTTAGCATTCCACATGGATAAAATGACTGGGTTGTAGTCATTTATATATTTTGACTCTTCTTTTCTTCTTAAGTTATAGGTATTTTTCGGAGATTTTCTTGTAATGGTATGTCGCACAGCTGACATAAAACTATTTACTCTTCCTTTTGAAAGAACAGGTCGTGGAAATCCAAATCAACATTTTGTGTAGAATTTATCTTTACTCTTGTACTTTCGTCAACAGTATTTTCCACACCGATGACTTTGGAAACGTAAAACTTGCTCTTTTACGTTTTTTTCTTCTGTGCTTTTAGCACATGTTGCATATTCTTCAATGAAAGATAAAACTGCATCATCAGAATCTGTTCCAAATTTTGGGGCATCCTTGATCCACAACAGCATATGAATATGAGGAGCACCTCTTCCTTGGTACTCTTTTCTCCAAAAGAAATCCACAACTTCTCCAAGAGGTGGATTTTTTTTTATTGCAGATGAAGGACATCATAGCCTCAAATCTATGATTGAAATATCTGCAAACATTAACCGGATCCAATGAGCACAATTCTCCTGCTGTCTTGTATTGGATGTTTTCAATATTTGAATTTGCCTCTCGAAGAAAATCCAGTAAATCATCCCAAGCGTACTCAGCACAGCTTAGGGTAAGGAACCATGTAGGAGTTCCTAAATTCCGTAACATACATTTCAATTCTCCATGGCGTCGGTACCAATATTCATTAGTTCCACGCTGACAAGCCATCAGATTAATCAATTGAGATTCCAAATGATCATCTCGCTGTTGCACTTTGTTCATAAAATCCTTTGCAGACACATTATGTAGATGTACTCCAGTTTTTAAAATGTGATTTACTGCATAAGATAGTGCAGACAAGTCACTTTCAAATAAAAGATGGAACAAATAAGGAATACTTTGACGAAATCTTGGATCTTCTGCATATAATCTTGTAGTCCAATACTCAGAAGCAGGAATCTGTACTGGACGTTCATCATATCGTCCACCTTTTCCTGTAGGAAACAGCTGGGGAAAACAACGAGCTTCCAAGCTCTCCTCCCATACACTCATGGGAGTTCCTTTAGCTTTTTTCATCTGAAACAGATCAATAGTGTTTCCCATAACTTCTTTAGAATGAAGAGGATGTATGCTGAAATGTTCATAAATTTCTTCTTCTTTTGACTTATCTACTTTTTCAATTTGCCCAGTTGGTTTTCCTGTGTCGTATTCATCTTCATCCATATAAATTGATTCATAGTACTTAGAAATTTGCTCTTTGTACTTTTCGTACATCTACTACCTCCTGCCAAATTTTCTTATTCTTTGTAGATACACCATTAACCAGAATAACTAATGGTTCAGTTTCCAAACTATCTGCATCAATTGTTTCAATATTTTTTTTCAAATCTAATGGCAAATAGACAACTCTTCCTTTTAAACCTCTTTGTAAATCTGAAGGAGGTAATTTACCTGTTTTGGGCTCCATACGAACTATAGTCTGAAACGGATGGACACATTGAATGAGTATAGACTCATACGTATTTAAATCACTAAGTTCTGCAGGAACATCAACCAATTCTAAATTATTATGTACAGCTCTAGCTGGCATTTTATTTTCTTCTAACTTGTTATAACAGTATTTACAAATACACTGATCTTCACCCAAATCAAAACAATTTCCCAGAAACAAATATGTACCAAAATCCTTCCACTCATAATTATTTTCTTTTTCACTTTTGTTATCGAGATCAACATTCCTTGTTTGACTTTTATAATGGCTTCTCTGGCAACAAATACAAGTAATATTTGGTCTTTCATTAGAGATGATAGTACATTTTGTCATTTGATCCTCAAACTTTTTACTAACAGTGGGTTCTACATTCTCTTCCACATTTTCTTCAATTACTGTGTCATTTCCTGCACTTTCTTGTTCTGGACCAAAGTAACAAAACTGAATATCATCAGTAACCTTCTCTACATCTGATACAGATCCACGCAACAGAGCACTATTCAACTCATTTAACTTTAGTGCTGGACTTTTAGCAAAATACAATCTTCTCACAAACTTTCTCATTTCAGTAGGATGTACTGCCAGCATCCTAAAATGGTGAAAAACACTTTGACAAACTTTCCTAGAAAGACAAGCCAGAGAATGTCCTTGCAAACCAGTATTCTTTCTCACTCTGCATGGATCTAGTCTTTGAAGCACCTTAATCTTCTGTTTAACACTTTTTTTACCATATTCTCTTAGAAAGTCGCGTAATTTATCAATAGATTCTTGTCGTACAGTACAAATACTACTACAATTCCAAGTGTACACTGGGGCTTTAGGACGTTTCCCCATAACCTCATCAGATAACACTTCTTCCTCATTTCTTGGAACCATTTTCTCCTTTTCCATTACACAACCATCTTTAACTTCATAAGTTCGACCACTGGTGTCAACTGCATACAGCAAACTATTAGTTTGAAGATAACTCTCTTCATTGAAAAATGGTTCAGTACTTGAACTATGCTTCCATTCTCCTAAGAACACATTACAAAAGTTATTTTTTTTCACTACTCTTTTTCTTTTGCTTTTTGACTTCCTTACATTGACTATTTTATCTAATGTACGGATCCTGTTCAAAATTAAAATGAATAGTTTTCTTATTAATTCCAAAGCCTTTGCAACAATTGATTCAATGTTTCTTTTTCTTATAAAATATTGCTTTCTTCCTATTTTCTTTCACATCCTTTAGCAAATTGAACACCACTCTTCTCTGAAACATTTTTTTACGAATGTTTTGAAATTCTGTTTTTCTTTTTAAGTCATTCTTTCTTGCTTCTGATTTTCCATTAGCATTTAGTATTTCCTTTCTATTGTCTTGTTGTTTTCTTCTTGAAACACTATTTGCAGAGGATATACTTTCTACATTTTTTCTATGTTTGAGGATATTTTTAAAAAAATCCTTAGTCTGCTTACCAGAAGACTTTTTCTTTTTTCCAACATGAGGATCTTCAACTAATTTTTGTTGTCCAGTTGTCTTCAAATGTAGATGTTTTTGCTTTTCTTTTCTCTTTCTTGATTTTATAGGCATGTTTAATTTATTTCAGTGTTGTTCAGCAATACCTAAAGGAAACAAAAAAAAATACCTTTATGTAATTTAAATATATTACTATATTTTTTTTGAGCTTTTCAAATCCTGTCATATGAGCTGCCCCTTTCCTACGACTGCAAGTCTTACAGAACCAGAGCAACACAAATTAAATCTCTGACAACAATTCCTGTGTGCACACAGACTCATGGTGTAATTCTAGGCAGAAAACAATATTTGACTGGCAATTTCAAAGCCCATTTACTACTGTGGTAGAGCAAGTGATAATTACTGTAACAGCCTGACACATTTTCCTTATAGTTTAGAGAGGCAGAAAAGAGCACATGTCCTAACAGCTACTTGAGACCATGAGCATGTGGAACCTGGGTGAATGATTAGACTAGAGCAAAGGAAATGAGCCTTGGTGATGTTGAATGTGTTAGCGTTACACACTGCTATCTGAAATACCACACAGTGCTGAATAGTAAGCATGGGAGTACAGGAGAAGCAGCTGGCTGTGTGCTAAGAGTGTGTTTATGGAGACTGTGTATTGTCAGGTGCAAGAGAGATCTGCATGGACGCTTGCACAACTGTATGAAGACTGCATAGATGTATGCAAGATCACCTGTGCTAAGGGTTAAATGGAGTTTTGAACATGTGGGAACTACCTCATCCATTGCAGGAGTGGAAGGAAAATCTACCCTGTTTTTTTCAAATGTGTTAGCATTTGCCTCGCATCTGTGAGATAGTGATTTCTGCTGAATGCTAACCATCACAGTTCAAGAAAACAAGCTGCCCCTTTCCTACGAGTGCAAGTCTTACAGAACCAGAGCAACACAAATTAAATCTCTGACAACAATTCCTGTGTGCACACAGACTCATGGTGTGATTCTAGGCAGAAAACGATATTTGATTGGCAATTTGAAAGCACATTTACTACTGTGGTAGAGCAAGTGATAATTACTGTAACAGCCTGACACATTTTCCTTATACTTTACAGAGGCAGAAAAGAGCACATGTCCTAACAGCTACTTGAGACCATGAGCATGTGGAACCTGGGTGAGTGATTAGACTAGAGCAAAGGAAATGATCCTTGGTGATGTTGAATGTGTTAGCGTTACACACTGCTATCTGAAATACCACACAGTGCTGAATAGTAAGCATGGGAGTGCAGGAGAAGCAGCTGCCTGTGTGCTAAGAGTGTGTTTCTGGAGACTGTGTATTTTCAGGTGCAAGAGAGATCTGCATGGACGCTTGCACAACTGCATGAAGACTGCAGAGATGTATGTAAGATCACCTGTGGTAAGGGTTAATTGGAGTTTTGAACATGTAGGAACTACCTCACCCATTGCAGGAGTGGAATGAAAATCTACCCTGTTGTTTTCAAATGTGTTACCATTTGCCTCTCATCTGTGAGATAGTGATGTGTGCTGAATGCTAACCATCACAGTTCAAGAAAACAAGCTGCCCCTTTCCTACGAGTGCAAGTCTTACAGAACAAGAGCAACACAAATTAAATCTCTGACAACAATTCCTGTGTGCACACAGACTCATGGTGTGATTCTAGGCAGAAAACGATATTTGATTGGCAATTTCAAAGCACATTTACTACTGTGGTAGAGCAAGTGATAATTACTGTAACAGCCTGACACATTTTCCTTATACTTTACAGAGGCAGAAAAGAGCACATGTCCTAACAGCTACAAGAGCAACATGAATTAAATCTCTGACAACAATTCCTGTGTGCACACAGACTCATGGTGTGATTCTAGACACAAAACAGTATTCCTGGGTGATACCAGTACACCTTAACTTATGGTGAAGACATACTCCATAATATCTTACAAGTTCAAGGCAGTTAAATATCTTCCAAAACATAAAATGTAAAACACAACTTTAAAAGAAGAAACAAATTTCTATTATTTATATCAAAATACACCACATACATCCCCTCTCAAATTCATAACTCACCTTTAAAAGTAGTTAGTTGAGAAAGAAATGTGCCACTCACACAGCAGATTATCAGAGCCAGAATCTCTGAGCTGTACTCCTCTCACCAAAACCACTAAATGGCAAAATGTCCCTCTCTTTTTTCACACATATACATGTTAACTTCAAATCACATTGCTTCCCATATTTTTTTTAATGGAAACACACATTTCTATTGGTTGCAAATTTCAACCCTTTCCAAATGATTCCTACCCCCAACATGACTTCTGCCTGCTACCATAGCAACAGATCATGGAACACTGGTGTGAGCAGAGAGGTCAGAAGTTCAGCACACAATGTTTCTAATCCAAAGAGCAAAAGTGCTTGACTTTTCAAACCTAACAGCATATCCAAAGTAATCTTCTGTGGGAACACATTTTTCTGAACCAATATAAAACATGCTTTTAAAAATTTAAACATACAGCCTAGTTTTTAGTGTTGAATGGTCTGAAAGAGCCAATGAGCTCTTTTTATTAAAAAAAGTGTATGAGCCTCCATTTTACAACTATCTTTCTTTTCATATTGCCATTCTACTGAAAGACACCTTCTGAGTGCATCCAGATCTCCTTGAAAGATGTTCACAGTGTGGATTGTAGGTCATAGCTATGTCTACTGGAGTGAAAAGTAAGCAGAAAAAAGAGGTATTGTGAAAGACCTTGCTTTGCCAAATGTAGACATTAAATAGATTGGTCAGAGAGGGTTAAAGTGGCACCAATTAATGCCTTTGGTGAAAACCTGCTCTTAGTGGAGCCAGGGAGTATTTGGGAAGGCCACAAAGGGCCGCGCTGCCGTAGTCCAGCCTAGGCAGGACAAGCGCTTGCACCACCTGCTTCAAATCGTTTTGTGGAAAGAAAGGTTTGATATTTCTGAGTGTCCTCATCAAGTGGTTTGCACCCTTGCATACCTTACTGATGTGATTTTTCATATTAAGGTGCTTGTCCAAGGTGACTCCGAGCGATTTGGCTGAGTCCATGATGAGAGGGGTGCAGCTGAAGGCAGTGAGGTGATTCAACCAGAGGTCAAGCTTGGGGGTGTGGTTCGGAGGGGAGATGACCAGGAATTCCGTTTTGGAGGTGTTGAGCAGAAGATGGTTCTCAGTTAACCAGTTTTGAGTAGACGTTAAGGTCGAGTTGAGAGAGATGATGTTTTCGGGGGAAGAGATTTTTAAATAGAGTTGTGTATCGTCAGCATACATATGGAAGAGAGTGTTTTTACGAGATTACAGAGTTAGCTAAAGGTTCCAGGAACAGATTGAAGAGGATCGGATATAAGGCGGATCCTTGGGGGACCCCCATGAGAACTGGAGAGGGCTGGGTGAGAGAGTGGTTTGCCTTGACCCTTTGAGATCTGTGTTGGAGGAAAGACGAGAACCATTGTAGCACCTAACTAGATAAACACATCCTATTATTCAGAGTGGTGAGGAGGTTGTCATGATTAACCATGTCAAATGTGTAAGAAAGGTCAAGGAGGATCAGGAGGCAGGATTCGTTTTAGTCAAGCATTTTTAACAAGTCATCCATGACGTGAGTGAGCGCCGACTCAGTGCGATGCCACTTCGGAAAGCCTGATTGATGATGGTCAAGAAGTTGGAAATTCTCTGTCTGTGCACAGAGTTGGGATTGCACGCATTTTTCTATGAGTTTCGCTAGGGTGGGGATATTGGAGATAGGCCGGAAGTTATTGAGATCCGCTTTGTAAGCGTTCGTTTTTTTTAGTATAGGTGATACCTGAGCTGCTTTAAGGCTGTCAGGGATCATACCTTGTGAAAGCGAGGCATTTACAATCCTTGGCCAGGTGGGATTGAGTACATTGATTTCCTTGAAGATGGTTGGGGGTAACGGGTAACTGAAGTGGTTGGATGGGTTGATATTCAGAAGGATCTTGTAGATGTCATTTTCATTAAGTGCAGTGAAGGTGCACCATGATGCATTATTCTTGGTGAACAGGCTGGTAGATCTGTGATTTCCTGGGAGGTCATGGGATGGTATGTCCCTGGAGGAAGGCAATAGAGCCTTCTTAGAGGCGAGGTCAATGGAGATGAGTCTTGCATTCTCCGTGAAGAAAGCAGCAAGTTTGTTGCAAGAGGGAGGGGTGCCACCAGAGTCAGAGTGGTTGGGACCTACTACGGATTGCTGTTTGACCAACTCGAAGAGTTTCTTGGGGCAATTTGCCACTTGGTCCAGTTGGTGTCTGAAGTAGTTGGAAATTGCGCACTTGATTTGTTTGTTGTAGAGGCTCCTTGCCTCTCTAAGGAGTTTTAGTTGTTCTGAAGAAGGGTTGGATCGCCAGAAACGTTCGAGTGCTCTAAGATTGCAGCGTTCGGTGTTTAAGTTGTCATTATACCAGGGTTTTGGATATTTTAATTGAGGCATTTTTTTGTTGGATTGGAGCAATGTCATCCATGATGTTGGAGATGGTCAAATTGTAGGAGTTGGTGAGTGACTGCACCCCAACCTGGCCGGATAGGGAGGCAAGGGCTAAATTACAGTGGGCCGCTATTTCACCGGAGTCTATTGATCTGCTGTCCCTTTTCCATATCTTTAATTTTGTCGGTTGAGCCAACCTCATCAACATCTCCCTGTTGATATAAAAGAGGATGCAGTGGCGGTCGGACCAGTCACACGGGGTAATGGAATCCAAGGTGATGGTCTGCTCCTTGGAGATAATGAGGTGTAAAGTTTCTCCTTTAATATGGGTTGGTTGGTCACAGAGTAAGATCTCGATCATTTAAGAAAGACTTAAGGCAGGATACAGCAAGGTCATTGCAGTTATACCAGTGAAGGTTGAAATCACTGAGGAAGATTTGGGCCACGGTTGAATCAACATTAGCAGAGAGGATTTCCATTAGTTGCTCGATGAAGGGGAGCTTGTCTCCCGGGGGATGGTAGAAGGAGTGAAGTTTACAGACCGGTAGGTTCTTGCTTGAGCTGCTGAGACAAAGGTATTCAAAGGAGCAAGGAGTGGAGGACTTGAGAGATCGAGAGTGTGTTTTTGTGACTACAAGCTAGGCCACCGCCCAACTTCCAGGTTCTGTCGAGCCTAATTATGTTGTGAGTGGGAGGAACTAGGAGGTCTAAGATAGGAGTGGAAGAGAGGTTTAGCCAAGTTTCAGTGAGGATGATAATATCCAAGTACTTGTGTTGGAAGAGGTCGAAGATATCGGAGGCATGTTTACTTGCTGATCTGCAGTTGAGAAGTGCACATTTAAGACGTAAAGGTTTTGGGGAGGAAGGTGTCTGGGTGACTTTCACCGGAGTAAGGAATGCGTGGAGGTTCTCTGTATGGGTTTGAATGGATGGATTGTATTTGCCTCGGCGAGGTCATGTTGGGGTTGGACCAGGTAGGGTAAGAGTTGTGAGGGTCCTGGAGATCAATGGACATCGGGAGGGTCACACATCTTCTGGGCCGGGAGGGATCGTTAGGTAGGGGAATGGATTTCATGATGTAGGGAGCTAGGGGCTGACCAATGGACGGTGGGTGGGTCACACAACTTCTGGGCCGGGAGGGATCTTCGGGTAGAGGAATGGATTTCAGTATGGCGTGGGCTAGAGGCTGATTCCTGCGATCAATAACGCTTGAGGAAGCACTGGGCAAATTCAAAGATGTGAGGAGAGAGCTGATCATGGGGAAAAAATCATTAAAGAGGGTTTTCAGGTCATGTAGATCAGATCAGAGGTGAGAAGGTGCAACTGGAGAGAAATGTCAACTAGGCGAGCTGCCAAGTCAGGGTGTTGGACTGGAGGGGGTGTAGGGAAAGCGAGTAGGGAAGGGGGGTCTTGGTGTAGGACTGTGGGTTCCTCAGAGGTGGTGAATGGTTCTGGTGCAGGAAGTTGATCATTTGGGACTGGCGGAGTTCCATGTCCTTTGACTAGTGAGGTTGGAGTCTTAGCAAGGGGGGTGTGAACGATGAGCTGGGGGTTAGGTACAGACCGAGCCGGAAAGGGTGGAGATGATCGATCATGATCAGTGGTGGGCGATTGTCTGGGTTCCAGCCTAGTATGAGTCGTAGGGAGAAGGCTGAGGGATGGGGGATCAGGCAATGGAGGTAGTGTTATTCTGTCACACTGGGGTCTCTCCGGTCGAGTAACAGATAGGATCGGACTGGCTGGATGTGCGCCTAGTAAGTTCAAGGAGTCTCTCGTCCTCTGAGTCGAAGGTCTAGCTGGTTGGGGCAGGTCAACAGGGGACAAAACTGATCTGTGAAGATTTAGAGACGAGGAGTGGTTTAGATGGAGAGAGGGCCTTCCTGGTTGGGGCACGTCAATAGGGGACAGGGCCGCTCTTTGATGGTCTAGTGGCAAGGAGTGATTTAGCTGGAATGAGGGCCATCCTGAAGAGGAGGGGGGCGGACTCAACATGTCCTGAGAGATGGTAGCGAGAGAGTGGGTGTCAATGGATTCGCTGAAGCCGCATTTTTGAGTAACAGGAAGATAGTGGTTAACTTAACTAGATTGATGTAAGTCGCTTGAAATAGGATGATACCATTGTTATATAGGGTGATGATGGGATTAGCATTAAGTGTGGGTGATGGTGCTGTTGTGAGCTTGAGACCGTGGGGTGTTTTCCTAGTACCAACTATTCGTAACATGAAAAGATAAGATCATTGACTCTAGTACCATTGTTAGTACAATAGTAGACATCAGAGATTAACGTTTCGGGCCTGGCCCTGAGAAGGTGATGCTTGTGTTTCTTGGCGGCGTTTTTTGAAAGGTTGGGTGGGTAGTTGATGATAAAAGCGTTGGATCCTGAGGGATCAGGGCTTAGTTCCATTGAGGTGGAGTGCCTATTGCCCGATACTAATGCCGTGACAGCAGCGGGAGGAAGCTGTTAAAGTGAGAAATTCCAGCCACTGGGTTGTGGGTGTAGTGTCTTCATGACCAAGGTGTGGGGGGTATTGACCAATCTTCCCACACTCCAAGGTGGCCACCAAGAAGGCCCACAACAGTAGGGGGAGTAACAGACCTTTTCTCTGTCTATGCCCTGCCTAGGTGTGTAGTGGTAAAGTCATCAAACCCAGTCCAAGAAGGCCCCCAAAACCAGGGAGTGTAACAGCTTTCTTCTCATTGCTAAGCCAGCCCTGGTGTGAAGAGAATGATATCCAAAGGCCAGATCCAATATAGACCCCATAAGCAGGGGGTTACAACAGACCTTATCCCGTTCAACGGCCTGCACAGGAGTGAAAGTTAAAGAACCCTAATCCCATTCCAAGATGGCCGCCAAAGGAAGAATGAGGGGCCAGCTCCTTTCTATTTCTATGCTCAGCTTGTGTATACAGACTGTGGGAGGGAGCGTCCAGCTTCGAGCCCAGAGGACACAAAATGGATGCAGAGATCATCAAGGAAGCTGAGCCAAAACAAAATAGATGATCCCGAATGCAAACCACAGAAGTTGAGCAGGGGCCCCTCACACCGATACATCCACAAACAAAGACATCCAGTCAGACCATTGCGGTCAATTCACAATGGGAGATCTGTCCGTTTTTGAGTCAGAATGCCCAACTAGTAGGAAGGCTCAACTGTCTCCCAACATAGAGGCAGAGAGAGAAGGAGAAAACCGAGCCCAAGCACAAGAGCCAGACCCCAGGCAATGCGAGAAGTGAGATGAGACACAAGGTAAAGACCCCAAATAAGAGTGTGCAACGTGGGGGGTCTGGCCAGTAGAAACTCACCATCGGCGTATAGCTTATAGCGGATCAACTGAAAGGTGAAGCGATGCGAGGCCAACAAAACAACGCCAACAACAGGCTCGTAGGAGTTAGGAGAGAGGAGCCAGGAGACAGGGCAGAAAGGAAGGCGATATATCATCCTTGTCATCTGGGGAGCCTCTGCGGCCGTGACATGGAGAGTGGCGGCGGGGTATGAAGACAGGCGGGAGAAGCCGAAGTGATGGCTCAAGGAGGTAGAGGCAATGAGGTGGCTTGAAGGAAGTGATGTCGGACAGACGGCAAGGCCTGTGTCCCATTCAGCGGGACAAATGAAGGAGATCTCAGCAATGCCAGCCCGGGGTGGGTGGTAGGGCGGGCGGCCGGGATGCGCTGCACTGACTCGGTGGAAGAGGAGTCATCGCAAATAAGGCCGGAGTCCCGCTCAGAGAGTCTATGTGACAACAAGCCCGTGAAAGGCTGCATAGGCAAGACGAAAGGCAATCAAATCCCCCTGAACACGCAAAGGGTCGCCCGGGACCACAAGAGCACTCACCCCACCCACGATAGTAGGCCCTAGCCTCGAGGGCGCCAGCTCCAGTCCGAAGTGCAGTTCGCTCCTGACGGGGCACGGGGTCAGGTTTTGGATGGCGACCAGTTCGCACCGATGCTCACAGGCGGGGGTCGGTCGCGACAAGGGATAGAGGCCCGGTTCAAGGAGGCAAACCCTTCTGTCGGCAGCTCACAGGCGGGAGGCAGCTGCGCCAAGAGGGAGAGACCGAGGCAGGAGAGTCAGCTCCGTCCAGGTGGGGGCCGTCACTCCTCGTGGCTTGGTCACTGCAGGGACAGTCTCAATCTCACTATTAAGGCTTGGCTTAGTAGTCGGATCATCCGGTAAGCCCTTCTGTAGAGGAGGAGAGGAGGATCCCGTGGTCCCAGTCTTGCTGAGAGCATCAATGGATCCTGAGAGGTCGTTACTCGTTTCCACAGGTAGGCGATGATAAAATTGCCGTTTCAGAGGGTTGCGAGTTGAGTGAAGAAGTGGGGTGAAAGTTGCTGTTGGATGGCCAAGTTAATGCAGGGATATCTATCGATAAGGTAATCCGCAACCCAGAGCTCTCGATCCGAGCTATTACTCGGTGGCCATCTTGCCGTCAATATCTCATCCCAATGCAAACACTCCCCCCAATTATTGCATTTGATGACTCCTGATGTAGCATCTGCAAAGTAGAGGTAGCACACCCCAACTTCCGTTTCTTCTGGGCCTAGTGAGCCAGTGAACGTATGGAACCTTGGAATTGTAAATTCAACGTTTACTTTGATACACAGTATACAGTGAAGTAAGCAAGTACTAATTTCTCCATATTTAGGCTTTGAAGGACAAAATGTTAACCAGTGTCTACCTCCTCTAGTACTGGAAAAAGCGTAATAGTTGTACGAGTATAAAATGGTGGTAAGAAAATAGAGAAGTCTCCTTTAGGATGTGGAAAGAATGGTTGTTCTTCCTCAGAGAGGCTGACAACATCTCACTTCACGCCTCTCCTTGGCATAATTCACACAGGAAATTATGGAGATCCCTCGATGCCTTTTCCTTCACATACCACCCACCATGAAAATGATCTCAATCTCCTATAATGCATTGCTTATAGAATGCTATGTCCTCTGTGGTACACCTGTATTGTATTGTATTTTCTCTTATTACACATGTGAAAATTTGATAGACCACCTGTTTTTCTTTTCAACTTCACTGCGACTTCCACGATAACGCACTTGAGTAACTTGCTGTTTTTTACTTCCTTTGTATTTCTCATGGTTTTTTATTGTCAGTATTCTTGCGCTCATTATCATTTTACCATTGTATTATTACTTATTTGTTTATTTGTTCTTTTGAAAAATTCAATAAAAACGATTTGAGATAAAAATAGAAAATAGAGAAGTACTTTGATGGACAACAAAGAATAACAGTCGATCTTCACAAGTTATTTAGAAAATCTCAATGGTCCCATTGTGACTTGCTTTAAAGTGTTAACCATTATTGCAGCTAACTTTGAATGAGGGTTTACCTTACAGCTAATATGATATCAATTTGTAGAAAGGTGATAAATTAAAATGGTGCAAAAATGTCTTACTGCATGTAAGAAATCCCATGCTATGCAAGGTTAAGTATGTGGCAAAAACAGGTTTGTTAGAGAGTACCAACAAATTAGATATTAATACTGTTTGTAGGAGCAAAGGGCTGATAGTTGGGTAGTACAGAGCACTTGAAACAATTATAAAAGAAGCAATCGTGTCCATGAAACAAGACATTTCTGAGATAATTAGTTTCCTGTCTGATCGAGCTGGTCACAGTTGGTGAGGTAGGAGTTGAGCCAATGCAGGATTGCATCAGGAAAGCCCATGACTGTTCCCAGGGTGTGGTTCTGTTTGAACCTCAATTGTGTTGAAGTCTGCAGATGACAAAAAGGTGTGTTTTAACTCAATAACATGACATATTACCAATGTCCCTCTGTTTCAGTCATTTGTTGCTGACAGTGTCTTTTGTGTGACAACTCACACAAATGCATGCAGTTTTGATTTCATACTGTCACAGTTAAATCAACAGAATTAATACACATTAAGATTTGTGTTGCTCTGGACTCAGCCAAACAACAGTGATCTGTCATAGAACAGGAGATGTTAGCTTGTCTTGGGGCTGCTAAATATGTTATGGGGTTCCACTGATTGTACCCAACATCAATTATGTGCATTGTAAAAGGAAAGAATATTAACACTCATTACAATATTTTTATCTTTCTCCCAGCAATTCTACCCTCACCTTGCCTAAACGTATTTTCTCTAATTTCTCAAAGATCCTGATGCCAGAAGTGAATATTTGTTATTTCTTTGATGAGAAAGTTAAACATATTGCGCTTTTTTGCCTCAATAATATAATTAGCTGCACTAACTACAACCTGCAATAAGAAATCCAGAGATATTTGTCTTCATTTTAAAGAAAGTACTCTTAGTGACTGGATGAGAAATTTTGCCAATGTGAAGCCCAAAAACTACCTCACAGACTTGATTTCTGCAACTATTTCTAAAAACAGACCTGAGCCACCAACTTGTATCATGCTGGAACAATCTAGTTAGCTTGTCTCTAGCTCAAGGTGAATCAACCGATTGCGTTAAAATTGGGGCAAGTCTGATGCTGAAGATCTCAATAACTTCAAATCTATTTCAAGATTTCCCTTCCTTGCAAAGGTCAGCAAAAGGAGTGCAGCTCAAAAACTGAACCCACTTATATATGACCGTGATCCTTTAAAACATTTCTAGCCTGGTTTCAGACTGGGTTGTAGTACATAGACAGGAGTGCTCCAGTTTGTTGATGACATATTAATTATTCTTGACATTGGAATGCTTATTTGCATAATCACCTGGAGTTACCTGCTGACTTCAATATGATCAATCATTTCACTTTCATCAGCCTGTATTTTTTTTTTTAATGTGGATAAGAACGGAAATTAGGCTGTTCTTGAGTGGTTCTAAATACTGGCGGTCATGACTATCAGGCAAAAAGCTGTTTGGGGTTAAAAATAAAGAAATGTTAGTAATGAGGCTTAAACAGCAGTAGATAGGCATAAGGTTGATATTAAACTTTTCGTATAACCATATTGAATTATCATTTGTTGGGTCTTCATATTAATGAAAACCTGTCAGACATTCAAATACGAATGTATATGTATTGCTTAAATAGATGTGGAAATATACAGTTTCAGCTTCTTCTTTTTCACAAAACCTAAAATACAAATGAATACATCTAGATAAAATTATCAAAATATAAATATGGATAGATAAATCAAAACAATAACTACCATAAAATGGTGAGCCCACATTATGACTAACCTACAATTGTGTATTATGTATCAGGAGAAAAAAGCCTATTCATTCGTTAAAAATGCGCAACAGGTTCATGAGCTGGTAATTAACATCAATACCATCATCTTTGAAGGTTCTGCTGTCCACTGCCTGGATATACCTCAGGTTGAACGACATGAGCATATGAAAATCCATCATATTTACCAGAAAGACAAATTATTGTTTTTGATAATTTTCAACCTGCAATGATGAACTATTGATACATTTATTGATTGAAACCATGCTTGCAATTATGGATTTTCCACAAACCAGTAGAGAACGATTGTTGTACTATAAGTGCACACTTGAGATGGAGAATATTGTGCATTAGGAATGGAGGGTACTGACCCTCTCCCAACTCTCCCCTGACACTGGAGTAAATGTCAAAATGACTGAGTGACAGTTTGTGTGTTGGATGAAAGGTTGGGCGTCCTTTCTTTATTGTGTTACAAAAAGCAGGGTAAATGTGTGGTTGAAGCTGAGGCTATGTCAGTTTTAAGACTGACATTTAGGACCTCATTATGATAGCGGCCGGGTGACTGCCATCGCTTGGGTCACAGGACTGTCAGATAAGGAGTCGGTGGTCCCGACTGCCCAATTACAATACAACCACACTGCAGGCAGTCATAAACATGCCTTTTCCATTGCGGCTTGTGCTTTGGCCCGGAAAAGGACAGCAGCACGAGTGGCAATAGAAAAAGGCATGTTTTCAAACATCCATGCACCCTGTGTAAGGCACAATGGGGTGCCTGGCACACGGTGCAAGGATGTTTTGTGGGGCTCCACATATGCCCCCCTGGCTGCATAGCGGAGGCCCATGGGGGCCCAGTAAGGAGTCCCCAAAGTCCCTTTCTGTCTGCCTTTACATGGCGGTCAGACTGCCATGTAAAGACAGGGGGAAAGGGACATCCTAATCCCTATGGCAGTGCCCCACAGGCCATTGGTAGGGATTAGGCTCCAACTGCCGCCCCTGACAGGCTCCTTGAGTCTGTCGGAGACGGCGGTCTTTTCCCTATCCTAAATCGCCCCGACTGCCAGCATTGTAATCCGGCAGTCGAACCAACACTCTGGATTTTGGATGGACAGCCACCAACGGCCTGTCGGTGGCGGTCCGCCCAACATCCTAATCGCCCCATAGTGTTAGGGTCTTAATTTGATGATGCATAATTAGGCAAAATGATACAAGTTGGGATTCATTGCATGTAAATCATTCAGTTGCAATTATCCTGAGAATAAAAAAATTTAACCTTTTTCCCCTATTTATTAATTTTAGATGAAGAACTGAGTTGCATGCAGTGGTTAAACAGTACTTTAACTGTGTGACCATTGACATTTATGCACAGGGTTATGGAAATCAGATTCATGTGGAGGCAACATTCTGAAAGCCATTTAACGTTGGTATGTTTGATAGGCTAATTAAAAAAAATATTCAAACATCACACCTATTTCACATAGCCTGGTCTTACACATATTATTATTTTGCACCATTTCATTAAACCTACTTTTGTCTCTCGCTCCCAGTAAAATATAAAACATGGCCCCAGATATGGTCTTGAATGCATGCTTTCATCTAATACAAGGCTGTACTATGTGTCTTAAAGCAGCGAAAACAATAGAAGTTTATGCAAGCGCAGCCCTGAAACACCACAGGGCAAAACCCCTTAGAATCTACACAGAGTAGGGGTAACAGGGTAGGAACAGCACAAACACCCTTAGGATTCTACACAAAGCCAGATGAACTAAAATCATGCTCTTGGCTTTGTGTGTAATCCTGTCGCCAAGTGAAAACAGGCATGCACATTGAACAAAAATCTAAACATTTTAACACTTCCACGCATAACACTTGTAGTGTCCACAAACTCACATGATTTACCCTTAGAGAGTTGTCTGTACATAAAGATTTCTACAGGATTGGTTGCCTCAAGTTTAAAAGTCACTTAATACACCGTCCGCTTACATTGCCGTGGTACAACACTAAAAACCGAATGTACGATTATACTGCATGCAAAAAGCGTTTGCAATTTGTGGCTAGTCTTTTTTTAGACCAATGTTGAATTTTACGAATCACCCTAGGTACTTATATGTTGGTTTATAAATTCCGAACAGTAGTGGGTTGCAGAATGACCTACACCATTTATATTCACAAGGAAGGGTACAATTTGAAATCCACTCCGGATGGACAAAATCACAGGGATATTGGCCTGCAAGTAATAGCAGACCTCTATATCTGGGATTGATTTTTAATGAAGTATTATGTTAAAGCAGCCCATTTTCCTTACAGGAAATGAGCAGAACAGTTTCTCTTCAATGGGCGAAAGAGCGTCACCCTACTTGCTGCAAGCGCAGCGGTAAACACAGAATAATAAAATGGTCAGTACCATTTTATTATTCTGTGTGCCACCAGCCGTAGCGAGTGGATGGTGGGGACAGGGCAGATTCCTGTAGATTGCAGGATGACGTAATAGGTGCTCAGTGTGCATGTCAGATTGTCCAGCAGCCTACAGCCGCCCAATCTGACATGCGCACTTCAAAGCTAGCAATCCCAGTGCTGTAAAACAGCCGATGGATTGCAGGTACAGCGCCCCAGCCTCAAAACAAGCGCTGGGTTAACCTGCTCCACCCAATGGTTGGATTCGCCTTCCACAAGGTGACAAGTCCTCCCTTTCCTTCCTGCTCCTCATCACCCTCGGTGCGGAGAGAAGAGCATCGATTTGGAGTGCCTGACGGCCGGCAGCATTTATGGTGAGTGCCTCACCATTAAATAATGTTACCAGCTGCCACTGGAAATGAGAATGCTTTCAAAAAATCTATTTTTTAAAGCTTCACTAACAGTTGCAGTAATCCCTTAGACCACTGCCTAATAATGCCTTTGAAAATGTTTACAAAAAAATCACAAAGGGGAAGTGGCCCAAGGGGAACCCCTTACCCTTTGCAAACGGCAATTTGGGAGTCTGTAGCTGTTTAATTGTTTGCCACCTTAACTACAGTCGCAGACCTTGGATACGTTGGACATCGATATGGTATTTGAATGGGATGCCCACAACATGCCCCTTCCAAATACAAAATCAGTACCCAGTCGCAATACCATTTAATGAGTCAATAAAAGTTTACTGAATCCTAAAATTGAATTTTTATGCATGAAAAAAAAATATGTTTGCAGTCGCAAAGTGATTCATAGTGCATGTGACCGTTAGAAGGGTTGTACATCCGGTCCTAAATTGTATTGAGCATTGTGCACACAAGACATTTGTAGAGCGAATGTGTCCAATGGCATCAACGGTGCATGACTTATTGTAAATACACCACTGCACAATTTTTTGCTATTCATGCAATGCAATGTTGCAGATTCTCAGATTGGTTTTGTCTTCATATATTCCTTCTACCATGCCAACACAAGGCGATCTCTTTCAGTATGCTCTGCAAGGCGCTCGGTGTCTCAGATCTTCGTGTTGCGGAAAACAGCATGTGTGATCAGGGGCAGCTATGAAAGTAATTGAATGTTACTGAGAAGCAGGAGTGGTAGTGTGGCGTCAAAGAGGACAGGAAATAGCACGAAAACATTCATTTTGGAAAAACGATGCACACAATGGAGAGAATCATTCTCGCCCATCTTATCTTCACAACTGTCTCCGGGCTTCCCCACCATGTGGCCAAGATCCTGTGCACATTTCTGAGAGATGAAGATTAAACAGACATACCTTCTTGTTGGCCATATTGTGTATTTTATATATACAGACAGAAGCAGACATCTACGAAACAACGATGCCTTACACACAATACGGAATTTAGCAATAAAAGATTTGAACAAACGGTCAGATAAATATTTTGAGACGGCATATCATCTTAGATCTTGTTTCAAAAAATGAATTTTGTGCGCATGACAGGACTTACACTGAAACACCATGCAAGTAATTCACCAAGTAAGTCGGAATGTCTGGAGCAGATATACCACGAAGAGTCATTGCTCCATCTTCCCGGACTAATAATCTTTTGCTTGCTGTGAAAATATAAACCTTTCCCTAACACTGCCCTTTATGATTACTTAAAACATTTTTCCTACAGAGCGACACCACAGTTGAGAGTCCAAAGTCGTTTTAGACCATGCAGGTGTGAGATGAGCTCACAGGGACGCCTCCTGCCGCAGGCTGTGCCCGTTCAGGAGCGTGGTGCTGGTCACAGTGTTCCGCGCATTGCTTTTCAGGGAAGTCACTCGAATGGCGGAGGAGCTGAGGAGGTAGCTGGTGGAGCGCTCGTGACGCCGCTTGCGTCGGCAGCACAGCTGGCTGTTGAAATGTCTCCGGAAGCTCTCGCTGAGCAGGTAGAGGGCAAAGGGGTTGACGCAGGAGTTGCAGAAGCTCATGACCCGGGCCACGAGCGTCACGATCAGGTGCTCGAGGGAGGGGTCGATCTCGCTGTAGTTAAAGGAGCGGTACATGTAGAGCACGTGGTTGGGGAACCAGCAGATGGCGAAGCAGCCCACGAAGACCAGCACTATTTTGGCCAGACGCTTCCGAGTTTCCATC
The DNA here is from genome assembly GCF_964204655.1 of Triturus cristatus. NCBI lineage: Eukaryota > Metazoa > Chordata > Amphibia > Caudata > Salamandridae > Triturus > Triturus cristatus. The sequence continues at coordinate 1,427,179,595 of NC_140589.1, forward strand.
TGAAACACAGAGAATGAAGGCTAATTATCTTAACTATTTTTTTACTGGTGATTTCCTTGAAATTAAAACAAACATTGCCTGCAGCAAGTTCCAATCCCCCAGTCTCCCATACCTTGTAACACTTACACAGCGTGTCTTTACTAATGCAAAACTGAACCAATTTGAAAACATGGGACCAGAGAGACGTTTTAAGGCAATGGACAAAGTGGGCTCTGGCCCAGGACCCCAGCCTTTCACCCCCCCTCTTCCCCCCCAGAGCCAGTTCTGTTCTGCAGAGTTTTCTCCTGATTGCCTTGAATAATTTTTAAGCCGATTTCTTTTAAATACCGTGTTCCTTGAATTTATTTTTAATGTGGGTGATGTGTGAGAATATTTTACAGACATTTTGCGGAGAAATATTGTGTTTATGCTTCATGGAACATCCATAAAAAAGTTTGTTTTAGATCACTACAGGACCTCACATATGAGAAATAAATAGTAGGGTGTCACAGCGAATATTTGCTGTCATATTAGTAAGCTGCTTTTGTGTTACAATATTGAAAACACAAGTTACTATCCCTGAATATTGGATGCAATCACATTTAGAATTTGGCCGGAGTGCTTGTACATTGTCAATGACCTGGCCAAAGAGGGCATGAAAGAGCTGAAATTGGATCATAAATCCAAAGCTGCTCCAAACAGTGGCCCCCCAAACATGTTTTGCCCAGGGCCTCCAAAATACTTAAGCTGAAGGGACATTTTTTTAGCTTTTCGATTCACTAATGGGGCCACTTTTATTTAGGTGCTGTGCCTATTTTCTGTCCCAGTCTGACCCTGGAATCACATGATGTTAAGCCAAGGCCAATATTCAAAACTGGTTCCCGAATTTCACAGTCCGCAGCTCTGGCTGTAGAGGGAGTCCAAGCCACATGAAAATTCAGCTGTTATAAGCTTGAGGTTCAAACAGGACCTCGAGCTGAGCCAGAGACAGGCTTCAGACTGGAGCCTGGCTTGAGCTTCCAGTGGCTAGCCCACCTCTGTTACTCAAAGTATTAACAGTAAATAGTTTTGTTTCAGGAACCTGATATTACATTTTATTTAATGGTGTTTCTCCATTTTTTGTAATTGTGGATTATGTTTCTTTATTTACATAATCATACCAAAGTGATTCTCCCTACATGAGAATTCTATGAACACACTTGAGTTCTGCCTAAAATCATTCAAGTCAGAATTCGGTATAGTTAGTTATTTTCTAATGTTTTCTTCAGCTTGGCAGTCTTCCAATCTGAAGCATGTAAATGTCCTCCCTCACATGCTCTATCGCCCCACCTCTCGTTCCTACCCATGATTCCCCACACCGCCAGGACACCTGCTTCTTTTTCTATGTTTATGTGTCTTCAAAAACATTGTCCCTAGCACTTCTTTCATCACCTTAAGCATTATCCTTCTCTCCCTGTTTTCTTATCTGAATGTCCATTCCCATCACTCCCAGTTTTTAACAGACACAACAAGATGCCAATAGAGAGTTTCAAGAGGTTGACTAAACTGGAGGTAGTACCTCAGAAGTTAGAAAAATGCATGTTCTTTCTTTGCCTTCCAGGGATATTTTTTCAGTTGAAAATATGTAGGATTCTCTCTTGGTTCACCCTTTGAATTTTACCTTTGCCACCACTGTGTTTCTTTGTAGAACTGTCTCTCATTATGTATGCTATCGTCCTTCTCTGGTGGGAGTACCCGAGGCGCCATTTATCGACACATTTTAAAAGTTGAATTGAGAGGGTCATACTCCGACAGGAGAAGAGAGAAAATAAATGTTGTGACCAGCAAAAGTGTGATCTATGGAACTGAAGAGAATGTATAGTCCTAATTTAGTGGTGGTGGCTTCTCCTCTCAACAAAAACTATTTGCCTGCCCAGAAGGTGGCACAAAGGGCAAAAGAGAATATTTACGTATATCCGTAAGCAAGAATGTTTTATTCATTTTACAATTTTTCTGCAGAGGAAAAACATAAAAGAAATTCCTTGTGTTTTTTTACGACTCTGAGCAGAGACGCGCGAGGAGCATAGCAGAACAAAAAGCAAAAGGCGCGGTGCCAGAAAGTGATTTTTCGTTCAATAAAATCACATTGTTTATCACCTCAGCATCAAGGAGACCATATGCTAAGCCTGCTTCAGAGCTGTGACAGCGCCTGCAGTGTTAGGAAGTCGTGCCGAGTTTTCATATGTTAATTCTGGAAACAACAGTAGTTTTTGTTTTCAAACAGTTGCTCCAATGTGCTGTATATCAACATATGCGCAAACGTTTTTTGAATGTGGAAGGTAATAAAATCAAAACCACTTTCTTCTTAATGATTCAATGGCTGTGCCTCCGAACAAGTGATGGCTTCAGCCAGGTTTCTTCCCTGTTCTCTGTACTGGCAATGCAATCCTGTTTGCTTGCTGCTACCTTGTAGGTCTGAGAAAATGTGCATGAAGGTGCAAATTTGTTCCTTCTTTCGTCCAAACTCATCCATTTATGAACGAGATTTGAGGTTTTTACTGGATTCCTAGAAGCCCTTTAAAACACTTGTTATTTTCCCATACATTGTGTGCTCACTTCAATTGGAATTTTCTTCCTAAAGTAGAAGAAAGGAGACAAATCATTTGTAACATTCTTATAAGTGTAAGACGGTACGAGATCTGCAAAAAAAGCACTAATCTGGATTCCACACCACTGTTGCCTTCATCAAAAGATAGGCCTTGATTACCAGTAGGACGGATTCAGGTGTAGAAATCCAGGTTTCCTGAATTACTGACAATATATCGGCACCTAAATCTGCCTATGGCAAGTTAATTCCTACAGAATGTAAAGTAACTATGTGGACCCGTTGTTACTGAACAGAATTTCTAGTTCCATGGGGATAAACACTCTCATTTACCACTGGCTCTGAGCAGGTGGTAATTGACAGCAGGGGTGGTGGGAGGTGACAGGATAGAGCGAAGGCGCTGGGGAGGGTGTCAGAGGGAAGGCTAGGATGTGGCATGGCAGACAGGAGTATTGCGTACTCCACCGAGCCCAAGAGAGTCGGTCAAGCAGAGGCCAGGCACTGGGGTCATGCTGCACTTACAACCCAAGCCTAAAGTGATTTTACTGAGTGGATTTTCCAGTTAGTAAAATTGGGCCCGGTGGTCGCACACCAGTAAACTGAGTGCAGGAACACAGGGCTATTCATGATCATGCAGAGTGGTAATGCACCCAAGGATAGCGCTTTGCTTAGGGGCGGCTCCTCTGCAATGGTGGAGGAGTGTCCCCCCCACTGCCAGCAGATGGTAAATAAAACGATAATAACACATTATTGTATTCATTTCATTTATCTCTGTCTGGGCTGCTTAAGTACAATGGGATGGTGGAACAGGCCATGGCATGGAGGAGTGCTGTGCACTTATAATTTCGCATGTCAATTTGGCCAGCCATTTAAAGCCGGCCAAACAGACATGTGCGCTTATGTTTCTCCAACTCAGCTGTGTTCCACAGCCAGGTTGGAGTAACCCTACAGGATCCAAAGTACCGTCTGAGCGGCAAACAAGACCGTTCAGACCAATCCAGACGCTGCTCTCCTGCTAAGAGAGCTGCGTCTGGATTGGGTGGGGAGCCTGTGCCTCCAGGCCCATCCACTTCTGGAGGAGGAGCAGGAGCAATGAGGCGAGGGAGCGGAGCAGCAGGTAAGTGATTTTAATTATTTTTTATTTATTTTCAAACCCCTCCCCTTTGTCCCCTTTGCCCCACACCCTGCCACCCTACTGGTTTTGATTGGCGGCAGCTGCCACTGACTCTGCCTAACTTGTCATAGAAAGCCCACACTGGTAAAGAGACGTGTTGAAGGTAAGCGATTATATGGTGGTTGGTACTGAAGATTCTGGGTTGGACCGCAGTCAGGGTTATAATGAAGGGATACATCCATGTGAGCCCTAAAGATCCACCTTGGGACAAAGAAGTTTCCCAGATGAAACACTGAACATTGGTATCATCACAGATATAGCAATAAGAGTCAAAGGCATTTACCATCTTGCTAAGAGCCTCATAATATGATATAATACCAATGAGGGGCCTCAACATAAAGAACTCAATAAAGCATCCTCTAATGGGCAGGAGGAGTGAAACACCGTCAGTTGTGCTAACAGAAAAAAATGAATGAGCAAAAATAACTGATTAAAAAGCAAAAGAAGGACCCAATAAATTCTGGTATATTCAAATAAATACAAAAATAAATATACCAATAAATAAATTGTACCCATGAACCACGGGTTGGATTACATCTAACGTGAACTGAAGCAGCAACATCACCTTAACTCAAAACAAGAACTAGCAAAGGAAGTTAACATATCATATTCACAATTGCAATACACAAAATAGCTGGAAAGAAACCAAATGTGAATCAGCAAAGGAAAGAGGCACATATCAACAACCTTTAATTTAGTAACCAATTAACCAAGCCAAAAGAGACAAAAGAATAACTCCAATCACTCAATCTGACCACCTGACCATGGCCTAGGAATCACATGCAATCACAGTACATAACGATAAAAAGTAGTGACAGTGCCCGTTAATAGGGAAAGTAATCCTTAAATGAAGTCACTAGCAGATACCCTCTTGAAACCATGACATTTGTTGTAAACACTTCTTGTTGTTTTCGTCACTTGGGTTATAGACACACTATATAATGGTAAGTTGCCAAACAATGAATGCAAGAAAGCTAGTGCTCTTGATAAAACTCAGTTTTAAATTGACATAATATTTATAAGAGCACAACTTGGGACAATATGAGGGAATCTCTCACACCATGGTGTTGTTTAGCGTTCAAAGATTATTGCACACTAATACATACCTTTCCTTTCTTTTTCTCTTTTGTTATGTTTATTTCTCTTTACAGATGGAGTAACGTAACTTTCAAAATTATTGATGATACACAAAGGAGCAGCTACCTGCCCTGTATTTAAATAGGATAGGGTAATTCCCAGTTCCAGTTTATACCAGGGGATGACACAGCCCTGAAGAAAGTCCAAGCACCAAATTCTTTGGGCACACGAGGACTGAAACATGTTGGCCCTAGGGTCTTAGGACCATAATTCTCCATACCACCCTACTGCCTTTAATTTAATATTCCTGTAGTACCCAAGAATAAAGGGAAACTGGGGTCCAACAGCGAATTTTTAATCTTTATCCCCTGGCCTGTTATATTATCCTAGTGCTCCCTGAAATATTGGTTGAGCCCACCGCGACTTATAGGGTTTGCGGTGTCCTGATGATGAAGCATGACACCACTAGGGTGTGTGAGGGAAAATAAATAAAAGCAAGGCTTTTTTCCTATTCCACTTCACTAGTGGCAGCTTCATTCAGGGATATTCCAAGATTTTTTTCTCTCATTCCCTCTCTTTCTTACAATAAATATCTTGGTAAGAACAATAGTGGAGTACTGCAAAGTGTATAAGATTTGTGGTAAACCACCTTGTACAGGAATGAAACAAGCATTTGCAATGCAATCTGTCTCACCTTTGGGACCTTATGTTAAGTTAAAGCTATATATTTAGCTATGCAGCACATTAGCCTGGGTGCAAAAACATCTACTGCTCTGATTTAAGCATGCAGTATCAAAGAATATTCTAAGGACGTAGCTAGTAATTAAATAGGTAAACACATTGACAGAACTACTCTCCTACCCTGCCGACAGCAAGATATAAGAAGCAATTTCTAACCAATCCCAGGCAGTTAATGAGAAGGTAGACTTACAAGGGGGATGTAGACTCAGCATATCTGTTCCAAATTTGAAATAATTCACTAAAACCTATAGGAGAGTAAATAGCAATATCTGACACATCAAAACCAACACGAGAGGGATAGGATTTGGCACGGAATGAGGAGATAGTAATTTTAAGGAAACAGGTGTCACATACGGAGGCCATGAAGTAGCTTGAAACTAGAGCCCACAGCCAGGCCACTCAAATGAGAGACAGAAGCAACATTATACCAAATAAGGGCATGAAACTCTAGTTAATAAAACATCCATTAACCATTGCATAAACCCTATCATCAAGTTAAAAAAAGCAGGGGGTGGTTAAAGTGTCATATTTTTAAAGAACGAGAAGTACATTTCTGATCACCCCAGACACAAACTCCCCGGAACACACAATTAACATCCACTGATGTCCATGGAATTACAGCACTATCCCATAGACATAACAGTGAAAGCCAGCGACCCAACAGACATACTAACATAAGATAGAAGTGAAAATCATTAATACACAGCAGAATAAATGGCAATGTGCACATTTGTAGATCCTACACAACAGAAATTTGCTCATCTTCCTAGTCTAGAATGATAATCACTCACAAAGTGTACAACTGAGTCCTTCTGTACTGTAACTAGCACTAACTATGCAAACATTCATTGCTCTCTCTTGCGATCATGAGATGCCTGTTCTCCACCCTGGGGGTCACCCTAAGTCACAATCACCCACTTACTCTCCCCGCAAAACAAGACACTTGCTTGTACTTGTGTTCAAGTCTTGGCTTGCTCCATTGGATCCTTAACACAAACTCGAGTTCCTAATCTAAAGACACTATATAAGTAGTACGCGGGTGAGACACCTTGATGAATGTATGACTACTGGGACGGCCCCCCTCTGAGTATCCATGCCACAAAGGACTATCATACTGAAAATACATACAAAGAATGGTAACATAGACTGTATGTTAAAAACAACCTTGAATGCACCACGTGTCAGAATGTGCATGTGCACACCAAGTAGGAGTAGCACATGGTTATAGGGATATTCTGGTCCTGAAGAAAGCCATTTGAGCCTGTGGTTATTTAAGAGGACAGCTGAAACATGCAGACCTGAGATGTGGGAGATCATAATAATCTCTTCACACATCCACCTGTGTTTTTAATCTTACCTAGGGCTCCCATTATTAGAGGGGGGCATGCCTAACCGCCTCAGATGGTGGCCGCTCAATATGGAGGCTCCCAGGCCTGGCCCAAAAGTCCTGCTGAGGGGACCTTCAGTATGCAGCATCGGCTCATGAGACCGTCAATTTCCTGCGCCTGGTAGTGTGCTGAACGGTGGGGCGGGGGCATTTTGGAGCTCCGTGGTGGCCTGCTAAACGAACTGAGCAACACCAGCGCCCAAAGCTGGAGAGGCGTCTGCTTTCCGCTTGAGGCCTCGGTTCCCTGGGCCGGAGGACTGAGCACGCTATTTGTGGGCTTGCCACGAACTGCAACAAGGCTGGGATTGCAGGCCATGGCATAGACTTGGGTCTGTGAAGCAAGCCACAACCAGAGAAGGTGGGTGGCGAGTACGCGAGTGAGGGCCTCACCTGCAGGGGAGGGGCGGTGTTTGGTGGTCCTGCTACACCCAAACGCAATATGAGGAGCCAACTAGAGGTTACTGCCTGGCACTGTTGGTCCGGGGGCACGCCTGATACCACACACTGGCCTGCTTTCTGTCACAGGGCCACCTCCCCCCACTCAGTGACAGTGATCACTGATATGCAGGCGACAGCTGGCCCTGCTGCGTTTCTGTATAGAGAAAAGTGGTCCCAGCATACAGTTCATTCAAAGCAAAACATTAAAGGGACACAATTAGACGAACAACTCAAAAGAGTTCGAATGCCATTTAATCACATCGAACATGTTAAGATGTTTCAAATGGAATCAACAAATTTAAGCAACAATTTGAAGAAGTAAAACACGTGCCCAAGGAAAGGATGGGGGAGTGAGTGAAATAGTGCGGAATTTGGAAGGAAGTGAACACAGTGGTAAAATTACTAAATTGCACTCAAATTGGACGGCATACATAAGTCTCTGCCATATTTAGAACACAGATTCAATCAAAATCACAATATCGACAATTCTCAATAATGCCATATAGAAACAATCACAGTGCATCATGTACTGTTGACGATATTGGCCAAAGACGTTGAGTCGACGTTTCGACCCCTTGAGTGTTGTAGGTGTTGGATGCAACCTTACGAGGTGGGGTCTTCATCAGGACTGGGATAAACACAAAGGGAGGGTGGGCACCATGTCTGTCGGAGGACAGGCCTCTAAGACGTCCGAAGGTCGTCAGAGAGAGAGGGATTCAAAACTCCTCGGCGGTAACGAACGGTCATAGAGAGTGGTGAACACCATAGACCGCAACTCTTGGGTCGAAACGTCGACTCAACGTCTTTGGCCAATATCGTCAACAGTACATGATGCACTGTGATTGTTTCTATATGGCATTACTGAGAATTGTCGATATTGTGATTTTGATTGAATCTGCACTATTTCACTCACTCCCCCATCCTTTCCTTGGGCACGTGTTTTACTTCTTCAAATTGTTGCTTAAATTTGTTGATTCCATTTGAAACATCTTAACATGTTCTATGTGATTAAATGGCATTCGAACTCTTTTGAGTTGTTCGTCTAATTGTGTCCCTTTAATGTTTTGCTTTGAATGAACTGTATGCTGGGACCACTTTTCTCTATACTGTTCCCTACCCAGGTCCCAGTGACTTCATATGGGTTGACCCTTTATATTTACTGCTGCGTTTCTGGGCCAGCGAAGAACTGAAGAAGCGGTTGGCCGGCGGATGTAGGCCACGTTGTACTGCTTGTTTGCTGTCTGCATTGCGGAGGTGCAGCCATTGCTACTCCTTGGGACCTCTCGGCACATTGGGACACAGGGAGTGGCTCGGATGGGCCTACACATGGGCCCTGTCTGGTGATGCACATTGCCGGCTTGGTTGATGGCGCAACAGTCCTAACTGGCTTCTTCCTTGTCCCAGAGGCTCTGGCTCCCCCTTATTGCACTGGCATGCTCCTGTTTGCCTGTATTACAGGGTTCCTACCCTCTTCTGGCCAGCGTTTTGGGGTCCTGTAGGTCAGTGGCCCCTCGAGCCTGTGAACGCAGCGATTGTTGCATCCTATGTGTCAGACTCTGACCATCTGCTGGCCCTGTGGTTGCCGAGTTCTGCGATTGTTTGAGGAGGACCGTGCTTCTACTACTGGGATCCCCGCACTGACCTTTGTGGTGCAAGTGCACTCTACTGGGACTTGGAACTGGATCCTCCCTTCCCCTGCCCATGGTGGGATACTGGGATTGACGACTACCAACTGGTGCATGGTGTTGCAGCGCACTGCACTCCTGAGTAGGATGGCCCTGCGGTGGACAGCCTAGTGAACAAAGTGACTGCAGGTGAGTCGGGGTATTGACACTGATGGTCGCGAGAGGTGTGGGTCCCGCTGCTCGATTTGTTCGGAACTGTCAGGCCTATTGAGAAGTGTGACAGGCGAGGACAGTCCCCGGTCTTGGGATTGATCAGCTGCTCCCCTGGATATTATAGTTGGCAGCTATGAGTTGCATTAGACACAAGCCTGATACACCGGCCCACACTCACGCTCCAGATCTACACCCTAGCAGAGCGCAGTCATGCAGACACCCAAGGATGTTGTGTCCCCCTACCATCCTGCCCACCCAAGCAGACAAGCTGTATATCATCCTTCAGGAGATACGTGAATCGGGGGTGGCAATTGAGCTTCACCTGGGGGCAATCACAATGTACATTGGCATTCTCAAAGATGACCACCGTAAATTCTATGATACAATCAAAACAAACAAGATGACTCTCTGGGCCCTTTCCCCATGTCAGGCAGACCATTCCACACAGCTTACTCACCTGCGCCGACAAATGGATCAGCTCCAGGACTGTGTAGATGACGCGGAAGGGAGGGCTCGTAGGAATAATGTCTGAATAGTGAGGGCACCAGAGGGTGTGGAAGGCCCCAACACAACCCAATTTGGCCGTTCAGTATGCCTTGTATTCTTTCTCTTTAGGTACTGACTCTACTATTGGGGTCCTGGACTTCCAGATGATGGCCTAAAAATAGCCACCTATTTCATTCATATATAATGGACCTTTACTGAGTACTGACCAGGTTGCGCATGGCATGGATCCTGAGAATGTATGACCTCTGTATGCATGGCAGTGGGTGCTGTTCTTTAATGTGCTCTTTTGCTTCACAACCAGGGCTCGGGTCGGGGGACCTCTCATGGTGGGTATAGTTCCACCCTCCCTATCTGGTTTCACCTAAATGGTATAGCCGACTGCACCCTCTTTTCTGATATGTTGATATGTTACGGCTGGTTCTAATATTGGGTCTAGTGGTTGCTAGAAGCTGGACCGAGTATTTAGGGTTGGGTGTTTGCAGTTTGCCATTGTCACCTATTGCACCACTTGAGGGAGACAAGACATGTCACTTGGGGATGGCTATAGTGTCTGGGAGGGGATTCTGGGCACTGCATTGATGTCGTCTATGGCTACGTTCTCAAATACCTGTAACAGTTTCACCTAGAATGTGGTTGGTCTGAGGTCTGTATAAAAGAGACTTAGAGTTTTGGCACAACTTAATAGGCTTCGTTCTCACATCACATTACTCATGAGACCCACCTTTCCACCCATGAGGCCCAGAAGTTGTGTAGGAAATGGAGGGGATAATTATTTCACACTTACTATTCTACTTTCACCACGAGCAAGGCAATTTGTCTCCAAGCCGGGCTCCCATTTGAAATTCTTGACAGTAAGATAGATATGCGGGGGCGCTATGTTTAGCTCAGTGGTACACTAGATTGAGCTCCAATCATGTTGAGGTGCGTATATGCACCCAATACGGAACAAGATGTCTTTCTGTCACATCTCTCCTCTGTACTGGCAGAGAGGACTGCGCATCACTGGGTGCTAGGTGGAGAATTTAATGCAGTGCTAGATACCTAATTAGATAGATCACATCCTCCCCTGCCTGCCACTACATTGATTTGTCACTCTAAGGCCCTGAAACAATGGATGGAAGGCTGGATACTTTTAGATGTCTGGCACAGCAGGAATGTCAAAATACAAGAATATACTTTCTATTCACACCCCCACACATTGTATTCCCGCTTCACAGATTCCTCTGCCCACTATACTCCTCCTCAATATGATGCATGCCACACACTTGGGGAAGTCGATTTCTGATCATAGTCCTGTGGAAATAATATTATCTTGGGGGCAGGTGCCGCCCCTGATACCCACTTGGTGTCTGCAGCTGGCCCTCCTGTAGGATGTAGTGTTTAAAGAGACACTCGATACTGCCATTGACATCTATTTTACCGAGAACGATGGTATGGCCTCTTCCCTGGTAGTGGAGTGGGAGGCCTTTAAGGTCGTAGTTCCTGGGTCCTCCATCAGCACGATTGTGATAGCTAGGTAGGAGTTTGTGAGAGAGATTATACAACTGGAGGCAGGTTGGGCCCCCTGGAAACGAAGCTGCTCAATGACACAGAAGATGCAGGTGCGCTGCAGGAGGCTTGTATTGTTTATGCCGAGCTGTTGGCTCACCTCCGCCTGATACACTATAAAGCTTACACACAGAAAATACATCCAAAGGCCGACAAGATGGGCCATTGCAGGCTTGTCTGATTCGATCTGACACCACACCCACACCCATTTTATCCATACACGACCTGGTCCGTGGCTTGGTCGATACCCAGCAGGCTATTAACAGGGCGTTCCGTGATTTCTATGCTCTTCTCTATACAGCCCCACCTTTTTTGGATCCTGAGGCTGTTGCTGCATTCTTACGGCAGACGACACTACCAAGAGTGCTGCCAGACGAGATGGAAACTTTCAGTGCACCCATATTGTAGAGAGAGATACATGGGGCCATTTTGGACCTCACCAGGAACAAAACACTGGGATTGAATAAACTCCCAATAGGATTTTACTCCCCGTATGCCTCTAAGTTAGTGCTGTACTTAGAAAAGCTATATAATTCCTCTTTAGAGGAAGGTTCGCTTCCTCCCTCTACTAGAGAGGCAGTGGTGACATCGCTGCTGAAGCCTGGTAAACCGCCCACAGAACTGACTTCATACCAGCCCCTTCCCCTCTTAAATACAGAATATAAGATTTTCAGTAAGATGCTTGCCCGCAGACTTCGCCCGTTGCTCCTGAAGTTATTTCATGGGGATCAATGTGGCTTTGTACCCCGTCACAATACCTCACTAAATATTTGTCGACTGTTTCATGTCATGACCGCATCCGGTGATCATTACCCATTTTGCAGGTTGCATCTCATTAGATGTTCACCAAGCCTTTGACAGCTTGGGTTGGGACTTTATGATAGTAGCGTTAGCATGATATGGAATCCCGCAGGCATACATTCAATGTGTGCCATACAGCCAGAGCTAGGACAGGACCTCACATTTCAGACACATATCAGGCTGCCCGTGGGACTAGACAGGGTTGCCCCTTTTTGCCTCTTTTATTTGTCCTGGTGCTAGAACCTCTAGCACTGCATATTCATCAGGAATCTGGTGGATGGGGTATTCCGGTAGGTCCGGCGGTGCACTCTGTGTCCTTGTAAACAGATGACATGAACTTTTACTTCCGGGTTCTCTTTATCGAGTTACAGGGCATACTCCACTAACTGGCATCCTTCGGGGTACTTTTTGGCCTTCGTATCAACATCGAAAAATCCAGTGCTTTTCAATTTGTTGACAATCCTATTGGCCTGGCTTTGCGATTCGGCATGGAAGTTCTGCCTGTTGATCTTTCACTTTCTGCTACTTGGGTATTCATATCTATTGGGATTCAAAGGAATTGCTTGAAGGTAACCTTGTGAGGGCGATCACTTCACTTAAATTGCAAATTACTTTTGAGGTCACTTAGTCCCTGTCGGCCGTGGGCCATCTGACCCTGGTGCAGATGGTCACGTTACCGCACCTCCTGTATTATTTTGTGAACCTTCCTATGGTAGTGCCGGCTTGGGTGTTCCCATTACTGAATACTTTGCTTGGGGAACCCACCTGGAGTACTGGGCGCTGCAAGGTGGGCCTTACTAAATTGCAGATTCCCACGACTAAAGGTGGCCTGGGGGGCCCTGACTTTAAAGCTTCCTGCATAGTGGGGCAATAACAATGGATGTCTTATTGGCTAGCTGGTCACAATTTGTCAGAGATAGGTTACACACCGGCCCAAATTGACCATGGTCAACTCCATAGATTGATATGCCCCGGTGTGACCCCGCCACAAACGTGTCCTCTCATGCTTCAGGTAGCCCTTGCCTACTGGAAAGTAGCGATGAGGTACACTGCGATCACCTCACAGTTTGCACTGAATATTCTTCTTGGAGTCTCCCTACATCCTCATGAATGCTCACAGTGCATTGTCTGGGTCCATGTGAATATGAAGGGGTGCTGACAGTGGGATTGTTATTTCAGGATGGCACACAACAGTCACATTCAGATTTCGTGCATACATATGGGCTCCCCGAGACATTATTTTTGACATATGTCAGCATAGTCCGGAACGTGAGGCAGCATTGGACCCCAGAGGGAGAGAAATCAACACACATTAATTGCTTCAGGCAGTGCACACCATGGGGAATGGGAGGTATCTTATTCGCTGGCTCTATCACGGGCTTTGGGTGCATCTGGAGGCGCTGCTGACTTCTTTAAAACAGACTTGGGAAACAGAATTCATTCAGGATATCCCGGAAAAAGACTGGGCACGTATAATTAAATATCCCAAACACGTGTCCTGCAATTCTAGACTTGAATTTATCCAGTTTTCTATTCTTCACAGGGCGTATCTAACACTACAAAGACTCCCTAAGATGTGCCCCACCACCGCCTCCGGATGCCCCAGTTGTAAGTCTCCAGAGGCCGACCTGTTACATATGCTATCGACTTTTCCAGGTTTTTTGCAGGTTTATCCACGTACTGGGCAGGGGTAGCATTAGCCTTATCGAATGTTACAGGGTTGTCTTCTTGGCCTCCATCTACTGCCCAAGGTTCCAAGGTAGCATTGCGCTTCTACGGATTTGGCCTTACTACTGGCAAAGAGGCTCATAATGCGACAATGAAATCCATGACAGCCCCGAGGTTAGACAAATGGCAGGACGAGGTGTCCCACTGGGGACTTGCGGAGAGTGATGCTCTCCTTCGAGAGTAGCATTGTAGCCTCTGCAAAAAGCCCATCTTGCCGATGCTCTTTTTTGAATAATTCTTTTTATTCATTTTCACAACAAGACAACATATATGCCTACAACCAGAGGCCGGCGTCGAGTTTTAAATGCTTATGAGAAAGACACAGCTAGGCGCCTACAACCTAGAGGCTGTCAGTGGAGGTTCAAAATGACAACAGTCTGTGTGTCAAGTTACATACAAGTGGGAAGCAAACTGTCCTGTTTATGCCATGTCCTGTAAAATGTAAAGGGGCTAGAAAAACAACATAGAATTGGGCTTAAAGACGAGAACCTAAGCCCAAGAATCAAACAATAAGTAACCCTGCCCTCACCCCACCCCTCCACTCCCTTCCCGTCTCCTATGCACCCGGAATTGCTCCTATATTGCGCCAATTGTGGTTATCAACAGTGAGTGCCTTTACGCACAGCAGCTTTAGGTGTCCGTGTTTTGAGTGGTGGACGTGAGGCGCAGAATTTGTAGGAACTTGGGACAAGTTATCTCCCTGAATTCTTTGCTTAAGAATGTGATAAATGGAGCCCACAGTTCAGTGTATGCTTTAGCCTTGTTTTCTGCCACCGTAGATAGGCGCTCTATCCCTAGCACAGTCCACAGCCTTCTTAACAATACCACCTCAGAGCCCCAGTGAGCAAGTAGCTCTAATCTTGCAGCATTAAGGGCTACGGCTATCTGCCTCCCTCTAAGCGAGCACAGGGGAAATATCAGAGGGTTAGGGAGACCCAGCAAGATATAGGCTGGAAAGCGCAGGATATCCGTCGTAAAAGATTCATTTATGTCATGGAGAATCAGTTCCAATATCTACCCAATTTGGGGCAGTGCCAAAGTAGATGCACCAGTGAGCCTGTCTGTCCACAACCACGCCAGCAAGAGGCTGGGTGGTCTTTATTCCAGCAATTCAGTCGGGCCGGTGTTAAGTACCAGTAGGATGCTACCTTGTACGCTGCTTCCATACCACTGGCGTAACGAAACTTGAGGGGGCCTCCCTGCAAGGTACGTGGACGGGTCCCCTCCGTGCTCAATCAGAAGCCCTCCAGCCAGATTGCTGTGCTGAGGGGGCCCCCTAGAGCTTGGGGGCCACCCCGCACCGCGGGGGCTGCGAGGGCCTGTGTTATGCCGCTGTTCCATACCCGGGATGTCATGTGCTCTATGATGGGTTCTGAAGTCAATATCCTGCCATTCCAAGTCTGTGTGTTCTCCCGACCTTTGGATTTTGTAGGAGTGGTGTCTACCAAGAAAAAAGCATAAAGTTCTGATATAAGACGTTTGTCGCCGTTTTTCGTAATTAACCACTTTTCGATTTGTGTTAACTGACGGGAAGCTCCTGGTCTCATCCCTGGGGAGGTTACCCAGTGACGTGCTTGGTCATAAGTGTAGAGGTTAGAAACCGGGATTGATTAGTCTTTCTGAAGCTGATCGAAAGAAATAACCCCGTCCTGATCAAAAAGAGAGCCCACCCTTTTACAGCCCTTCTCAGGCCACTGCTGAAATTATTCCGATTTACATCCAGGCGGAAAGTCAGGGTTGTCCACCAATGAGGTCAACAGGGAGGGGAATGTAGTGAAACCTTGATGGATCGCCGTTGCATTCCAGACTTTTAAGGTAGTCGCCATGATCGGGGAAAAATAAAGCCCCCATGCTCTGTGCCTATGCGGGAGCCAGATCTCTCGACATATCTTCACCCCTGCTATAGATTGGTCCATAAATGACCAGTGCTTCTCTGAGAGGGGGTGATTCCACTCCAGGATGAAGCGTAGTTGGGATGCTTGTAAATACCTTGACACCACAGGGACACCCAAACCCCCTCCCATTTTAGGCTTTGTGATCTGTGAGAAACGGAGTCGTGGATACTTCCCACCCCATATAAGCGGTTGATGGCACGCTGTAAATTCCTTAAGGTGGCCGAGGGTGGGGAAAGGGGGATAGTTTGAAAGATATATAGTATGCACAGCGTAATCGTCATCATGACTGTGGTGAAACGACCTGCCCAATAGAGGCCTGGCTGGGTCCATGTGGCTAGGGTTTTATTAGGCTGCTCCAAGAGTGGGCTATAGTTAGCTTTTAGTGTTTTCTCAGGAGATTGTGCTAGGAGGATTCCTGGATATGGTATATGTTTGCTTGCCCAGGTGTATGGGAATTGTCTAGACAGGGCCTCCAGCGTGTCGGGGGTGGTGGAAAGATTTAATATTTGTGACTTGAAAAGGTTTACCTTGAACCCCTATACCTCACTGAAATGAGAGAATTCGTCCACTAGGGCTGAGAGCGAGATCCCGGATTCGTCAAAGACAGGACCTTGTCATCAGTTTATAGGCTTATGGTATGTGAATCCCTGAGATCAATTGTTTGTCTCTAACTCTTTGTTCCATTGGCTCCAAATACAGGGCGACTACTAATGGGGACAGAGGACATACCTGTCGTGTACCTCTGTATGTGGGGAAGGGCCCGGAGGAGTATCCATTGACTTGAGTTGTAAATGCACCTTGTCCAGCTAAGGAATCTCTCGCCAAAGCGACAGAGCGTCTCTAATAGGAATGGCCAGTGGACCCTATCAAAGGCCTTCTGTGTGTCGACACATAGCAGGAGGGCCTCCTTTCGAGAACGGCTGATGAGATCTGTGTGGTGTATGAGGCGTTTGGTGTTGTCCCTGCACTGTCTCGACGGTATAAATCCAGCTTTGCCTGGGTCAATTAGACCTGCCATGTATGGGTCAATTCTAGCGGACAGTATGCTTGTGAATATTTTGGAATCAACGTTGAGCAGTGAGATTGGACAATAGGAAGCACACTCCAAGGGGTCTTTTGATGGTTTTGGGATAACCGAGATAGAAGTTTCCGAGAGGGAATCAGGCAGAGATCCCATATCAATAAATGAGCTAAAAAGCCTTGTCAGTAGAGGTGCTAGTATCTGACAGAATTTCTTATAGAATAATGGGGTAAAGCCACCCTGGCCCGGTGACTTGGAGGTTTTGAGGCGGGCTATTGCTGCCACCACCTCGTCTACTTGGATAGGAGGATCAATATGAGACGCAATGTCCGTCAGGAGCGTTGTCAGCTGAACATCGTGAAGATATTCAGCTAAGTCTCCGTAGGGAGAATCTCCCTGCGCATAAAGCCTGCTGTAGAAGGCTCAGAAGGCGTCAGTTATGTCTGAGTCTGAATATACTATTGTCCCCACTGGAGCTTCAATTGCCGGCACCATTCTGGATACCTCCCTCTGACATAGTCTGTGGGCTAGCATACAGCCTGAGCGATCTCCGCTAAGAAAGAATTTGTGCCTAAGATGTAGTAAGGCATATTCTGCTCTATCCAGTTCTAGTCGTCATCGGATTAGGCGTTTCTTTTCTAATTTTCTCCAAATGCGAGGAGCATCCGTGCGTCTGTGTATTGATTCTAGCTCTGATACTGCTACCTCCATCTGTTTCCTCTGCTCCTTTCGGAGCCTGTTTTCACCTGCTGAAGTCGCTATTAATTCACTGCGTATGACTAGTTTTAAAGCTTCCCATAAAGAGGCAAGGCTGACCTCATCGCGGTCATTGATGGTGAGATACTCTACGATCGCCTTGTGGATTGCTTTTGTTGTCTGGTCTGAGTGAAGCATGGCATCTCGGAGACGCCAGCATGATGGGTGCGGTTGTGATGCACCTAGGTTCAGCGATAGCGTAATCGGGGCATGGTCAGAGAGAGCGAGGCTCGATCGTTGCTTCAGCTACACATCCCGTTAGTGCATCTGTAATCAGAAAATTATCTTTGCGAGCATAGTATTTATGGGTGGCGGAAAAGTAGGTATCATCCTTAGTAGAGGGGTGTGTCTGTCTCCATATATCACTGAGGGTACTGTTCGTAAGCCATTGGTGTCCAGTCTGCGATAGAGTCCCAGCTTGCGTAGTATGCTGCCCAGAACAGTCTAAGTCTGTGTTTATTACGAGATTCAGGTCCTCCCCATCACAACCGCTCGGGTGGGTGTGGCCAAAACTTGTGTACGGTAGTTAATCAGGAAGCGTTCCTGGTGTTCATTTGGATCGTATACAGATAACACTGTAAACTGTGCATGGCCCCATTGAAGCCTAATCCCTAATGCTCTTCCCCAATGTTCAGCTACCACGTCTTTACCTTGGAATTTCTGAGTGAGCAATATGGCAACCCCATTCTTTTTGGTTGTTTCCGAGCTCCAGTACTGTCTGGGAAACCTGAGTGAGCTCCTACAGTGAGTATCCCTAGCTATCAGATGGGTCTCTTGCAGTAAGGAAATATCCCCTCACGAGTGTTCTAGATAGGAGAGGATCACTTTGCGCTTCACTGGACTATTGAGGCCTCGTACATTGAGGTTCACTAGGCGGATGTTATGTGTCATGTGCATTCGGAACGCCCCACAGCAATTTGCTCACTAAGTCCTTGCCGCATCTGCAGGGTAGCAAGGAGATGCCTACCCGTGTGGTCCCCAATGCACTTGCAGCCCATATAGAGCCTAGGTTGGTGCAGAGGAGAAGAAGTGAACGAAGACAGAAAGATACCCATAACCAACAAAAAGGATATAATGGAAAAAACAATAGGAGACCATAGTCTGTCAAATCCAATGATTCGGGGTGAGGCGTAGTCACCCAGGAGAGGACCATTCTGGTGGGGAATCTCCTAAGAGACTCTAGATGGGTCCACTGGGCGAGCAGAGGGCGAAGCATCCTGAGGGTCTTCTGTCCTTCTGCCCCTCCGCCGCCATTGAGGCCTCGCCAGTCCCTCCTTACTCCCCCGGGGCAATGCCGTCTTCAGATCAGGATGCCGTCGAGAGGATAGATTCCGCAGATCGGATCTGCAGCACTGCCTGTATCTCTTTGTTAATGGTGGCCGGAGCAGGTCTAGACCCACGGCAATTGCATGTCACCTTCTGCCATGCTGCTTGCTGCCAGTTAGTAGTGCAGTGATGTTCAAGAGAGTGCAGGCCTCCCTGATTGATATGATCTGGTGGAGTGATCCTTCATACCAAAAAATGATGCGGAAAGAGTGTTCGCAAGCGTAAGGTATTTTAGCTTCCCATAGGTGATCTGTAACGGGGCAGAAGTCTTTGCGCTTCGGCAAGGTGGTCCTGGAGAGATCCTGGAAAAAAGTCAGGGAGTGGCCTTTAAACTGGACTGGGTGTGAGTCTCTGGCTTTTCTAAGTATGTCCCCCTTAATCTGGAAATCGTGTACACATACCACTATATCTGCCAGGGGTCTTTGCACTGGTCTTTCAGATACCACTCTATGGACCGGATCCAACTGTAGTGTGGAATCTTCTGGGAGGCCTCAGACATGCTGGAGGAGATTCGTGACATACTCGCATAGGTTGGAGCCTTCTGCTTTGGATTGCACACCTCTAATTCTTATATTACTCCTCCTCGACCTGTTTTCCAGGTCCTTGTTGTGTGCCTGGAGGTCCACTTGTTGTTCTTTCAACCATAGGACTTCTTGCTGGAGCCACGCCTCATCCTCCACCCGGCTAGATTCCCTGTCCTCAAGTTTGCCTACTCTCTCGCCCACCTCGTCTACATCACATCGCACCTCCAGAATTTCATTTGCGATTTCCGTCTTCATCGCCTGCAGGTCCGCGCACAGGGAGGAGATAGCGTTTCCAGGAATGCCTTGGTGACTGGGCCCTCCCTGTCTTCAGTGTCCAGCCTGGCATCTGACCCTTGGTTTGCGGTTTTGTCTTCCGCACCTGAGCTCCCTGACTTGCTGAACATTTCCTTGAGGGAGCTCTTTCTTTGTCCTATTCCCTGCCATGGTGTTGCGGTTTAACGTGGTGGTTGGCACCGTGCAGATTATTCACTGTGGCCCTGCAGCCCAGGCAGAATCTTGTGTCTCAGGCCTGCTCATAAATGCTACCCTGCACCCACAATCCTAGTCCGCTAAGTCCCTGGGGGGACACTGGTACGTGTCAGTAATGCTATTAGGCTTCTGGGTGCTTTGGTGATGTTCCTTGGGCCCCCGGCCTAATTAGGGGTGCGAGGGCCACCTATTCTGCCCCGGCTTTGCATAGTCTCTGCCTTCTGCCTGCTGTGCTAAGTGGATCTCGTGGGGCAGGGCTTTACCGCTGTGGTGGTCTCCTCCACCCCCACCTCAGTTGTAAACTTTAGTCTGCTCTTCGTGCAGTCACACACGCATCTCAGGGGCCCTTTCTCCGCCGAAGTATGTCCAGCCACTTCTGTGACGTTCTCCCTCCCCTTCAACCACCAGAATGACAGTGATCTGACCATCCGCAGGCTTGATCAGGAGAGGGGGGCACCGCTTCCCAGGCCTCCGCCCCTCCGAGGGCCGTATGATGTTGTTGAGCAGGGCCTACCTCTGTCCCTGCGGGCCCGTGTGTCCCTGTCATAGCTCGGAGTGTCGTCGTCGGGCCGCTACCCGCTCCAGCAGTGTCCGGGCATGATGTGGGCCCGCCGGCAGCCCGACCAGCACCACAAACTATCTGCTTGCCCCGGAGCTCCACCACTCCACGTTCCAGGGCTTGGAAGTGTTCGGTCTGTCCTGGTCACGGCTCCCTTCACCCCGTCCACCCCTCCGCTCCATAAGTCTCTCTCATGCTCTTTTAGAGGGGTGTAAAGCGCAGGACATGGCACCACATTAAGTGTCTCTTGCACATACTTTACAGCGATTCCCAAAGCAGGTGCTGCTCCATTAGCAACCCCCATTACACCCAGTGAGTCTGTCGACAATACTATGGGTTCTAGTTGATGATTACAGATGGTGGCTTGGTTAGGTCCCCTCTCTCCCTTGTCCGTTCAGGTGTAGGGTCTTTTTAGCCTCCCCTCACATGCTTATACCACTTCTGTATCCCTTCTTGCGTGCTGATGCATATTTGGGTTTCCTAGATTAGCTGATGTGATCAATGGGTTGGGGGAGGTGGGCGGAATAAAGTTTATCGTTCTTTAGTTTGCACTACAATGACATATCCTGTAACATATATGACTTGACTGGGGCTCCATTTAACATAATTTCCTTAATCATTGTTAATCCTGTCAGTCACTGCTGTAAGTACTGTCATGTCTTAACAAAGATGCAATATAGTTTGTGTAAAAAAAGTGTCCCATTATTAAATACTGCCTTCAGTCGTGAAGACCTTACGGTACATTTATATTCTTGATCCCTGTGAAACCAAACGTAACTAGCTCTGCTGTAACTCAGGCGTCATAGCACACTCTGATGCATTGGGAGTCTCAGGTGGGAACCCTATGATGAAGCATAAAACTAACTAGTGTTAGTGGGTGAGGGTTCTTTTTAAAACCTAGTGGGTTTCCCGACTCATCTGAGTGAGCGGCACCACAGGATCTAGGACTTTGGCAGCAGGCTCTCTTTCAGTGTTTGTTGTTTTTCTGGGGTGCCACCTTGAGATGGCTCTTCTTGCCTTCCCATATAGCCAGTCTGTTTCTCTTTCTAACCCCTCGAGGAATATCAGAACAAATGGTAACACACTGGAGTTATTACGGCCCCCAGCACCAGGACACAACTTCGGAGGAGCTGTGCGCTTTACAAATACTGGACATTTACATTTATTGTAAAGTAGAGGAGAGAAGCCTTTCCTGATCCTTCGGGTTTCTGTCACTGCTGCCTTTATTATATCAATTAAGTCATGACACTAAAGGGGGCAGCATCGCACAAACTCAGAGCAGTAGAACCAGACGAATGACTTCTAATTGGCAACTCACAATTTTTATACATTGTACCTCTTAAAGTATAACATGCTGTCCTCACGCATGTTTATAAGCTGCAGTCTACGGAAAAATGGAAAGTAACAGGAATCAATTTGAAGAAATTGTTCACAAAAAGAAAGAAGAGGGACTGTCTGCAAATGATGTTCTGTTGGTACAGCTCATTCAGCCTGAAATTGCCCGGGGCACTAATGCACACTTATGGTCCCCAGCAGCTGTTTACGCAATGTCCATGTCTTGATCTAAAAGCATTAGTTCTGCGAAAAGCAGAGGCGCTGCTGTGTCTCTCTAGGGACAGTGTATCAATAAAAGCCTCAGGTTAAACAGTGCCCCTGTCTGTACAATCATAGTTTGATCATTCACGCAAAAGCCAAGGGTGAAAAAAATACAAAACCCTTTTAGCGAGCGGTTCCCTGAGAGTTTGATAATTCAAAAAAAATCTTTAATACATTTACTTCATTGTAAAATATACTGTCAGTTTTATTCTGAAAATAAGATATACTTTTTGAAATAGTAAACATATCAACGCTGCTCAAACCCTTTTGTGGGGGCAGCAGAGCGACAGAGGTTCTGGGGGGGGTCTAGGGGGCACCATAGTCCCTTTTACAATTGCACTTTTATTTTAGTGAATTTTTGGAGGGCACTGAAAGAATGTCCCACAGAATTGCACCTCTTAATTATAAATAATATTAGTGAACCCAAGTAAAATTCTGTTTTCCAATAAAGCACTTTGCCAAAATAAAATCACACTTCTGATGAGCGGAGTAAGCTGCTGTGGAATTTTACATCAGTGGAGTGCTGAATTGCCGCCAGTGGGATGGAATTGCCCCAATTGCATTGTAAGCTGAAGGGGAGGAGTTGTAGTCATTAATGGGCAAGGCACAGCGGATCCACAGATGATTATCATCCACCTCAGGCATTTGATTTGTGTGTCTTCGCATACCTCCAGGTGTCTCCCTTCCTGAAAACGCATGCAACTTTGCTGCGGTCAAAGGCAGGCATAAGTGGGTTCCAGTGAGACACCCCGACAGGTTGATTAGGGGTGTAGGATAAGCGGGTCTCCAAGGGAGAATATTATCATTGTGGAGAGTGCATCAACATCACCTTTCTTCATGTGAAATATTCTACATGCTAAGCCTTAGCACTTCAGGAAATGTACAAATGTTCTAGATTTAATAAAGTACCTCTGAGATCTTTTGTGAATCTCTAAATTTGTTCCAAATGTAGAATCTACTCAAGAAGAGCAGATCCCTAACGTTCAGCCATGGCCCTTTTAGACTTAGGCCATCAATGTTCAGTATAACAGTCTGGGATGTGAATAGTGCGACAACTTACAACGACCGTGGCTGGCTGAGGCTCTGTAGATCACCCACCAACGAACCAGGTGGAAACCCAAAGGCAGGTCCCTGGGAATCAGGACCCCAGGCGATAGAATGCACTGAACCAAGAACTGAGGGCAGGTTTAACAAAGGTTCTTTTAGGAAACAGTTGCATGTCAGAATATTGTCAGCAAAAACATAGTCTGACACAAAGATATTGCACCTTAAATATCAGTTACAAAATTATTGTTCCATTGGTGTAAAATCCATTTTCGCACCATGAGGGAATATTTTTGGGAGAGAATATTTCGGACTAAATATTTGCGTCATATGATATTTTGGTTACAATATTCTGGAACCATACCCCGGTAGCCCCTAAAAAGTGAACGATCCAATCTCAATTTTGATCGAACTCCTTGAGAGAACAGACGGTCGCTTTAAAAAACATATCAGGCAAGAGTTCTAAGCTGTACCTAAGTTCTATTTTCAATGCCTTCTTCAAACCTTAATCAAACACAACAGTTCGCAGAAATGATGAAAGAGTGGCACTCAGCAGATAAGGAAACAACTAAATAAATAAAAACAACTTGTGTAAGATTCTTTGTTCTCTGGTATGTGGTTATCTATGGACAACAGCGCACAGAAGGTATAATAACAATCTAGCGTACCTGTCTCTTAGAATGTTCGCTGTACTCCCCTGGAATATTGTGCGCACTCTTGATTAGGGTCCTCGCAATGTGGTAGTAGTAGACACTGATGATGGTGAGTGGGATAAGGTAATAGACGAGGAAGATCATTACGGAGTGAATCTTCGGGTGCATCTCATCAGTCTGGGGATAAGGTATGCATGCTGTGAAGCTGACGTTATCAGTATCGTTGATATGCGCCACTTCGGCGAACACCGCTTCAGGGACTGCCAGTAGCATAGAGATGACCCAGATGGCCATGGCTTTAATGCAGGTCCAGAGTACAGCACTGGAGGTCTGGATATCCATAGGATTTACAATTGCCTTGTGCCTACAGGGGAATTAAATGAAAGGAAAACTTTAGCATTGGCTACATGACAACTTTAGGATTGCAACACATTTCAATAAACAGAATGCTACAAAATAGTTTCATATTTTTCCAGTATTCTTAACAGGACAGCAACTATTCGGGCTATACACATAATAGATTTTTCTTCCTTTCCTTCTTGCTCTTATGTATCACTCTCTCACAGAGTTTTGCATAGATTGCAGTGTGTTTAAAATACTAGGTCAAGCTGTGGGCCCTCAGAAGCATTCTAAAACTGGATCCCCTTTTTTTCTCTAACAGATCCCAGAGACAATTGCTCCAGTGCTGTGCACTGATTGCAATTCATACACATGTGATTGGCTACGCTCGCCTCCATTTGGTTCTCAGACATGAAGAGCAGAAGGGCAGAGATTTCTCAGAGGTGGACGAGCCAACATATCAACAGGGAGAGCTAAGCCAGAGCCAAGCCAAGGGTCTTGCTCGCATTTTAAAGCCCGTGTCCCCGCCAAGTCCTGAAATTACTTGCTATATAAATAATGCAACAAACATCACGCAAAATATGGTAAATTCTCATCAAAATTCAAAAAAGTGTATTTCTTTAACATTTGGAGAGCTTTAACATTAATTAGGCACATTATAGCACTGTACTTTAAAAATACTTTATAAAAGTGATAGTTCTCTATAACTAGTAGTCTGAGCTCAAATATTTGAAAGTGTTTTCCTACACAATAATGCATAAAAAACTGTTTTAGTGAAATACTGTATTTGCTTATGACCACACAATTTAAGCGGGAAAGTGGCGATGTACTCACACTTTCTGGTTTCGCTTTGTACAAATATGGGTCTCTATTTGCCTTTCCTTAGTTCCTTGTCTGCAGTTTTTAAATATAGTGTGAACTTGGCCTGAAGACTGAGTGCTTTACAGGAGCACCACAGTGGCATAGCAAGGAGGGCTGGGAGAGACGGTCCACCCCGGGCAGCACAGGTTTTGGGGGCGGTGACCTTCCTCCCCATGCTCCTACTTGCGGCGGTTGTGGGCAGGGAACGCAGGAATCGCCAGCCCCCTCCGCTCTTACATGCGGCCGCCGCGGGCAGCAAAAGGTCTAGCTACTCCACTGGAGCACCAGTTGCATTACAATAGGTCTCATGGGTTAATTATAGGTAAGGGAAATTAAGTTATGTGCCTAGAATCACAGGAGGTTTTGCGAATGCAGAGACTCAAACCTGGTTCCCTAGATCCACAGTCGGCAGCTCTGATAATAATGCCAGATCCTGGATAGAGGGAAGGAGGCAGGCAGAAGACACATGAAAGTTCGGCTCATTATGGGCTCGAGGTTCCAATAGAACCTAGAGCTGAGCCAGAACCATGCTTCATGCTCCAGCTTGGCTCGAGGTTTCAATGGCTCGTCCACCTCTAGGATTTCAATGGAATATTACTTCACTAATGTCTTCCAATTTCTTATCAATTTACTCTGCTGTCAAAAGATATATAGTGCACAATGCCAGTTCTTACGTAGGGCTTTGGGCCACCCAATTGCTTATAATTGGTTTACTTTCTTGTCAGTCTTCTTAACTTCCTTTTTATTGGATGGCTTTCATTCCTCTTCATATGTTTGTCTCTATCCTGAGGCATAACTTCTTTCCCACTCTTTTGATTGGAAGACTTTTTCCCTTCTTCTGTCTTTTCCCCTTCTTCTGTTTACACTCAGAGAACTGCTTTCTCCTTTGGCTTTGAGCACTCTATGGGAGTATATGTATTTACTTGCTCTCCCCTCTGTTCTGCTCCCACTTTACATCCCCAAACCGTGTTGCTTCTCCATTCTCCTGGCCATCCATTGTTTCTCAACCCCTACTTGTCTGGCTTGTAGTTTTTGTATTCTCCCACCCCCGGCTCCTCCATTGCCTCCCAAACTCTCCTGCTCACCACTATTCCTCAGTGGTGTGGACTTGCTGCCTCCCCATCCCATTTTCAATAGTATTTATTTGTACTTTTTTACAAGGGCCCAAGAGGTACAATGTGCTATGAGGCCGCTCCTTTCTCTAAATGCACTTTTGCAAAAAAAAATGTATTGTTTAATGAACGTCTGCAGTTGTAGTCATTGTTCTTTATAAGGTGTATAGAAAGAGCCAGGTTTTGACAGATTTAGTGAAGGTCAGATGTCAGACTATGCTGCAAACGTGTGGTAACTTCATAGTAAGCATCCTACAGTCTACACATTCTGTATTCTGTAAGTAAAGGCCTGATTTAGATTTTATGGACAGTTTACTCTATGAAAACGGTGATGGATAACCCATCCACCAAAATATAAATCCCATAGGATATCATGAGATTTATATTTCAGGGACGGTATATCTATCAGAGTTGTGACGGTGTAACCCATCCGCCGCATTCTAAATCAGGTCCTTTGTTTGTTGCACTTATATGCATTACTGTCCTCCTATCATGATGTGTGTGTATCTTTGATTTCATTGGTTAAGTATTGATGATGCTTACATGACATTCCAATTTCGCTTTGGGGATTCTTTATCAGTTGGATCTTGTCTTGAATGGGAATGGATGCTCCTATATAGCGCTACTAGTTAATTACTTGTGACTGCCGTATCTGCCTCATTTATTCACCACATATTGGCAACGAGTTTGAGAAGGACCCAGAACTGGCACCCACTGTGACCACATTCACAGCATTGTGGGCAAATGATGACAATGGCTTAGACTGAATAATTGCCTTTTTCAAACTATTAAAAGCTGAAGTGTGTTCTTTCGACCACTCAAATTGTACTCTTTTTTTTAGTAAAAGACCACAAAAGAAACACATTATCAACACATTTTTGCACAAATCTAGAGTAATATTCGCACAAACCCAAGAATGACTAGGGTTCATCCTTACCATCAGATGTCTGCATGATCCGAATGGACTCCTACAAATCTTTCTTGGGAGATATCCCACAAAATAAATTTAGGAATAGTGTTTCACAGTGGGGCTGTCAAGAGTGAAAAGGATCTCCCGCCTAAGTCAGATTTGTTTTAGGTGGAGATGTAGAGAAGCCTTTCACTGATTTATCTTCAGCTGCAATTTAGTTTGTACATGATAATTCTTGATTTGAGGAATTCATGGACTGTACTATTTATGAGTGGTGCGCCTAAATCCTTGATATGTCCATCCATCCAGACTGTGGAAACAAACATTATTTTTGCTTTAGGGGGTTTACTGCACATTCAGCACAATGCTCTATTATGAGCATCCCAGAAATGGTGGTGGTAATTTGCAGCGCCAAATTTACCAACACCAGGGGTTTTCTGGTAACAACAAGGGTGCAGAAATATCAACTTTACCGGTGGAACCCTGAGGCACCCCTGAGAAATGACCCGCTAATTGGTAATTCTGGGTTCAAGTACCACAGTAATTCCCTATTTTCCCTGGGAGTTCCACCCCCAGATTGCAAATGCCAAAATCTCTGGATGAAACAAAACAGATATATTGGGTTCCCAAGGATTTCGTAAATCTTCCCATTACCGGCCCCATCGGAATTACCAGACCCCTCAAAATGATGGCTTAATTGTGGGTCAGTGTATGCTAGAATGCACAGCTTTGGCATTCTGTTCCCGTATTGTTACCATAAGCAAGGTCGCCCACAGTGGTGGCTCCTCGAGGGAGTGCTTCGGGGCGGTGGGCGGGGCAGGGGAGGGGCAGGGTGGGGGTAGTAAACTCCGGAATACAGCCGATCAGAGTTGAGTAAATAAATAAATATATAAAACGAATTACATTACGTGCGCTGCAACGCCAAATCGGCGATGCAGCGCGCAATATAATTTGTTTTATTTATTTATTTATTTGCTCAACTGCTTTCAGCTGTATTTTGGAGTTTACTACCCCCCACCTTACCCCTCCCCGCCCCGCCGCCCCGCAGGACTCCCTCAGGAGCCGCCACTGGTCGCCCATAATGCATCACAAATGTGCTTTGTATAACCCACTGTCCTGCAGCTCACCAGCAAACCCTACAGATACCTGGAGGCAGTTTTCAAGAAATTCCATTGATAAATCGTGTCTCTTTTGACCTTGACAGAAACCAAAGCATTCAACCACACAGCAAACAGTTAAACCTTAGTCCTGCTCCCTTCACTCTCAAATTGACAGACAAAGCCTGTTCATTTCATTTATTTATTGTATGCTGCACACAGAGAGCCAAAGGAACGAAAAATCGATATATAACGTTGTAAAATACATTGTATGAATAACTCATTCCTGAACATGTGTGTACTTTCATGTTTTAATATTCCGTAGCTCACTGTTTGCTTTAATATTCCGCAGCTTACATCAATGGGCTCGGTATTCAATTAAATATTTTTGAGTTATGCCCCGAGAAAAATATGAGAAGAAAGATTAAAAGAGGCGCATTGTCTTTTGGGGCATAGCAAGAAGCATTGAATCATATGCATATTTTAAAGGTGAAGGAATTCTCCCTCTGGAAAGTCTTGCACTTGGAATCAGAACAGATCAGCAAATCGGAAATGAGAAAAGTGAGGAAAATGATTAGAGAGGGATAAAAACACCTCAGGTGTTAAGATCATACAAAGAATATATATGTGGTGTGTACAGAAGATATGTGGAGACTGAAGGTTGCAGTATTTTACAATGACACACATATCTCTTATAACGACCCCGGGTGGTTTTATTTATGTAGCACATGATGGTTGAGGATGGTTACGCGATATATACCGAGGTGGGCGAAATGGTGTATTTTTTCTTGTATAATATCAGTCATACCTTCAACAATTTCGGGTTCTATGCGTATTATGCAAGAAATTGTGTAATGTGAAAATTAGGAATTTAGCAATGTTTTGTCACACACTCTAGCAGAGGCCGCCTCCGAAGGGGGTTCTCGAGGACCGGCGCCATAATGGCCGTCTGAGCCCACAAGGAACAGCCCAAGGCCCTCTCCTCTAACCTCCCTCCCCACGAACAAAGGGAAGAAGGAAAGGGCGAGGGGGATATAAGGCGACGCTCCCCCTGGGCAGCTCACCTTTTACATGAGGGAGCTGGGGGAGTGGCACCAACGGTTTTTGAAACAACAAAGAACAATCTACAAGCTGTCAGGGTGATTTATGACCCTAGGATATGCAAATGAGCAAAAGACAAACCAGTGATTTATGGCCAGCCGATGATTTATGGCTGATGATTTATGATGCCTATGCAGAATGATTTACAACAACAAAATGATGACAGATTTTTGACAGAATGATTGATGACATCACGATGATTTATGACCATGATTTTTGGTGGCTGATTTATGATGATCAGGCAAAGCGATTTATGACAACAAAATGATGACAGATTTGTGACAGTATGATTTATGATACCCGATGATTTATGACCCAATATTTATGATGTCCAAATGACACTAAGTGACAACCAATTGTGATAATGTATGATAATGATTTATGGCCCGGCCCGAGAAGGTGTCCAGGGGAGTCGTACAAATATGACGTATGTATTGAGTAATAAAACTGTGGCCAACAACCACCACAAAAACAATGACTGTTGGCTGTGTGTAGTAATACAGATACACAGGTATGGTACGGTTCCGGGAATGGGTGCAGTGCGGCTGTTAATAATTTTACCATATGCTTGCCATGTCTTGGGGTTTCTTGTTCGGAACAACTTTGAATTGTTTTACCCATGTTCTGCTAATACAAGCCTATATGATGCCAAAGAAACTTTCAGAAATGGTATCGCACAAAAACAACAGAAATATGTATTTTCTGGAGCTCCAAAAAATCCATCAGAATGAGAATTAGGCAGAGAGGAGAGAGAGGTATAGATATACTTATAGACATGGGTGAGACAGAGAGAGAGAAAGTTCTCTTTCCTAAGGGGCCCTTGGGAAGTGGGGGGGCGTGGGTAATTGCCCACTTTACTGTGCCTTAAAGGGACTCTGCTGCTTACCAGTTAAAATGATCTCTCGACGTTTTTTTCTAAAAAATGTGCACTGTCCAGCCAATCACAAGGCAAAAAGGTTGCACAATACCATTGTCGATCCGGTTTCCATAAGTTACATCCAGTAGGAATCTAATGGAGCACATTGGGCAGACAGTCCCCTCTATACATTGTTTGCCTTAACCACATCTGAATATAGCTTCGCAGTCAGTATTAGGTTTATTCGGGATTGTGCTTCTGTTGTAATAATTATTGCTTAA
Source organism: Triturus cristatus (assembly GCF_964204655.1). Lineage (NCBI taxonomy): Eukaryota > Metazoa > Chordata > Amphibia > Caudata > Salamandridae > Triturus > Triturus cristatus. The sequence goes on from NC_140589.1 coordinate 1,427,209,817, forward strand.
ACTCATATTCATATGTCCATTTATGTGCTTGTTCATTTTGTAAAGGCAGTATGAATTATTGCACAAGGTGTGAATAGAAACACAGATAAACGGCGACCTTTCAACCACACCTAGCACTCAGTTCCGGATAGGTAATGATTTGGTGCACTTAAATCTAATATCAGCCTTGTATGATATTACTGCGGAGCAGAATGAAACTCAAAAAAAGAAAGGGAATGGTGCAAACACAGAAAAGGTCAACAAAACTTCAAGGATGTTTTTAGAAAAGTTCTTCTTTTATTTAATTCCACTTTTAGGATCCAGCAACCAAAGCATACAGCCAACGCGTTTCATTCAATATACATTGAACTTCATCAGGGCTTGTAGATCTTGTTCTGCATTAATTTTCACTCCTTGTGCTAGTATCAATAATGTACAGTAGGCCATATGCGGCTTTCCATCAATCAGTTAATTGCTAATATCCTACACTAAGGAGAGGCCACCATTCCTGTGATTTTTGCGATTCCCAATGGGTCGTAAACCGAGACCTACCTCATGAATGTGAATGAGGTAGGTCTATTTGTAACCCACTGGGAATCGCAAACAGTGTAAAACACACTGTACTACATCACTGTTTGTGATTACCTAATAGCGAATAGCAAAAATTCGCTATTAGGTAATCGCAAACACAAAGGTATGTACATCTGGCCTTTTGTCACTTACTTTTCTAACAGGATTTACTTTTTTTAAATGAGGAAATTCAATTGTGTAATCAACTGAAACATCATATAAGTAGATCAGCTGTAATTGAGCATTTTTTATGCTTGCAAAAAGTGTTAAAGTATTACCAGCATTTAGCCTAATCCTGTTCATGCCGATCTGATTTATTTGTTTTCAAGTTTTGTAATTCAGTGGCATTGCCAGTGGCGTAACATCAGCCCCCGCTGCCCCAAAGGTGTGGGAGGGTCTGGAGCTCCAGGGGGGGCCCTCCAGCACTGTGCACAGACAGGAGTCCCTGGCCTGAGAGCTTCTGACTGAATCGGGGGGAGGGGAGGGGATGCCCTCCGTGTAGTTTGCAGGGGGACCCCTCATGTTTTGTTACGCTATTGGGCATTGCATTTGTAGGGCTCACATTGCCATTGAAATGTAGTGGTAGGTTCAGGTGGAGGGGGCCCAAACAGCAATTTGAAGGGGACCCCTTTTTATTCCCAGCCATCCCCCATGTATGCTCCCATTTAGAAGAAAAACAACATAGCATACTCACATATATCAACAGCTACCCACATGGGAAACTTTTAAACTCTAGCGCATTTGATAAATCCCAGGCCTAGTGCAGTCTTATCACAAAGATCTCTTGCACTGTGGTCCACATGACAAGTTCCCACTTAATTCTGATGGGACCTATAACAGCAATTGCCGACCCCATTACAATTAAGAGACCTGTGGGAGCTGATTCCCCTGGCAATTCCTCTTTCCTTATCCGACAATCAGAGTCCAACTGGTAAAGGGCCAGATTTTCCCTGCACCCAAAGTTACCAGTAACAACAGAGGTGGGAAAATACCGGAAGACTTCCCAAGACACTGGTATCGAGGGCCACAGACAACTCAGTGTGAAGAGCAGGGTGCCATGGAGGGAAACAGCCTTTTCAACGCAACCGTTACAACACATGCAATTATATCGCATGCGTTGCAACGCAAAAGATGTACAGCAATGGGACGAAAGTGGTGGATTTAACTACAACACCTTCCCTACTCTTGCACACACTGGAGTTGGAATAGAAAATTAATCTATTCCAACTTCCAGCTCTCCCCCGACACAAAGCCGGGGTAAAGTTTTGCATTGCAATGGCATGCGATGTAATGGCATGCGTTGTAACGTCACATATTCATGGAGGGCCGTTGGGCCGCCCGGATCTCCCCTACTGCTGCCACGCTTGCCCCCTGTTAGAGCCCGCCGTCCATAGTTCCCGCCGCTGCCTCCCTGCGGCCCCGCCCACCACCAGCCCATTCGCCGCCCCGCTCCCGCCACCCAGCTGACCCGCCCTCCCGGGCTCCTTACTTATGACGCCCCCAGAGCGACCGCGCAGCGGACGTGCGCAGCGGGAGCACCGATTGAGCGCCGAAGGTAAGCCCGTCTGCGCCCGTCCGCGCCTGGACCGCGCCCAGCGCCAGACCCCCTGGCCCCCACAGAGGCCACCCTGCCCGCCGGACCTACGACGCCTCCGAAATCAACGCACTCAACTCCGGTCGGATGCCCGGCTGCTACCGAGCCACTCCAAGACGGACCAACAGACCCTTCTGCTGCCACTCCTGCAACTTCTCCTGCATCAGGACCTGCACTACACCTGCCAAGCCGAGCACCAACAGCAACCACCTGAAGTGCATTCTACTCAACACCCGCTCAGTCCACAGACACGCCATCCAACTCTGGAACCTGATCGACACAACATCCCCGGACGTCGCCTTCCTCACGGAGACCTGGATGAACGCCTCATCAGCTCCCGACATCGCCATCGCCATCCCGGACGGATACAAGATCACCCGGAGGGACCGCGTCAACCAGACCGGAGGAGGCATCGCCATCGTCCACAAGAACACCCTCCGCATCACGACCAACACCGACGACACCCTCAAAACCGCCGAACACATGCACTTCCAGATCCACACCGACCCCAAGACCACCCTCAGAGGCACCCTCATCTACAGACCCCCAGGGACACGCACACAATTCAGCGAAGACATCGCCGACTTCATCAGCCCGCACGCCCTCCCCTCCGCCGACTACATCCTCCTCGGGGACCTCAACTTCCACCTGGAGAACAACAACGACCGCAACACCACCACCCTTCTGGACAACCTCGCCAACCTCGGACTCAAGCAACTGGTGACCACCCCCACCCACTACGCCGGACACACACTCGACCCCGTCTTCTCCTCCAGCAAGGACATCGCCTTCAGCCACGCCACCAGACTCCACTGGACGGACCACAGCTGCGTCCACTTCAGCTTCAGAAAGAACACGACCCACCACCACCAGCAACAGGTCGCACGCAGAAGCTGGAACAAGATCACAGCCGACCAGCTTACCGCATCCCTGAGCCAGGACCCCCCCGCCAGCTCAGCGAACCCCAGCCAGGCCGCCAACAACCTCACGAAGTGGATCAGCAGCTGCGCGAATGATCTCGCCCCGCTGAGGACCCAGCCCAGCAGACCCAGCAGTAAGAAAGCACCATGGTTCACCGACGAACTCAAGAGCTCAAAGAAGAACTGCCGAGCCCTCGAGAGAACATGGCGCAAAGACCCTACACCAGACAACATGACCACCCTCAAGCTCGCCACTCGAAAACACCACCAACTGATCCACGCCACCAAGAAAACCGCATTCAAGGAACGACTGGACAACAACGCACACAACAGCAAGGAACTCTTCAAGATCGTCAAAGAGCTCTCCAACCCCAACGCCGGAATCAACGACATCACCCCATCACAAGACCTCTGCAACTCCCTCGCCTCCTACTTCCACAACAAGATCGCAGACATACACAACAGCTTCAGCGCACAGCCGATGCACCCCACGACCGCACCGGCACCCCCCACCTCCACCCTCCGCACCTGGACCCCGATCAACACCGAAGAAACCCAACGCACGATGAACTCCATACACTCCGGATCGCCAACCGACCCCTGCCCACACCACGTCTTCAACAAGGCCGACTCCGTCATCGCACCCTACCTACGGGACATCATCAACGCCTCCTTCGACACCGCCACCTTCCCGGAGAGCTGGAAGCACGCCGAACTCAGCGCGCTACTGAAGAAACCATCAGCGGACCCCACCGAACTCAAAAACTACCGCCCCATCTCGCTCCTCCCGTTCCCGGCCAAAGTCATCAAGAAGACCGTCAACAAGCAGCTTGCCGCCTTCCTCGAGACCAACGGATCCCTCGACCTCTCGCAGTCTGGCTTCCGGGCCAACCACAGCACTGAGACCGCCCTCATCGCAGCCACCGACGACATCCGAGCCCTGCTCGACAACGGGGAGACTGCAGCCCTCATCCTCCTGGACCTCTCCGCGGCATTCAACACTGTCTGCCACCGCACCCTTGTGCAGCGCCTCAGCAACGTCGGAGTCTAAGAGAAGGCACTCGAATGGATCATCTCCTTCCTTGCCGTAAGGACACAGAGAGTCCGCCTCCCCCGTTCAAATCAGAAGCCACCGAAGTCATCTGCGGCGTTCCTCAAGGCTCCTCGCTCAGCCCCACCCTCTTCAATGTCTACATGAGCCCCCTCGCGGCCATCGCACGCCAGCACAACCTCAACATCCTCTCCTACGCCGACGACACCCAGCTGATCCTCTCCCTCACCTACGACCCCGCCACCGCCAGAGCCAACCTACACGAAGGGATGAAAGACGTAGCCGAGTGGATGAAGATCAGCCGCCTGAAACTGAACTCAGACAAGACGGAGGTCCTGATCCTAGGCTCGTCACCCTCCACCTGGGACGACTCCTGGTGGCCCCCCGCCCTGGGCAGCGCACCCATACCAACAGACCACGCACGCAACCTGGGCTTCATCCTGGACTCCTCCCTCTCCATGACCAGACAAGTCAACACCGTCTCCTCCTCGTGCTTCAACATCCTGCGCATGCTACGCAAGATCTTCCGGTGGATCCCCACCGAGACCAGGAAGACGGTCACCCAGGCCCTCGTCACCAGCCGACTGGACTACGGCAACGCCCTCTACGCCGGTACCACGGCCAAACTCCAGAAGAGACTCCAGCGGATCCAGAACGCCTCAGCAAGACTGATCCTCGACATCCCCCGGCACAGCCACATCTCAGGACCCCTGAGAGACCTGCACTGGCTCCCGGTCAACAAGAGAATCACGTTCCGACTCCTAACCCACGCACACAAACCCCTCCACAACCAAGGCCCAAGATACCTCAACAACCGCCTCAGCTTCTACACTCCTACACGCCAGCTCCATTCGACCAACCACGCCCTCGCCGCCGTCCCCCGCATCCGAAGGGCGACCGCAGGAGGAAGGTCCTTCTCCTACCTGGCCGCCAAGACGTGGAACTCCCTCCCGACCCACCTCCGCCGGACTCAAGATCACCTCGCCTTCAGGAAACAGCTCAAGACCTGGCTGTTCGAGCAGTAACAGTCCCCCCCCCCCTCCCCAAGCGCCTTGAGACCCCCCCGGGTGAGTAGCGCGCTATATAAATGCTTTGATTGATTGATTGATTGAGGGACACTGGCCTGCTACTGCACTGTGCATGTGCCTCTGGTCCGTCCACAAAAGTCAAACAATAAAATTGACCACTCACTTCGGTTAAATTGACCACCGTGCAACTATGAAGTAAAAAGACATGTGCTGGGTTAAAATAACAATGCTTGCAGGCAATTATCCAATTAAACGCATTTATGATTTGTTTGTTTTGGAATATCTTTATGCACCAGCAATTAAAGTAACAATCAACGAAGCGGTGATTAGAGCTCTCTGGAGCTCGGTAATGGCCTCTGCACTCCTCAACACAGACATTTATTTTCTTTTAATTTTAATATCCGTGTTCGAATCCTAACATCCTTAGGCATTCGCCTCGACTGGCAACAGATTGACTCACTCAGCTTATCTTGGACACCGAGCCTGTGACATGCACTAAATTAGCAATGATTCACTGCACGAAAAAAGAAGAATAAAGGAGAATTAAAATCATACAAGAAGGGAGCACGCACATATCAAGAAAAAAACAGCACCAGAAAGAGGCAGAACCTTATATATTGGAGCAAATGATTATGTTGTCTGTAGGTACAGAGTAGTACAGCAGGGACCTGATTATTATAGGGTCCTGAAGCCCCATCAGTGTGTGACATATTGGGGGGAAGTGAAGTCTCAAGCACACTTATTAAGTGGTTCAGTTAAAGCATGCCCTGGTGAGTGCACAATCCAGTGACACGCAAGGGCAAATGACCTGCCGCCCAATGCGTGGGGGCCTAGCGAGGAAAGTTCCTGGTCTTGAACTTAGAAAACCATGTTCAAATCGCAGTCTTGGCACTTGCATCAAAAACACATGATTGTGACTTAATTTCCGATGGCGAAAGAGTGTAAAATGTGGAAATTCTAGTTGTGCAATTCCCCATGAAGTATGCGATATAGGAGATCGTGTACTATTCCGCCAATTGATGGACTGTGCTCTGTTGCTTTCAAGGTAGGTTTGTAGGGCATAAAAACTAATAGGTACATACATTGGCACCGAAACTATTGCAAGGCCCAGAGATAAGAGGCTAACACATAGCTAATCACAGCGTATGAGAAATACAAAATTGCATCAGTTCAGGTAGCCATATTAGACTGTGAGAACCTCATGGGAATCATATTATCACCTCTCCCTGTACATAAATCACAAGCCTATAATGTGGGCTTACATTTAATTGTAGGATAATATACCTTAACAACTTGTTCTGGGTTAATTCAACCCAGACACAATGGCATTACATGTAGAGGGATTTTTCTCTTGACACCACAAATTCTGCATTATCAGGTAAACGTTCTTCAATTCATGTATTTATTTGACATTACCAGCATGACATTTCTACTGGAAATAGCAAAGCATATAGTTCAAAAGCATAGCATGTGGTTCACGCATGTCATTCATTACATACAATATCATGCAGAGAGGAGGAGAAACATAAAGAAAAGTGATGGTTGAAGCATTGTATAAAGATGTAGTTGTGAGATGAATGAATAGAAAACAGCATTATATATATCCTGTAGTTCCATTGTGATTTTTTCTTTGAAAAATAAAAAACTTTGCTGAGTCAAAGCAATAACAATGGCACCCTCTTGTCAAAGCTGCAGCGCTTTCAATGTAGCTTCCTTGGCTGGCAGTCTTCTACCATGGAAGCAGAAAACATCTATCTGTTCATAGCTATGGCAAGCCCATTGGCTGCTAGTCAAGCTCTAATTAAGGACCTACATCTGAGGAATATGTCTGCTAACTTATATCAATTGTTTGTAAGAAGAGGTGTTGGACATAGGCACAGGACAGACGGATCCATGCCAGATTTCCAGGCAATCGCCATGAAATACATTTCTCACACAACAAATCTAAAAGGAGCGCATTTATGTACACATTGTTTATTCTACAGAACTGACATCAATCTGGCTCCTTTGGCCAATCTTGGATAGCAATGTTTGAATGATTCCTCCCAATACAGATAGAATACACCTCAGGCAATCTCCGACGCTGACCCAATTCAGGAAGGATCTCAATACCCCCCCCTTCAGCGCCTTGAGACCGTCAAAAGTGAGGAGCCATACTATACAAACTTCTGATTGATAGATTGATTGATAGATTGATAGATTGATTGATTGATTGATTGATTGATTGATTGATTGATTGATTGATAGGGTAATTGCTTCTGTTGGGGGCTGGGCCACATTTATTATTAATGATATTAGTTCAAGAAAACTTTTAACAATCAAACAACTATTCAACGCGCTCTACTCATGCAGCCTCAAGCTGAACAACAAAGCAAGGGGGCAGTGAATAGTATGTACACAGACAGTGTAAACGAGTTGCATCAGCACCACATGTTCGCTTGGAGACTCTCCATAGTTGAAGCCAAGGTAATGATTTATGCAGCCCTATCAGCATTCAGACATTTTACTGAATCAAGACATTTGCTACATTGCTGATACACCCAATGTAGCTTCACAGGAACTTGGTTGAGATAAAATGGTCAAATATCTGCATCCAAGAATATGACAATCAAGCATGTTAAGAATAAAATCCATCCAGCAGCTTGATTTTGCTGTCCCCTCTGTTAAAGTTGGGATTCCAAGGGTACACGGTGCGGTTATGTTATCCGGAGTGCAAGCTTCATCTCCAATTCCAGTGGGCTGAAGTGGAAGTATCTTTGTTTCCACTATCCAGTTCTTAAGACTTCCTATAGCTTTCTGAACTTCTTTTGCTGTATCCCTCTAGATGTAGGTGGCATGGTCAAATAAGTAAGTAAAGTACATTTGTGTGTATTTGTGGACACCTAAAAAGATACTACTTTGAGGGCAGTTACGTATTTTGCATTACATGTTCTTGGTCCCTCCTCTGACACGCCTCTACTAATGCCAACTTTAACCCACCAATGTGGAAGCTATGGAGCGGATTCACAAAACCTTTTTCTTAGTCTGCATTAAGGACATTTTCATATTCTTTGCAAAAACTCATGCTCTCAGCACTGTAGCACTTGATGAACTGATGGATTCGGCCTATAGAAAAAGCTCCATTAAAATGGGATGTAAATGCCTAGTGTACATTGCTTTTGAAGACGTGTCTCTAACAGCATACTCATCTGGTTGGTTGTACCCCGGGAAGGGCCGACTGAAAAAACAGGCCTCTTCAGCCCGGCTCAAAGGACTATAAAATAATACTTTTCAAGTGGGATTCGATACATCAATAGTAATCATATCAAAATAAATACTATGGCCTCACTAACATAGGGCAACAAATACTTACAATACACTTGGCTAGTTTCAGGGCCTATCCTATGTACCCCTAACATCGGTCCTATACTAAAATGATTTAATTTAGAAACAAATGAAAACAGTAAACCTTTTCTAGGCCTTGGGAATAACTGGTTACAAAACAGACTTCCCAGGGATGGGTCAAGGCAGCCTGTTTCATCAAAGGGTTTCCAATGTCTGTCGAGCTTGACTGGAAGGTGCCCACAGTAGCACAAGCCCTTTAGTTACTGAATGAGATAACAGATACCCATCTTCCCTGTGACCACTTCTTCTTTCAGAAGAGGATGTAAGCAAGCTGCACACTTCAGACTGTCTCTGACCTCCTCAGAATACTCTTTCACAGTCTGAAGACCAGCAGTTAGCTACCTCTCTAAAACAATCTATATCACACGGGCAATATAGAAATCATAGGGATTGGCTGGCACCCTAGCCAATCACATAGTGAGTACCCTCCAACAACACCATGTATTCTAGGGGCATATGTATCAACATCTCCATTTGCGATTCTCAAATAGCAATTTTTTGAGAATCACTATTTGAGAATTGCAAAACGGGATGTATTTAAAAAATCGCACAAATTTTGCGATTTCTTAAAATTCCTTAATTGCGATTAGCAAATTGCGAAATCGCAATTAAGGAATACCTTCCCATTCATTCCTATGGGCCAGGAGGCCCATAGCAATGAATGGGAAGTCCTTCTCAATTTGCGAATCGCTATTTGCTAATCGCAAATTGAGAATATTTTCAAAGGTGCAAGGGTGTCATGATGACACCCTGATGCACCCCTGAAATCAGCATGTGTGCACATATGGCGCACATACATGCCCTAAGGGCATGTATGTGCACCACATGGCACTTTGAAATATGCAAAAAAGGGCATATTTCAAAGAAATCGCAATTTACCACCAACTTGAAGTTGGTGGTAATTTGCGATTTCTTAAGGAGAAATCGCACAACTTGGGTGCGTGTTACAGTGCATTTCAGAAATCACAATTTGCGATTTCTTAAATGCTTACGCAAACTTAAGAAATCGCAAATTTAGCGATTCCTTTAGATTGCGAGGCTGAAATGCCTCATACAGCTCCTTTTGCGATTTTGTATTCGCAAACGCTGTTTTTTTGCGATCCGCAGCATTTGCGAATACAAAATCGTTTGATACATATGCCCCTTAGTCATCTAAAGAGTACAGTGGGTCAACACAGACCACTATTCAAGACACACTGGCTCTAGACAAAACATCAGATGTCATGACACAATCTATTGGACTCTGTCTTGTGTAACCCCAGCAGACTGTCCGCAGAGGCATCCAGAAACCTCCTGGAGGTGATAATGCTAACAGAATAGCTAAATGAATCACGGGCATGTATCTGCATATATGCTGTCACCTGTAGAAAGAAGAAAAAACACTTTCTTTATTGGCTGACATTAAATACTCGGTCCACATACATATATTTTAAAAAGTTTACACATTCACTCTGATCTGAACTATTTGTTTTTGTAGGAGAATCGCAGTTTTTTACCAGAATAGATATATGCTCTCACAGAATGCATTTATACGTTTTGAAAATGCTCTTTCATTATTCCTTAATTCTGCTCTTTGTTTCACAGTCTCTTGTATGTGACTTACAACTACATTGTAACTATCTCATTCATAGCTCCCACTTACAATGCCTCGCTCTACAGTTCAAATTGTGTCGCTGCTTTGTCAGTCGACCAGCATCAATTCCTGTTTTTCATGCCTCCGGGACACTGCGAACAGACACCTATGTGATAATCTGTCTCTACGAACCCACCCACACCTGTTATAGATTTGCTTCTGTTCCGCAGTTACAGATTTATTTGATTTCACTTTCGAGACATTCTCTGTAATGGTGGAATTTCTTAATTTGAAGCTAGCAAAAAAAATGAATAGGTATCCATCATCAAGGCGCGAATGGAAAGCTATAAATGCAATGAGAAACCCCTGTAATTGTAAAAAACCTCGCATCGCCGGAAATAAAACTGTGTTGCCCACCTTTCATCATACATTACAATCTGAAACATTTATCGACCTTCAGCCGATAGTAATTTTCTTCTTGACATCAGGATTTCGCCCAACACGACAGCTTTAAAACCCCTTTTTTTCTACTACTGCAGAATTATAACTGTGTGGCTCTATTGTTTAAAAGTGCAGAGAAAATAAACTTTCGAAGACTTCAGACCAACTGCCACTGCCACAGTCACATGAAAGGCTGAAGAGTTCAGCGGGCGCCATGTTTAATACTAGAAACTTGTTTTGTTTTTTATAAACATAGGCTTAACCTTACATAAATGGAGATTTTTCATCACAAACACCCACAATTAATTCAACAGGCATGACGTGCAAGAAATGTTCTCCCTTTGCGCGGAGACACTGAGATATTTCTAGGCCTGGGCTAAAATTCCGTTCCGCTCGCGGAAATTGCGATAATTTGACATTTTCGCATTCCGCGGAGAGCGCAAAAATGTAAAAATTTCCGCAATCCGCATTTTACCGCAAATTTTTTGCTTGCTCGCGCTGTAAAATAATACATTCTCGCATGCGCGCGAACGCCTTACCTGAATCCCCACGTTCGCCGACAAGTTTTCCCGATCCGGTCGCGTTCTCCACGAGAAGTTGGATTGTTGGTAGCCATTTGCGCTGTCTCGCGACAGTTCGCGCCCACAGTAACGTCATTCGTCGCGTGATCATGTCTTTCTTCTTGTGATCATGCACCGCGAGACAAGTGAAAACAAGATGGCCGCGCCCGCGAGCAACCGCATGGGTAAGTTGGCGAGCCGCGACCACGCAGAAAATACCACGAACGGGCGGGAAAAAAACTTCCGCATCTTCGCGATCATTTGCGAAAGTGAATTTGGCGAATTCCGCCCACCCCTAGATATTTCCCTGCCCGTGACCGCCATGTCTCGCATGCGGTCCCGAGCATCATGGGAAACCCGGAGAGGAAATTCTAGTGGCGGTCGATCCACCCTTAAAAGGGCTGTGCTACTGCCACCTTGACTTTGTAGCACAGTGGCAGACAAGTTAGTCAGAGCAAGAGTTTCCACAGGTGGAGCAAGCTGGAGTTCCACGTGTGGAAACCCCGCAGTACCCTCATTTCTAAACTGAGAATAGGTACAGCATCCTTGGTGAGGTAGGAAAACTGTAAATTCGTAGTGGTTCACCCACACGGCCAAACTGTAAATGTGGGCGCAAGTTTATTTGAATACCTTCCTTACTAAGAGAAGGTCAAGAGAAATAACAGAGCCCGGTTGGGGATTCATTAAAAATGTATATGTCTTTATCCATTCTTGTTGGGTTGTTAAGAATTGCAACTCGAAGGCAAATGACACTTCCAAATGCAATCAAAGAAGTCAAACAATCCAGGCTGCTGCTTAAAGAGACTGCTTTTGGTGTGATTGAGTCATAAATGGCTTTTCATTTCTCAAGGGCAGTGAAAGAGCTCTGAAGAATCACATTTCCATCTGCTAGAAATATTATAATAATCTGCACAAACACTCATGTCCTGAGCGGAGGAGGCTGTGCTGAAATGAAAATGGGCTGCTGATGGATTCATGATAATGAAAGAGTTGCATCAGAATGTGGATGAGCTGGCAGGATGGCATCGCATTTGAAGGCTGTCATTGACTGCTTACTGGAAAGGCATGTTCTCAGGGTTGGAGACACAGAGGGAAAGGTGAGAACATCATAAGAACATGTCAGTGAACTATAACTGTATTAAAACATGTTTTCTAGGGGCCTTATTTAGAGTTTGGCAGACAGGATACTCTGCCAAAACAGGGTGGATATCTTGCCTGCTGTATTTTAAGTGCCATAGGCTATAATGAACTTCTAATATGGGAAGCAGAAGTAGCCTAATGACTAGGGCGGTCGATCTCAAATCTGGGGAACCAGGTTTGAGTTTAGGCAATGACGCTCAACATCCTGGGATTCTGGGCAACTCACGTCATCTCCCCTTGCCTAACAAAAATGAATGTGTCCTCGTGTAAGCAACTTTGTGGGTGATACATGCAGTTTTATAGATGCACCTTCCTTCGATGGGGAGCCAAGTAAGACTTTTGAGAGCTGGTGAGATGTGGTCGAATCGTTTGGCTCCTGTGATGAGCCTGGCAGCCGCATTGAGGATTGTGGTTAGGGGCTGGAGGTGGCTTTTGGGTTTCCTGTTAGGGTGGCATTGCCGTAGTCAAGTTTCGAGAGGACTAGTGATTGAACCACTGTCTTAAGATCTTCAGGTGGGATAAACTCTTTGATTTTTTTTTTTAGATGCTTTAGCGTGTAGAATGCACATTTTGCAGTGTTTTTGACGTGATCTTTCATTGATAGGTTTGCATCTAGATTGATACCCAGGGATCTAGCAGATTTGGATAGTGAGATAGGGCTGTTTAGTGAATCCAAGTTTTTAAGCCATTCCTGGATGGGTAGGTGATATTTCGTTGAGGAGATGAGTAGGTGTTCAGTCTTGTTGGGGTTTCGTTTCAGTTATTTGTCAGAAGCCAGGTTTGAATCTTGGTTAATGTAGCATCAAGATGGTGATGTTACTAGGGGATTTTCTTCTGTATTAAAGTTGTGTATCGTCGGCATATAGGTGATATTTGATACCAGCTTGGTTTAGGATAGCTGTGAGGCGTTCCATGAAGAGATTGAATAGTGCTGGTGAGAGTATGGAACCTAGAGGTACTCCTTGAACTGACCGTGCCCTGTGACCCCGCTTCGCGATCTCGCCCTGAGATCAGGCCGCGCCGCCCCCGCTAAGGAGACCCCCGCACTGCCGTGCTGAGGGTCGTGGGCCGCACCTGCCTGACGACACGCACCCGCTCAAGAGGATCCAAAGGTGCCCCCAACATCGCTGAGTCGCACCCGCCCGTGCCGACTCCCGAAAGCAACTACACGTTCTTAAGGATTCCAGTACCGGGCTCGGGGCCTGCAACGCCTTATTTCCCCGTCCGCAGGAGCCGAGTTGCTGTAAGTACTGGAACCCCAAGTAACATTTGCGAGAGACTACAAAGTATCCATTTGAAACTACGAACAAAGAACATTTGCCTATCTAACAATCTGGTGGCATAGAGAAAACGTTATTGGTCTTGTGATAAGTCTGCTGAGATATATATACACCTATTTTTACATAAAGAAGCGTATTTTTCTACATATCCAAGTCTGGCGTCCATTTCTGGGGGGGATTAATGTATTTACTGTGTGTATGATCGCAACTGCTTAACTGACTATCGCCTGGAGAATAGCCTTGGCTGCTCACGCCACGCACCTAGAGGGTGAGCAAGGGTCATTCAAAAGGGGTTATCCTGCGCCCTGACGTGGAGGAGAGGGTTCCTGCTTGACACAAGGGCAACCTTGCGCCAACCAGAGACCCCCGAGTCTAACATTGTTGGCAGCGGCTGGAATTTCGGATTTGCATTTGTAATTTGCATACAGTGAATTATTAATCACCAGATAGTGAGAGCAGACCAAGTAACGCAGCCACAGGTTTTCATTTTTTGAACTTTGTTGAGACATCTGCCATTATTGCAACCATGCCTGGCTCACTCCCTGCTGGAAGAGCACTCTCTGTGATTTCTGGAATAGATGAGGTGGATTGGGAGGAGCTGGAAGGATACACAGTAGAGCAATTGAAAGGCTACAGTGTAAAACTCTGAGTTCCCCATGCTGGATTCAAGAGGAAGATCCAGTACACCAAGGCGTTGAGAGCCTGGAAGGAGTCAAGAGACCCACAGAATGCGGGGGACACTGTTCCACCTGACAACCTTGGGGAGCCCAGCAGAGTCCTGTCCCCAGAGGAGCTGGCAGACAGGGCAGCAGACAGGGCTCATGCAATGGAGATGGCAAAGTTGGCAGGACAAATGGAAATGGAGAAGCAGAAGTTGGCCTTGGAGGCACAACAACGCCAAATGGATCATGATATAAGATTGAAGGAGTTGGAGCTGAAGGCGAAAAGTTTGGAAACAGCTCCTTCTGGTGGCAGCACTCCGCCGGTGCAGGTAGAGTCCAAGGTGTACATCCCCAAAGATGTAGTTAAGGAGTATTTTAGAAAGGATGACATAGGGCAGTGGTTTAGAGCCTATGAGGTAGCCATGTCTTCACACCGGGTCCCTGAGAAAGACTGGGGAGCGGGGTTGTGGGGAAGGTTCCTTGCTGAAGGGCGTGACACACTTTTAGATTTGCCCCTAGATCTCCAGGCCTCATACCCCCATATGAAGGAAGCTTTAATGACCAGGCATGGGTTAACTCCTGAGCTATATAGACAGAGGTTCAGGGAGACAAAGAAGATCCCTGAGAGTACGTATGTGGAGTATGTAACTTTTTTTTGCAGAACACTGGATGGTTGGGTGAAGGGTAGCAAAGTGAATGATTGACAAGGGCTGCTTGATTTAATTGTATGGGAGCACTTGTCCAGTCAATGTTTTCCTGAGCTACGCCAGCACCTGATTGATAGCAAGCTGTCCAACCCGAGGAAGCTTGCTGAGGAGGCGGACCGCTGGCTCAGCACCAGGGTCCACAAGGGTCAAGTGGGAGACTCCGCCAAAGGTGGGCAGGGTCCCCAGCAGAAGAGTGGGGGGGACAAGGGTAAACAGAAAGGGTTCCAAAAAGGCCCCCAAAGTAATCCCCAAGGGAACCAGCAGAAGGGTTCTCAGCCTCCCCCACCCCCGCAGCAGAACAGGGCCCCGACAGGTAGGCCTGTTCCAAAGGGGCCCTTCAATTGTTACAGGTGTGGTAACCCGGGTCACATTGCCTCTGATCCTAAGTGTCGCCTGTTTGGTAAGACAGCACCCACTGGTGCTCCACCCCGGCAAGTAGCTAGTGTTAATTTTGGGGAGGAGGTAGCAGTCCAGGGGGGTGGGGGTCCTGCGCATATGACCCTAGTCTCGCTAGGAGACAGTGAGATGGTCCCTGAAACCTACTTACCCTCGAACACTAAGAAATATGGGCAAGTGGTGACCATCTATGGAAGGAAGGTTGAGGCTCTTCGAGATACAGGAGCCAGCGTGACCTTGGTGAGGCAACACCTGGTGTCTCAAGAGCAGATTGTACCCAATGCCTACTGTAGGGTTGTCAATGCTGACAACATAGAGAGTCGTTGTCCAATGGCTCAAGTTCCCTTTGAGTGGGGGGAGGTCTCTGGTACTCTACAAGCCGCTGTGAGAACTGACATGCCTGTAGACTGTCTGCTAGGGAACGACCTGGAGAGCTCCCCTTGGGAAAAGGTAGAGAAGACCACGCATCTGAGGATGGTGGGTCTACCCGACTGGGCATGCATGACCACCCGGTCCATGGCAGCCAGTAGGGGTGTTGAGAGGGTCCTGGAGCCTGAGGGAGAGGTCCAGGAACCGGCCTTAGGGAGAAGGCGCAGGAGGCGCGGGAAACCGGCCCCCGAAGTTCCCACGGCCCAGGAGGAAGCAGACCCTGAGGGGGATGCTCTGGAGCCTACCGGGGAACAGATTGCCGAACTGGGAGACCTGCCTGAGCTGACCCATTGGCAGCAAGAAGGAGGTCCCTCCAGGGAGGAATTCTGCAGGGAGCAGAAAGAATGCCCTTCTCTCGTGGGTATGCGGCAGCAGGCTGCAGACCAGGCCAATGGTGTTCAGGCCAAGACACACTACGTGTACTGGGAGAGTGACCTCCTGTATTCAGAGCCTAAGGCTGCTGAACCTGGGTCAGCCCGTGTGCTGGTGGTAACCCAGAAGTTCAGAACCTTCCTACTGGAGCTGGCTCATGATGTGCCTTTAGCAGGACATTTGGGGATGGACAAGACCTATGACAGGCTTGTCACCCACTTTTACTGGCCCCAAATGCACAAGAATTCAGATTTCTACTGCAGAACCTGTCAGACTTGCCAGGCAAGTGGTAAGAGCGGAGGGAAGCACAAGGCTCCTCTGCAGCCCTTCCCCGTGGTCGGTACGCCATTCCAGCGAGTGGGTATTGATATTGTGGGGCCTCTGGACCCCAAGACAGCCCTGGGCAACAGGTTCATCCTGGTCTTGGTGGACCATGCCACCCGGTACCCTGAAGCCATCCCTCTGAGGACAGTGACGGCCCCTGTGGTGGGACGAGCACTGATGGGAATTTTCTCCCGAGTGGGATTCCCTCTAGAGGTGGTGAGCGACAGGGGGACCAATTTCATATCCACATATATGAAATCCCTGTGGAAGGAGTGTGGGGTAACTTACAAGTTCACCACTCCTTACCACCCCCAAGGAAATGGGTTGGTTGAGAGATTCAACCGAACCCTCAAAGGCATGATCATGGGCCTAGACGGTCCAATGAGGCGGAAGTGGGACGTCCTCTTGCCATGCCTGCTCTTTGCTTACCGAGAGGTGCCACAGAAGTCTCTAGGGTTCAGCCCCTTTGAGCTTCTGTATGGTCACCCGGTAAGGGGACCTCTGAGTTTGGTGAAGGAAGGCTGGGAGCAATCTCCCAGGAAACCTCCCCAGAATGTATACAGTTACATGCTGGCCTTCCGAAACCAGACTAGGCGTTTCAGGCAACTTGCTGAGGCAAATCTGGAAGCCAGCCAGGAGGGGATGAAGCGGTGGTACGACCGGAATGCCACTCTGGTAGAGCTTCAACCTGGACAAAAGGTGTGGGTCTTGGCCCCAGTGGAGCCTTGTGCACTTCAGGATAAGTGGACAGGTCCATTTGAGGTTGTGGAGCGCAAAAGTCCTATCACCTACTTGGTGGACATGCAGTCTCCCAGGAACCCTTTGAGGGTCCTACATGTTAACCGCCTTAAGCCCCACTTAGAGAGGACCGAAGTGGGCATGCTGCTGGCCACTGATGATGGAATGGAGGAGGAGACTCAGCCTCTTCCTGACCTCTTAGTAGCCTCTGAGAAAGATGGGTCAGTGGATGGAGTTAAGCTCTCACCCACCCTGACGCCCGACCAACAGGAAGATTGCCGCCACTTGCTGGGGCAGTTTCCAGATAGGTTCTCCCTGGTTTCTGGTGTGACAGATTGGTGCGTCCATGATGTGGACACAGGAGACAGCTGACCTGTGAAGCACAAGGCTTACAGGGTAACTGACAGGGTCAGAGCTTGCATCAAGGAGGAGGTCTCCAAAATGCTTGCATTAGGGGTGGTTGAGTCCTCCAGCAGTCCTTGGTCCAGCCCCGTGGTCTTGGTCCCCAAAGCTGCTGCGCCGGGAGCCACACCTCAACTCCGGTTCTGTGTGGACTACAGAGGACTCAATTCAGTAACTAAGACTGACGCGCACCCCATCCCCAGAGCTGATGAGCTCATCGATCGGCTAGGGGCTGCCCGGTTCCTCAGCACGTTTGATTTGACGTCGGGCTACTGGCAGATCGCCATGACCGATGGGGCCAAAGAGAGGTCAGCATTCTCTACACCAGATGGACACTTCCAGTTCCGGGTCATGCCATTTGGAATGAAGAATGCCCCTGCCACCTTTCAGAGGTTGGTCAACCAGGTACTGGTTGGGCTGGACGAGTTCAGTGCCGCCTACCTGGATGACATCGCAGTGTTCAGTGCCACCTGGCCCGAACACCTGCGCCACCTCTGGGAAGTGTTGATGGCTCTGCGCCGAGCAGGCCTCACGATAAAGGCAAGCAAGTGCCAGATCGGGCAGGGTTCCGTGGTGTACTTGGGACACCAAGTGGGGAGTGGCAAGGTGGCACCCTTGCAACCCAAAATTGAGACCATCTTGGCTTGGGAGCCCCCCAAGACACAGACCGCAGTGAGGGCCTTCCTGGGGCTCACTGGATACTACAGGAGGTTTGTCAAGGGCTATGGAACGATTGTTGCCCCCTTGACAGAGCTGACTTCCAAGAAGCAGCCCAGGAAAGTGATCTGGACTGACACCTCTCAGAAAGCTTTTGACACCCTGAAGACTGCCATGTGCACGGCACCCGTGCTCTTGGCCCCTGACTTCTCCAAGGAGTTCCTAGTACAGGCAGATGCTTCAGAGCATGGTGTAGGGGCTGTTCTCTCACAGAT